>NC_052163.1:102580418-103289997 GCF_902713615.1 Scyliorhinus canicula
GGAATATTGTACATGCCGAAGACATGCCAAAATGTAGGTGCGTGTACTGGAATAGGCCTTTGTGTGTGTTTATCGTGACATACGCCGAGGAAGCGTAATCTAATTTGAGTTGCTGGTGTGGTGACTCATATCCAGCGTTGTGTAAGACTGACCTCCTGCCATACTTCAGTTCTCAGGATTGGATATTTATCCAGCTTGGTGGCCTGATTAACTGTTAGCTATTAATTGCTGCAAATATGGATGGAATTGTCCGGTTTCAATACGGGGACTATAGATGCTGCCCATTCTGAGAACCTAACTGGTTGGAGAATGCCTAGTTCTTCCAAACTGTTTAACTCAGTATCCACTTTCTCTCATAAAGCATACGGTACTGGTCTTGCCCGAAAGAATCGAGAGTTTCCTCTGGATCCACATAAATCTTAGTTTGTTGCCCTTTGACTTATCCTAATTCATCACAGTAGACGTATTTTCTTCTCAGTTTGAGCAGTCCCCCTTTCCACATTTGAAAAATCTCGGCCCAATTGAACTTGAGTTCTTTAAAGCATTCATGGCCAAGAAGGCTTGGTCATTCAACTGTCACTATTATCACTTGGAGCTGGGAAATGTTGTCCATAGCTTACATGTACCATTGCGGCGCTTTTTATTTTTATTGCTTCTCCCGTATAAGTCTTCAACTTGGCACAAGTGCTCTTCAATCTCAATGGTTGGACTCCCTCTTTTAGGTACTCAAATGGCCATCCCGGTGGCTGCTGACTCTTTATTCATTTCCATCTGAAGAGGCTTCCCGGACGCAATTCTCCCATCGGGAGACTAAGTCCCGACGCCGGAGTGAAAACCGGAGTGTTTCACTTCGGCGTAGGAGGCCGCACTTGGTCGGCGCCACGTAAATGACGTCAGCCGCGCATGCGCAGGCGCTTGCGGGAACCTGTCGTGTTGGGCAGGCCGCTCGGCCCATCCGGGCCGGAGAATCGCCGCTCGGCCATTACAAACGGCGAGCGGCAATTCTCCAAGCGGCCGGCCGTGAATTTCGCCGCGCCGGTTTGGGGAGGGTGGGAGAATCACGTGCGGGTGCCGAGGCGGCGTGGCGGGACTCGCTCGGCGCTCAGCGATTCTCCCCCCCGGCATGGGGGGGAGAATTCCGCCCCCCATTTACCCGGAGCATTACAGTAATAGGGTCTAATTTGCCTGTTTTTAGATTAAGCAGAGAGTGAATACCAGAATTACTGGTGCTGGGCTCTTCCACGTAGCATCTCGGTTGATCGATTACTTGGTGATCTTAGTATAGCTCTGCACTGCTTTATCAAATGCCCTCTGTTATGACAATTAAAACACTCAGCCTCCTTAAACCGACATGATTCAGGAATGTGGTTACCTCCACATCGGTAATATTCCCCTTTAAGCATTACGAACTGATTGCCTATTTGTACCTTTCCGTTTTGTTGGTGGCTGAAATAGTTTCCCGCTTCGCGGCTGCTTTGGCAAATTTGGCGCCATGGCTGGCTGCAGGTTCCTGCCCTAACTGGTGAATGGCACCATTTTATGCGCTCTGCAGCTCTTGTGAACCCTTTTCAGAACTTTTCATAGCCACGTTATCTCCATTGCGTGTTTAAAATTGATGGCAACCTCTGCAAGAAATCTATGTTGACTAGCGTCATTGTTCACGCCACAGACGAACCTACACCATAACATGTTTTTTAGGTGGCTCCACAATCACAAGAATTCAGGAATTGCTTCATTGAGCAATGTAATTCTCCGGGGAGTCTCACCCTCAAGTTAAATTTGAATCTCTGGAGTATGACTGATGGTTGAGGTTGCAATTGAGCCTTCACTAAATCCACAAGCTCACTTTATGATTTGGAGTCGGGCGCACTTGGGGCTGTAAATCTGCAAATAAGATTAAAGGTCTGAGTTCCACAAACACTTAGGAGAATTGCATTGCATTTCGCCTCCCCGCCTATTCCGTTTGCTCAGAAATAGTACCCATGGCATTGGCGTATTGTGTCCAATCCTTCGTGGAGGAGTCAAATAGGTCTATTTGACCAAAGAGAGGCATCTGGTGAGTACTTTATTTTCCTCAGACTTTGATCAAAACAGAATACTCACATGTGTCGGGCCAGATGCCGTGTCGGAATAATTTATCCTTGTCGCCAGATATAAAGATGCACTTCCACAGACTTCATTAGTGAACACAAAAGATATTTATTAATAAGAATTGTACAGCAGCCTCATGATTGCAGCTTACTCCCAAAATGTCTCTCTGCCTAGAAACCTCTCTCACGGTGTGTGATTTCACACTCTTGGTCCCGATTGGTTAACCATGTGACCCTTACTCTGCTGAGGAGACAATCACCACAGAGGCCTTCCCTCACTGTCTGTCCTTCCCTCCTTCACTGGCTGGCTTCAGCTACAGCTTCAGGCCACCCTGTGGAGGGGATTCCCCTGCACACTCCAATAATGGTAGTCATAGCTGCTGAAGCCATTGTTAATTTAAGAAGTTGGAGAGAGGGTATCTCCATCTTGGGGTGCCCTCTCTTCCACTTCAGCTCCTTCAATGCTGGGGGATCTCCCATTGACCCTCCAGCTTCGAGAGCCTGCCTGCTATCCTTAATTGGATGGTGAGCCCTCCCTCTGACCACACACTGGCCACTTCAGGGAATATCACAGCTCGGCAACTGTTCCCCAGGTAGTGCCAACATCCGACCCCCATTCCACTTAAGATGCCACAGTGTCTGAAAATCTGGGAGCTCCATTCTGAATCTGTAAACTATAACCAAAATTGAAAAAAAAAATCTGAGTGGTGTGCCAACAAAATTGATTTTTCTTTTCAGTGACATTTACTCAGCTACTACATCCCTTTAAATAGATGCTATCATGCCACATATCCTGCCCCACATCAGTGAGCTCCATGTGAGTGGTAATTTACTTGCCTTGAGCTATTTTTAGATATATAATTAGATCTGACCCCAGAAGATTCAGTTGGGTTACAAGGGCACCTTACGGTGAAATGTCCCTGAACGTTATGGAAAATCAATTCCATGATTTTCCTCTGTAAAATGGAAAATATTTTGAACATAAAATGTCTTTCCATTCTGTTTAATTTTTCTCTGATGTTGGAGAGAGATTGTACACCGTAAATAAGAACAACAAAGAACAACAAAGAAAATTACAGCACAGGAACAGGCCCTTCGGCCCTCCCAGCCTGCGCCGATCCAGATCCTTTATCTAAACCTGTCGCCTATTTTCCAAGGATCTACTTCCCTCTGTTCCCCGTCCGTTCATATATCCGTCTAGATGCATCTCAAATGATGCTAGCATGCCTGTCTCTACCACCTCCGCTGGCAAAGAGTTCCAGGCACCCACCACCCTCTGCGTAAAACACTTTCCACGCACATCCCCCTTAAACTTCCACCCCTCTCACCTTGAAATCGTGACCGCTTGTAATTGACACCCCCACTCTTGGAAAAAGCTTGTTGCTATCCACCCTGTCCATACCTCTCATAATTTTGTCGACCTCAATCAGGTCCCCCCTCAACCTCCATCTTTCCAACGAAAACAATCCTAATCTACTCAACCTTTCTTCATAGCTAGCACCCTCCATACCAGGCAACATCTTGGTGAACCTCCTCTGCACCCTCTCTAAAGCATCCACATCCTTCTGGTAATGTGGCAACCAGAACTGCACGCAGTATTCCAAATATGGCCTAACCAAAGTCCGATACAACTGTAACATGACCTGCCGACTCTTATACCCCGTCCGATGAAGGCAAGCATGCTGTATGCCTTCTTGACCACTTTATCGACCTGCGTTGTTCAGGGTACAATGGACCTGAACTCCCAGATCTCTCTATACATCAATTTTCCCCAGGACTCTTCCATTGACCGTATAGTCCGCTCTTGAATTAGATTTTCCAAAATGCATCACCTCGCGTTTGCCTGGATTGAACTCCATCTGCCATTTCTCTGCCCAACTCTACAATCTATCTATATTTTGCTGTATTCTCTGACAGTCCTCCTTGCTATCTGCAACTCCACCAATCTTAGTATCATCTGCAAACTTGAAAATGAAATGAAATGAAAATCGATTATTGTCACGAGTAGGCTTCAAATGAAGTTACTGTGGAAAGCCCCTAGTCGCCACATTCCGTCGCCTGTTCGGGGAGGCTGTTACGGGAATTGAACCGTGCTGCTGGATTGCTTGGTCTGCTTTCAAAGCCAGTGATTTAGCCCTGTGCTAAACAGCCCCTTGCTAATCAGCAAATTATGATTAGCAAACTTGCTAATCAGACCACCTATACCATCGTCCAGATCATTTATGTATATCACAAACAGCAATGGTCCGAGCACGGAGCCCTGTGGAACACCACTAGTCACCTTTCTCCATTTTGAGACACACCCTTCCACCACTACTCTCTGTCTCCTGTTGCCCAGCCAGTTCTTTATCCATCTAGCTAGTACACCCTGAACCCCATACGACTTCTCTTTTTCCATCAACCTGCCATGGGAAACTTTATCAAACGCCTTACTGAAGTCCATGTATATGGCATCTGCAGCCCTTCCCTCATCAATTAACTTTGTCACTTCCTCAAAGAATTCTATTAGGTTTGTAAGACATGACCTTCCCTGCACAAAACCATGCTGCCTGGCACTGATAAGTCTATTTTCTTCGAAATGTGAATAGATCCTATCCCTCAGTATCTTCTCCAACAGTTTGCCTACCACTGACGTCAAGCTCACAGGTCTATAATTCCCTGGATTATCCCAGCTACCTTTCTTGAACGAAGGGACAACATTAGCAATTCTCCAGCCCTCCGGAACCTCACCCATGCTCAAGGATGCTGCAAAGATATCTGTTAAGGCCCCAGCTATTTCGTCCCTCGCTTCCCTCAGTAACCTGGGATAGATCCCATCCGGACCTGGGGACTTGTCCACCTTAATGCCTTTTAGAATACCCAAAACTTCCCCCTTCCTTATGCCGACTTGACCTAGAGTGTTTAAACATCCATCCCTAGCCTCAACATCCATCATGTCCCTCTCCTTGGTGAATACCGATGCAAAGTACTCATTAAGAATCTCGCCCATTTCCTCTGACTCCACGCATAAATTCCCTCTTTTGTCTTTGAGTGGGTCAATCCTTTCTCTAGTTACCCTCTTGCTCCTTATATACGAATAAAAGGCTTTGGGATTTTCCTTAACCCTGTTGGCCAAAGATAAATACTTGTTTCCCAGATGAGATTATATGGCAGTATGAATTACATCTTGTCAGTTGGATGGAGCAAGGTCAGTTCAATTAATAACTTGTTTTTGTTCATGATTTTCTTGTATATTTATATTTTCGAACCTTATTGCTCAGTTTATTCCAAAAGAAAAGATAAAATGCAAAACAAAAAGGGTAATTGAACTTTGGTTACTATTGTAAAATGGTCAAGTCATTCAGCTACACATTATATGAGTTCAGTTTAAATATATTTATGAGAAATATGTGGCTGAATTTGTATTATGGATTTTACAATGTTACCCAAAGTGATAATTATATCCATTGATTTAGTTTTGGTTAGAACTGCTAAGGTCTAAACTAATTTGGATTGATCTGAACTGAATACTTAAAACCAAAGCTGGGTCATATATTTCTACTAGATATACTGCAACAGGCACCATGTATTAACCACACAACAAGGAAAGTTCTTGACTTTATTATAAATGATCTTTATCCGTTTATGTTTTGATGAGATAACCACAAGACAGATACTTTAGATGTCCTCTTCACATTCTCAGGCAGGTCGATTGTAATGCTAAAATAGGTGAAGCATCATTACTTGCATCAATGGGTTTTCCCCAATATTGTCCCTACAATCATTTTTATCCTGAATCGCTGGAAATGCAGACGACTATTTAACAGTAGTTAACATTCAGATCTGTTCTTGTTTTACAACATCAACCTCAACAACATTTGTCAAGCTGATAGAAATACTACACAGACCAATGATTTCAGGTTGAGAAAAGGGTTCTTTTCAAATCATCCTTTTTTCATATATTAATTTCGATCATTTTAACAGGGATTGCAATTTAATTTCTTACCTTCCACTTTCCCAACAATCTAAGCAAGAATTCTTGCATCCCATATGCTTACGTTTTTCATGCTGTATCTTAAAAGTGTCACTTGAGAGAATCTGTAAGAAAGGGTGTGATTCTCCGGCCTTGTTATGCTCTCGCTCAAGAGAAACGAGGCCGGTGAATAGGGGGAGAGGCCAAAAACGAGAACCGTGCCAGGCGGCAAACAGTTTGCGATGCAACTGGCCCGCTCCCCTAGGCAAAATTGGGACCTCACTGTAGCGAGGTGAGAAACCAGTTATCACCATTGAAGCCCTATTTCCATACAATTAAGGAGAGCCAATCCATATCCAACGGCCACCTGTCATTCAGCGGCCTCCCCAACAAGCTCTGTCCTCAGCCACCCGAGTCACCTCCAGGGCCTGCTCCTCGAAGGAGGTGAGGATTCTTAAGTCAGACACCCCTCTGCCAGTCTGGGCCCTCTCCCGATGATTATGGGCGAGCTTTTCCTGAGGAGACGCAGAGGAGCGGGGGGGGGGGGGGTGTGAAGGAAGCGTTTGGGGTGCTTGAAGGGGGAAGGAGGTGGAGATAGGGTTGGGGGTCGCATGGAGAGTTGGGGGGTCGAAGCTCTCTTGGGGGGCGGTGTCTACTCACCCATGCTGCCCGGTGTAGGTCATTGATCCTTTTTCGGCATGGAGGCCAGTCTTTTGTTCACACTCCCCGTGCTCACAGCTGCCACCACCTCGTCCCAGGCAGCACTGGCTAACCCTAGGGCTCACTCTCCGGGACCCTTGGGGAACAGGACATCCCTCCTGGCCTCCACAGGATCCAGGAGACTCCCCAGGTCATCATCCCTGAATCTTGGGATGTCTCCTTGATGCCATTGTTGCGAGCTGGCTGGGGTTGGCTGAGCAAGTGTTGCTTAAGATCTGCTTGTTAGCCGGGGGGGTGGGGGGGTGGTTGGCAATCACCTTCATGTAAGGCGAGAAACCCATGAGGCCTCGTCAAGTGGATCAATTAACGTTGAATAGCGTTGCCGGCCTAGCTGGGCCGAGTGCAGGGAAGCTCACGGCAATCCCCACTCAGAACCTTTGCCGGAGAATCGCGTCCAAATTGTGGTGATCGTAGATTGACTAGATACAATACAACTGAGCAAACACTAGAGGGAGCACGGGAGAGCTATAAATACACCGGGACAGGAAGTGAGGACACACTTCACGGAAGGCAGAACTGATAGCAGGACAGACACACAAGCAGTCAGCATTTGAGGTAGCCGCATGTTAAGCTCTGAAGAGAGAACAAATTTACAATAAAGCATCTTCTCCACATTTGAGAATACGAGCTTTATTAAGACACGAGGAACAACATATGGTACCAGCAGTGGCTTCAGACGCTTACTACAGGACAACTCAGCTGCAGACACAGAAAGAACAAAATGGCATGGAAATCTCCTACTGGACATTCGACTTGGGAAGACATCGCTGATGGGAGGATGTGCCTTGGATACCCACTTCAGCTGGACACGACTGGCAATGTAAGAAATGTCTGGAAAATGTTTAAACAATGGTTCGATTTAGGTTTCATAGCTAATGATGCAGCAGCAGCCTCAGATGAAATTAAAATAGCAATGCTCATCGAAGGACATGAAGCTAGGAAAGTTTATAATGGATTTAAATACTCAAAAGGTGAAGACAGAAACAGCTTACAAACAATACTAAACAAATTTGAAGAGTACTGTAAGAAATTTGAACAGCAAGGCATGCTCAGAGGCCAAACTGCACAGAAACTGAGTGATGCAAAACTTCAAAGATCACGAAAAGAACAAGAAATCGCGAGTGAAAAGTACAGATCAAAAAGAAGAAATAACATGAATTTTCACAAAGCCAAAACGCTGAAATCCAGTCCAGATCGAAAAGAAAAATTAACTTAGAATTTTCAGAAAGAAAAAACGCTGAAATCCGCGATAAAATGGCGTCCGACCACATTTTGCAGTCTTGGGCACACAAAGAACTACAAATTGCGTCTGCGCATGCGCTGGATCCGGAAGCCGCGCATGCGCAGTTCCAACCATCCGTTCATCGTTCTGTGCATGTGCCCGCTGTGCATGCGCAGTGTAAAAAAGTTTGTGTTGCCGATCGTTATGCGCATGCGCAAGACGCGCATGCGCAGTATCTAAAAGGTGTGATCGTGGATCGTTATGCGCAAGTCGCGCATGCGCACTCTCAAAAAGTTTTGGCCACGTGTGACCAGTGGGCGCTGCCATCTTCTCCTCCTAGGGCCTTGTGCGGCCAGTGGGCGCCGCCATCTTCTCCTCCCAGGGCCATGTGCGGCCAGTGGGCACAGCCATCCCCCCTCAGTCCATGTGCGGCCCACGGGCACCGCCATCTTGCCCCGCCCGCGCAACGTGCACTCCATGGGCGTCGCCATTTTGTTCCCTACAGGACCCCTGGTGCCGCCATCTTGTCTCCCCCGGCGCTCCCACGTGGCTGGAACGCCAGATCTGGGTCGCCGATGCTCTCCATCTGAAACCTCGGATGACCACCCACAGCTCGCCTCGATGACACTGGACCAGTCTCGTCCTCACAACCTGGCCACCGCTTCGACGAAGGTGAAAATCAATGGCCACGCGACCTCTTGCCTGCTGGACTCCGGGAGCATCGAAATCTTCATACACCCAGATACAGAAGTCCACATCCCGGGTGTCGCTCCCGACTTGGCTCGCAGCTCCAGGACCGGTCCTTCTACGTAGGCACGTCTGACTCCACAAGGCGGACCCCTTGGTGGACAGGGTACACTTGCTCCACGCCAACCCACAGTATGCCAACGTGGAGTTCCCCGACGGCCGCCAAGATACTGTCTCCCTCAGGGACCTGGCTCACTCAGGTTCCACTCCAACACACTCCCCCACCCACGCGCCACCCTCCCCTCCCCCGGCACTCCCACTATTCACCCCACCAGGTCCTTCCCCTGCCCACGCAAGAGGACGAGGAAGATTTCGGCACGCTCCCGGGGTCATCCCTGATGGCCGACAGCACCGCAGTTGGCGACACCAGCACCGCCAGCACCGACATCGCTGCCACCGTTACGTTGCTCGCAGCGAACCGTCAAAGCACCGGATCGACTTAACCTCTGACGGGCACCTGTAAGGTATATTTGTGCAGCTGCTTCTAGCTCTGACTAAGGAGGGCGATGGGGGTGGCGGTTTAGATAACATTTATGTTAGCAACAGTACTGTGAGTGGGCAGCTATGTAACCCGCCCAAGGCCATTGCGCGCGGAACAACCTTTATCAGTGTGTGTAACTTGAGGCTCGGCAGAATGCGCCTTCTCCAGCCATAACTCAGATGGCTGTACGTGTTACAATCCTAAGTAAAAACTATTTGATTGAAGCCTTACTGTGTCGACTCACTCATTGAACTGAGATTTAGCCTAACAAATTGGTGACCCCGACGTTGGGGGGGGAGTCGAACACAACTCCGTTTAAGATCGCAGAGACAATTAAAAGCCGGCTAAAAAGAAGGTACGGAGTCAAACCTGTTAAATCAAAACTCCAAAATTGAAATTTTAAATTGTGTAATAATTGTCTCAGTGATTGAAAAAGGAGACAAAAATAGAAGACGACCATAGCCGGACGTCAAACGCCTTGGGATTGTGACACGTAAGTGTTAAGTTGAACTTAAAAGTCCTTAAGGTGTAAGATTAATGATTTCCTTCGACCAAATATTAGTGATAATATTTACCTAAAGTCTTTACTTAAAAAACTGTCAGATATCAGAAGTAGAGTGAGAAGGAAATAGAATTATTACCTTCGACCAAATATTAGTGATAATATTTACTCAAAGTCTTTACTTAAAAAACTGTCAGATCTCAGAAGTAGAGTGAGAAGGAAGTAGAGGGCATGTTATTACCTTCGACCAAATATTAGTGATAATATTTACTTAAAGTCTTTACTTAAAAAACTGTCAGATATCAGAAGTAGAGTGAGTCTTTACTTAAAAAAACTGTCAGATCTCAGAAGTAGAGTGAGAAGGAAGTAGAGGGCATGTTATTACCTTCGACCAAATATTAGTGATAATATTTACTTAAAGTCTTTACTTAAAAAACTGTCAGATATCAGAAGTAGAGTGAGTCTTTACTTAAAAAACTGTCAGATCTCAGAAGTAGAGTGAGAAGGAAGTAGAGGGCATGTTATTACCTTCGACCAAATATTAGTGATAATATTTACTTAAAGTCTTTACTTAAAAAACTGTCAGATATCAGAAGTAGAGTGAGAAGGAAATAGAATTATTACCTTCGACCAAATATTAGTGATAATATTTACTCAAAGTCTTTACTTAAAAAACTGTCAGATCTCAGAAGTAGAGTGAGAAGGAAATAGAGTCTTAGAATCGGAAAATTGTTTTGTTGCCTTAGACTGGTTATTAAGAACAGAGATCTGTCACGTGAAGGTCGGGCATTGAAAACAAAACAGTTTTGGATCTATTATCACCGGTTCATAAGAGACTTGAAATATAAATGTCCTTGAAATATAAATGTCCTTGAAATATAAATGTCCGGTAACATTAGCGCGCGAAAAGAGCATAAAAATTTAGAAGAAAAATGGCCACTGGGGGAAAACTAATGCATTAAAATTGGGTATAAAATTGACAGAGAAAGAAATAGTTAAAACAGCCAACGTCTTAAAAAAAAAGAGGACGGCACATATGGGAAAATAACCAAGTCATTAGGCTATCCGCCTTGAATCTGTATATTAATCCATGTGAGTTTAAGCTATATTCAGGCCTTTGTGTGAATATTTTCACCCCTAACATTTAGTGTAAGTCTGGAAGGATTTGCTGAGCTGGACGCCGCTCGAGCCGGTGGACAAGGCGAGTAGTCAAACCTTTGACCGCCTAAAATTAGAATCACTTGGCAAGGCGGACAGACGGTGAGGTAACATCCAAGAAATCTAGTATCAAGGCCAAATGAGTAAAAAAGTCAGTTTAAAACATTTGGGTTTTTGAAGAGCAAAATACTCTGGTAAAAAAAAACAATGATCAAAGATGGGTGTGATTTCTGTGGAACAGAGAAAAATGGTGAGATACACAGAAGTAAAGATAAGACAAATAAAGTTAGAAGCACAAATGATAAATTCAACCTTCACACCATTTGGAAGACAGGCTGGTTAAAAGGAATTGAGCTCTAACTCCTTGAAACAAAGCAATCAAACGGGTAAAGATAGTGTAAAGACCTCACAAAACTGCCAACAATTACGGCTAACAACTGTCCCGGAATGTCTCAAGGAGAGAAAAAAAAATCAAATTAAGTGAAGTCCAAAAGATCAGAAAGGGGCTAAAACACTCAATTGGTTTTGTTCAGGAATATCTGAGAATGACTAACCCCTCCACTCCCAGAACGAAAAAATGGGGAGGAAGATCAGTGCAAGGTTACGGTTGGAAACTTAAGAATGGATACATGTCGAGACTAACTTCAGATCATTTCAAGCCGTCCAGATAAATTCAGCAGTAATTCAACTCATTTGAAATAAAAGAAAAATAAACATCCAGTAATGTCTCTTTCCAAAAACCGGTTAAATAACGAGCATTGAAAATTGAAAGAAAGGATGGGTAATGTCTAAGGTCACATAACGGATGGAGATGGCATCATGCCAAGTTCTCCACCACTTTTGATTCTGTACAAAAATTTAACCATTTCAGCAAGCAGGTCATCTGCACAAAGAAATATACATCTCTAAGAAAAGCTAATGCCTCTAAAATTAATCAGTAGAAATTGACTTAAATGGAATGACACAGATAAAGTTTTTGAAGGAGAATGAAAAATTTTGTTCAGTATTTTAATTTTGTTCCATTTTAGAGAAAGAGAGACAGACAGAGAGTTACGTAGAGAGAGAGAGACTGATAGAGACAGCGAAAGTTGAGACAGCGAAAGAGAACGTCAGGGAGAGACAGAGAAGGGGAGGGGTAGTTAGATAAAGAGAAAGAGCGACAAGAGTTCCAGAGAGAGAGAGAGAGAGAGAGTTTTAGGCATCTAAACTTTGTTCTGAACTATTCAGTCTTTGTATTCAGACTTTGACTTCAGACCTTGACTTGTTACGAGCTGTGATTATTTGAAAGCTTCAAATTGTCTACGCATTGTCTTTAAAGATTATAGTTTGAGTACAGTTAACAATTTTTTTTCTTTTCAAAGGCTATAATTTTAATCAGGGTGCAAAATCACGTATGTAAAAATAAGAAAATATTAGTTTTATGGTGTTCAGTGGAGGTTAGGATAGTTGAAATACATATGACAAATATGATCAAGCCGGTGTTTCATTAGTGTCAGGGTTAAAACTTCCCTGACACAAATAATCATCAGTAGGGTGAAACTAAACTGTCTCACAAAGCAGATGTTTTAATTATGAGATTGCAGAATGACTTATAAACAACAGATGGGTAAATGAAATATGTCCATGAGTTTCAATAACATATTGTGTTCCCTGAAAAACTTGATAACGGGAATTTGGCAGCACTCCAACTTTTACTCCCAGCCATTTGAGTGAAAAATTTAAAAACAAGTTTCGAGATGCGAATGGCATCATTCCAATTTATGCACCCACTATACCCCCCTTTTTGTCTCTGCAAGACAGTCAACCCTTTCAACAAGCTTTTGTGTGTAATCCAGAAGATGTCTTGACACTCCCATGCTGGTTTGCCTGCGAGTTCTGGCCTTTTAAATTCTGATAAAGTAATGAACAGTCCACACAGCTGAAGATGCTTTTTAATTGGAACTTACAAATCTTAAGTTTTGAATTTTCACCCTCTTAACGACCCAGGACCCAAGACCAACCCGGAGTGGGTGCAAACATGGGAAGATAGGGAAATTGAAATAAGTCAATATATCAAAATGCTCGGTAACATGGTCACTTTAGTTTCGCAACAGGTGAACAACGCGGCCGGTGACGGAGAAGAAGGACAGGAGAGTCCGATAAAAGAAGGGGACCTGGTGTGTATCAGAAAACCCGGAAAAATCCCGTGGGCTGAGGGCATTCGCCAACCGGGAGGAACTACCTCCTAAATACCAGGACATGAAGATATTTTTGACCAAGAAGAGTACTTAGAAGCTGAAATGTGAAACTGGGGGGGGAAGGGAACGAAAGAAAAACGCGCGGGTTATAAGGGGCAAGGCAAAAATTGTATGTAATGTACACCGCCCCTGGGAAGGACTTGAGACTCCGGCGGGTCGAGCCAAGAGGATTGGGGGGGTCCTCACCTACCAGAGACCTCAGGACCCAACCAGGCGGTATAGAACGCTTGGCAAAAAGGGTTTTTTATTTTTATTTTTGCGCGCGTTTCAAAACATAGGGGGCGCGGGAAGTAATTGTTGTCCTCATAAGAGGACAAAGGAGGGATTGTAAGGTATATTTGTGCAGCTGCTTCTAGCTCTGACTAAGGAGGGCGATGGGGGTGGCGGTTTAGATAACATTTATGTTAGCAACAGTACTGTGAGTGGGCAGCTATGTAACCCGCCCAAGGCCATTGCGCGCGGAACAACCTTTATCAGTGTGTGTAACTTGAGGCTCGGCAGAATGCGCCTTCTCCAGCCATAACTCAGATGGCTGTACGTGTTACAATCCTAAGTAAAAACTATTTGATTGAAGCCTTACTGTGTCGACTCACTCATTGAACTGAGATTTAGCCTAACACACCGGACCATCAAAATGGACATTTTGTTTTCCCTCCCCACTGTAAATTATTTGCAAAACTGTATATAGGTCCACGCCACCCCCGCCTGACTCATTTTTAACAGGGGGTGAATGTGATGAGCCACTGTGTGCACCTGTATTAGGGGATGTAAGGTAGGACCTGCACTACCGGTATGGCGGTATGTAGTATTGGTATGGAGGAATTTCTGGAGGTTGGCGTCATGGTCCTGCTGATCGTGGCCGCAGATGGTGACATTATCAAGATACGGGAAGGTAGCCCGTAATCCGTACTTGTCGACCATTCGGTCCATCTCCCCTTGGAAGACCGAGAGCCAATTTGTGACACCAAATGGAACCCTAAGTAAGTGGTAGAGGCGCCCATCTGCCTCAAACGCGGTGTATTTGCGGTCACTCGCGTGGAGGGGGAGCTGGTGGTAAGCGGACTTAAGGTCCACAGTGGAGAAGACTTTGTATTTCGCGATATCGTTTACCATGGCGGACATACGGGGGAGAGGATACGCGTCCAGTTGCATAAACCGGTTGATGGTCTGGCTATAGTCGATGACCATCCGTTTTTTCTCCCCAGTCCGTACCACCAGAACTTGGGCTCGCCAGGGACTGTTGCTGCCCTCGATGACCCCCTCCTTCAGCAACCTCTGGACCTCGGACCTGATGAAGGTCCGGTCCTGGGCACTGTACCGTCTGCTCCGTGTCACGACGGGTTTGCAATCGGGGGTGAGATTAGCAAACAAGGAGGGGGGGTCCACTTTGAGGGACGCGAGGCTGCAGACAGTGAGGGGGGTATAGGGCCGCCGAATTGGAAGGTCAAGCTCTGCAGGTTACACTGGAAGTCCAGTCCTAGGAGTGCCGGTGCACAAAGGTCAGGGAGGACAAGGAGTTTATAATTTTAAAAAACCTTCCCTTGGTCCGCGATGCAGCAGCCGGTGATGCGGACGGAGTGCGAACCTGAGGCTAACCCGATTTTGTGTTTTACAGGATGGACAGGGAGCGCGCAGCGTCTTACTGTGGCAGGGTGAACTAAGCTTTCCATGCTCCCGGAGTCCAGCAGGCAGCCCGTCCCGTGGCCGGTGAGGTGGATCAGCGTTGCCGTTTTGGCGAGCGTGTGTGGACGTGACTGGTCGAGCTGAATGGCCGCGATCCGTGGTGAGAATCCATAGTCGTCGTCATCGTCCGAGTAGGTGCTGGAAGAACCTTGCGTGCCAGTCCCGGAAGGTGGTGCCCAGGATCCGCACGTGGAGTCGGGATCCCAAGGTGGCGGCGCCTAGGACCCGCACGTGGAGTCGTGGCCCCAAGATGGCGGCGCCCAGGACCCGCACGTGGAGTCGGGGGCCCCAAGATGGCGGCGCCCAGGACCCGCACGTGGAGTCGTGGCCCCAAGATGGCGGTGCACAGGACCCGCACGTGGAGTCGGGGGCCCCAAGATGGCGGCGCCCAGGATCCGCACGTGGTGTCGGCGCCCCAAGATGGCGGCGCCCAGGACCCACACGTGGAGTCGGCGCCCCAATATGGAGACGCCCGCGGGGCCCTCGTGGTTGAGGGGGGCAGAGTTAGCGGTGCCGGCGAGCCGACCAGAGCGGCTGGGAGCGGGGCAGAGAGGCGCGCAGGCCAGGCACACGGGCCCGGGGGCGGCAAGGGGAGAGTTGCGTGGTGCGCTGGAGGGGCCCGG
The DNA here is from genome assembly GCF_902713615.1 of Scyliorhinus canicula. Classification (NCBI taxonomy): domain Eukaryota; kingdom Metazoa; phylum Chordata; class Chondrichthyes; order Carcharhiniformes; family Scyliorhinidae; genus Scyliorhinus; species Scyliorhinus canicula. Next base: position 102,595,834 of record NC_052163.1, read on the forward strand.
AAGGGACCAGAGGAGAGAGAGAGGCACGCAGGCCGTGCGCAGGGGCCCGGGGGCAGGGGGGAGAGATCGGCGCGGCGTACTAGACGGTCCCGGGAGGGTCCGGAGGAGAGAGAGAGAGGTGCGCAGGCCGGGCACAGGGGCCCGGGGTGAGATTTTGGCGCGGCGTAATGGAGGGGCCCGGAAGGGCCTGGAGGAGAGAGAGAGGCGCGCAGGGGCCCGGGGGCGGGGGAAGAGATCGACGCGGCGTACTGGAGGGGCCAGCAAGGGCCCGAGGGGGGGATCCCTGGTCGCTGCGCGGTACAGCAGCGACCGTTTTGGCCTGGCAGATGGAGGAGAAGTGGCCCTTCTTCCCGCAGCTCTTACAGAGGGTGGAGCCGGCTGGGCAGTGCGGGCGAGGGTGTTTCGTGAACCCACAAAAATAGCAGCGGGGCCCCGTGGACTTGTCGGGGCGTCCCGCGGCGCAGGCCTGATGGAGGTCGGGAGCGGCGGATGGCGGTGAGGAAGCGTGCCAGGAGGCCCAGGGTGGTGCCGTGCGGCTGGGGACATAGGCGCGGGCGTTTAAATCGGCGACTTCCAGGGAGATGGAGAGAGTTTGTGCCTCAGTTAAGCTGAGGTCGTCGTTCTCCAGCATCCGCTGGCGGATAGCGGGGGACTGCATCCCAGCCACGTAAGCATCTTTGATCAGCAGTTCCATGTGTTCCGTGGCTGAAACTTGGAGGCAGGAGCAATTCCTCCCCAGGACAGCGAGGGCCTGGTAAAATTGGTCTAATGACTCACCGGCGAGCTGTTGTCTGGTGGCCAGCAGATGTCGGATGAATACTCTGTTGACTGGTTTAAGAAACTATCCATTCAGCTTAAGCATGGCCGCATCGTAATCTTTCTCTTCCTTGATCATCGCGTAGGCTGCTATGCCCACGCTGGAGTGGAGGATGTGAAGCTTCTGTGCCATGGTGGGGGGGCTGTTTGCAGACTCCAGGTATCCTTCGAGACATGCCAGCCAATGTTGAAAAATTTCTGCAGCGTTCTGAGTTTGCGGGCTGATGCGGAGGATTCGGGCTTGATCCGGAGCTCCATCTTCAAAAATCTAGCTTATTAAATTGATGAGCCATCAATTGAACGCGAGACGAGTTGCTGTACAAAAGTTAGGCTTTAATAAGCTAGAACTTAGCCCTGCAGTCGACTACAATAAATGGACGACCGCCGGGCGTTCTGACAATTTATACCTCGGTATGGAGGCGTGGTTAACTCAGCCTCTCGATCAATCGGAGAGCTGTCACATGACTGGTCTCAACCAATCGGTCGAGAGGCACATGACCGACCAGGGCCAATGGTAAGCCGGTGTTCTGCACCAATGGCAGACAGCTATGCAAATCATACCACCACAGGTCTCTCATCAGCTGTGCCCCCTCCGGTCCTCTCACGCTGCCTGTTGTTGTGTGCGCGCTTCTCCTGTGGGGGGGGGAAGGCGGGTGGGTGGCAGCGATAAAGGGCAAGAGTGTTAGACAGGGATATACATGCAGGCCAGCGGTTATGCGAATATTGGCATAGGTACGTAGCACAGTAGGGTTAGGATTAGGGTTAGGGTTGGTTGCACCTGAGGGTGTGCCGCACATCGGGGGGGGGGGGATTACTCACCCTGGCTGCCCTGACGAGGTCATTCATCTTCTTTGTGGCATTGTGCGCCTGTCCTTGGTGTCACAGCCACAACCCTGCGGCCGTGTCCGGGGTACAGGGCCTCCCTCCTCTGGTCTCCTGTGTCCAGGAGTGCCTCGATGTTGCGCTCCTGGAACCTCGGGGCTGCGCGGCGGTCGGCCATCTTGTCGGATCTCCGGGGGTCGGGGGGGCGTCTTTTGTGCTGTGACGCCGGCTGGCGTCAATGACGCCAATGCGAATGGCCCCAAATTTCGGAGAATCCTGCCCGTGGTCTGCCAAAATTGATTGACAAGTAAGAAGTTAACATGTGACCTAGTTATCTCTCTTTACTTGGGCTCTGAAATATAATCCTGGAAATAATTTGTTTTAGTAATATTTAATTATTAAAAGCCATGTTGAGCCTTCCTTTCAATCAGTCAGAGGAGTTAGGTCAAAGGGCAGCAGGGTCAGTCTGATGAAAAGGCAGATGGAGGAAATCAGGAGGGAAGAAGGTAACTAAAAAGACTAATCAGAATTGTTTTGAAATTGCAAGAGCCATAGAAATTGCAAAGAAACTTGAAAACCGTTCTGAAGACAGAGAAGGAATATTAAGAGGGGAACTATAAGGTTAAAATCAATAATGATATGAAAATGCCATGGAACCACTCCAATGTATAAATGTGGAAGTAGCACTGATTACTTCTCTCCTGTGACCCCCTCAAACCATCTGCGACTGGGGGAGGCCGCTTTATTTAAACTGGGAAGCTGTGTGAACCACGATGAGTGCAGGGGAACCGTGACCTGAGTGTTTGAGCTGCTGTTAGGGTCAGATCAAGTGGTGATGCCATCTTCAAGGAGGCTAGCCTCCTCTTGCTGAAGTGCTAGACGTACCTCCACATATTTTCAACACCCAAAATGAAATATAAGGACAAGGGTTAGATTTTAGTGTGAAGGCAAAGTACAGGAGGAAGTGGTTAGTGAAAGCAGCTGCAGTTTTACGTGGAGCGTGTGTAGGGTGTGAACTATGAATAGCAAAATAAAAATGAATAAGACTGTGAATATAATGGAGTTTTTGATTATGAGAAGGAGGTGGAGTGCAGTATGTTGCAGTGATTGTCAGAAAATGAAGGAAGTATATTGAGTATTGAGGATGGAAGCGTGAGCAGAGAGTAAGGGAACTGAATTCTTACAATGATACTTGTGGAGATCATGATACTTTTTTTCATATCAGCCATGTCTTGGGATTCAAGCTCATGGCTTTTGCTTGTCCTCAGTGAATCCTTCCACTGATGGCAAAATTATTGTCCAGAGGGGTATCTGTCACCTCGGGAGAACAGTATCTCCAATGTGACAGCTGGAAAGCATGGATGCCCTGTTCTGACCACTTCCAGCTAATTATTTAATCAATCTTCAATAAAAGTGGCCAGGTTTTACTCCTGCAGAGCATACGAGAAGCACTGAGTGAGACAAGACCTGAGTGCTAAGTTGGGAATTTGATGCAGGTGGGATTCAACTTAGAAGAAGATACTTTTATATCTTTATTCAGCAACCAATAGCCCTCGCCTTTGACCAACAAGTACAAACGAGGTGCTTGGTACCCGTGTGGAGGAGGCGAAGGACTCCAGGGTGGATGAGCAAACTAACAATTGCTCTATGGTGCAGCTTGCCATTCAAGTGGAAGGAGCAGAAAGGAATGTGGTAGTGATAAACTTAGGAGAGAATAGAACTTCATTGTGTGGCACCTCCCTCTCTCTCTCTCTCTCTCTCTCCCTCTCTCTTTTACAAACTTGTGGCTGGATTCTCCCTCCCGGGACACCCGGAATGCATTCCTGGATGGGATGGAGAATTGGGCAGAGAACCAGTAGATGTAGTATACATGGGTTTCCGAAAGAAATTCAATAAAGTGCCACATAAAAGGTTACTGTGCAAACAGGGGCACATGGAATTGGGGATAATACATTCATGGATAGAGGATTGGTTGTCATAGTTATTATGCACAGAAGGAGGCTACTCAGCCCATCAAGCCTATTCCAGCTCTCTGTGATGCAATCCGATCAGTTCCATTCTCTATATTCCACAACTCTGAAAGTTTATTTTGCATAAGTGCCCATCGAGTTCCATTTCAAAATTACTCATCACCTCCGCTTCATGGGCAGTGAGTTCCAGGTCATTTCCACTCACAGCCTAAAGTGTTGTTCCTCACATCTCCCTGTTCTCACCCCCCCCCCCCCCCCCCCACTCCCCCACTGGGCCCGGGGCTGGTTTAGCACAGTGTGCTAAATAGCTGTCTTTCAATGCAGAACAATGCCAGCAGCGCGGGTTCAATTCCTGTACCGGCCTCCCCGAACAGGCGCCGGAATGTGGCGACTAGAGACTTTTCACAGTAACTTAATTGAAGCCTACTTGCGACACAAAGCGATTATTATTATTAATCACTTGCCCAAAACTTTAGTCTCCTAGTCATTGTGCCATTAGTTAATGGAACAGCTTTTCTTTGTGAATCTTATCTAAACCTGTTATAATCTTGTAAACTCTGATCAAATCACCCCTCCATCTCCTATGCTCAAATGGGAACATTCGCAGCTTCTCCAACCTAACCATCAAGCTAAAATACCTCCTCACAGAACCATTCTAATGAATCTCCATTGTGCCCTGTCAAGGACCTTCACATCCTTCCTGAAGTGTGGTGACTAGATCTGGATGCAGTACTCTAGTTGTGGTCTAACCAGAACTTTAGATAAATTCAGCATAACTTCCCTACTTTTGTATTCGGTGCCTTTATTTATGAAGCTCAAGATGCCATTTGCTTTGCCAACTGCTGTCTCAATATGTCCAGCCACCTTCCAAGCCCGTGAGCCCCCAGCTCCTTCTATCCCTGGATACTTTTTAAAATGTATAATTTAGGGCCCAATCTAACCAAATGAGATCAGAGTCCCATAGCGAGCACCTTCAGCCACGTGTTACCCAGCGCTCACAGTGCCGAGGAACACAATGCTATCTGACGCAACTCCGGTTAGGTAAGGGGCCTCAGCGGGGAACGTGCAGCCGAGGTCGCATTTAATTCCGTTTCCTGCACTGAAGAACCCTGCTCCCTGGAACTCATCAGTACAGGGAGAGATTTTTAAATGGCGTCCCGATTGCTCGAACCCCCAACGTGACCTTTGAATCCCCCAAAGCCCCAACTCATCTGTTTGGGGGTGCTCGGGCATCCCACACACCACACGCACATGGCATCCTTGAGCCCGATCCCCGTCAGTAACAAAATGTTAGCTTGGCAGTACGCTGGCAGTGCCCTGCCAGCTGAAAGTGCCACCTGGACACCTTGGCAGCGTGAGGCTAGCACCCAGGTTGTACTGCCAACCTGGCAGTGCCAGGGTGCGAGGCTGACACCAGCAGTGCCAGAGTGCCACCCTGCCAAGAGGGCAAGCGCTTGGGGGCCTCCAATCCCTGGGTGACACCCACTAGTGACGTTCCACCTGGTCCCCGTTTATGAGGACCAGTATTGAACTACACTCACCCAAGGTCTCCAAGGCGAAGGGGAAGGATACCAACACCTCAGTTACCTCAGGGAATTGCATATTAAAGTGAGACTGGCTGCCTTGCTCCAATATGCAGATTTGGCAACAAAATGATCTGGCCCACAGCTGTGCCTCCAAGTTTGAAATCATTGGCAAATTTTGAAATTTTATGTTATATTTCAACAACCAAGTCATTTGTCAATATATAAAAAAACAGCAGTCCTAGCAATGATTCTTGAGAAACTCCACTGTCTGGCATTCTCGCTGTTTCTTGTCCTTAAACTAATTTGTTATCTAAGCTGACACTGAAAATCACCTTTCACTTGTGTTTGCATTGTGACACTATGTTTCAGGCTCAGTTCCATGTGCAGTTAGTCTTTTCTGAGCCAAACACTTGTTTTCTTCCTCTATATGTGGGTTAGTTGTAGCCAAGGCTTAACTATTGAATTAACCTTGAATTATGGCCCTTCTATGACTTTCAGTTTTGTTTCCCAACCTTTTATATGGTACCTTGCCAAAGGATTTCTTCAAAATGCACGGAGCCAACATGCATTTTTGTCCCTTCACCAATCTTTTCTGTTACTACGTTAAAAAAATTAAGTTAGATTAGTTAAGCACAATCTGCCATTTACAAATTTGTGCTGACTTTCCTTAATTAAATCAAACCTCTCCAAGTGCCTGTTAATTTTCTTTCCCTGATTATTGTTTCCATAACCTTACCCAGCACTGATGTTAAACTGACTTGCTGTAGTTACTTACTAGGAATACGCTTACACCCTTTCTTGAATAAGCAGGGGTCACAATTACCACTCTCCGATCCTTTGGCACTTCTCCCCGTCCCCTTTGTCTCGGGTAGATTAGAAGGTTATGGTAAGCCTTCCTACTATCGCCACCACCACCTCTTTTAGCAGCCTGGGGTGCAAGCTATCTGGCCAGATGGCTTATCCACTCCGCACAAAGCTCACCTTTCCATTACATCCTTCCCAGCAATTTTCACCCCATCCATTATTTCTACCATCTCAGCTTCTTTGATATTTTGTCAGCATGCCCTTCCTTCATAACATTGACACAAAATACTCATGAAGCATATGTCACCTCCTTTGCACTTAAAGGCCCCGCTCCATCTTACTATTTACATGCCAGTGACATATTTTTGGATTCTCTTTTATATTAGATGTCACTCTATTCTCATTTTCTCTCTCTTCCAATCTTATTTTCCTCTTCACTTCTCCTCTCAAACTATTTTATTTAGCCTGTTTCTTGCATGAAGAATTCACCTGACATAAATTATACATCCTTTTTTTTTGTTTAAACATATTCTCATTTTGCCTTGTCATCGAAGGTGCATTGGCTTTGGTCCTTTTACCTTTCATTTGTGGTGGAATGTACCTAGCCTATACTTTAAATGTCACCCATTGTTCATTTGATGTCTTGTTAATCTTTGAGCGCAATCCAATGGACATGTTGAGCTGGAAAAGCAACTCGCCGCAGCGCAGCGTTTCCGATAAAAGCCGGGAGACCCCATGCTCGGGATCTACCTGGTTCGCAAAGCCTCACGAGATCCAACGAGATCTCGTGTGACGTTGCGATGTTTGGCAAATCTGCATATTAGAGTGATACCGTTAGTCACCCTCTAATGTGAAGATTCCCGAGGTACCTGAGGCTTTGTGGTTCATCCCCTTCAGCTTGGAGTTCTTGGGTGAGAACCTTGCAGCACTGGTCACCACAAATGGAGACCAGGTGGCACTGCCAGGATGGCAGGTTGGCACTGTCAAAGTGCAAAGCTGGCATTTTTTGCATGCTTGTGATCGGGCTGGGGATGCCCTGGGACGGGTGTGTAGGGTAGAGCCAGGGACTTTCCCACAGTGCGTTTGGCCTGGGTGGGGGGGAGAGGGGGGTCTAGGAACGCTTCAGGGCCTTGGAGATCGGGATGCCATTTTTAATGGCAAGAATCTCGCGACACTGTAGTTCCAGCAAACGGAGCTCCCCAGTGAAAAAAACAAAGCTATGCGTTTCCCCGAGGCCCTTTATACAACACAAGTAGCGGTGAATAGCCATGTGTTTCCCAGCACTGCGAGCGCCAGGAAACACATGGCTGAACGCGCTTGCTCTGGGATTTTGTTCCCATTTGGCTGAATCGAGCCCTTTGGTTCCATTTTACTCTAGCTGTAGATCTCAATCACATCTCATTGAAATTAGCCCACTTACAATTTAGAAGTCCTGATTTAGATTGTTTCTTCATCATTGCAAATCTAAACTTGATGTAAAAATGATTACTCTTCCCCTAATGTTTGAACAACACGACCCACTTCATGCTCCAGCAATACCTCTTTCCTATTTGGACCAAGACCATTCTGTTCAAGTGAGTTTTCCCAAACACACTTCATAAATTCTTCTCCTTCCTCATCCTTTATTTTAACGTTATCCCGAAACATAATTAACTCCCGAGTGTCATAACTTGAGAGCTCTTGCACAACTCTGTAATCTCCCGACAGATTTCCTCTTCAATCTCTCACTATTTGGAGGTTTATAGAACCTCCCCCCCCCCCCACCCCCCCCCCAGGCCCCCCCCCTCGCCCCCCCCCCCCCCCCCCCCCCCCCCCACACACACACACACACACACACATACCCTGAACAATGGCTTCACTTCCAAATCATTCTGAGTGGACAAAAGAAGTATTGATTGTGTGGCCAAAATGTAATGGATCATATTACCCCAAGAACTAGGGAGAAATCGGGTCAGTCTGGAAACCAAGAGAGCAAGAGAGACCATTCATCCTGGCAGGAGAACAGAACCCTGCCTAACAATCAATCAATTCAGTCAGTGCAATGGGGACTAGTTCATTTTCACCTGCAAAGATTTGCCTCTATAAATTCAGTCATATTCTCTGTGGAAATCTAGATTTCCAACTTACATTCATTTCCAGGGTCCATGAAAGAGAACCCTTCCAGGCCTGCACTATGTACACCTTAAAGCAGACTTTTTCAAAGTGCGGTTCGCGACCCACCGGTGGGTCATGGGCGGGTGTCTGGAGAGACGCGGTGCAATCAATTGCGCTATTCCCAGTGGTCCTGATCGTGGTAGAAGAGCCCAAAAGCCGCTACCGGCTTTTACTTCATGACTTCAGGAAACGTAGTGGAGAACATGCCTCTGTCTACATCAGTGGGAATGAAGTAGAAAGGGTCGAGAGCTTCAAGTTTTTAGGTGTCCAGATCATCAACAACCTGTCCCATGCTGACATTATGGTTAAGAAAGCTCACCAATGACTCTACTTTCTCAAAAGAATGAGGAAATTTGGCATGTCACCTACGACTCTCACCAACTTCTACAGATGCACCATAGAAAGCATTCTTTCTGGTTGTATCACAGCTTGGTATGGAGCCTGCCCTACCCAAGACCACAGGAAACTACAAAAGGTTGTGAATGTAGCCCAGTCCATCACGCAAACCAGCCTCCCATCCATTTACTCTGTCTAGAATTCCCGCTGCCTCAGAAAGGCAGCCAGCATAATTAAGGACCCCACCTACCCCGGACATACTCTCTTCCACCTTCTTCCGTCAGGAAAGAGATCCCAAAGTTTGAGGTCACGTACCAACCGACTCAAGAACAGCTTCTTCCCGACTGCCATCAGACTTTTGAATGGACCTACCTCTTATTAAGTTGATCTTTTCTCTACACCTTGCTATAACTGTAACATTATATTCTGTAGTCTCTCCTTCCTTCCCTATGCACGGTATTCATTGTTTGTACAGCAGACAACAAACAATACTTTTCACTGTATACTAATATATCCAACAATAATAAATCAAATCAAATCAAATCACACTAAGAATGGTGGCCACTGCCACCTTTTAAATGAAAACAAATGAGGCTGTGTGGAGTCTTCTGGCCAGAAGCGGTAGCAGAGAGCAGGCCTTACGCCCTGCATGAAAACTTGACATCAAGTGCCCACCAGGTGCGTGCTTTTGGCGCCCGTTCACAGAGCAGTGTTGCTTCCATTTTCCAGCTGCTGGCAAGCAGGGCAAGTGAACGGTAAAGATGAATGGTTTTCTTGAAAGTAAGAGACAACCAGAGACTCAAATAGGCAGTTTACCGATTGGATAGGATCTCACAACAGAGTCTGCTGGAGAGAGCTGCTCAATGGAATCCAGGGCAGGATAGAGCAGTGCTAGTGTTCGATCTGTGTAAAGCTAAGGGCCCCTGGTTAACAGCCTGCACAGAGAAAACTTAACTCGGTAATGTCATAATATACACACAAGTATATGATGGTGCACAGACAAACATTGATTGGCACACAGGATGACCAATGAACACACAGAACACAGCAGCCAATCACCAGACAGGACACGGCCACTATAAAGCCACAGGGCACTAGTTTTCCCGCTCTCTTGGGATGCAGCCTCTGAGACAGCCAGAGCCTGTGAGCAACAACACGAACATCCACCATGTGGGAGTAAGATAGTCTGGTCAGGTTAGCCTCAAGTCTCCAGTCAACTCAGCATCATGTCAACCCACACTTTAAGTATGTTTAACAGTTGGTAGTTCAATAAAATAGAGTTGCATTTCTCCAAGCCTGTCTCTCTCACTGCTATGGTAAACACAGTCTGCGCAGACCCAGCATACCCAACACATCAGGTAACAAAGCAGTATAAAAATAATTTCTTGCGGTATGATTTTGCCAATTGTGCCAATGTAACTGAGGATGCAAAGCCCATGTGTGTTATATGCAGGGAAGTACTGGCAAATGAGAGGAGAGGTTTCAGATTTTCAATGAGAAGTGGTGGATGAAAAATTCCTTTTGAGGTTGAGACCCCAGAGTCCGTTATTAACTTAGAGCTGACTCCAAATTAAAAGACTGTTGTAATTGACCTGTGATACCACATTAAAAGCATGGCAAAAGCCCATGAGGTTGTGAGCATTCTGGTGTAATATCTCCTAGGTATATTCAGAGAAAAGATGCATTTTATTACTGTTGCCCTTCACGTCAACCTACATGTGCAGGGTTGAATTTTCCGCTTTCATAAAGATGAAGATGGCAAAAAGGATCTGGCTGAAGTTTGCACCTGACACATCCATTGCCTCTCCTCCTTTCAACCTGATTCAAGTGAGATTGTGAGGACCAAGCAGGCTGTTTTTGCATTAAAGGTACAAAAAGTGTGCCGTGCGTCGCAAAGGCCGGTCTGCATGGGTCGCAAGGGCCGATCTGCATGGGTCATGTAGGTCGTCCGGCATCAGTTGTGAAGGTCGGCCGGCGTGGGTAACGGAGATCGGCCGGTTGGCAAAAGTGGGGAAAAATGTTTGAAAAAAACTGCTTTAAAGGACTCAATCTGAATGTGATTTGTTTTGTGTATTCTGTTAATTATCTAGCTACATGCTTCATTCCCTATAACCCATCTTTACTTGCGTGTGCCTGCTTGTGTCCATGAGGGAGTGAGTATTTTTCATTGCATTTACATTTCAGGATGTTGTGTGAATAACTTTTCGTCTGATTTAAATGTACCCAAAAGATAGCTTCATGTCTTAATATTAAAGGCCACAGCTCTAAAAAGGCAAAACAATCCCTCGAAAGACACATCTTGTTGCAGACAACTGAGAGGTGAGGCGAAAGGGGAAACGTTCTCCTACCATCCCTCTCACTGCCCATCTGTAACATTGGACATGATCATACTGAATGGTGGAGCGTTCTATTATGGCTCAACAGGCTTTAAGGTCTGCTCCTGCTCCTATCGCTTGTGTTCTTGTGGAATGTTACCCTGTTGTCTACAGCTAGAGTGCCTCTCCCCTTTCAGAGGTTCGAGCTACCTTTAAGTGATGTCAGGGAAGTTCAAACTCCTGTTCTTTTAAGCAGCCGTACAGCCACTGAATAGTATGGAGAGCACTACATGTACATCTGAATCATTTTAATGAAGTTCCAGCTGATGTTCTCTCCCATTTCTGTTTGCGGTGTGCTGCCAAGCTGTTGTGTTGCTTGGCCCCTGGAAGATTGCCGAGCGGCAGAGCATGAACACATATTAAAGGTGATATTGCTTGAGCTTGGCCTCATTGTTCTCTCTGTAGCATATTCCAGACCAGGGCAGGCATTCTCCCCTACCCGGTGTGACAGGGGGTCCCGGCGTAGGGGAGTGGCGCCAACCACTCCAGGGTCGGGCCTCCCCAAAGGTGGGGAATTCTCCCCACCTTTGGAGGCTAGCCCCGCGCTGGAGCGGTTGGCACCAGAAGACTGGCGCAAAATACCGGCGCCCCCGGCAGCGGGGCTGGCCGAAAGGCTTTCGCCGGTCAGCGCATGCGCCGGCGGTGAAGTCAGCGGCCAGCTGCCGCTGATGTCACCACCGGCGCATGCGCAATGTGGGTTTCTCTTCCGCTTCCGCCATGGCGGAGGCCGTGGCTGCCGCGGAGGAGAAAGAATCCACCCAGGGCACTGGCCCGGAGTCTGAGCGGGGGGCCCTGTTCGCGGGCCTGGCCACCTTGGGGGCACCCCCAGGGGTCCGATCGCCCCCCGCCCCCCCTGGGGCCCGCTCGTGCCGCTGATCCCGCCGTTCCAGAGGTGGTTAAAACTTCGGCGGCGGGAGGGGCCTTCCAGCGGCGGGACTTCGGCCCATCCGGGCCGGAGAATCACCACAGGGGCCTCGCCGATCGGAGTGGCGAGATTCCCGCCACCGCCACTTCCCGGATGGCGGAGAATCTCTGCGATGGCGGGGGCGGGATTTCCGGCGGCCCCAGGCGATTCTCCGACCCTGCTGGGGGTCGGAGAATTTCGCCCCAGGCATTTTCAAAGTGGGGGTCATGAGCAGGTGTCGGAAGCGTCGCAGAGCCATCCATCGCGGTGTTCCCGATCACGTGAATTCAGGCGCAATGGCTGCAGCAGCCGGCTTTTAAAAATGCCGGCTGCGAGCAACTTTAAAAATGACAGCCGCGACTGGCTAAAAAATTGCGGGCTCATTGCGCATGCATGCCCGCTCATCAGTGCGAATGCCCAGAGCCCAGAGAAAAACACCGCCTTCTCCTGACCCAGGAGAAGATTTTTTTAAAAATTCAATTCAGTCTTCCTGCATCTGTCTTGAATATGCTCAATGGCTGAGACTGCAGGGGCGGGATTCTCCGGCCCCCTGCTGGGTCGGAAAATCCCCGGGGGCCGGCACGAATTCCGCCCCACCACTCTGACGCCGGCTGTCGTATTCTCCGCCGCCGGTGTCCGGGCAGGGGCGGAGTTAAGGCTGCGCCGGTCGGGGGCCATTGGCAGCGCCCCCCCCCCGGCAATTCTCCGGGCCCCGATGGGCCGAGCGGCCATCGTTTCCTGGCCAGTCCCGCCGGCGAGAAATGGACATGGTTCATCGCGGCGGGACCTGGCTTGTCGGCCGTCTAGCGGGGTCTTTGGGGGGGTCGCGACGGTTCCGGACCCAGGGGGGCCCCACGGTGGCCTGCCCGCGATCGGGGCCCACCGATCTGTGGCCGGGCCTGTGCCATAGGGGCACACATTTGTTCCATGGGCGGCAAGGAGAAGAACCCCCCTGTGCATGGGCAGGAAACATGCCAGCCGGTCTGCGCATGCGCGGAACCAGGCCGGCGGTTCTGCACATGCGCCAACTCGAGCCGGCCCTTCGGCGCCAGAGGTTCTGCACATGCGCCAACTCGAGCCGGCCCTTCGGCCAAGGCTCACCTCTCGCATTAAAAGTAAGAGAAAACAGTGGGTCACGTACCTTGGCCGCCGTGGGTCCTGAAGGCTGGCCAATTGGTAAAAATGGGTCCCAGGCAAAAATCTTTGAAAAACACTGTACACCCAAGCCTGACAGAGGAAACATTGGTCCCATCCCTGAATTTAACAAGGAACCTGGCTCACAAGTGTGTGAAGCACATTCTCTGCCACCTCCATGCCCATTTTTGAGTCCAATCAAATTTCTAACCCAGAATGTCACTGTATTTGCGAGAAATGAATCAAATTCAGGTGAACTTGTGAATCTTTTTTGTTGCTGGGGGAGACCAAAATAGCTTCTTTTCACAATTTGTAAATTGTGGTTTCAGAATAACTACCATTTGGGTGAAGGGGTATAAGAAATGCAAAATACCAAAATATTTGTTATTTTTAAACCGCTGATTTGTGTTCAGTTTATGGTCAGACTGAGGCTTTAGAATTTTAATGTTAAGCTAAACCCTCATGATTTTGTGTTAGTCTGTGCCCACATGTTTTGCCACAACAAATTGGCCTCAGCACCTGAGAGATAGTATCGTGATTCTTGATCATTCTAATTAGCAGCAAAACTATTTTCACCTTTTCAGGGTCTTTGTGGTATCTGACACTAGTAGGCCGGGCAAGCAGCAGCCCAAATTGTAAGGGTGAAACCCCACCTAAAGCCATGATCAAACCCACACACGGAACAATTCCTATTAAAATGAAGAAGATGGTGCTTTGCTAATGTCAACGCATTAGTGCTGAAATACCATTGAAAAAGCCATTCTTTCACGCCGAGGTCCAAGACACAAACAATTAAAATCTTGTCCCGGTTATAACTATGTTTCAGTATTGTCAAATTTTGGAGTATTCATATCTTGGAATTGGTATGAACTAATTGGCTGACTAAAATAAGACCTCTTGTAACCTGCTGGTCTAAGGTAAAAACTCTCATTCTCAAAGCACTGTGGTTTCAACCCCGGCCTACAGAAGTGCCTGTAAGCTTTTAAAGAAGTATTAATCTAGGAATCAGTGGGGCGTGTGGTAATTTTAAATGCTGTGAGTAGAGAACATCTTTTGCACAAATTTCCAGACCTCACTCGTTATTTTTTTTTAATGGATGAACTCTTTGTACAAGCTTCACAACTTACTAACATATGAATTCACAATAGTTTCCTGCCACCAGCAATAATCCGCCGACTGTTTGGAATTTGAGCCACTCAAACAAACAACATATTTATTGCTTGTGCAAAAACTGGAAATGCTGGACAATCCCAGCAGGACCGACAGCATCTGTCGAGAGAGAGTGGAGCTAACGGTTCGAGTCTGGATGACTCTTCGTCAAGTAATTTGCTTTTATGTTCATTGCTTAGTGTGGCTAAGTGCTAACAATTGCACTCAAAGACGAGAGACATGTACAATCGAGGCTTTATTGCTGTGTGATGCTATTCCTCCGGCTGCAACTGTAGACTAGGGTCTGAGTGACTCACACGCATATTTATACGCAAGCTCCCTGTGGGCGGAGCTAGCCGGCAGGGGCTTACCGGAGGAACCTGTATTACAGGTACAGCCATACATCCCCCTACTGCAAGTATGCATATCTACAGTGGTTATCACCACATTCACCCCCTGTAAAAATGAGTCCAGCGGGGGTGACATGTAACTATAATGCAAAGGATGATATATTTACAAAAGGGTTCAAAAAAAGAAAACCAAGAGTCCATCCGGTTAGCAGGTTACAGGTTGAGCCGAATTGGCGGTCGAACGTTCCGCTGTGATCAGCGTAGCTGTGGTGGCAACGTCGCCCAGGCGGTGATGGCAACAATGGTGCAGGTGCTGGCGGTGTTGGTGCTGGCTGCTGGCGGGATGACTCCGAGAGCGAGCCAAAATCTTCCGTGTCCTCCAGTGTGGGCAGGGGGACGAGGGATGGACCTGGTGGGGACGAATACGGGGGCGCCAGGAAAAAGGAGGGTGGCGCGGGGAGGAAAAGGGGCGTGGGCATGGGATCAGCACCTGAGGGAGCCAGATCCCTGAGCGAGACTGTGTCCTGGTGGCCGTCGGGGAACTCCACGTAGGCATACTGAGGGTTGGCGTGGAGAAGGCGTACTTTGTCCACCAGGGGTTCCGCCTTGTGGTGCCGGACATGCCTACGGAGAAGGACTGGGCCCGGAGTCGTGAGCCAAGTCGGGATCGACACCCCGGATGTAGACTCCCTAGGGAAGGCAAAAACACGTTCATGGGGTGTACTGTTAGTTGCGGTGCACAGCAGTGACCGAATTGAATGGAGCGCGCCAGGATTGACCTGATGCCAGTGAGCGGCTGGGAGCTTCCTGGACCGTAGGGCCAGCTGGACGGCCCTCCATACCGTCCCGTTCTCCCTCTCTACCTGCCCGTTTCCCCGGGGGTTGTAGCTGGTCGTCCTGCAGGAGGCGATACCCCTGCTGAGCAGGAAATGACGCAGCTCATCGCTCATGAATGAGGATCCCCTGTCACTGTGGATGTAGTCGGGGAAACCGAACAGAGCGAAAATGGAATCCAGGGGCTTGATGACGGTGGCAGACGTCATATCCAGGCATGGGATGGCGAAGGGGAACCTAGAAAATTCATCGACCACACTAAGGATGTAGGTGTTGCGGTTGGTAGAGGGGAGGGGCTCTTTGAAGTCCACGCTAACGCGTTCAAAGGGGCAGGGTGCTTTCACCAGGCGCGCGCGATCTGGCTGGTAGAAGTGCGGCTTGCTCTCGGCACAGACCTGGCAGTCTCTGGTGACTGTCTGTACTTCCTCGACGGAGTAGGGCAGATTTTGGGCTTTGATTAGATGGTACAAGCGAGTGGCCCCCGGATGGCAAAGGCTCTCGTGCAAGGCACGGAGCTGGTTCACTTGTGCGCTGGCACATATACCTCGGGAGAGGGCGTCTGGGGGCTCGTTGAGTTTGCCGGGGCGATACAAGATCTCGTAGTTAAAGGTGAAGAGCTCGATTCTCCACTGCAAGATTTTGTCATTCTTGATCTTGCCCCACTTCGTGTTGTTGAACGTGAAGGCAACCGACCATTGGTCAGTGAGGAGAGTGAATCTCCTGCCGGCCAGGTAATGCCTCCAGTGCCGCACCGCCTCAAGGATAGCCTGGGCCTCCTTTTCAACAGAGGAGTGTCGAATCTTGCAGGCGTGGAGGGTGCGGGAAAAGAATGCCACGGGTCTGCCTGCCTGATTCAGCGTGGCGGCAAGGGCGACATCTGAAGCGTCGCTTTCTACTTGGAAAGGCAGTGTCTCATCTACTGCGTGCATCCTGGCCTTGGCTATGTCAGATCGAATGCGGGCGAAGGCCTGTTGTGCCTCAGCCGTGAGGGGAAAATGTGTGGACTGGATAAGTGGGCGGGCCTTGTCCGCGTATTGTGGGACCCACTGGGCGTAATAAGAAAAGAACCCCAGGCAGCGTTTGAGGGCCTTGGGGCAGTGGGGGAGTGGAAGCTCCATGAGGGGCGCATACGGTTGGGGTCGGGCCCCAGTAGTCAAGGCTTTATTGCTGTGTGATGCTATTCCTCCGGCTGCAACTGTAGACTAGGGTCTGAGTGACTCACACGCATATTTATACACAGCTCCCTGTGGGCAGAGCTAGCCGGCAGGGGCTTACCGGAGGAACCTGTATTACAGGTACAGCCATACATCCCCCTACTGCAAGTATGCATATCTACAGTGGTTTTCACCACACTTAGCTTCATAAAAATAAAAGAAAAAGAACTGGAGTTTATGCAGTACAAAAATACGAGCAAAGTACTGCAGAGAAATCTGAAATGAAAATAGATATGTTTGAAAAGCTTAGCAGGTCTAGCAGCATCTGTGGAGAAAGAAACAGAGTTAATACGATTCTTCTTCAGAACTGACATGACTCTGATGAAGGGTTCTGATGAAGAGTCATATTAGACTCCATTGTTTTTAACCATTTATCTCCCTCCATAGATGCTGCCAGACCTGCAGTTTTTCCAGCATTTTCTGTTTTCATTTGACATTTATGTGAGACAGGTTTGTCCAGAAAGAACTTTGGCACAACAATGAGTAATAAATAAAGATGAGTTTTAATAGGGTGAAAGTGTGTATCTCCAAGAAAAATCCAAGTCTCGGGGTGCTCACTCACTCACCCTCACCCACTGTAAGAGTAGATTAGAATGCATGATGGTGTAGGTGGGTAAGGGTGAATAAGAACTGAGAGTACATAAGACTTATTGATACACTGTCAACGCACACATTCCCCTCACATGCACTGCGCTCGCACACACTCCCTTTCCACCTCAGACTCTCTCTCTCCCCTCCCCTCACACTCTCACCCCCCCATGCTCTCCCCTCCCCACATTCTCACTCCCCTCCCCCCATTCTCACTCTTATCGCATTCTGTCCCTCACACTCTCGAACCCCCCACACTCTCACACTGTACTCACTCCCTCACCCGTCTCAATGGCAACCCATGAGACTCTCTCACCACCCAACACACTCTCATTCCCATCTCGTACACCATCCCTTACTCATAGTCTTCAGTCACTCATTTACTCAGGCGACAGTAGGCCCTACATGTTCTGCCCCAGGCTCTGCTCCGGCACACCTGAGCTTTGTTCCAGCTACCACACACTCCTCCTGGGCTCTAGATGCCTGAGCCCTGTTCCCAGGCACCTCCACTCTATGGGCCCTGCCCCCCAGCACCTCTGCTCCCTGGCTTTGCTCTCTGACATCTCCATTCCCTGAGCCTCACTCCCTGGCAACCCTGCTCCCTGGGATCTGTTCTCTGGGCCTCGCTCCCCAGCCATCAGCTGCCCGGCACACAGCCCCCGAACTCCCGGCCCTTGGGTCACCGGGCCTTTCTCCTCAGCTCCCCAGGCTCTGCTCCTTGGCTCCCTAATCCTCAGCTCCTCAGGCTTTTCTCCTTGGCTCCTCAGCCCTTGACTCCCAAGGCCCTGCTCCTTGGCTCCCTGGCCCTCGGCTCTCATGGCCTCAAACTCTCAGCTGCTGGTGTTCACTGATCCTCCTCCAATCGCAGACTGTTTCTCTCCCACATTTTCTGCTGGTAGGCTCACTAGTGAGTCTATCCACAGCAAATGTGAGAAACAAATATCCTGCGACTGGAGGAGCAGCTCCTTGCATATTCTTCCATTCAAACATACCTGTTTGACTGGGAGTT
The DNA here is from genome assembly GCF_902713615.1 of Scyliorhinus canicula. Lineage (NCBI taxonomy): Eukaryota > Metazoa > Chordata > Chondrichthyes > Carcharhiniformes > Scyliorhinidae > Scyliorhinus > Scyliorhinus canicula. The sequence goes on from NC_052163.1 coordinate 102,613,819, forward strand.
TGAAAACTGGCAGGGGCCTCATAGAGGGGCTTGGAACATACATTGGACAAGCCTGATATAGTATGTCCCAAATGCTTCAAACAATAGTTGCTGTTATGATGTAGGCAAACCTGGCAGTGAACGTGTAGATAGCGAGCTCTGACAAACCCACAAAGAGTTAATGACCAAATGACCAGCTCTGGCTCAGTTGTAATTCTCACTTCGCGGCCACAAAGTTTCCGGTTCAAATCCCACTCCAGGGCTTGAAAACAAAGGTCGAGGCTGATAGTCCAGCACAGTACTGAAGGAGTGCTACACGGCAGAGGTGCCATCTTTCAGATGAGATGTGAAGCTGAGGTCCCATCTGCCTGCCCGGTTGGACGAAAAAGATTCCCAAGGCACTATTTCAAAGAAAAGCAGAAGGGTTTTCCCTGGTGTCCTGTCCAATATTCATTACTCAGTCAACATGATAAAATCAAATGATCTGGTCATTGGTCACATTGCTGATAGTGGGAGTTTGCTGCCGTGACTACACTACAAAAGTACTTAATTGATTGTACAGTACTTTGAGGTGCCCTTACAACATGAACTGAATGGATAGATTCATCAGTTTCACAGTGGAATCCACCAACTAGGAGCATCTGATGAATGCTCTGACAACTGCCAGCTGCTGCCAGAGAGCTCACGTAGCTACAGGTCCTAACACCTGCCTTCCATGAAACTCATATGGCAGTAATGGCATATAAGGTTAGGTGGTTGTCATCTTGGTTTTGGGGTGCACTGTTAAAAGGGTGTCACATCATTCCGACACTCTTCTGTGGAAACTGGCTATACTTAAATATATTCAGTTATTCCCTTGCTGCATTTGGTGCCAATAATTTGACATTGATTCTTTTTTGAAGTTGGCATTATACGTTAGGAAGGAAAGTAATGCATTAGAATTTTATTATTTCAGATGCTACTTTTAGAAGTTGCAGGATGTTATGTTTTCAAAAAGTTTTTACTCAAAAATATACTTTATTCATAACATTAAAGTTAACATTAAATAGGTTGCAAACCAAAACAGTTTTGCCACCATTGAGTTGTAGTAGGCAGCTAATCATGCATTCTATCACTTTATTTGCTTCCGCCCATGGTTGTTCCTGATGCACCATTATACATTTCCCTTATAACCAGAGGGTGGTCACACCCCTTAGGATAGAGGCATTGCTCGGACTGGGAGGAACTTACATTAGGTCAGACAGGATCCAGTTGTCATGATCCATGTAGGCACCAATGACATAGGCAGGATGAGGAAGGAGGCTCTGCATTGTCAGTAAGAGGAGCTAGGCACCAAATTAAGAAGCGGATCTCTGGTGATATGCATCACTGTAGACACACAAGGGGCTAATGTAAATACACGTAGACTAGCTAGACACTAGAGGGAGCACCAGAGACATGACACACAGACAGTCAACCAATAGGTCAGTAAGATAGGACACGACCAATGGGCATTCACGATACACACAGAGGTGACACTACCACAGGAGGGCATTACACCAACCCATATAAAAGGACACAGCACACATGATCTTCCGCTTTCCAGTGGAGACACTCAGTGTGCACACAGGGTTGATTTGAAACATCACACCCACCACGTGGATTGTAGCAGACTGGTTCGTCAGTCTGAGTAGCTACAGCAGGATTAACAGGAGAGTTGAATCCAAGTAGGAGAATCATTAACAGTTTAATAAATGTGTTAAAGCTATCTCCAAGTCTGAACCTTCCTTTGTCAGAGTGCACATCAAGGAAGAAGCTTATGCTACGTCAAGAGCATAACAAAACGAGGTCCAGAAAGGTAATAATCTCTGTATTATTACCTGAGCCACGTGTAAATTGGCTTGGCGCAAATAAGATTAGAGAAATGAACATGTGGCTCTGGTGTGGGAGAAGTGGGTTGTGGTTAGTGGGGCACTGGCACCAGAATTGGAGAAAGTGGGGGTTAGACTTTTGGGATGTAGCTGTACCGGAACAGCTTGTTTAGGGGGTCTGGCAAGTTCTGGAGCACATGTCTTCAGTACCATTGTTGGAATATTTTCAGGGCCCATAGCCTTTTTGCAGTATCCAGTGCCTTCAGCCTTTTCTTGATGTCACATGAAGTGAATCGAATTGGCTGAAGATGGGCACCTGTGAAGCTGGTTACCTCCTGCAGAGGCAGAAATGGATCATCCACTTGACACTTCTGGTTGAAGATTGTAGCAAGTGCCTCAGCCTATCTTTCAATCTACACATTTAGTTTAAAACTCTCGTTACTTCCTTGGTTATTCAGCTTGCTAGAATACAAACCCCAGCACAGTTCACATGTAAACCATCCCAAAAGTGGGTTCTTGCAGGGGGTAACACTCCTCCATTCCCCAGACTCAGTCTCTAAAGGACCAATGCTAATTTTGATAACTGTTTTCTTCAATCGGTGAGGGTCGGCACTGAATTTCCTGTCATGGAAGTCCACACATACTGCGCTGGCGTTAGCACTTATTCTCCAGAATGGAGAATCCAGCCCTGTATGTTTTGAAGGGGATCAAAGGATAGGGCGGGAAGGTGGGATGAAGCTATTGAGCCGGATGATCAGCCATAATGAATGGAGGAGCAGGCCCGAAGTGTCGAATGGCAGTCCTGCTCCTATTTTCTGTTTCTAAGAAAGAGTCTGTTCCTCGATTCAATTATCCTCCTCCCGGATCTACCGGATCACTCACCTGTGCAGCGTTCATACCCCACTTGGACCTTGACCCACCACATCTGGAGTGTTCATTCATCCATTTCCAGTAAACAAACTGGCAGCCTTTTGACCCTCCTGTTTGTGAGATTTTCATGCAGCCTTTTCAGGGTCCAGATTCTCTACACTGTGTCTTCCCTCTGATTTCCTCATTGTCCCTCTTGCCTTCTTCATTACCCGCCTCCCCTTTTGGACACCTGCATGAGTCCCGCAGGTCCATTATGCTGTCCTGATAAACACTGGTGTGTATCAGGAGGGGGGTACTCCCCAACCGCAGTATAAATTGCTTAGAAGTCAGTCAACAGTTCATTTGCTGCAGATGTACAGTGCGGCAGGTTCCATTTCATGAGCTTAAACAATTGAGTCCAGTCACAAAAAATCTTGTTTGTTCCTTTAGTTCTGCATTAGGTCAATAAATCATGAGACTGGGTGTAAGGAATTCATTACAGTAGTTATTCTAGAAACTGTGAAAGTGAAAGAAACATATATTTCCTGTTTTTCACGGAACTTTCCTAAAGAATATGGAGTCATCCGTGATGTCTTGAAGTATTAATTTCATTGGTGTTGAATTGGTTTAGTCTTGCCCTTTTACTATGAGGATCTCAGTTTTCACCTAGTTTGACGGGATGAAAATCTTGGGTGGGATTCTCCGATCGACGATGCTGAAATCGCATTCAGCAATCAGCCGGACATTCCCCATTTATGCCGGAGTTGGGGGCGGCGGTGTTTTTCCGTTGCTTCGCTTCCTCAAGAACGGCGTACTCGGGGAGTATGCCGCACATCGTATGGACGGCCTCAGGACGTCACCTGAGGCCCTCCCCTGAGGCTCTGCCCCTGATGGGCCGAGTCCCCAATGCTGTCACTTGCATGTGCTTACATCGTTCGGGGACGTTGCGTGGCAGCTGCGGACTGTGTCCAGCGCCGCCACATTCGGGGGGGGGGGGGGGGGGGGGGAACGTTCCACTGGCAGGGGGGATTTCATCGGGGGTAGGGGGACAAGTGGGGGGTAGTTCAGGGATGGCAAGGAGGGTTCCGGGGGTAGACAATTTTTGGCAGGCCGGATCTGCTCGCGCCCCGCGCCATGTTATACGCCGCAGCCGCCACCACGGACATAGACGCAGGATTGGAGAATCCAGCCCACCGTCTCAATCGGAAATTAATTGAAGCAGCCACAATGCTGTTTCTGGTTCTGTACAGCCTACATTGTAATGAAATGGTCTATCTCTTTTAGTAAGTGATATTTCAACCCCAAACCTAGAGCCAGTGTGCCAGACTCCCATTCATCAAAACAACTGTAAACTCGGCCATTCCGCACCAGAATATTCCAGGTAAAAGCAAAATACTGGATGCTGGAAATCTGAAATAAAAACAGAAAATGCTGGATAAGGACAGCAGGCCTGGTAGCACCTGTGGAGAGAAACAGAGCTAAAGTTTTGAGTCCAAATGACCATTCCGTAAAAGGATCTTGAAACGTTAACTTGGTTTCTCTCCGCTGATGCTGTCAGAGCTGCTGAGTGTGTCCAGCAGGTTGTGTTCTTATTATTGATATTCCAAGTGTTTGACAATAAAGTCAAAGATTCCTGAATAGGTTTGAGGGGCGTAACCGCCACCAGCACCGTTAAAATCATTAACATAAGATGAGATGAGCGCTGGCAGGGACAACATAAGTTGGGAAACTCCAATGATAGTTACAAGCATGTCTCATCTTCCCCGGTATATTTGGTTGAAGGAGGTGGAGGTCCAAGCTCAGTTTGGGACATGAGTCCGCAAAATAAGGAGGGAGAATTTTCTTTGTGGTTGTATTGGGGCAGCTTCTTTGTAAAAGAGGCATCCCTCCCCTCTCCCTTGAACCCTGGGGGTATAGCACTCACATGGTCCACTGCCACTATATTTTTCTCTTCCTCTCCTTGGGATGTCTTGCATTATTCACAGTTCCTCAGCCAAGTGTGAGCCTACTGACTTTTACTGAAAGTTTTCTGCCACCAACCTTGAGCTGCTTTGTGAAAGAGGCATAGGGTGCATGGCTGTGCTTGAAAAGCTTCCCAACGATAATGTATCTCAGACAGGACTAAGGCAGCCCATTCCTAGATTGTGTGACTTGACATGTTTTTTGTCATTATGACATTATATGAGGCATTTTAAACAATTAGAAGAGTTTTTCATGTTATTTGAGGAGTGTTTGGTCAGGTTTAAGAATGCTTTATGTAGAAATTGAACTGTTTAATCTGTGGCTATAATAGAAAAAGGACTGGGGGGGGGGGGGGGGGGGGGTCGGGCGTAGACCACAGCTGAACCATCTCTATGTGATAATGTTTCTGCAGTTTTATTACTGTTTTTCATACAATTATTACACTTCAAAAGTGTATGTTGTCATAATATACACTAGTATATCATGGTGCAGACACACACTGGTGGACACACACAGGGACCAATCAACATGTACAAACACCACAGCCAATCACCAGTTAGAATACACACACTATAAAGGCAGAGGGCACCATGGTTCCCGCTCATTCTGGGTGCTGCCTCTGAGTGTAATAAGAACTCATCCAGCCCAGCACAGAATCACAACACGTGCTGACAGAATCAACTGGTTCGGACAAGGCTTAGGTCTCTAGTTTAAGTTAGCATCATTTAGACCCACAGTCATCGTGTGTTAGTTAGTTAGAAATATTTAATAAAATTGAGTTGACCTTCATCAGTGTTGGAAGTGTCTGTTCATCTCTCAAGTCTACACTAGCCAACACTTCATAGTACCAGGAGTTGAGGGATGCTCGCACTTCTGAGACCTACCTTTCAGTGATCTGCCTTCCACCAGTCTTGCGCCATCCTACAGAATGGACTCTGTTCGCCCGCCGCCGCCTCTCCGCATTGCAGGGAACCTGGGCTCCAACTGAAAACTTTTCAAACAGCGCTTCCAGCTGTACCTCGAAGCCAGGGACCTGGAAGCTGCCTCGGACGCACGGAAAATTGCTCTCTTCCTCTTCACAGCCGGTGACCACGCTCTGCACATTTACAACTCGCTCACCTTCGATGAGGGGGAGGACAAATCAAAGTTCAAGACCATAATTCTGAGGTTCAACAGCCACTGCGCGGCCGAGGTCAAACAGCGTTCGTCACCCACCTCAGAGACTAAACTTATGAACTCTGTACACATGTGGACTCTCTGAAATGTTCTTTTCCCTATATTCTTTATTGTTGCATTCGTTATCCAGTGATTTGTAAATAGATTTGAGGTTATTCCAGTTCATGGTAGTCATCTGCACCAGGCACCTTCCTCTGTAAATAGTCTTGTTCCCTGTAGATAGCTTTGTACATATGTCTTCGCACCTCACACGTAGCTAGGTACATTCTCCGCACACCCACACTATTTATTATCACATGCCTATATCAACATTTTTTTTTATAAAAGGGGGGATGTCATAATATACACTAGTATATCATGGTGCAGACACACACTGATGGACACACACAGGGACCAATCAACATGTACAAACACCGCAGCCAATCACCAGTTAGAATACACACACTATAAAGGCAGAGGGCACCATGGTTCCCGCTCATTCTGGGTGCTGCCTCTGAGTGTAACAAGAACTTACCCAGTCCAGCACAGACTCACACCACGTGCTGAGAGAATCAACTGGTTCGGACAAAGCTTAGGTCTCTAGTTTAAGTTAGCATCATTTAGACCCACAGTCATTGCGTGTTAGTTAGTTAGAAATATTTAATAAAATTGAGTTGAACCTTCATCAGTGTCTGTTCATCTCTCAAGTCTACACTAGCCAACACTTCATATGTAACACTTCAAGTGGGAATGTAACAAGCTGCACACTTAAAGTGTTATGTTCACGTTAGACAGTGCAAAGAAATCAGCCACCATTCTATTCTGATTTGCTCAAATATTTGGGGTTAGCAGAAGATAATATTGTTGATAAGGATCAAAGATCCTGCAAGTAATACTCAAATGATTAATTTTTCAGCAGCCTGGAAGCAACGACCATAAGATGTAACATTCAAACATTTAGTTGTTTTCAAGTTTATGTTAAGTTTTCCTTTCCCCTCGGTTCAGTATTTATGGTTAAATATTAAAATCCAGAAATTCCAGGAGAGGCATTTTGGGAGCAGATCTGGGGTGGGACAGAATTTTTTCTGCCCCAGTGGATGGGCTCTTGACCCCATCCCATAAGCAGAAGTCAGGGAATTGACTATTGTGGACAGACACTTGTGCCGTTTGTGTGATGCCTCAGACAGAGGAAAGATTTCACCAGTGTTAAGTGGATCTGCAGTTTTGGTCAAGCAGCTTAAAGCAATGGAGATGGGCTTCAGGTGCAGAATAAGCATCGGGCATAACCGTGCCAGCCATGGCACAGCTGGTGGCGCTCATCTTTCTGGGTCAGAAGGTATGGATTCAGGACTCACTGCAGGACGTGAGCATAAATATCAAGGCTGTTACTTCAGACCACTGCTGTCAGAGGTGTCATCTTTCAGATAAAATGTTAAACCAAGGCCCTGCCTGCCCTCGTAGGTAGACGTAAAAGATCCCACAGGACTACTTTGAAGAAAAGCAGGGGAGTTATCTTCAATGTCCTGGCCAACGTTCATCCCTCAATCAACATTACAGGAACAGATTATCAATTTGCTGTTTGTGGAAGCTTGCCGTAAACAAATTGGCCACTGAGTTTCCTACACTGCAAGTTCAAAAGTACGTCATTGGCTGTGAAGCAATTTGGTTCATCCTGTGGTTGTGAAAGGTGCCATGTAAAAGCCTCACAGCCTTTGTAATCATTGTTCAGATGGAAACCAAGTGTATTGATCAGTAGATGTAGCCAGGTGGACAGCTAAGCTCAGATTGCTCAATATAGTAGTACAGAAATACTGAATGCTGTATGATGCACAATAGTGATAAAATCTTACCATGAACCTGAATGAGTAAAAGCTCAGATACATGGAAGTTTAGGGAACCTGATTACAAAACATAATTCACTGCAGCCAGAAATAAGGTGCAGGAAGGTGTCATTTGTCGGAATTTGACCACTATTACTTTTTTGGGGGATGCAAATAGTCAGAAATGTTGGGCGCGATTCTCCCATGCCACACCACATGGGAGAATCGTCGTTCGCGCCATTTTTTCCGCGGTGCCGGTCCGACGCCGGCAGGCCATTCTCCGAGGAGCGGAGAATCGGTGCCATTTGCGCAGGTGCATTTGGCCGGGCCACCGATTCTCCGGCCTTGATGGGCCGAGCGGCCGTGGGGAAACGGCAGAGTCCCGCCGGTGCCGTTAACACATGCTCGCAACCAGTGAGAACTCGGCGCGTAGTGTCGGGGAGTGGCCTGTGGGGCGGGGGAAAGTGCTCCTTCACCAGGGGAGGCCTCCGATGGGGTTTGGCCCGCGATCGGGGCCCACCAATCGGCGGGCCAGCCTCTCCAGCCCCAGCCCTATTTTATTATGCGGATGGCCCCTGAACCGCCACGTCATGTTGCGTCGGGGCCTGCGCATTGAGGAAGTCCCCCACGCATTTGCGGGTTGGCGTAGCCCAACTGTGCATGTGCATGCTGGCGTGGCCCAACTGCGCATGCGCAGGTTGGCGCGGTGCCCATTTGGCACCAGGAAGGGAGGCTAACGCACCAGCGCCATGCTGGCCCCTTGTGGGGGCCAGAATAGGTACTGCCCATGCTCGTTTCGCGCCGTCATGAAACACAACGCGTTCACGACGGCGCAAACACTCTGTCTCCATTTCGGAGAATCGCGCCCACTATTTCTTTTGTTTGAACAGCATATATCAGGATCAGTTTTGCAAGACCACACAGACCCAACTTGCACTACACTGACTTTGAGTTATCCAATGTGGGGTAAGAATGGGCTCTACATAGTTCTCGTTAAAATACTTAGGTTAAAGAAATCTGGTGGGATTCTCCGTCGGCCAATGCCGAAATCGGGAAACGCAATTGGGCGGAGAATCGTTTCTGACGGCAAGATTGCGGCGGGTGCAAATTTGACAACAAATCGTGATTCTCTGCCGCCTCGACAGCGGGATCAATGTGCTCTGGAATGCACGTAGAGTAAACATCGTTTGCATGTCATTGGAGAGCCCGACCTGGTATTCTCCGGGGCCTCCGCGATTCTCCGCCTCCGATCGACCGAATTCCCGACAGTGAGGCTCACTTGAGCTTTAAAAATCGTGAAACGGGTACCGTGGCTGATGAGGAAAAGAAAGGAGGTAAGACACGGAGAGGCGCGACGATTGGCTACTGGGCTGGTCACTGGCCGGGGCTGGGTAGAACTGGGGTGAGACCTGCCAGGGCTGGACGGGGTGGGGATGACAGGGGAAAGGGCTGTGGGGCTGGGGTGACCCCCCACGGGACTGGGACAGTGTCCAAGCATGGACCGCCATTGTTGCGGCTTGCAAGGCAGCCATCTTGCTGTGCACCCCACTGACCACCCACCTTGGCCCCTGGTTCTGCAGAGTGCCATCCATCACCTCCACTTAATAGCCCCCACCCCCTACCCCAACAGTCCCACAACCAACATTCCACCAAACCACCACCCCCTCCACAACTGGCTGGCACCCGCCAGCGGGGCATCACGCAGCCCACTCAAGGGCAACGCCAACAGTAGCACCTACAGGGGGGTGCTGGATGTGGGCTGGGGAGTGTACTGCTGACAAGAACAGCACCAGCCGACGGAGCCCTGGCAGTAGGGATAGATGCCAGGGCCAGAGGCCCCCATTGTGCTGGGCACCAACAGGACCAGGAATGTGGAGAGGAGGAGGGGAGGGGAACATGCAGGGGCAGAGTCTGCAGTGCCACTTGGGGCCACCGTGTAGCCCTGTGAACCTGTTTGGGCATGGGGATATGCACAATGTTAACATTTGGAACAATGGATATTGGAATTCAACCAGCAATGGTGGCCTTCAAAGAACGAAGAGTCGCTTTGTCGCTGGGTCGCCACAGCCCTGGGGGAGTTCACTGCTGTATGAGTTGGAGTTGCTCAAGGAGGAAGAAGCTGCAGCAGTGGAATTTGCAGCTATGGAGCGTGCAACAGGGGAACAGGAGGCAGCCGGTGAGGATGGAGAGCCGGCCGCCCAACAGATTGAGGATGAGGAGGTGCAAAAGATATGCTGCATGAGGCTTCGCGTGTACCGGCAGCATCTGTTATTCGAGGTGCTGCTGGACCGGGCATGCTGCCGAAGACTCCGGCTGAGCAGGGAAACAGTGCGACATAACTTCCAGATTATGGCACACTTGCCACCGTGGGAGAATGTAAGAGGACACTCACTCACAATGGCCGGCAAGATGATGTTTGACCTGAACATCTAAGCCACGGGCTCCTTTCAGGAGCCGGGTGGGAATTGTCCGAGATGTCGCAGAGCTCAGTGTACTGGTGGATCCCCGCTGTCACGGAGGGCCTATGTGCCAGTCGGCACAATACACCCATTTCGATGTGGACCGAGCCCACCAGAATGCCCGGGCAGCGGGGTTCGCAAGCATCACCAACATGCCCCGGGTCCATGGGGTGATTGACAGGATGCATGTCGCCCTACAAGCACCTGCAGATGACAGGCCGTTCGATACAAACCAAAAGGGGTTCCACTTGATGAACTTGCAGCTGGTCCCCCTCTGGTGACAGCACTTAGCCGTAGGAACAAATCCAGCCCAATGTTTTGGCCTCAGCTACTTTCAGTGGTAAAGAATTCCACAGGCTCACCACTCTGGGTGAAGACATTTCTCCTCATCTCAGTCCTAAGTGTTCGAACCAGTATCCTCAGATTGTGACCCCTGGATCTGGACACCCCCAACAATGAGAACATTCTTCCTGCATCTACCATGTCTAGTCCTGTTAGAATTTTATAGGTTTCTATGAGATGCCCACATTCTTCTAAACTCCAGTGAATATTACCCTAGCCGAATCAATCTCTCCTCACACATCAGTCCCGCCATCCCAGGAATCAGCCTGGTAAACCTTCGCTGCACTCCCTCTACAGCAATAACAGCCTTCCTCAGACAAGGAGACCAAAACTGTCCACAATATTCCAGGTGCGGTCTCACCATGGCCCTGTATAATTGCAGCTCTTGACTGGGCAGCTGGTTCGTCATGCAGAGCAAGCCGAACAGCGCAGGTTCAATTCCAGTACCGGCAGAGGTTATTCATGAAGACCCTGCCTTCTCATCCTTGCCCCCGCCTGAGATGTGGCGACCATCAGGTTAAGTCACCAGCAATCAACTCTCAAAGGGGAGAGCAGCCTATGGTCCTTTGGGACAGTGGCGACATTTACATTTTACACTACGTCCGATCCCAGTGAATTGAATGGACATGCACCATTGAAAATGAAAAATGAAAATCTCTTATTGTCACGAGTAGGCTTCAATGAAGTTACTGTGAAAAGCCCCTATTCGCCACATTCCGGCGCCTGTCCGGGGAGGCTGGTACGGGAATCGAACCGTGCTGCTGGCCTGCTTGGTCTGCTTTAAAAGCCAGCAATTTAGCCGAGTGAGCTAAACCAGCCCCATCTGTGCACTCTGTTGTTGGCCACATGCCCAAACATCGGAGAAAGTTGTAATTATTCTGTTGGCATTTACGGCCTGCTGCCTCCACATCCTGAAGCCTCATTGGATAGATTTTCCCTGTGAGTAGTTGCTACCTCATAACACCTTTGTAGGTTTTTCTTTTGGCATTTTTCCCTTTTTGGATTCTACCAATTAGTTTAGCTTTGCGCTCTGGGAATAAAAGATCCACAACATTATTTTAGTCCTGTCTTGGTTTTTCCAACAATATTATGTGAAGTGAATCGAAATAGTTGATGATGGAGTGGTGGATGAGATGGATCATCCACCTGGCGTTTCTGACTCAATACAGTTGCGAATGCTTCAGTCTTTTGCACTGACGTATTGTGCTCTACCATCACTGATGACAAAGATGTAGTCTCCTCCTTTTAGTTGTTTAGTTATCCACCACTACTCACGATTGTATGTAATAGAAACACATAGTTTTGAGCTGATATCTTGGTTGTGGGGTTGCTTAGCTCTGCCTGGCATTTTGCTCCTGCTAACGTGCTTATAGTCCTATATTGTCGCTTCATCAGGTTGGCACCTCATTTTCACATAAACCTGCACGCTCTTGTGCACTCCTCATGGAACCACGGTTGATGCCCTGGTTTGATGGTCATGGTAGAGTGAGAGCTTTGCAGACTCTGTGGTTACAGATTGTGGCGGAACCCAATCTTTATGCTGCTGATGGTCACAATGCCTCGTGTGTGTAGTTGTGAGCTGTAGACATTTTCTAAATCTATCCCATTCTGCATGGTGGCATAGTGGTACACAATATGGCTAAGGAAGTCCTCGCTCTGAATACAGGACGTTGTCTCCACAAAGTCTTTGCGGGTTACCCTACTAATACCGCCAAGGACATGTAAATCTGTGACAGTTAAATTAATTAGGTTGAGGTCGAGCAGGATTTTTCCCTCATATTTCTTTCCTCACCACCTACCAGCCAGAATGACACCTATATCCATAGAATCCAGACATATCTTTCAGGAATCAACCAGCTTGGTGCAGCCCAGCCACCTTGGTGTTGGACATTGAAGTCTTCCTACCGAGACTGCATCCTGTATCCTTGCATCCTATTAGTGCTTCTTCCACTGGTGCTCAACTTGGTGGGGTCCTGAATCGTTATCCCTCAGAGGGCAGTAGGTGGTCATCAACAGGAAGATCCCCTGTCCATATTAAGGATGATACCATGAGACTCCGAAACTTCATGTTTTGAATTAAACATTGCCAGCCATCATTATGCTGCCACTTCTGGTGGGTCTGTCCTGCTAGTGGAACTACATGTCCCTATGGATAGTAATGGACAAATGTAAGACATAGAAGCAGAATTTTCCCAAAAATAGGCAGAGTGACGTAACGGGTGGAAAAACTGGCGAGAAAGCCGCCAGCCCCAAAGGCAAATGAAGGGGCGGGACCCACCACACGCTGTCAGCAATTTTGGTTTTTAAAAAAAACACAAGAAATTAAAAATAGAACACCATTCCCCCCCTCCCCTGGACTGCCCCCTGAACCTCCCCCAATCAAATAGCCACCCTCCCCCCTCACGTCATTGGCAGGGGACAATCAGTATGCGAAATCCCGCCAGCATAATAGTGTTTTGGACTCCCGTGGGACTTCCTGCCCCCCCCCCTCAAAATGGGAGTGGAAAATCCCCCTGCAGTCTGGTTTGTGAGTATGACTATGTCAGGCTTTTGCTGGATTAGTCTATGGAAGTTTCTCAGTGAAAGTCCTTGGAAATGAATGAGAAAGAATTTACAGGTTTGATTGGAACATAGGAACAGGAGGAGGCCATTCATCCCCTCAAGCCTCCTCTGCCATTTAATGAGATCATGGCTGATCTGTGGCCTAACTCCATATACATGCCTTTGGCCATACCCCTTAATACTTTCACTCAACAAAAAATTATCCATTTCAGATTTAAAATGAACAACAGATTTAGCAGCAGATTTGTGGAAGAGAGTACCAAACCTCTACTGCCGTTTGTGTTTAGAAATGCTTCCTAACATTTCTCCTGAATCGTCTGGCCCTTATTTTTAGACTATGTCCCCTAGTTCGAGAAACCCCAACCAGTGGAAACAGTTGATCTTTATTTACCCTGTTTTTTCCTGTTAATATCGTGAAGGTTTCGATCAGATCACCCCTTAACCTTCTAAATTCTAGAGAATACAGGCCTAATTTGTATAATCTCTCCTCATAACTTAACCCCTGAAGTCCAGGTATAATTCTTGTAAACTTACGTTGCATTCCCTCCAAGGCCAAAATATCCTTCCGAAGGTGTGGTGCCCAGATGTGCTCACAGTACTCTGAGTCGGCTGGGTCTGTCTTTGCTGTGTCTAAATCCAATACCTAAGTTGAAGCTGAAATGCTTAGTTTTATTCCTATTGCACTTCCATGTAGCAGTTTGATTAGTTTAGGCCATTTTCGGTTGCACTTACGAGTTAGTCACATTGTTGTGGATTTGGAGTAACAAGTAGACCAGACTGGGTAAGTATTATAAGGTTCCTTCCCGAAAGGACATTAGTGAACTAGTAGGGTATTTATGACTTTATGCTCACCATTCCTGATAGTAACTTTTTATTCCAGATTTATTTAATTAACTGAATTCAAATTCACAAGCTGCCATGGTGAGATATGAGTGCTTGGATTATTAGTCCAGGCCCCTGGATTATTAGTCAGTACCATAACCACATGTTCTGCTGACAAACAGCTTTAAAGGAAGGTTCACTGGCAAGAACGGCGGGATTAAAGAGAGGTTCCATGGGAGGAAAGGGTGATATCTGGGGAGGCCTGGATTCCCTGTGGTGCCTGCTCCATCTGGACAAGAGAGGGAAGATTTTCATTTACTTCGTTAGGCCCATTCATCCTTTCAAGACTTTAGTAAGAGAACTGGGGCCGGTTCCCTGCTCAGACTTGGGTTAAATTCTTGGGATTCCACTGACAATAATTGGGCCTTTACATAAATTTATGAAGCTCTTGCTTGCTTCTGTTGAATGCATCAGCTACTAACCTGCAATGTATGCAGTGAATAGCTAAAATGGAATCACTGTGGGGATGGAATGTTCTGAATCTCCATTTTAAGGGCCGTTCCCCTGATCCTGTTGGGCAAGGCAAATTAAAATTCCCCTGCTACTGGCCAGCATGGTAAATCAACACTAAGAGTCATTTGATAGTACAAAATGAGAGTATTGCTGAAAAACAGAGACTTGTTGAAGCTTTTTCCCTCACACTCATCAGGTCACTACAAGAATACCAGTATGAGGGATATTACTGTAAGAGAAGAGAATGGAGAATGCACCAGTTGTTGATGACTGACGGATAACTGCCAAGCGTAGTTTGAAATTTAAACCAGGCAGCTTGACCTGATTGATCAAAGCATTGCCCTGGTGAACGAATCAATAAATGGCCACTTACTTTGTTTGTTGTTTTGCCCTATTAGTATTCTTGCAAAGCGTCCTGATGAGTGTAAGAGAAAAATCTTTGACATGGCTCTTTTTCCAGCAATATAAGTAAGGTTTTACAATGATCAGCTTCTAGCTGTTTTGAGTATAATTTACCAGAAGTTCTCATTGACAAGTAAAAGAAATATATGACGAAGTGGTCTGAAATAGTTTTACGCTTGCGCGGGATGTGAACTTGTACAATAATGGTTCACTTAGTTGTTACTTTAGTCAGTGCTTGGTTAGAAATTGATAGGGAAGCATTTTATGCATTTGGAGTACAATGGCAACTTCTAAGCCCGTTAACAGTCCTGTTTTCTCAAATTTTGGGTTGCGGTGATAAGGTAGAGCAAGAAAAATAAAGTAGAATCAATACGTGGCTTATTTAAAAATAAACGAGCCAAACAAGCTGCCTTGCCTGTCTCTGATGTAGCTTCGTTGTCAGCTTAATACACCAGATAGCAGCAAAACATGAGCTTTGCGAACTAATGGTGAATTCTCAACCTCAGCCCACACACCAGGGAGAGGTGACAAGCAGAGAAAATGGAGCATAGATCAGCTCATAAACAGACATAAATCTATCTCTATTGTCTGTTCTTACAAAACAAAGCTGACAATATTAAACATAGGAAACTAAGGTTCCATAAAGATCTGCAATTTTATGTTTTACTGTCTGCAAGATATGGTCAGTGGTCTACCACCACAGCAAGAAGAGGAGCCTTCACCGTAGCACCTCATTCAGTGTCAATTTAAGCACCACACCCACACATGTAGATAGTGATAATGATAATGTGGTGGAGGAATCACTTGGTGTACTACAAAGCATTGCTAATGAAAGCATAGAAGAGGTCTTGCCTAGCAATGGACAGTAAGACAAAAGTTGAGCTAGTTGCATGCCCCTCCTTAGCTGTCTCTGCTTGCAAGATTAACTGTTTAAGGGGTTTCCAATAGAGGGATACATAAAACACCTCAATATTCTTGCGTGTTTGTTTGGGGTCTATGTTCATTGTAGTTCAGACAACGTACAGTCATTAATCTGAACTGTAGTTGATTGAGGAGCAGCAATGATGGCAGCTACAATGAACAATGCAGCAATATTGGATCTGGGAACAGTGAACACAGAAAGATAGGCTTCAAGAAGAGGTTTCAAGACATGAAATGAAATGAAATGAAAATCGCTTATTGTCACAAGTAGGCTTCAATGAAGTTACTGCGAAAACCCCTAGTCGCCACATTCCGGCACCTGTTTGGGAAGGCTGGCACAGGAATCGAACCGTGCTGCTGGCCTGCCTTGGTCTGCTTTCAAAGCCAGCGATTTAGCCCAGTGTGCTAAACCAGACATGCATCAGACACACTGATCTGAGCTTTCAACCCAGGCAAGGTATGAATACAAAGGAAAAGAAGCAACAAACTCACACTTGTACATCAAAACAACACAGTTGGCTCAGGCATCAGGAGCCGGTGGAAGCCCTGCGATTTGCTTTGGAATTATCTTGGCACTGGTGCAACAGTGCAACCTTTGATAGGCTCAATCTGACTGTTAAAACCCCCAAGGGACTCACGGGATAGGGATGATTCGCTACCCCGTGGAACTTACAGAATACAAGCTCCCCTGATAATGGGGCAGGGGACCATCAACAATGTGCTGTTCATCTGTATAAATACAGTCAGCCAGTCAGGCACCGACGAGAGAAGACCCAGGAGGGAATCGCTGGGAGTCATGTATATAGTTGAACAAAATAAGTTTGTTTCTTTGACTACTCGGTGTGGACTCCTTCCATTGCCCCTTACAAAACTGATAACCTCTGTGAGGTGACTTGTTGTAATTGAAGTGTCAGATCACACTTCTAGGCAGATTCTCAGTGACTATGGTGTAACTCCGATGCACTCTGCATGCTCTTTACACTGCCTTTTGCATCTGCTGCTCCATTATCACAAGTGTAATTTGAGAATCATTACTCATCCAACCTGTTCTGCAATTCTGCACTGAGTCAATCACAAAAGTCCTGTTGTGCAACACAGGAACTAGGGATTTTCTGCTTTTGCAGAAATCTATGTAGCATTAAAGGGTTGAGATGTGTACCAGTCCCCTTGTCACACTATTAACTTGAAAGAATTTAAAAGGTTACCCACATTTGAATCATTTTTGTGGTCTCCCAAACAACTTTGATGAACTTTCCTTGGATTGGATTGGATTGGATTTGTTTATTGTCACGTGTACCGAGGTACAGTGAAAAGTATTTTTCTGCAAGCAGCTCAACAGATCATTCAGTACATGGAAGAAAAGGGAATTAAACAAAATTCAAGAAAATACATGAGAATACATAATAGGGCAACACAAGATATACAATGTAACTACATAAGCATTGGCATCGGTTGAAGCATACAGGGTGTAGTGTTAATTAGGTCAGTCAATAAGAGGGTCATTTAGGAGTCTGGTGACAGTGGGGAAGAAGCTGTTTTTGAATCTGTTCGTCCGTGTTCTCAGACTTCTGAATCTCCTGCCCGATGGAAGAAGTTGGAAAAGTGAGTAAGCCGGGTGGGAGATATCCTTGATTATGCTGCCCGCTTTCCCCCGGCAACGGGAGGTGTAGATGGAATCAATGGATGGGAGGCAGGTTTGTGTGATGGACTTTCTGAAGTTCCTTGCAGTCCTGGGCCGAGCAGTTGCCATAACAGGCTGTGATGCAGCCCGATAGGATGCTTTCTATAGTGCATCTGTAAAAGTTGGTAAGGGTTAATGTGGACATGCCGAATTTCCTTAGTTTCCTGAGGAAGTATAGGCGCTGTTGTGCTTTCTTGGTGATAGCGTCGACATGAGTGGACCAGGACAGATTTTTGGTGATGTGAACCCCTAGGAATTTGAAACTGCTAACCATCTCCACCTCGGCCCCGTTGATGCTGACAGGGGTGTGTACAGTACTTTGCTTCCTGAAGTCGATGACCAGCTCTTTAGTTTTGCTGGCATTGAGGGAGAGATTGTTGTCGATACACCACTCCACTAGGTTCTCTATCTCCCTCCTGTATATGGACTCGTCGTTATTCGAGACCCGGCCCACTATGCTCGTATCGTCAGCAAACTTGTAGATGGAATTGGAACCAAGTTTTGCCACGCAGTCATGTGTGTACAGGGAGTAGAGTAGGGGGCTAAGTACGCAGCCTTGCGGGGCACCGGTATTGAGGACTATTGTGGAGGAGGTGTTGGTGTTCACTCTTACTGACTGTGGTCTATTGGTCAGAAAGTCAAGGATCCAGTTGCAGAGTGGAGAGCCAAGTCCTAGGTTTTGGAGCTTTGATATGAGCTTGGCTGGGATTATGGTGTTGAAGGCGGAGCTGTAGTCAACAAATAGGAGTCTGATGTAGGAGTCCTTGTTTTCGAGATGCTCTAGGGATGAGTGTAGGGCCAGGGAAATGGCGTCTGATGTGGACCGGTTGCGACGGTATGCAAATTGAAATGGGTCAAGGTGTTCCGGGAGTATGGAGGTGATGCGCTTCATGATCAGCCACTCGAAGCACTTCATTACAACTGACATCAGGGCCACCGGGCGGTAAGCACTGAGGCATGTTGCCTGGTTCTTCTTTGGTACCGGTATGATGGTGGTCTTCTTGAAGCAGGTGGGGACCTCGGAGTGGAGTAGGGATAGGTTAAAGATGTCTGTGAATACCTCTGCCAGCTGGTATGCGCAGGCTCTGAGTGCACAACCAGGGATCCCATCCGGGCCCATCGCCTTCCGTGGGTTCACTTTCAGGAAGGCCAATCTGACTTCGGAAACTGTGATGGTGGGTATGGGTGAATTATGGGCTGCTGGGTCACTCAACAGCGGATTGTTGGTTACCTGCTCAAACCGAGCATAGAAGGCATTAAGTTCATCGGGGAGGGGTGCACTGCTGCCAGAGATACTGCTCGGCTTCGCTTTGTAGCCCGTTATGTTGTTTAGTCCTTGCCACAACCGCCGAGAGTCTGTCTCTCACTCTAGCTTAGTTTGATATTCTCTCTTGGCATCTCAGATGGCTTTGCGGAGGTCGTACCTGGATTTCTTGTATAGGACAGAGTTGTCTGCCTTGAACGCCTCAGATCTGTCCTTCAGTAGGGAGTCAATCTCGTGGTTGAGCCATGGTTTCCAGTTGGGGAACGTACGTACTGCTTTCTTTGGCATGCAGTCGTCCACACATTTGCTGATGAAGTCGGTGATGGTGGTGGCATACTTATTTAAGTTAGTCGCTGAGTTCTTAAATATGGACCAATCCACTGTCTCTAAGCAGTCACGTAAGAGCTCTTCTGTCTCCTCGGACCAGCACTGCACAACCTTCTTAGCTGGATTCTCCCGCTTGAGTTTCTGCTTGTAAGCCGGGAGAAGGAGCACAGTCTTATGGTCTGAATTCCCAAAGTGCGGTCGGGGGATGGAACGGTAGGCGCCCTTGATTTTTGAGTAGCAGTGGCCAAGAGTGTTGTCGCCCCTGGTGGGACAGGAGATGTGCTGGCAGTACACTCTTGAGGTTGGCTTTGTTGAAGTCTGGGGAAGAAGGAAAATTAGAAACATAAAGGGCGGGATTCTCCCATCTGAAGGCGGAGTGTTGACGCCATCGTAAAAACTGGAGAGTTTAACGATGGCGTCATCGGGCCGCTAAGTCTAGCGTCCTCTGCCCTACAGGAGGCCAGCAACCCATGCCACTCCAGCTGCCGATACCGGCATCAAATGGATGCCGCGGGTCTGCGCATGCACGCTGTGACCGGCACGAATGCACGCATGAGTATTGCGACCACCACCAATGCGCAGTAGCATCCTTCACTACACCGGCCCCGACGCACATGGCGTAGGGCTGCAGGGGCCGGCACGGAGCAAAGGAGGCCCCCACCACGAGAGGCCGGCCCACCGATCGGTAGGCCCCGATCGCGGGCCAGGCCACGGTGGAGGCCCCTGCGGGGTCGGACCTCCACCCCCCCCACCAGGCTGCCCCTGGCAGGATGGCTGCCGAGGTCCCGCCGAGTAAGATCAGATGCGCAGGTGGGAGTCGGGCTTTTTTGGGCGGCCACTCGGCCCATTCCGGGCAGAAAATCGCCGGGTGCCGTGTCCACCGGGCCAGCGCCAA
Organism: Scyliorhinus canicula; assembly: GCF_902713615.1. Taxonomy (NCBI): domain Eukaryota; kingdom Metazoa; phylum Chordata; class Chondrichthyes; order Carcharhiniformes; family Scyliorhinidae; genus Scyliorhinus; species Scyliorhinus canicula. The sequence continues at coordinate 102,633,622 of NC_052163.1, forward strand.
TGGCGCCAAGAGAATCGGCGGACCAGCATCGGGGCGGCGTTGCGTGAATCACACCCGGCCCGGTGATTCTCCGAGACAGCGTGGGCTGAGGGAATCCCACCAGAATATTTATGAGATAGAAGGAAGCCATTCAGCCATCATGTCTGTGCTATCCTAATTACACTTTCTAGGCCTTCATCCATAGCTCTGAAGTGCACATCCAGGTACCTTATTATTCCTGAAAGGTGCTGTAAAAGAAGGTCTGTAAGGACGGCATGGTGGCACAGTGGTTAGCACTGCTGCCTCACAACTCCAAGATCCCGGGTTCAATTCCGGACTCGGGTGACTTCTGTGTGGAGTTTGCACTTTCTCTCCATGCCTTCGTGGGTTTCCTCCGGGTGCTCCGGTTTCCTCCCACACTCCAAAGCTGTGCAGGTTAGGTGGATTAGCCATGCTAAATTCCCCTTAGTATCCAAAAAGGTTAGATTGGGTTATGGGGATAGGGTGGAGGTGTGAGCTTAAGTGGGGTGTTCTTTCCAAGGGCTTGTGCAGAATCAATGGGGCAATTATCTCTTTCTGCAGTGTAGGGATTCCATGATTCTAAGGCAAGAGAACATCATTGCCAATACTTGGTTACATTCTCTTGGAGGTTGATTTAAGTTTATATACATTTCCGCCTTCTATATGCTGTGCAGTAATAATAGATTAGCATTCCTACCATCCGGTTTTGCTGTAGAATTCATGATAGGAAATGCATCATCTGATATTTCCCCATAATTAACATATTAACATGAATAGATCCATTTATATCTCCAGCAAGAATCCTGGGTATGGGGACAGTGTATGTGTGCTGAATAAAACCCTCTCCCTATCTAGTCCTCCACTATCAGATTTATTACATTCCAATCAAAAATCTTCTTAATTTTGACCAAGATTTTCCTGGTGTGCTCAATGTAATTAACTCTTTAATCCTGGTATAAAGGAAAAATTTGCATCATTGCACATACGTCTTAGAGGAAATATTCCATCATCGGTTGCCTTATGTTCAGCGTGAGTTATATTGTCAGACTGTATGTAACAAGGCCATTGTGTCCCTCCCTTAACTACCTGTAATAGCCCGCATGGCCTATGGAGTGAGAATGATTATCTGCCCCGTGGTCCTCCCGGAGTACGTGTGCTCCCGCTAAGGGTGAGGGATTTCTATGAACCTGTGTATAGAGGGTCGGCCAGTAAGGCACGGACCAGCACAGGAACCGGTAGGGATCAACCAGGCAGTGTATATATCATGTTGTAAATAAAACTTTGTTTCTTTATTTTACTCGTTGTGGACTTCCCGTATCCTTATTGAACTACCCTTGAACAATTAGGTTTTCTGCCTGGGATGGGGTAACGCTAAACTTATTTTGACTTCAAGAATGCCATATAACTGGATTTCTTAACTATCCTGTTTTGTGTTTGCAGGGAGCAAATAAATCATTTCTACAACATTTTGAGCACAGAAACCTGCTTACATATTATGGCTGAAGAAAAATAATGCCCAGAAACTCATTTGATTAAACTTGGCTCAAAAATTCCAATAACGTGAAACTCTAACGAAATGAACATGGAAGTAAAATTACAAATCTCCACCTTATTAGTTGTGAGAAATTGTTTTGGAAGTTGTTATTTCAATTATATTGCAACGCTCGATTTATTTTGAATACATCAAAAAGGAAAAAACCTGAATACACTACTTCGTGACCTCAAAGAGACCAAAGCACTTCACAGGCGATGAAGTACTTTCGAAGCAGTGACTTTTAAAATGTCTGATTTCTGCACAGGCAGCGGACACAAATCTATCCAACGAATTACTTTGAAGAGCAGTCACTGTTATTTTGTGGGCGAAGCATGATATTCAATTTGCATGCAGCAAGGTTCCACAAACAGCAGTGAGATAAGAGATCAGGCAAATTGTTTTTGGTGGTTTTGATTGAGGCACAAACATGGCTCTGAATGCCTCCTCTGCTTTTCTTCGAATAGTAGCATGGAATCTTTTCCATCTACTTGAAAGGGCAGAGAGACCTCAGCTTCGCATCTCATCCGCAAAACATTGGATGAGGGTTAAAATTGGATCTGTCTTCTGCGGCAGTGCCAAACTCCCTCGTTCTTAGGTGAAATGTCAGCTTTGATTATATTATGAGATGTCGGCCAGGATTTTCCACGTGGTGGTGTGTTTGGAAAATATTGCAAGACGGCCCGAGTCATGTTTCCCAGCAGCTTAAATGAAGGACGCGATTGTCCCCTCCGCATCATCAATGGTGGGCTGCATTTCCCATCATCCAACATTGGGGATGTCTTAGAACATAGAACATAGAACATAGAACAGTACAGCACAGAACAGGCCCTTCGGCCCTCGATGTTGTGCCGAGCAACGATCACCCTACTTAAACCCACGTAACCCGTATACCCGTAACCCAACAATCCCCCCATTAACCTTACACTACGGGCAATTTAGCATGGCCAATCCACCTAACCCGCACATCTTTGGACTGTGGGAGGAAACCGGAGCACCCGGAGGAAACCCACGCACACACGGGGAGGATGTGTAGACTCCACACAGACAGTGACCCAGCCGGGAATCGAACCTGGGACCCTGGAGCTGTGAAGCATTGATGCTAACCACCATGCTACCGTGAGGCCTTGATAATAAATTAGCATTTCCTGATAGTGGCCAAGGTTAAAATTATTTCCCTACGTCAAATTTAAATCTCACCGTGAAAGGCAAGCCTGTTTTCAAAAGGCATGAGCTGAACTCCGAGGGGCTCTCAGAGGTGAGTGCCCTCAGCCTGGCACAGCCCATTACGGATCTCAATTCAAAGAAAGGCTCAGCGTATTTGTTGGGGCGGGTAGTGGGCTGGTCACAGCCAAGTCTCCATGGCAGCTTCTTATGGTGTCGGGGTATGGGGAATATTACAGGGGTGAAAGGAAGGAAGCGAATCCCCGGGCCATGGCTACAATGCAGGGGAAGAGACAAGAGAACCCCAGAGCATGGGCCGAAGGGAGGGAAGGGAATCATGGGGCACAGGTTATGGGGAGGGGGTGTGGTGGCAGGGGTGTGGTGGTGAATACAGCACAGACTGAAGGTTGCATGCAAATACATTGGGCGTGCATAAGGAATGGGAATGAAGACAATAACAAGGCTAATGGAAACGCATATCACAGACAAACACTCTATCGCAGGTAAAACCATTTAGCTTGAGCTCATTTACATGGTAGGAGTCAGGATAGTCACACAATTGCGTACAATCAAGCAGCACTAATATCTGAGCGTGCCAATGATTGCCTCTCGGCATTTAATCCCTTGTACGCAGACCAAATCCAATGAGTGCTGTGGTTTGGTAGAACCGTTTGGCGACTGGACAAACTTGAATATCCTCTTAGAAAGATGGCCATGGACACTGCCTGAGGGATGCACTCCTAATCCCTTGCTCTATGATATCGTGCCTATCCATAAGCGTCCCTCATGATCCAAGCAGTGCACAAGGACTTGGACCTGTGATGGGAGCTCAGGGTGCAGTTGATTGATTGTGGCTGTTGCCACGTGGTCATGTGATATGGGACGGGAGGGCGTGTTGGGAATTTGCTCAACCATCATGCGCAATAAAGACTGGCCATCCATGTTGTGGCCAGGACTCTCCAGCCTGTGTAAAGGAGTTTTGAGAGGCAACTGCAGGCGATTAATAGACAATGAGTTGTCCTTAGCAGACAAATGGTGATGATCAAGTTTCTACCTTTGATACTACAGAGAGAAGATTGTCAAGAAGTTGGAGCCTAGTGATCCCATTGTCTGCCTCATTGCCTATAGGCAGGGGGAAGGCAACGAAGAATGTGATGGCTGCGCTTGGCTCAACAAAGACAGGGGCAGAACCCTCAAGAGAAAGGGATGACAGGGCCTGCACCTGCAGAGGATGAACTATGAGCCGTTGCTTGTAGGTGCCTTTTCAGATCCAGGATCTACCAACAGCTCTTGTCATTCCTCCAGGTGACCGAGAACCAGTGTCACTAAAGGCTATGCATGTCCAGGGAACTGCTGCTCACATCTGCCACTTGCTGCAGGATTTGGCATCACGGGGACTTGGAGCATCTACTGCCAGTGTCACTGCATGACTGCGGCACTCAATTTGTATCCTTCCAGGCTCCACAGGTGACCACTGTGGGATCTCGCAAGCCTCTGCACACCAGTGCATCCAGGTGGTCTTGGACATAATCTTTGCAAGGACGCAAAACTTTGTGTATTTTGACCGGGATCAGGCATGCCAGGAAACAAGAGTGCTGGGTTTTGCGCAGATCTCTGGTTTTCCAATGGTGCAGGGTGGCACTCAGAGCTCTGTGGCAACAAACCGTCACCTATGTCAACCACAAAGACTTCCACACACTGCACATTCTGATCTACGGCCATACCAATCATATACTGAGGTATGTGCATCATTTCCAGGTAGTGTCTATGACTCCTACGTTCTCAGCAGCTCTCAGATTCCTGACGCCTTTCTGGATTCTCAGTTGGCTCCTCAGGGACGAGGCCTACACATTGAGGATGTGGCTGATGACACGTGTGAGGATGCCACAGAGTGCAGCAGAGAGAAAGTACAGCGGGGCTCATGCTGCAACTCACACATTGATTGAGCAAACATAGGGATGCTGACAATGAGGTTTCAGTGCCTAGGCCGGAATGGTAGAACCCTGCAATACAATGTACATAGGGTATCATGCATCGTCGTCACCTTCTGCACCCTATACAACCTGGCTTTCCATTGGACTGGATTGGATTTCTTTATTATCATGTGTACCGAGGTACAGAGAAAAGTATTGTTCTACGTGCATATCAGATAGATCATTCCATACATGAAAAGAAAATGCATGATAGGGTAAATATAAAATACACAATGTAACTACATAGACACAGGCATCGGATGTAGTACTTCTCGGTAGAGAAGATGTGTGAAGAGATCAGCGGCGGAATTCTCCGACCCCCCGCAGGGTCGGGGAATCACCCGGGGCCTTCATAAATCCCGCCTCCGCCGTGGCCGGAATTCTCCACCACCCGGGAATCAGCGGGGGCGGGAATCACACCGCGCCGGTCGGCAGGCCCCCTGCGGCAATTCTCCGGCCCGTGATGGGCCAAAGTCCCGCTGCTGACAGGCCTCTCCCGCCAGCGGGAATTGGAGCACCTCTGGTGCTGGCGGGAGCAGGCGGCGTGAGCGGGCCCCGGGGTCCTGGAGGGGGCGCGGGGCGATCGGACCCGTGGGGTGCCCCCATGGTGGCCTGGCCCGCGATCGGGGCCCACCGATCGGCGGGCGGGCCAGTGCCGTGGGGGAGCTCTTTTTCTTTCCACCGCCGCCACGGCCTCCACCATGGCGGAGGCGGAAAAGACCCACCTACCGTGCATGCGCCGGGATGATGTCAGCGGCTGCTGCCGCTCTGGCGCATGCGCGGCCTCACGATGGCCGGCGAAGGCCTTTCGGCCAGCCGTTTGCGCCGGCTGGCGGGGCGGAAAGGACGCTCGTGGTGGCCGGCGGGGCGCCAAGCCCTCCGCCGCGGGCCTAGCCCCTAAAGGTGCGGAGAATTCCGCATCTTTGGGGAGGCCCGATGCCGGAGTAGTTGGTGCCACTCAGGGACGCCGGGACCCCCCCGCCCCACTGGGTAGGGGAGAATACCGCCCCAGATCAGTTGATAAGTGGGTCATTTAGGAGTCTGGTGGGGGAGAAGCTGTTTTTGAGTCTGTTAGTGCATGTTCTCAGATGCTTGTATCTCCTGCCCGATGGAAGAAGTTGGAAGAATGAATAAGCCGGGTGCGAGGGGGTCTTTGATTATGCTGCCCGCTTTACCAAGGCAGCGGGTGATGTAGACAGAGTCAATAGATGGGAGGCGGGTTCGTGTGGTGGATTGGGCGATGTTCACAACTCTGTAGTTTCTTACGGTCTTGGGCCGAGCAGTTGCCATACCAGGCTGTGATTCAGCCAGATAGGGTGCTTTCTTGGGAGCTGCTGAGGAGGTGGTGGAGGAGTGAAACGTCTCCTCCGATGAGGAGGTCGTCAATGGGGATAAGGGTGATGAGGTACCTGAATGCGAGGATGTTGGCCATGTGATTTCTAGATGAGACAGATGGGTTTGGGACGTTCTCATAACCACTAGATTTATGAAGGGCGATGACGACATGCAGTGAGGACACCTCATAATCATAACATGGCATCTGCGCACATTGGAATCACGTCTGACTGGGTAGCCCACATACCCTCTTTGATAAGGCTCCTGTCATGGAGATGCAGTGGATGTCCATAGTCCTTACGTTCCAGGAGGATGATGATAATTTGCATTGGGGACAGTCCATAGATCCTTTACATTCATAGAATTCCTTTACAATCATAAAATCCCTACAGTGCAGAAAGAGATCGTTTGGCCCATCCAGTCAGCACCAATCTTTACAGAACTTCTTTGAGTATTTGACACCTGTTCTACTGATGGCAGCTCCCATGCTCTTAATCATCAGGGACATATTAAGGGGATGCAACTGGGAAACTTTAACTTCTGATTATGAGCTGAACCCTTGTTGACCACAGTATCAGACGTGATGGGATGGAAGGACCAGCCGTACCTCAAAGGTGCAGAGAGCACACAGGGAGAATTTATGAACTCCGTGATGCCAGCCCAGGACATTCTGACAGACATTAGAATTCTCATCGAGTTACACACATGGCTGTGAAGGCACGCCATCAGTGTGCTGGGAAGGTTGCACACAGCACTGGGAGGAGGCCCTGGGCTGAGAAACTTGCCTTTATCTTGTGCAGGAACCAAGCTTTCACTTCAGACTGACAGGAACACTGCTTATCATAACAAGGAGTCAGAGAGAGGGTGAAATTGGTGAAAGTTTATTTACACTAGTTAACATCGTGCACAAGTGACGAACATCACATCATGCCCGCATTGTGCAACTGCAAATTCTTGACCTTTTTAACCCTACCACTACGTCCGAGTGCATCCCAACATCCACAGCGGAGGTGGAGGCAGCCTGTTGACTGCGATGCTCTCTTATATGTGATGACCTTGGCAGACATTCTCTGGAGGGCCGAGACCTTCGGGGCTCCAGGCAGCTTTCAGATTCCTGCTGCATCTACCGCTGAAAGAGGATAAACAGTCTCCTCTGTTCTGCCAAGGTAAGTCACTCTTCTAAACACTCACAAGTCACACACTCACACTTCTGCATGGCAGTGCCACCCACCTCAGCCTGTGAAGCTGAAGCAGTCACAGGAAAATGGATTTAGATGGGCTGGACACGCCCGGAGTCACCTTGGTGGATGGCCCCAGAGGGTGCACCTGCTTATGGAGGGGTCCTCCTCCAGGTGTCTGAGGGCCCCTGGTTGTCTCCTTGAAAGGGAGGGCAGTTGGAGTGAGGTCAAGATGTCCCTCCCCCTCAGACATTCACAGCAAATGCCTCAGCCATGGAGTGAAGGTGCATTTCAGATGTCCTGGACCAAGATCTCCACAGAGGTGCAAACCCCACATGGACACTGAACAAAGAAAGAACAAGAAAAGTACAGCACAAGAACTGGCCCTTCGGCCCTCCAAACCTGTGCCGACCATGCTGCCCGACTAAACTAAAATCTTCTGCACTTCCTGGGTTGCTATCCCTCTATTCCCATCCTATTCATGTAATTGTCAAGATGCCTCTTAAATGTCACTATCGTCCCTGCTTCCACCACCTCCTCCGGCAGCGAGTTCCAGGCACCCACTACCCTCGGTGTAAAAATCTTGCCTCGTATATCTCCTCTAAGCCTTGTCCCTCGCACCTTAAACCTATGCCCCCTAGTAATTGACCCCTCTACCCTGGGAAAAAGCCTCTGACAATCCACTCTGTCTATGCCACTCATAATTTTGTAGCCCTCTATCAGGTCACCCCTCAACCTCCGTCGTTCCGGTGAGAACAAACTGAATTTATTCAATCGCTCCTCATAGCTAATGCCCTCCATACCAGGCAACATCCTGGTAAATCTCTTCTGCAACCTCTCTAAAGCCTCCACATCCTTCTGGTAGTGTGGCGACCAGAATTGAACACTATACTCCAGGTGTGGCCTAACTAAGGTTCTGTACAGCTGCAACATGACTTGCCAATTTTTATACCCAATGCCCCGGCCAATGAAGGCAAGCATGCCATATACCTTCTTGACTACCTTCTCCACCTGTGTTGCCTCTATCAGTGACCTGTGGACCTGTACACCTAGATCTCTCTGACTTTCAATACACTTGAGTGTTCTACCATTCACTGTATATTCCCTACCTGCATTAGACCTTCCAAAATGCATTACCTCACATTTGTCGGGATTAAACTCCATCTGCCATCTCTCTGTCCATATTGGCGCGATTCTCCGCTCCCGTGCGGCATCGGGAAGGCGTTGTGAATTCGGCCGAGTTTCACGACGGCGTTGGAGGCCGCTCCTCGCACCCTATTCACCCCCCCCCCCACCCCAGGGGGCTAGGAGCAGCATTGGGAGAAACTCGGCCGCCGGGCCTTGACGCTTGCATCAAAGCGGCGCGCCGAGAATAAAGCGACGGCGGCGCCTAAGTGACATCAGCCGCACATGCGCAGGTTGGCCGGCTCCAACCCGCGCATGCGCAGTTGCCGAATACCTCTCCGCTGCCCCGCAAGACGTGCTGGCTTGATTTTGCGGGGCGGCGGAGGGGAAAGAGTGCGTCTCTTGGAGACGCCGGCCTGACGATCGGTGGGCACCGATCGCGGGCCAGTCCCCTCCTGAGCACGGCCGTGGTGCTCAATCCCCTCTCCGCCCCCCACAGGCCCCAAACATACCTTTTGCACTATGTTCACGCCGGCAGCGACCAGGTGTGGCTGCCGCCGGCGTGAACAGGTCGGGAACGTCAGGCCGCTCGGCCCATCCGGGCCGGAGAATCGTCAGTCGCCGTGAAAAATGGCGAGTGGCGATTCCGCGACACACCATTTTGGGGGGGTGGGTGAATCGCGGGGGATGCCAGGGCGGCGTGTCGTGATTCGCCCGGCCCTCCCGCGAATCTCCCACCCGGCGTGGGGAGTGGAGAATCGCGCCCCATGTCTCCAAATGATCTAAATCCTGCTGTATCCTCTGACAGTCCTCATCGCTATCCGCAATTCCACCTACCTTTGTGTCGTCTGCAAACTTACTAATCAGACCAGTTACATTTTCCTCCAAATCATTTATATATACTATGAACAGCAAAGGTCCCAGAACTGATCCCTGCGGAACACCACTATTCACAGCCCTCCAATTAGAAAAGCACTCTTCCATTGCTACTCTCTGCCTTCTATGACCTAGCCAGTTCTGCATCCACGTTTCCAGCTCACCCCTGATCCCGAGTGACTTCACCTTTTGTACCAGTCCACCATAAGTGACCTTGTCAAAGGCCTTACTGAAGTCCATATAGACAACATCCACTGCCCTACCTGCATCAATCATCTTTGTGACCTCTTCGAAAAACTCTATCAAGTTAGTGAGACACGACCTCCCCTTCACCAAACCATGTTGCCTCTCGCTAATACGTCCATTTGCTTCCCAATAGGAGTAGATCCTGTCTCGAAGAATTCTCTCCAGTAATTTCCCTACCACTGATGTAAGACTCACCGGCCTGTAGTTCCCTGGATTATCCTTGCTACCCTTCTTAAACAAAGGAACAACATTGGCTATTCTCCAGTCCTCCGGGACATCTGAAGACAGTGAGGATCCAAAGATTTCCATCAAGGCCTCAGCAATTTCCTCTCTCGCCGCCTTCATTCATCTGAGGTAGATCCCATCAGGCCCTGGGGACTTATCTACCTTCATATTTTTCAAGACGCCCAACACCTCGCCTTTTTGGATCTCAATGTGACCCACGCTATCTACACACCCTTCTCCAGACTCGACATCCACCAATTCCTTCTCCTTGGTGACCTAGAGCCGGGATCGAACCTGGGACCTCAGCGGCGTGAGGCAGCAGTGCTAGCCAATGCGCCACCATGCTGCCCTTGAGAGAGAATATTTAAGGTGATGGATACAGTGCCATTAATTTGGGCTGTTTTGTCCCATCTGGCATCACACTTCTTGAATGCAGCTGCTGTAGGAAATTAATAATGGGATGTTAAAAAGCAAAATGTTAACCAAAGTAATTTTTCACACTTTTTGACCGTGTCCTCTGTTATGTACAAATAACTGGGCAGACCCAGCATCGAGGCTCTAATCACTTACCGTTGGGTGGCACACGTGACACTAGACGCCCAAAATAATTGTTCTACTTGGAATGTGGTTGCAACAGGAAACTCCCAGGAGGGCAGTGGAAATGCTTTCAGGATGTCCTCAAAATAGTCCTGAAAAGATTAAACATCTCTGCCAACTCAAATGATTGTGACCAAACAAAATGAAGCAAGTTTATTTCAGGGAAGACATCAAAAACATCAGGAGATTTCACTGGGAGCACGCAGAAGCAAAGTCGAAGGGTCAGAGTGAGTGTGTGAACCTCCAAAAAGCTCATCTGCCTGATCCTTCAAGCACGACCTGTCCCACAATGTGTCAGAGTCTGCAGATCACGCATTGGACTAAACAGCCATCTCAAAACTCATCTAACTGGAGTGGAAACAAGTCATCCTGATCCCAAGAGACTGGCTAAGATAAAAAGAACAGACATTTTGATGACATCGTTCACACCTTTATGATGTCCGAAAGTGCGAAAGCCAATAAAATATTGAACCAAACTGTGGGAAGGAACTACAATAGCCAATTTACACACAACAGCAGTGAGATGAAAGATCAGGGGCGGAATTCTCCGACCCCCCCGGAGGGCCCGGGGCCGGCGTCAATCCTGCCCCCACTGTGTCCCGAATTCTCCGCTCCCCGAGATTCGGCGAGGGCAGGAATCGCGCCGCGCCGGTCGGTGGGCCCCCTGCACCAGTCGACGAGCCCCCCGCACCTACCTGACCGGCGGGATTGGCGATGCAGGCGGGCTCCGGGTCCTGGGGGGGGGCGCATGGCGATCTAACCCCGGGGGGTGCCCCCACGGTGTCCTGGCCCGCAATCGGGGCCCACTGATCGGCGGGCGCGCCTGTGCCATGGGGGCACTCTTTTTCTTCCGCCCTGCCATGGCCTTCACCATGGCAGAGGCGGAAGAGACCCCCTCCCCTGCGCATGTTCCGGTATGATGTCAGCAGCCGCTGACGCTCCTGCGCATGCGCGGACTTACGCCGGCCGGCGAAGCCCTTTCGGCATGGCGCCAAAGGCCTTTCCCGCCAGCCGGCGGAGTGGGAACCACTCTGGCGTGGGCCTAGCCCCTCAATGTGAGGACTTGGCCCCGAAAGGTGCAGAGAATTACGCACCTTTGGGACGGCCCGATGCCGGAGTGATTCACGCCACTCCGACATGCCGGGACCCCCCGCCCCACCGGGTAGGGGAGAATCCCGGCTCAGATAATCTATTTTCAGGTTTTGGTTGGGATATAAATATTGGCTCGGATACCAAGAGAAAAAAAACATGCTCTTCACAGGATCCTTACATCCACCTGAGAAGGTAGAGAGTTTAATGCTGTAGAAGATTGCACCTCTGATAAATACCCTAAAATGTAAAAATGACCCCAATGTCATTATTATGTCAGATGTCAGCATTTTATAAGGTGTACTTAAACAGTGGACGGGGGTGGGGCAGCACGGTGGCACAGTGGTTAGCATGGCTGCCTACGGCACTGAGGACCCGGGTTCGAATCCCGGCCCTGGGTCACTGTCCATGTGGAGTTTGCACATTCTCCCATGTCTGCGTGGGTTTCACCCCCACAACCAAAAAGATGTGCAGGGTAGGTGGATTGGCTGCGCTAAATTGCCCCTTAATTGGAAAAATGAATTGGGTACACTAAATTTAAAAAATTTTTTTTTTTAAAAACAGTGACAGCAAAATTTTGAATGTGACTTTCTGGCCCTGATCAATATTTCTTCTGATGTCCAACATTGTTTCATAGACATTTGAACATTTAGAAAAGTTGGTTATTTTGACGAAGAGCTGGGGAGTTACTCGGTATCCTGGTCAACATTTATTCCTCAATTAATGTCACAAAAACAAACTGGTCACTATCACATTACTCATTGTGGGCGCTTCCTGTACGCAAATTGGATGCCTAGATTGCAACAGTTAATACATCCCAAGAGTACTTGATTGGTTGTAGAGAGCATTGGGACAGTGGGGCTCTGAAGAAGAGTCATATGGGCTCGAAACATTAACTCTATTTCTCTCTCCACAGATTCTAACAGACATCGTTCGTTTTTCCAGCATTTCCTGTTTTCATTTGAGACATTCGGTGGCTGTGAAATTTTCTTCTATAAATGCCTTTCTTTCATGTGGAAGATGTTGCTGGGCAAAAATTAATCTCAAATCCTTGTTGCCCCTGAATAGAGATGAGCCTATTTTGCTGGTAAAGTGGCTAAAGTCACACAGAGCAAATGATGGCGTTTCAAGAAACTGGCTCAATCTGATGTTAGGTTCGATAGGCTGAAACTGCTAATATGATTTCTGTAATTACGGTTTATGTGTTAGCCTATACTGTGAATGGGTTCTCTCTTCGGTGTTGTCCCTCTCTCGTTTAAATCAACCTCTCCAAAAACCAACATTGGATCCCACCATTCTTGGAAGCTGTTGTACCATCTTCAGCCCCTCTTTCCTCTCTATTGTCCTTGAATGTGTTGTTGCCTCCCAATTCTGTTCCCATTTTTTCCAGAACTCTTTGTTTGAATCCCTCTAATCAAGTTCTGCCACTGACACAGTTCCAAAACAACTCTTATCAAAGTTAGAACTGACATCCCATATGACTGTGATAAAGGTTTCAAGGAATGTCTTGAAGGGGTAATGTGAGGTAGAGAGGCACTTCCCGTCCTTTTTGACCCGTCTTCAGTCTTTGGCACAGTTGACCTCACCATCTCTCATCCAATGTCATCTGGGTAAGACTGTTCTCATGTAGTTCCAGTCTTATCTATCTAATCGTAACCAGAGAATCATTTGCCAGAGTTTCTCTTCCTTCTCCTACACTGCTACAAACAGCATACCCCCAATAATCTATCCTTGGCTTCCTCCTACTGTTCATCTGCATGCTGCCCATCAGCGACATTATCCAAAGGCATTGCATTTAGTTTTCAGATTTATGCTGTGACACCCAGATCTACCTCACCATTACCTCTCCCGACTCCTCCACCTTTGCTAAATTATCAGACGCTTATCCAACATCCAGTACTGGATGATCAGAAATTTCCTCCAGTTAAATACTGAGAAGACTGAAACCATTGTTTTGAGACCGGGCTTCAAATACTGCTCCCTAACTACTGACTCCATCCCACTCCCTGGAAACAGTCGGAGATTAAGCCAACTTTGGTTTCACATTTGATCTTGAGATGAGCCTCCAGACTCATATTCAGGCCGTTACTCAGAATGCCGATTTCTACCTCTGTAGCAGTGCCCTCTTTGCCCTTCTTCTGCTGCTCAAATCCTAATTCATGACTTTGTTACCTCCAGACTCAACTGAGCACCCCTGGCTGATTTCCCACATTTTATCCTCCATAAACTTGAGGCCATCCTAAATTCCACTGCCCGTCTTAACTCACAACCTGTCCAGTTCCCCTATCACTCCTATACTGTTAACCTACATTGGCTCCCAGTCAAGCAACATCTTGATTTAAAAATTCTCCTTGTTTACAAATGCCTCTATATCCTTGACCCTCCCTATCTCTGTAATCTGTTCCAGCCCCACAACTCTCTGAGATATCTGTGTTCCTTTAATTCACATTTACTGTACATCCTGAATTATAATTGTTCCATCATTACCTAGGCCCACGCTCTGGAATTCCCTCTGTGGCTCTCTACCTCACTTTACCCCTTCAAACCATTCCTTAAAACCTGCCTCTTCAACAAATCTTTTGCTCACCTGACCTAATATCAGTCTATGTGGCCCAGGCAGGGCTGAATCCGAGTAATAGTGAACAAGCTGTTGCCGTGTAGATGCCACTTGACAGTGTTGTTGACAATGCCTTCCATCACTTTGCTGATGATCGACAGGAGGCTGATGGGGGGATAATTGGCTGGATTGGATTTGTTCTGCCTTTTGTGGACAGGTCATACCTGGACAATTTTCCGGACTGCCGGATAGATGCCAGTGTTGTAGCTGTAATGGAATTGTTTGGCTAGGGGTGAAGCTAGTTCTGGAGCACTAACCTTCACTATGATTGCCAGAATATTGTCAGTGACCAATGGCTTTGCAGTATTCAGCCTCTTCTGCTGTTGCTTGATATCACGTAGAGTGAAGATTGTGATACTACGAATCACAGGAGGAGGTGAAGATGGATCATTCACTCAGCACTTCTGGCTGAAGATGTTTGCAAATACTTCAGTCTTATCTTTACACTGATATTCTGGGTTCCCAGCTCATTGTAAATCCTCCTCCTGTCAAATTGTCCACCGCCAATAATAGTTAGATGTGCCACATTGCAGAGCTTTGATCAGATCCATAAGTTGTGGGATCATTTAACTTAGTTTATCATCTGCTGCTTCTGCTGTTTGGCAAGCAGGTTGTCCGATGTCTTAGCTTCACCAGGTTGACAACTCATTTTGAGGTATACCTGGTGCTGTTCCTGGCATGCCCCCTGCACTCTTTATTGAACTAGGGTTGATTCCTCAGCTTGATGGTATTGGTCGAGTGAGGAATGTACCAGGCCATGAAGTTAAGTAGTATGGCTGAATACAATTCTGCTGCTCTTTATGGCCCACACTGTACACACAGTTTTGAGCTGCTAACTCTGTTCTGAACCTATCCTATTTAGCACGGTGGTACACAACACAATGGAGAGTTTCCTCAGTACACAATGATTGTGCATTGGTCATGCCCTACAATGTCATGGATACATTGGGGCAGCAGGGTAGCATGGTGGTTAGCATAAATGCTTCACAGCTCCAGGGTCCCAGGTTTGATTCCCGGCTGGGTCACTGTCTGTGTGGAGTCTGCACGTCCTCCCGCTGTGTGCGTGGGTTTCCTCCGGGTGCTCCGGTTTCCTCCCACAGTCCAAAGATGTGCGGATTAGGTGGATTGGCCATGCTAAATTGCCCGTAGTGTCCTAATAAAAAGTAAGGTTAAGGGGGGGGGGGGGGTTGTTGGGTTACGGGTATAGGGTGGATACGTGGGTTTGAGCAGGGTGATCATGGCTCGGCACAACATTGAGGGCCGAAGGGCCTGTTCTGTGCTGTACTGTTCTATGTTCTATGTTCTACATGCACCCGTGACAGGTAATTTAGTAAGGACATCTAGTAGGTTTCTCCCTCCTGTTGATTTCCTCACACCCCCTACAGGTTGGCAGATAAGTCCTTCAGGACTCTGCCAACCTGGTCAGTAGTGGTAGTACTGAGCCATGCTTGGCAATGGACATTGAAATTCCTCACCTGGAGTACATTCTGTGCCTTTGCCACCTTCAGTGCTTCCTCCAAGTGGTGTTCAACATGAAGGAGTACTGATTCAGCAGCTGGGGGAGGGCATTAGGTGGTGATCAGCAGGAGGTTTCCTTGTTTAACCTGACCCCATGAGACTTCAAGCTGGAGTCAATGTTGATCACTGTCCGGGGAACTCCCTCCCAATTATGTACCACCGCACCACCTCTCTGCAAGGTCTGCCCTGCTAGTAGGAAAGGATACTCAGGGATGATGATAGATGAGCCCAGGACATTGACTATAAGGTATGATTCGGTGAGTATGACTGTATTCTGGTATCCCACTATCCTGCCCAACTACATGTCATTCCTGCCTCAAAGCTTGCCACCCACCAATGAGAATAAATATATTCTTGATTTTATACTCACAGCCATCAGACACTGCTTGTGTTTTAGAGGATAATTACAAATGGGTTCTGTTCATGGTGAGACACCGAACACAAGTATTCTCTGGCCAGGACATGGGGCAAGGACAGGATTGTCCTCAATCAGCTGCAGAGGACTCAGATGCAGATTCTGATGTGGAAGACCTCAGAGGAAGACCGAGAGACATGCACGGCAAACTACCTGATGCATTGGGAAGCCTGCAAAGAAAGCCTGCGCTCAAAACCAAGTGACATAGAGGAGTCTGACATTAGTTTACCACAGGGATTTATCTGTACAGATACTTTGGAATTTTATTCAGTCCCATATCCTTGAAAGCTATCACTTAAAATAAATTCAGTGACATTTTAGAAAATTCGGTTGTTTCTGCTCCAAGAAAATATTTTAAGGGTTGCCACATTGTCTTGAACTTTTTACAGCCAGTAATTCATTTGCACACTACTCCATGGTGCAACTTTGCCATCTGCTGCTTAAAATTATAATATTCTTTGCCAGAGCCTTTTCTGGTTCATGGTATTTTGCAGCTAATCCAGGTGAAAGTTGGCTGTATGAGGCACAGAGCATTTTTCCATTTTCAGCCTGTAGTGTCAGCATCAAGCACTTTTAAATCAGGTATAGCATGAGTCCGATGCAGGTTGATGTTTTGTTTGACTTTCTCTTTACCAATTTCTCAATTTATGAGCATCCTCTAATGGGGTAGTAATTGTTGTGCATTTCACACGCAAGATCTCTCCAGGCCTTCTCTGGATGAATGTAATAAATAGATATCAATATAAGACCAAAGAAGGAGGCTTTCATCCCAACACTCCTTTACCATTAAGTTAAAGAGCAAATGTGAAATTATCCATAAAATTGAAATATAATCAGTTTTTTTCTATTTGAAAAATGAATAATTTACCTTAAAACTTAAACATAGAAAATAGAAGCAGGAGGAGACCATTCAGCCCTTTGAGCCTGCTCCACCATTCATTACGATCATGGCTGATCATCATGTTCAATACCCTGATCCTGCCTACCCCCCCGATCCCTTGATCACTTCAGCCCCAACAGCTATATCTAATTTCTTCTTGAAATTACACAACGTTTTGGCCTCAACTACTTGCTGTGGCAGTGAATTCCACAGATTCACCACTCTCTGGGCGAAGAAATTTCACCTCACCTTATCCTCAAACTCTGACCCCTAGTTCTGGATTCCCCCCACCATGGGGAACATTCTTTCTGAATATCCTGTTTAATCGGGTCAGAATTTTATAAATTTCCATCAGATCCCCTCTCACTCTTCTAAACTCCAATGATTATAATCCGAATCCGAACTGTCATCCCAGGAATCAGCCTGGTAAACCATGTTTGCACTCCTTCCGTAGCAAGAACATCCTTCTTCAGATAAAATATCAAAACTGTACACAATACTCCAGGTGTGGTCTCACCAATGCCCTATACAATTGCAGTAAAGCAGTGATGAACTTCTCTTCTTAAATATACCTGACATCAAGTGGATAGAGCTGTGAAGAAGGCCTATGGTGTGCCAGCGTTCATTAGCAGAGGGATTGAATTTAAGAGCCGTGAGGTGATGATGCAGCTGTACAAAACTTTGGTGAGGCCACATTTGGAGTACTGTGTTCAGTTTTGGTCACCACATTTTAGGAAGGATGTGGAAGCTTTGGAAAAGGTGCAAAGGAGATTTACCAGGATGTTGCCTGGAATGGAGATTAGATCTTACGAGGAAAGGTTGAGGGTGATAGGCCTTTTCTCATTAGAACGGAGAAGGACGAGGGGCGACTTGATAGAGGTTTATAAGATGATCAGGGGAATAGATAGAGTAGACAGTCAGAGACTTTTTCCCAGCGTGGAACAAACCATTACAAGGGGACATAAATTTAAGGTGAATGGTGGAAGATATAGGGGGGATGTCAGAGGTAGGTTCTTTACCTAGAGAGTAGTGGGGGCATGGAATGCACCGCCTGCGGAAGTAGTTGAGTCGGAAACATTAGGGACCTTCATGTGGCTATTGGATAGGTACATGAATTACGGTCGAATGAGGGGGTGTAGCTTAATTTGTTCTTAATCTAGGACAAAAGTTCGGCACAACATCGTGGGCCGACGGGCCTGTTCTGTGCTGTTTTTTTTCTATGTTCTATTTGACTTTTATGCAGTCAGCCAGGAATTGTCCACATTTGCTGCCATAATTACTCTGCCTAAATTGTCTGCTCTAGAGGATTAAGACTTTGGTACATGCTGCGACATTGTTGCAACTTAACAAGGTCAGGGATTCCATCAAACAACACCACTGTGAACTGCAAAGTGAGAGAATTTTAAAAATGTAATTCTATGATCTGAAATTGATAGAATCCCACTGACCTAAGCATCTGGATTTGGGGTGGGGTGGGTCCTGGGGCAGACAATGCAGTTAAAGGTAAACCTCCGAAAGGAAGCTGCAGCTCAGAGTTGGCTGCCAGGTTGGGTTAGTCCTCGGCCCCAGCGGGGACACAGTTACACCTGGGCTACACCAAAACTGCAGAAAGTAGTGAAGCAAGGGTTAGAGAGCAGCAATGTATTTCAGGTAACCCAACCCTGCCTAGTGGTGGGGGGCACGTTAGCCGACCCACTTCTTTCTAATGATTATACAGAACTATCGATTTCACTTGAGTTACAGGGAAGTTACTAGTATCTATCATCAGAGACATCGGCATCATTATATCTGACATGGGGGTTGAGGTTCCAGCTTGGAGAAGATGAAGGCCATTACAGATTATACATAAAGCTTTCTGAACATGACGGAGCGGGTCGCTGACATCTGCAGCACATGGGGGCTCTGTCTGATGGTGTTGGCAGGGACAAGGAATGAGATGTGGTAGCACTTTGAGAAGAGGCCCTACCTGCACATGTCCTTTGGGTGACTCTTTGTCAAAGGTAGAGAGAACTGGGGCACCACGGTGGCGCAGTGGTTAGCACTGCTGCCTCAAGGCACCAAGGTCCCAGGTTTGATCCCGGCTCTGGGTCACTGTCCATGTGGAGTTTTTACATTCTCCCCGTGCTTGCGTGGGTTTCACCCCCACATTGTGCAAGCTAGGAAATTGGCTATGCTAAATTGCCCCTCAATTGGCAAAAAAGAATTGGATACTCGAAAAAATTTTAAAAAGCTGGAGAGAACTGGAAATAGCATCCTATTTCTCATCCTCTCTAGTTTTGACATTGAGTCATCCAGACTCAAAACAGCAGCTCTCTTCTTTCTCCACAGATGCTGCCAGACCCGCTGAGATTGTCCAGTAATTTCTGTTTTAGTTTCAGGCTCCAGCATCCGCAGTAATTTGCTTTTAAGTTACAATCCTTCTAGACTTTTAAATTTGTGGAATTCCAACAATTTTACCATACTGTATTCCCTTCTGGTCTCTGGGTGTCCTCTGAAGCTGACAGCAACTGGTTCTCTAGGTCTGACCATGTCCACACTATCTTCCGGGAGATCTGATAGGTACCACATTATCTTCTGGGCGCTCAAACCAACTGCCCCCTCATTCATGCTTCAGTGTTTGCTTAAATGAGTTCCTTCCCTTTGATCTCTCTATCCTCTATTGTTTCACATAATCTCTCAGAAGGGCCCTTTTCCCAGAACTGATCAAACTTCTTTCTTTACATCTTTGACAAAGAGTCATCCAGACTCGAAATGTTAGCTCCCTTCTCTCTCCACAGATGTTGTCAGACCTGCTGTGAATGTCCAGTATTTTCAGTTTATGTTCCTTTCTTTACTTGAAAGCTCCTATATTTAAAAAAAATAAACTTACCCCATATTTGCCTCATTTTTTACAATTTTACAACTTATATACTCCACGTTCCCCTTTGAAGTAAAGCAACCCACTTCAAAACTACTTTTATTGCTTTATGTAAATTCTTACTGAGGTTCCATTTCATAGAATTTACAGTGCAGAAGGAGGCCATTCGGCCCATCGAGTCTGCACCGGCTCTTGCAAAGAGCACCCGACCCAAGCCCATATCTCCACCCTATCCCCATAACCCAGTAACCCCACCCAACACTAAGGGCAATTTGGACCCTGAGGGCAATTTAGACTGGCCAATTCACCTAACCTGCACATCTTTGGACTGTGGGAGGAAACCGGAGCACCCGGAGGAAACCCACGCACACACAGGGAGAACGTGCAGACTCCACACAGACAGTGACCCAAGCCGGGATTCGAACCTGGCACCCTGGAGCTGTGAAGCATTTGTGCTAACCACTATGCTACAGTGCTGCCCAAATTTGATTCATCAACAAATCAAAGCCACATTTTTGGTGACGAGGATGTGCTGAGAAGTCACACATCAGGTGGCTCTCCTCCTGCGAACCTGTAAAATGGGCACTTCTTGCTTGAAAAACGCCCGTAAATGATATAAATCATCCCCACCACTAACAAAATGAAGAAAGAAGGAAGGATGCCGAACAACAGCCAGTCCAGAAGACAAGTGGAAAACAGTAGTGGAAAAAGCCTGGACAAACAACAATCGGCTGAACCGACCACCGCACGACGTGGCAAAACCCGGACTTCGCCAGAGTGAGACCAGCGACCTGCCGCACGAGAAGCACCCCCACCCCCCCCCCTCCCCCACTCCCCACACCAGGGGATGGCTGGAGGACGTGCTTCGCAAGAGAGTTGAAGGAATACCGAAAAGAAACAAAATCGAACAGACAAGTTGCGGTGAAGGGTGCGGTGGTCAAAGCTCTGGCGACCTGCAGGTGGACCTGGACAAAGTCGAAAAACGACTGGAGGCCCAGGAGGCAACAATTAAAGATCTGGAGAGGGCTGCTATGGACCAGAGCGATCGGATCGTTGCCCTAAAAAAGGAGGTGGCAAGGCTGGTCGCGACACAAGGCAACCTGAAAGGATAGGGAGAGGATCAGGAGAACCGGCCGAGACAGCAGAATCTATGAATTGTGGGCCTACCAGAGGGGATCGAATGTGGGAACTCCACAGACTACGTGGCCCAAATGCTGGGTAACTACTTGGGAAGGGACAGTTTCCCCAACCCACCAGAATTCGACAGAGCGCATCGCTCGCTCTGACCAAAGCCCAAAACCGGGGAACAGCCGAGGGCGATAATTGCAAAAATGCACCAGGACCGGGAAAGAATCCTACGCTGAGCCCGGCAGTCCAAAAACTGCAGCTGGGAAGGTCATGAGATCCGGATCTATCAGGACATTAGGGCTGGCCTGGCCAACCGTCGGGCCAAATTTAACAAAGCGAAGGCTACGCTGGACAGAAACAGCATGAGATTCGGATTGTTGTACCCAGCCAAACTCTGGGTCACGCATCAAGGCTGGGAGCACTTTTTCACGGTTCCTGCGGACACAGACAAGTTCATCACAGAGAACAGACAGGAGAAGCAGCAGCAGGGACAGCGATGAAGAGCCCGCAGAATAAGACTCTTGTAATGTTTTAACAAAAATAGTTCTCTCCCCTTTACAGTCTGTACAGCTAACAGTGGACCATTGCCACAGAGACCGCTTTACACGGGAAAACACTGCCTCATTTTGGAGACAAGAGCAGTGAGAGAGGGAAGAATGAGCAAGTACAGGGGAAGGTGAGGGAAATGGCGGAAAGGGAGCCTAGAGATCGTGGCTGGTTTAGAACAGGGCTAAATCGCTGGCTTTGAAAGCAGACCAAGGCAGGCCAGCAGCATGGTTCAATTCCCGTGCCAGCCTCCCTGAACAGGCGCCGGAATGTGGCGACGAGGGGCTTTTCACAGTAACTTCATTTGAAGCCTACTTGTGACAATAAGCGATTTTCATTTCAATTCATTTCAAATGGGAGGAAGTGCAAAAAGCCCTGAGAGGGGGGCTGGTGAGGTTTAATGAAGGGATTAATGAAGAAGAGAGAGGCCATGGCATGTTTTCCGCAAAGGGGAAGGCACCTGGCGGGGAGGGGGGCAGATAATGGACACAGGGTTATACAGGGGAAGAAGCAGGGAGAAAGGGGAATGGAATGGGGGGGGTTTAGCTATGGGATGGGGAGAAAGAGGGTGGGGTGAATGGAAGGCACCATAAAGGAGAATAGGTGAAGAAAGAAGGAGGGCATTAGACTGGCGACAACAGGCCACACATAGCGACTTGGAACAAAATAGTGCTGCAAGCAAACACTTGGAAGATCCCAGGGAGGCCCGACCTCACGACAGACCTACCATTCCTGCTCCTGGATGAGGGTCAGGAGAGTAGCCATTTTGTTAAAAAGAGGACGATGCTCACGGCGACAAAGACGGTTACGGACACAGAGGGATGGTATGCCATGGTCAGCAATGTTCTAGACAAGGCAACGGTAGTCCTTGATAACGTGTACGCTCCCAACTCAATGACACAGAGTTTATAAAGAAGGCCATGGTGGAAACCCCTGATTATAGATACACACCAACTGATCATAGGGGAGGGGTGCTTTATCTGTGTACAGCATTCGTGGATGGACAGATCAAACCCAAAATGGGAAAGACCTCCAACATGTCGAAGGAACTCAGCCTATGCATGGAGCAGATTGGGGAGGTGGACCCTGGCGATTCACCCACCTAGGGGAAAAGGAGTTCTCCTTCTTCTCCCAAATAGATCATTTCTATTCATTGATTGACTTCTTTGCAGTGGGGAATTCGATTCTTCCAGGGCTAGTAAGGGCGGAATGCTCCACAATTGTAATCTCCAACCTTGCTCCACATTACATGTATGAGAGTTTGGAGATGGGCCGTACCCAACGCCCCCCCCATGGAGGTTGGACACAGCCCTCCTGGCCAGCAAGGCTTTTTGCAAGAAAATATCACATGCCAAAGACGAGTATATTACTAGTAACCAGAACAGGGAAGTTTCACCCTCCACATTCTGGGAGTTGTTGAAGGCTGTGATCAGGAGTGAAGTTATCACTTGTAAAGCACAAAGAGATAGGGAAAAGAAGGCGGCTAGGCAACAGTTAGTCCACTCCATTCTGGAAGTATGGCGATACTCCGAGGTTCCGACCATAAAGATCATGGCAGAAAGGAAAACGCTACAGATGGATTTTGACCTACTCTCCACGAGGAAAGTTGTGCACCAACTACGCCAAGCACGGGGGACCCTGTAGAAGCACAGAGGCAAGGCTGGCCTACTACTGGCTCACCGGCTGAGAAGGCAGGCAGCCACGAGGGAAATAGCACAGATCACGGATAGCAGAGGCAACTCAGTAGCGGAACCGGACAAGGTCAACAAAGCGTTTTAGGCCTTCTTTCAGGAGCTGAACACCTCAGAGCACTTGGGCAAGAAGCAGTTCCTTGATAGGCTGGACATGCCAATCATGGGGGAGAACAGGGAAAGGGGCCTGGAAGCACCGCTAGAACTGGGAGAGGTCACGGAGAGTATTAGCTCCATGCAGGAGGGGAAGGCATCAGGACCAGACAGTTTCCTGGTGGACTTCTACAAAGGATTCGCGGCAGCACTGGCCCCGCACCTGCGGGAGATATTCACAGACTCGCTGATGATGGGCACACTGTTGCCAATGCTAGTACAAGCCTCAAACTCGCTGATACCTAAAAAAGACAAAGTCCCAAAAGAATGGGGCAGCACGGTAGCATTGTGGATAGCACAATCGCTTCACAGCTCCAGGGTGCCAGGTTCGATTCCGGCTTGGGTCACTGTCTGTGCGGAGTCTGCACATCCTCCCCGTGTGTGCGTGGGTTTCCTCCGGGTGCTCCGGTTTCCTCCCACAGTCCAAAGATGTGCAGGTTAGGTGGATTGGCCATGATAAATTGCTCTCAGTGTCCAAAATTGCCCTTTGTGTTGGGTGGGGTTACTGGGTTATGGGATAGGGTGGAGGTGTTAACCTTGGGTAGGGTGCTCTTTCCAGGAGCCGGTGCAGACTCGATGGGCCGAATGGCCTCCTTCTGCACTGTAAAGTCTATGTAAAAAAAAAAATGTGGTTCCTCCAGACCCATCTCGCTGCTAAATGTAGACTCAAAAGTACTGGCTAAGATCCTGGCCAATAGGCTGGAGGACTGCGTATCAGAGGTGGTTACAGAAGAAGAAACAAGCTTTGTCAAGGGTAGACAGCAAACATTGAACATCAGGCGCCTTCCGAATGTGATCATGGCCCCATCCAGGGAGAGAACACCTGATGCGATTGTCTCCCTGGACACTCATAGAGATACTGGAGCACTTCAGGTGAGGAACAGGTTTCACTGCCTGTACCATGCTCCCATGGTATGGACAAATACAAGTACTTCCAGCTGCATAAAGGCACAAGGCAGGGATGCCCATTATCCCCGTTGCTGTTCGCCCTAGCGATCGGACCATTAGCGATCGCACTTGGGGCAGCAAAGAATTGGAAAGGGATACGGAGAGGAGACAGGGAGCACAGAACCTCGCTCTCAGAGGATGACCTGCTCCTGTACATCTCAGACCCACAAAACAGCATGGAAGGAATCATGGCACTCTTTAAAAGAATTGGAACCTTCTCGGGCTACGAACTTCACTTGAGCAAGCGAGATCTTCCCGGTGAACCCGCAAGGGGGAGGGGTAGAGCTGGAGGGGCTGCCATTTAAACAGGCCCATCACAAATTCCGCTTCCTGGGCATCCAAATCATTCACTACTGGGCAGGGATCAACAAGTGGAACCTGATCAGTTGACAGAGGAAGTTAAGTAGGACCTGCAGAGATGGAACGCACTTCCATTCTCCCTGGCGGGGAGTGTGTAGACGTTAAAATGAATGTACTGCCCAGGTTCCTCTTCCTGTTTAGATGCACTCTTATCAACATCCCCAAGGCCTTTTTCAACACACTGTCCAAAATGATTATGACATTTGGGCGGGGGGGGTGGGGGGGGGGGGGGGGGGTGAAAGAATGCAAGGTTCCCAAAGAGGGTACTGCAGAGAACAAGATCCATGGGTGGCCTACCCCTCCCAGACTGGCAATATTACCACTGGGCAGCAACCGCAGAGAGAGTAAAGGGATGAATAAAGGAGCCAGAAGTCGAGTGGGTGTGTAATGAACTCCAATTGGCTTTATTGGTTGGCCAATTGGAGTATGAGCTCCCTCAATGATAGCTCATTGAGGGGGCCCATAGCAGCACTGTTTATAGCTGCTCTTGTAATATCGCTATTGTAAATAAATATTGGTGTGGTGACGGAACTCCTGCCTCCCGTGGATTACTACAGTGGCGACGAGGTAAACTACGAATTTTGCGGAGACCAGCTGCCGCACTCGGAGGGTAAGCCTTGCCATTTTAAAAATGCCGTTTTTTGGGCGGTTAGAGGCATTCGACCCGGCTATTGAAGACTGGTCCCAGTATGTGGAGAGAATGTGTTACTTCTTCCGGGCAAATGATATACTGACGGACGAAAGGAGATGGCTTATCCTGCTGTCGACGTGCGGACCCTCCGCTTTCGCCATTATACATAGTCTGATTTATCCCGATGCGCTGGACACGAACACTTTCCAAGAAGTAACGGAATTGGTGAAAGAGCACTACGACCCAAAACCACCCCTCATTTTGCGTAGGTACAGATTCTACACAGCGAAGCGGGAAGACAAGTCACGAATTTCTTGACCCGCCTGAGAAGGCTGGCGGGAAAATGTGAGTTCGGCCCGACGCTAAATGAAATGCTTCGGGACCGGTTAGTGTGTGGTATAAACGACCTCACAATACAGAAACGCCTGTTGGCGGAAACGGAGCTAGACTGCAGGCAGGCGTTACAGCTCGCACTGTCCCTATAAAAGGCAGCAAGTGGGGTGCTGGAACTACAGGGCACGCCACTGGAGGTAGATACCTGTGAGAGGGACTACCACAACGGGTCCTGCTACCAGATAGCCGCTCTCAGGAAAGACCTGAGGAACAGAGGGAAAAAGGAAAAACCCAGAACTGCCCCCAAGTCTGCCAGGACTAACTGGAGACAGAGGGAAGTGGTGGCTGAGGCTCCCCCAACAGAGAAGGACCGTTTCTGGCACCAGACAGAGTGGGGTAACAACGACAGAAACCCTAGAAGGAGGTGGCAAAAGAGGAATAGCAGGTGGGGACGCAGGGAAGTACACAACCTAGACACCCCATCCTCCTCCAAAGGGGAACAATTATATAATATTACAACAAAGAAAGCAGAACCCATTAGGATTACCCCACAGGTGAACGGGCGGCTGACAATAATGGGAATAGACACGGGTGCGGCTGTATCAGTAATGGGAGTGGCAGCATTTAGAAAAATCAAAGATGGACTCCAGCCACTAACCCTAACAAAAACATCGACGAAACGTAAAACCTACACAGGGGAACCCCTGGAAGTTCTAGGCATGACTCATGTACCTGTGGAATATGAGAAACAATTGCTCAGATTACCGTTGACGATAGTAGAGGGCTCCGGACCGAGCTTAATTGGACGGAACTGGCTGAAAGACCTAAAATTAGATTGGATGAACATTTTCCAGAGTGCAAGTGGGCAGTTGAGTGGAGTACTCCAAAAATACCCGGAGGTCTTCCAGGAAGGTTTGGGGGAAATAATAGCCGCCATTAATAAAATTAATAATAATTTGGGGGGGAGATTTGTTAGTACTCTTTGGGGGGGTTTAAACTAATTCAGCAGGGGCATGGGAACCTGGATTGTAGTTTTGGGGTGCGAGAGATTGAGAGTAGAGAGGTCAGGAGCACAGATTTGACTTCGCAGGAGGGTGCCAGTGTTCAGGTCAGTGGTTTGAAGTGTGTCTATTTCAATGCCAGGAGTATACGAAATAAGGTAGGGGAATTGGCAGCATGGGTTGGTACCTGGGACTTCGATGTTGTGGCCATTTCAGAGACATGGATAGAGCAGGGACAGGAATGGTTGTTGCAGGTTCCGGGGTTTAGGTGTTTTAGTAAAGTCAGAGAAGGGGGCAAAAGAGGGGGAGGTGTGGCGCTGCTAGTCAAGGACAGTATTACGGTGGCAGAAAGGATGCAAGATGGGGACTCTTCTTCCGAGGTAGTATGGGCTGAGGTTAGAAACAGGAAAGGAGAGGTCACCCTGCTGGGAGTTTTCTATAGGCCACCTAATAGTTCTAGAGATGTAGAGGAAAGGATGGCGAAGATGATTCTGGAAAAGAGCGAAAGTAACAGGGTAGTTGTTATGGGAGACTTTAACTTTCCTAATATTGACTGGAAAAGATATAGTTCGAGTACATTGGATGGGTCGTTCTTTGTACAATGTGTGCAGGAGGGTTTTCTGACACAATATGTTGACAGGCCAACAAGAGGTGAGGCCACTTTGGATTTGGTTTTGGGTAATGAACCAGGCCAGGTGTTAGATCTGGAGGTAGGTGAACACTTTGAAGACAGTGACCACAATTCGGTGACCTTTACATTAGTGATGGAAAGGGATAAGTATACCCCGCAGGGCAAGGGTTATAGCTGGGGGAAGGGCAATTATGATGCCATTAGACATGAATTAGGATGTGTAGGTTGGAAAGTAGGCTGCAAGGGTTGGGCACACTGGATATGTGGAGCTTGTTCAAGGAACAGCTATTGCGTGTTCTTGATCAGTACGTACCAGTCAGACAGGGAGGAAAGGGTAGAGCGAGGGAACCGTGGTTTACCAAAGAAGTGGAATCTCTTGTTAAGAGGAAAAAGGAGGCCTATGTGAAGATGAGGCGTGAAGTTTCAGTTGGGGCGCTTAATAGTTACAGGGAAGCGAGGAAGGATCTAAAGAGAGAGCTAAGACGAGCAAGGAGGGGACACGAGAAGTCTTTGGCAGGTAGGATCAAGGAAAACCCAAAAGCTTTCTATAGGTATGTCAGGAATAAAAGAATGACTAGGGTAAGAGTAGGGCCAGTCAAGGACAGTGGTGGGAAGTTGTGTGTGGAGGCTGAGGAGATAAGCAAGATACTAAATGAATACTTTTTGTCAGTATTCACTCAGGAAAAAGATAATATTGTGGAGGAGAATGCTGAGACCCAGGCTATTAGAATAGATGGCATTGAGGTGCGTAGGGAAGAAGTGTTGGCAATTCTGGACAAGGTGAAAATAGATAAGTCCCCGGGGCCTGATGGGATTTATCCTAGGATTCTCTGGGAAGCCAGGGAAGAGATTGCTGAGCCTTTGGCTTTGATTTTTAGGTCATCATTGGCTACAGGAATAGTGCCAGAGGACTGAAGGATAGCAAATGTGGTCCCTTTGTTCAAGAAGGGGAGTAGAGATAACCCCGGTAACTATAGGCCGGTGAGCCTAACGTCTGTGGTGGGTAAAGTCTTGGAGAGGATTATAAAAGATACGATTTATAATCATCTAGATAGGAATAATATGATTAGGGATAGTCAGCATGGTTTTGTGAAGGGTAGGTCATGCCTCACAAACCTTATCGAGTTCTTTGAGAAGGTGACTGAACAGGTGGACGAGGGTAAAGCAGTTGATGTGGTGTATATGGATTTCAGTAAAGCGTTTGATAAGGTTCCCCACGGTCGGCTATTGCAGAAAATACGGAGGCTGGGGATTGAGGGTGATTTAGAGATGTGGATCAGAAATTGGCTAGTTGAAAGAAGACAGAGAGTGGTGGTTGATGGGAAATGTTCAGAATGGAGTTCAGTTACGAGTGGCGTACCACAAGGATCTGTTCTGGGGCCGTTGCTGTTTGTCATTTTTATAAATGACCTAGAGGAGGGCGCAGAAGGATGGGTAAGTAAATTTGCAGACGACACTAAAGTCGGTGGAGTTGTAGACAGTGCGGAAGGATGTTGCAGGTTACAGAGGGACATAGATAAGCTGCAAAGCTGGGCTGAGAGGTGGCAAATGGAGTTTAATGTGGAGAAGTGTGAGGTGATTCACTTTGGAAAGAATAACAGGAATGCGGAATATTTGGCTAATGGTAAAATTCTTGGTAGTGTGGATGAGCAGAGGGATCTCGGTGTCCATGTACATAGATCCCTGAAAGTTGCCACCCAGGTTGATAGGGTTGTGAAGAAGGCCTATGGTGTGATGGCCTTTATTGGTAGAGGGATTGAGTTCCGGAGCCATGAGGTCATGTTGCAGTTGTACAAAACTCTAGTACGGCCGCATTTGGAGTACTGCGTACAGTTCTGGTCGCCTCATTATAGGAAGGACGTGGATGCTTTGGAACGGGTACAGAGGAGGTGGCAAATGGAGTTTAATGTGGAGAAGTGTGAGGTGATTCACTTTGGAAAGAATAACAGGAATGCGGAATATTTGGCTAATGGTAAAATTCTTGGTAGTGTGGATGAGCAGAGGGATCTCGGTGTCCATGTACATAGATCCCTGAAAGTTGCCACCCAGGTTGATAGGGTTGTGAAGAAGGCCTATGGTGTGATGGCCTTTATTGGTAGAGGGATTGAGTTCCGGAGCCATGAGGTCATGTTGCAGTTGTACAAAACTCTAGTACGGCCGCATTTGGAGTACTGCGTACAGTTCTGGTCGCCTCATTATAGGAAGGACGTGGATGCTTTGGAACGGGTACAGAGGAGATTTACCAGGATGTTGCCTGGTATGGAGGGAAAATCTTATGAGGAAAGGCTGATGGACTTGAGGTTGTTTTCGTTAGAGAGAAGAAGGTTAAGAGGTGACCTAATAGAGGCATACAAAATGATCAGAGGGTTAGATAGGGTGGACAGCGAGAGCCTTCTCCCGCGGATGGAGGTGGCTAGCACGAGGGGACATAGCCTTAAACTGAGGGGTAATAGATATAGGACAGAGGTCAGAGGTGGGTTTTTTACGCAAAGAGTGGTGAGGCCGTGGAATGCCCTACCTGCAACAGTAGTGAACTCGCCAACATTGAGGGCATTTAAAAGTTTATTGGATAAGCATATGGATGATAAGGGCATAGTGTAGGTTAGATGGCCTTTCGTTTTTTTTCCATGTCGGTGCAACATTGAGGGCCGAAGGGCCTGTACTGCGCTGTATCGTTCTATGTTCTATGTAAAGCAACTTTGCACGTGGACCCAGAAGCCCTTCCGAAATTTTGTAAGGCCAGGCCGGTACCTTTTGCATTAAGGAAGAAAGTAGATGACGAAATAGAAAGGTTACGGCGCGACGGCATTATCAGACCAGTACAGTTCTCGGAATAGGCAGCGCCGGTGGTACCAATTTTGAAGCCAGACGGCTCGATACGTCTCTGTGGAGATTTCAAACAGACAGTAAACAAATACGCACTGCTGGACAAATACCCAATCCCGAAAATAGACGACCTATATGCCAAATTGGCAGGTGGGCTTTTGTTCACAAAACTAGACATGAGCCACGCCTACCTGCAGTTAAAACTGGACAAGGGCTCCCAGAAGTTCGCTACGGTCAACACCCTGAAGGGCCTTTTTCGTTATACTAGGCTACCTTTTGGAGTGTCATCAGCCTGCACTATATTCCAGCGTACGATGGAAAATATTCTGCCGGGACTACCGCAGGTGGCGATTTATTTGGACGATGTCTTAATCACGGGTAGGACAAACAGGGAACACTTAAGAAACCTGGAAGAAGTGCTCAGGCGTTTCGCAAAGGCAGGCGTACGGCTAAAAAGGGAAAAATGTGTTTTTCTGGCCCCACAAGTGACGTACCTGGGATATAAAGTAGACGAGTCAGGCTTACATCCATTAGAAGACAGAGTAAGGGCAATAAAAGAAGCCCCAGCTCCCACCACGGTCCAGGAGTTACGATCATTTCTAGGGTTGGTAACCTATTATGGAAAATTTATTGAAAATAGGGCGTCCATCCTAGAACCCCTCCACCAGCTACTAAAAAAGGGGCAAGAATGGAAATGGTCCACCCGCCAAAACCGAGCATTTAGGGACATTAAGGAACAGCTGTCATCCGAAAATGTCCTAGAGCATTATGACCTAAGGAAGGAGTTGGTGGTCACTTGTGACGCATCCCCTTATGGGGTAGGAGCCGTCTTAGCCCATAGAGGAAGGAATGGGGAAGAACGGCCAATAGCCTATGCTTCGAGGACCTTGGCGATGGCTGAGTGGAAGTACGCCCAAATCGAGAAGGAAGGACTGGCGGTGATATTCGCAGTAAAAACATTTCACCAGTATCTGTACGGGCGGAAATTCTCCATAGTGACGGACCATAAGCCGTTATTAGGGTTATTAAAAGAAGACAAGTCAATACCCCCGATTGCATCAGCTAGAATCCAACGCTGGGTGTTGCTACTGGCGGCATATAGATACGTTCTGGAGCACAGAACGGGAACACGAGTAGCACATGCAGATGCTTTGAGCTGACTTCCCCTCCTGGACACTCCGCCGCAAATACCAAAAGTAGAGGAGACAGTAATGATTCTAAATTTTTTGGATACCCTACCAGTAGACGTACAACATATTCGGTTGTGGACGCAAAAAGACCCAGTTTTAGCCAAGTTGAAGCATTTACTGCTAATAGGGGAACTGGAAAGACCAGTGGAGCCCCAGATGCACCCATACTGGAGCAGAAGGGACCAAATAACCGTAGAAGACGGTATCCTATTATGGGGAGCCCGAGTAATCGTCCCAGCTCAGGGCCGTCAGGCAATCTTAACTGAGTTACATCACGGACACCCATGGGTGTCTAAAATGAAGATGCTAGCTCGAAGCTACGTTTGGTGGCCAGGTTTGGACACAGACATAGCAGCCTTGGTACGTCGGTGCCAGGAGTGCCAACAGGGGCAAAGAGTGCCACCAGCGGCGCCATTGCACCCATGGGAATGGCCAGGCAGACCGTGGACCCACCTGTATATTGACCACGCCGGCCCTTTCATGGGCTCAATGTTTTTGGTGATAGTAGACGGCCACTCCAAATGGTTGGACGTCCACCGGGTAAACATGGCAAGCACAGCATCGACAATTGAAAATCTCAGGGCCTCGTTTGCAATACATGGACTTCCGGAGGTATTGGTGTCGGACAACGGAACGGCATTCACAAGTGGGGAATTTGGAAAATTCCTGAAGGAAAACGGAGTCCGTCACATCAAAACGGCCCCTTACCATCCAGCGACCAACGGCCTGGCAGAGAGAGCGTTCCAGACACTTAAAGCGTGACTCAAGAAGCAGCCGGCAGTGTCACTGGACACGAAGCTCTCCCGCTGGCTGTTTGATTACAGGACCACACCGCATTCCACAACGGGCATACCGCCAGCTGAACTCTTAATGGGGAGGCGGCTGCGAACGAGCTGAGTCTCCTTTTCCCAAATTTAACGGGGAAAGTGGAGAAACAACAGGAGGCCCAACGCAGGGGGCATGATAATAGTCGGCAGCAGAGACATTTCCAGGTGGGGGCACCGGTTTGGGTCAAGAGTTATGGGAATGGACCAACGTGGGTCAAAGGCACGGTAGAGTCCCAAACAGGGCCCATATCCTATGAGGTTTCAATAGGAGGTAAGGTGCTGAAGAAACACCTAGACCAAATAAGTGCAGTGGAACCACACCTGGAGGCAGGCGAAGCAGGACCGCCTCAAGCTGGGATAGCCCAGACGGAAAGGATACCCACACCCCAGCCCTGAGCAATTTCTCCAGACCCCGTCATCCACTCATCAGAGTCGGAGATGGACACACTCGACGAGGCCGCCATGACACCTCTCCCCGAGGAGGAGGAAGAACAACTTCCAAGGAGGTCGTCAAGGAAAAGACGGGCACCTATAAGGTACACCTCGCCCACTTTGGAGAACGACCCGTCGAACGACACAGAGGTGACAGACCCAGACATGAGGAGCAGGAAGAAGCTCAGAGGAATGCCAGCTGGCAGGAATTCCTCGGACCTTGGGGGGGGGGGGGGAGGGGTGTAATGAACTCCAATTGGCTTTATTGGTTGGCCAATTGGAGTATGAGCTCCCTCAATGATAGCTCATTGAGGGGGCCCATATAATCACCTGTGTAGGCTTTGTGAGCCAGTCTTAAGTTGACTGGACTGCTAGCAGCACTGTTTGTAGCTGCTCCTGTAATATCGTTATTGTAAATAAATATTGGTGTGGTGACGGAACTCCTGACTCCCGTGGATTACTACAGGGTGGTTATGGAGAAGGACCTCCTGCAGAAGGACCTCCCCCGGGCCGTAGCCACGACGGCACTCCCATCCCCACCTACTAAATATTCAACGAGCCCAGTGGTATTCGCAACACTCGGTCGTGGAACCAACAGCGACAGCATTTCAGGTTAACTGAAATGTCCGATAAAGCCCCCACCTGCTACAACCACGGGTTCACGCTGGTGACTATGGATGCCTCCTTCAAAAGGTGGAGACAGGCTGGGGGGGCGTTGGCAGTTAGGGATTTCTACACCAACAATAGGTTAACAACGCTCGAAGAGCTGACAGAAGGATTTCACCTGACAGGAGGAAAGATCTTAGGTACCGACAAATCAAAAACTTCCTACAAGGTGAAACAGGGAGGTACCCATGACCACCATGACAATTACAGCTAAAGGACCTGCTGGACGTGGACATCTTAGGGAAAGGGAACTGTGGTGACTGCTAAGCGAGGGCCAACACCCAACTGGATGAGACAAGGGAGATGTGGGAGTAGGACCTGGGTTTGAAATTGGGTGGTGTTATGGGCCAGAGTTTAGAGAACCCCAAAGTGTATCATGGAGTTCACCTGACCCACAACTTTTAATAGATTGTGATATGGGGAGAACACGGCCCACTCTACAGGTGTGGTATAGCAGAAATGGAAAAGTATTTTTTAAAGCAAAACAATGTGTATCCTATGAACTCATGTTAACCTTTTTAAAACATACAGTGAACATCTGAGCAACCATTAATTCAAATACAACCCCAAAGACTATAACACTAAAGTAAACCTTTAAGCTTTCCTTTTTAACATCCATACGACTTAAAAACAAAACCTTTATCAGAAGCACATCAAGTAAAGGCACTACTGAAAGCATTTATAATTCTGAATTCACCAAATGATCAAGAGACAGTCTTTTGATGGCAGAGAGAACAGCAGTTCAGCTCCAATACTGAAAATGAAACTAAAACACATCTAGCAGCCTGCTCAAAAACGAAAGTAAAAAGCTGACAGACAGCCCAGCTCCACCCACTCTGACATCACTGCAGTAGTAAACACTCATTTCTTAAAGGTACTCTCACTACAGATATTTATATACACACCCATTTATAAACACCCATTTCTTAAAAGTACTCTCACATAACAGTGGGGACTCTGGAGCGAAGCACTGCACAGGGTCAACTCCACATCCACATGCCCAACGCTAAGCCTAATGCGACTAAAAGTGGTATACCGAACCCACTTAACCAGAACCCGAATAAGCAGGTTCTTCCCAGATGTAGAGGATAGATGCGAACGGTGCCAAGGAGACCCAGCCAACCACACCCACATGTTCTAGTCTTTTCCCAGACCCACTGGGTTCTGGACAGCCTTCTTCGAGGCAATGTCCAAGGTGGTGCGGATGAGGGTGGAGCCATGCCCGAGAGTGGCAGTCTTCAGGGTATCAGAACAGCCAGATCTCCTCATGGGGAGAAGGGCCGATGCCCTTGCCTTTGCCTCCACAAATGCCCGCTCGACTAGCGGTCAGTAGCACCATCAAAGCTGCAGACCGGCAATCCAACCTGTCACAATTTCTCCAAAAGAAGAAAATTAAATTTGCTATCTGAGGATCGGAAAGTTTCCACAAAATGTGGGAGCCATTCGGTCGGTTGTTCCAAGACCTGTCTATAGCAACAACTAGGAAGCCAAAGATCAGGTGGGAGTAACCATGACACAGTAAGGAGGGGCGGGGGCTGCTGTCGGGGGAACATAGAACTCAACCAAGCCCAACGAGATGCAGGAGACACAACAGTGGTGGTGGTGGGGGGAGGGGCAGGTGCAACAACAACCTGAAGCAAAGGGAAACACAGGGATTGCAATCGTCACTGCAAACAGTAAGGAGGGAATAAAAATAGGAGGAAACTGTGATGTATCTATGTAATTAGTTGAAGCTGATCTATGTGTAAATAGTTTTACTTTTACTTCTATTTTCTCTTTCTTAACTCCCACTGGTTTTTTATATTTATGTTTGGTGCACCAAAAACCAAATAAAAATCATTAAGAACACCATATCAAAACCATTTCTTCCAGTTGATTAGATCCTTGCAATCTCTCTGTCTCTTTATCAAATTACACACCAATCATATATCCTGACTAGCCTGTTTTACAGAATATGAGAAATATGGCAGTGATGTTACCAAAGGCAAAATGTTAGGATTCCTTGTTTTCCTGACACACAAACTTTGGTAATTGGGTTAGGATGTATATGTACTGTGTAACTTTCCAATATTTCACCAATGGCTTTCTGAAATACAACATGGTAGTAGAGGATGGTTGCCTGAACTGAAGGTTGGAAGTTAAGATAAAGATCTCAGATTGAAAACTACAATCCTAGTGGCCGTTGAGGAAAATTGCAGAAAGCAAGTGTAAATTGTTGGGGTACGATTATCTTCCAATGTTCAAGGAATTTGAGCCATATGACTAATGAAAGAATGCAGTGGATATGTGGATATGGGTTACATTGATACCAAAAAGGAATCAAACTATGAGCTTGGCATTGCTGCTACCAACAAGAAGTAAAATCAGAAGTGAAGTGTTTTGTGATGTGGATGGTCATCGGTTGGGTAGTGATGAAGATTTGGACCTTCTACTAGAGTTCTTAGAAGAAATCTGCAAGAAATATGATCTGTTAAATACCTGTAAGGAATGGTCAGACTTGTCTCACATGGACAGGTTAATGGTCTGAACTAGTTATTGGTTCTCAGAGAGGGAGATCGTGTTGGATCAGATATCTGCCTCTTTAAAACCAATTGCTTCTTCAGTTACCACGGAACAAATGGGGCATGTTGAGGTGACACAATGAATATGGAGCTCAATGATTGCCGGCTTTTAAAAATGGTCCAGACGCTGGACACACAAGGCCGGATTCTCTGATCATGGGACTAAGTGTTGATGCTGGGACAGGATTAGTCGACTTCTACAACAGCAAAACTGGTGCTGCACCTGGACAAATTCACTGGCTGTTAAGGGGCTAGCACCCTTAAAGGTGGAATTAGGACACAAGCAGTTTTAATAGATCTGGTTATTACAGCAAAAGACAGAATTGTCCATAAGCCAGCAGAATGGAGTGGATAAAGGTGCATTGCATATACTGATCATGTGTTAGGAAATGACTTGTGTCAGCAAACAATCAGCTACTGGAAAAAATCCTTCTAATCATGCAAAACTATAGACCTCAATAGTCATAACAATACAAGCAAATGTCAAAGCTATAATTAAACAGTGAAATGAAGGATAGTTTCCCGACAAAACTGTAACCACACATGCTATTGATGGTAAAGTTATGGTGGCTGCCAATAAACCTGAGGATAAACTGATAGGAGAGGCAAAGGGAATTAGATCTTCAAAGAGAGTTTGGAATTTATTGAGGGAAGAGGGAAAAGGGGCAAACAGCTTTATCAGAGGTGTGCATTTGCGCTGTAAATGTTCATGTAGCTGGGACTTAAGTGAAGCTAGTTACTAGGGTTTTGAAAAGCAGTGGATGATATGGATATTAGACTGGACTCAGCACGGAGCTCAAATCATAGCCACTCCTTTTGTTGACAGAAGCTGGAGGTAGTTTTTCTGCACTTGCCATCTACACCTCATAGAGATCCATCCTTTATTCGATTGCCATCCGATTATGCCTTCCACCAACAATCCTTTTGTCATTTAATTTCTCCTGCCTTCCACATGATCAGACCATTTATTTTATTCATTCCGCTCCTCACTCCTTTTTCTGCCCCAGTACTTGCTGAGAACCATTTACACCTCTAACATTTCCCAGTTCTAATGAATGATTAGCTTTGTGTCTTTCAGGGGCCTGCTGTGTATTCCCAGCATTGTCTGATTTTGTGGCAGTGAAGCATATTCCTCTTGACAGCTTGTTACAATTAGACACCAAACTATGGATTTGTGATAAAAACAAATGACTGCAGATGCTGGAACCTGAAACACAAACAAAAAATACTGACAATCTCAACATTTCTGACAGCATCTGTGCAGAGAAGAGGGAGCTAACTTTTGGAGTCTAGATGACTCTGTCAGATTTGAGTCATCCAGACTTGAAACGTCAGCTTTGACAAAGAGTCATCCAAACTCGAAGAGTTAGCTTCCCCTTTTCTCTCCACAGATGCTGTCAGACCTGCTGAGATTGTCCAGTATTTTCTGTTTTTGTCATGGATTTATGATTGTGTGTGTTTATGCCCAGTCTCTAAGAAATGACACGCAGCAGTTATTCTCCCAGCCTCATCTTTTTCTTATCAGCATTCAGACATTCTGTAGCCAAAATCACACTCTGGGCATCAAACTCCATTGAGACGCACACAGCTTACTCATTACTGCTTAATGTAGATCATCAAATATGGGCCATACACAAAGACAAATACAAAGGATGAGGTCGATGGCTCTAATGTGGAAGCTAAGTGACAGGTCAGTGTAGGTTGAACACTCGTTACAGTTATCTACTGCTTCCGCAAATCAAACCCTAGGCAGGAGTTTGGCTCTGAAACTTGTTCTTAAGCCAAAGGGAAATTAATGCAGCACGTGTTGGGGAGTTTTGAATCATGGAATAAAACTTTGTTCACACTCATTATAGAAAACAACCTTAACTCGATGTTTGATTTATTTATTCTGCTATCATTGAATGGAGACAATAAAGACCTTTCACCACAATTTAGTTCTTTCCTGAAGAATTGCACCCAGGTTCAAGTTGGCATAATGGTTAGTCAAGTCTTCTTTTCAAATGAAAAAACACATTGATAACAGTTGTAATACTATTTATTGTTTTTACTGACATTTTGTATCTAGCACTGCAGTTCTGTATCTTTTCACGAGTTAACCATCTCTTTTTCAAATCTCACTGCAAATCAACAAAGCAAACCAATCTCAGTAACACCTGCGATGCACAATGTAAGGGCCTCGTTCTTTATAATCATCATGGTGAATCCACAAGGACTGGAAGGCATGTAGTGAGGCCAGTATGGAGCCGCCAATCCAGACGGCAAACTTCCTTTCGGGCACGGCGTGGACGTTGGTTTTGGTGTCTTTGGGAACCAGAGCAAAAATCTCCTTACAAAACCGAGAATAAAATCCCTCAAACATGGTCGAGCCCCCACATAACAGGACATTATCGTACATGAGTTGCTGAACGCGGGGCTGGGTCTTTTTCAAACTTCTGATGGTCATTGTGTGAATGCCTTCTTGGTTTGACCCCAAGACTTGTGGCTTGAAGAGAGCTTCTGGGCATTTCATCCTCTCCTTCCCAATGGTGATGACATGACCATCAGGGAGCTCATAATCCACCAGGTATTCTTGGTCAGACAGGGTGCTCTCTTTGTCCTGATCAACGGCCACATAACAACATTTCTGCTTGATGTCCTCCACGATGTACCTGCCTTTCTCGTGAAAGGCGTTGCCCGCCTCACTCAGCAGCTTTATTAAGTAGGTGGTGAGGTCGTGGCCGCCCAGGTCGATGCGGCTGATGCCATCAGGCAGGCTGTAGCCGTCGTGAACAGGGACAGCATGGGTCACACCGTCACCAGAATCCACCACCAGGCCTGTGGTTTTGCCATAGGAATACACAGCCAGCACTGACTGGTAGGAGACATACATGGCGGGAACATTGAAGCGCTCGAACAGAAGTTCGGCGATCTTCTCCCGGTTGGTGGTGGGGCTGAGAGGGGGGTCCGAGATCAACACCGCGTGTTCCTCGGGCGAAACCTTCAGGTCCTCGTAGAAGACGTGGCGCAGGAGCTCCTCGGCCGCCGCCCAGTCCACGATGACCCCCTGGCGGGTGGGCCGCACCAGTTTGAGGTCGGGCTCGGTTGACACCATCCTGCCCACCGCCACGGTGTTGCGTTTGCTCTTGCCCCTCGGGTAGCCCACCACCGAGCCGATGAGCGACTGGGGGAGGGAGTCACCGGCGTAGCCCACCTTACAGGTGCCCGAGCCAATGTCCACCACCAGCGCCCCCGACTTCATGACCGCCACCCTGGGCGGCTGGGGTTCGCAGTCTGGCTTCTCCTTGGCTTTGACATCCTTCGTGGTGCCGGAGAGTGACGGGGGCCTCGATATCTTCGCCTTGTCCACGGTGCGCGACGGCGGCCGCTGGATCTTCTGCAACATTTCCCTCGCCTCTTGCAGACTTTCTGAGCAGGCGGGCCGGCGCTCCAGTGTCTGGCGGCCGGAGGAGTTTAGTCACAGCCCCCGGGCCGGGGGGGCGCTGGGCACCCCCGGCATGGCGGCACCTCACAGTCACATTTCACTTCATCAATTATGACGACGCGGAGGTGTAACTTTGCAGCTCAGGCAGGCCGTTCTGGCAACGTTTTCCTGTCACACATCTGGAAATGAGCTACACTTATTGGGTGGGCTGCATTTTTAAAACATCAACTCCAAACCCCCCGCTCCCTTCATCTCTTTACAAAGCAATGCTCTTCAAAGATGTACCCACAACCTTTGGGCATAATTCTTGCATGCAGATTAAAAACCAGCCGTACATATGGTGACATGCCAATTTGTTGGGCTGCCATGTTAACCCCGGGTATTTGTTTTCTCAATCATGGAATCCTTACATTGCAGAAGAAGGCCATTCAAAGTTACTGTGAAAAGCCCCTAGTCGCCACATTCGGCGCCTGTTCGGGGAGGTTGGTACGGGCATTGAACCGTGCTGCTGGCCTGCCTTGGTCTGCGATTTAGTGCTGTGCGTCGAAGACCCAGAAAAAAGTTGCTCGGAAGAAGAGGGCAAGTGAAAGTTCGCCTTCGAGCGAACAGGTCAGCCAGGTTGCGGGAAAGATGGCAGAGCCTGGGTCGCTGGGTCAGGCTGCGGCCTTTGAGGTGTGAAAGGTGGGGGGATGGGATCGATATTGGGAGAGGTGTTTTCAAGAGCAAGTAGAGGCTTTAACCGAAGTGATGGCTGGAGAGTTTGAGAGGCAGTTCGCCAAACATATGGAGGTGATATGTAAGGAGATGATGGCAGCGATGAAGGAGTTGGTGGAGGAGGCGATGGCCCCGGTGACGATGGTGGTGTTGAAGACATCAGCTGAGATACGGGAGCAAGAAAAGAAGTTGAAGGGGGTGGAGGAAGCTCTGTCGCTACATAGTGACCAGTTCACCTCGATGGGTGAAGATCTGTGGAGGGTGGTGGAGGCCAACAAAGGACTTAGAGCCAAGGTGGAGGGCCTGGAGAACAGGTCCAGGCGGCAGAATTTAAGAAATGTGGGCTTGCCCAAGGAGATGGAGGGCCTGAGGCCGATTGAGTACTTTGCGAAGATGTTAGCGGGGTTGTTGAGGGAGCGGGAAGAACCCTCCCGGTATTAACTGCTCATCAGTCACTCGGGCCCAAGCCAAAGACAAACGAGCCGCCAAGGGCAGTCATAATTTATTTTCACAAATTCCATATCAAGGAGAAGGTCCTGAGTTGGGTGAAACAAAGGCGTGAGGTGCAGTGGGAAGGAGCTGGTTTTCATATATACCAGGACAATTGTGGAGATGGTGAGAAGGTGGGCAGCCTTTGGGCGCGTAAAGCGGCACTCTACAGTAATGGTGTGAGGTTCGAGGTGGTCTATCCGGGAAGCTGAGGGTGGCCTATAACTCAAGGGACTTCTACTTTGAGACGGTGGAGGTGTTTGTGAAGGCTGAAGAACTGGGGTTAAAATGAGAGATGGGGCTGGGTAAAAGCCAATTACTGTGGATTTCATCCGCAGAGATAGGACTGGGGTTTGGTTCTCGACTGAGGGAAGGAGGTGGAATGCTGAACACAGCCTCATTTCTTATTTCAGG
Organism: Scyliorhinus canicula; assembly: GCF_902713615.1. Taxonomy (NCBI): domain Eukaryota; kingdom Metazoa; phylum Chordata; class Chondrichthyes; order Carcharhiniformes; family Scyliorhinidae; genus Scyliorhinus; species Scyliorhinus canicula. Next base: position 102,674,213 of record NC_052163.1, read on the forward strand.
ATGTTTATTTGTTTTATATGTGGGAGGGGAACAGTTGGGGTTTTGGTTTTTGGGTTGGTTGGTGGGGAAGGGTAGTGTGCCCTCTGCTGTGGGTTACAGCAGGTCGGAACATATTATAATTTTGGGTTGTGACGGTTTTCTGGGATGCATTGTTTTGCACTGGTTTGTTTGTTTTCAGGGGCTGGGCCATTGGGGAGGGGATTGGCAGGATGGGGGCCCGGTTAGAGGCCTCCACATTAGCAAGCAAAGTTTGGCTAGTGAACGGGAATGTGGTGGGGGGAGGGGCTGCGGTTGGTGGAGCCTGGTTGAACAGGTTTCAATAGGCCTGCGAGGTGTGAAAGATGGGGCGATGGGATCGATATTGGGAGAGGTATTTTCAAGAGGAAGTGGATGGGGGCATTCAGGAGGGCAGAGAGGGCGACAGCAACAATGGGGTGGGGTGGGCCCGGCCCAGTGGACAAAACCGGGGTGATGATGATGGCAGTAAGGAGGGGTGGGGGGAGGGAGGGTGAGAGACACCAAGCCAGAACAGTAATGTGGAACATGAAAAGGGTTGGGGGGGGAACGGTGAAGAGGGCGAGGATGTTTGCGCATTTAAAGAGCCGAAAGGCCGATGCGGTGATGCTACAGGAGACCTGTTTGAGGGTGAAGGATCAGGTAAGGCTCAGTAAGGGCTGGTTGAGTCAGGTTTTCCATTTGGGGTTTGATAGCAGGACTTGAGGGAGGGGAGTAGTGGTATTGGTGGGCAAGAAGGTATAATAATAATAATCTTTATTATCACAAGTAGGCTTACATTAACACTGCAATGGTTACAGTGAAAATTCCCTGGTCACCAGACTCCGGCTGGGCTCACAAGAAAAATGGGAGGAGTCGACTGGTGGAGGTTCCTGCGCCCAAGGAGCCGCGAGTATTAATTATCTCCCCGGTACCCAAAATATACTCGAGAATAGATTTTCTAATGGTGGGAAGGCGTTATTGGCTGGGATCAAAGCGTTAAGAGTATTCAGCGATATTGATTTCGGACCATGTGCTGCCTTGGTTGGATGTGATTCTGGAGAAGGGGGTGGCCCAGAGGCCGGGGTAGTGAATGGATGCGGGGTAGTTAGGGACCGGAGCTTTTGAGATAAGATTGGGATGGTGTTCGAGGAATATGTGGGATTTAATTGCACAGGGCAAGTTTCGCAGGTGGTGGTTTGGGAGGCTTCGAAGGCAATAGTAAGGGGGGAGGTGATCCTGTTTAAGGCTGAGGCGGAGAAGTAAGAGAGAGAGAGAGGCAAAAATTGATAGAGGAGATTCTGGAGGTGGATAGAAGGTACGCGAGGGACCCGGGTTCAACCCTTTTGACCAGGAGGAACGGGCTTCGGGCAATTTTCTTTACAATCATCTGCTTGAATTACTAATCTGTCATACTTCATCACAATGATGAAAGGGCATGATTGCCACAATCAGATTGTCCAATAGGCAAAGTTTTTCCTGAAGCAAAGTCAGTGCGTTTCATGTATCCGCCCCTTAACCAGCCAGCCAGCATGAAATCGAATCTCCAGGTGTTCATGCATTTGCTTCCACCCCCAGCGATCTGTCGCTTTCAGCAAACGAAAAATGGTGGCTTATAAGATTAGCCTTAATGGAACCCTTAGACAGGGCCAAGCTCAATGTGAAAGCTTGATGCTGAAATAGGGGTCCATTAAATCCATATGCTCCAATGACTGGCAGATTGCAACAAACACACATCCCTTCAGCTGTTTGCAGTAGATATACATACCCAAGCAGCTCTTGCTTGCAAAAGTCAAAACATTCGGCGTGATTCTTCGGAAAAATGTCTAAGAGTGGTAGCGAGCAGGAATTGCCGTGAGCTTCCCAGCGCTCGGTGCAGCAAAATTGGCAGTGCAATTCAACATTAAATGATCCACTTAACGTGGCCCCATGGCCATCTTGCCACAAATAACGTCTCGCCAGCCCCCCGCTAACAAGGTTGAACAGCACTTAAACTGCACTTGTTCAGCCAACCCCAGCCACAATAATGGCTCGCAATAATGGAGCCGAGAAGAGCAGCCCCAAGATACGAGGACACTGACCTGGGGAAGCTTCTGGTCATGGTGGAGACCAGAAGGGATGTCCTGTTCCCCTAGGGGTCCCAGAGGGTGAGCCACAAGGCAGCCAGTGCTGACTGGGATGAGGTGGCGGCCGTCGCTAGTTCGAACAGTATGACCAGGTTGACTGACCACCAGTGCAGGGAGAAGGTCAACGACCTACACCAGGCAGCACGAGTGAGTAGACACCAACGCGCCCCACCCCCCAAGGGAGCATCCACCCCTCAACTCTCCAAGTGACCCCCAGCACTCCCTCCCCCACTACCCCCCAACCCCACCTTAACACACCCTCTCGCATCACTGAACCATGCGTGTGGCTAATGATGCCCTCTCTTTGTTTCCACAGAAAAAGCTCTCCCACAATCGGCAGGAGAGGGCCCAGATTGCCAGAGGCGTACCAGACATAAGAATCCTCACCTCCTTCGAGCAGCGGGCCCTGGAGGTGACTGAGGACGAATCGGTCACCCACACAGAGGCTGGCGGACACCGCAGAGATGAGGAACCTCAGGGCTCAACCCGGGGGACCTGACAAACATGAGTAGTGATTTCCTTACTGACTGACCAATCCCTCCCACTGACCACATGTTCAATCTCCCACAGGTCCTTCAGCTGACGGCGCCCGCCAATATCGGGTGGCCCCTTCTCCTAACTCCGAGGAGAACACCCCGGAGGAGAGCTCCGAGGATGCAACCGTGGTTGTGGCAAAGATGTAATCCCCACTGTCCAACAGCGCAAATGCATGCACCGCAGTGGGGCAGGTTAGTTGTCTGGCTTCAGGGCACAATCTGGTGAACACCACTCTGCTGTTGATGTACATCAGCTGGAGGGCGGAACCCCTTAGATGAGACAGCAGTTGGAGGGCTGCAGGATACCAGGACCCAGCTGGATCCCGGCTTGCTGCTGGAAATGGGTTACCCGGAGCTGATGGAGACAATAGATAACAGTCGGGATGTTCAGAGGGAGATGTCAGAGTTACTCCAGCAGATCCATAGCAGCTTGAAGGAGTCACAGAGGCTATGGGTACAGGAGATGGCGCCGGCATTGAGTGACACTGAGGCTAACACCGCTAAGGTGGGGACCCCAGTGGACAGCCGAATGCATGATGTCAGCACCATGAGTGAAGGTGTCCAAGGCATTGCGCAGTTGGTGGTGGCCATGGCCGAGAGTCTCAGCAGAATGACTGCCTTTTTGGGGGATGTCACTCAGCACCAGGCGACCTTGATGAGGTTCTGCGGGATATGTCCTGCTCTCAGATAGGCATGGGCGAGGCACTGCGAAGCTTGTCCCTGCTGCAGGTGGGCATGGCTGAGGCACTGCAAAGCATGTCCCAGTCACTGAAGAGCATCGCCGAGGGTGTTGACACGGTAGTGCGGACAATGGAGAACCGCCAGGGCTCGCAGAGCCAGATGATGCAGAGGCAGCCGGGGCTCGAACTTGCTGCCCCTCCGTCCCAAGGTGAACCCCAGGGACCTATGGGCACTAATCGGGAGGAGAAGGTGCTGGGTGCCAAATCAGACCTATACCATGGCGTGGCGATGGTGGGCACTAGTTCCCCCGAGTTCCACCCCTCTGATGAGGTTGTGTCTTGCAGTCAGCACACGGGACAGTTTGGCACCACTGTGTACATGCCGCCAACTGGTAAGCTGGGGCCGTCTGGCCCCAGAGTCCCCAGAGGATGCCCACCAGGGGCATTGAGGGCCACGGGACCAGGTAAGTAGCTGGTTGCCTCCATCTCTGATGTGCATCCTGGGGAAACACCAAGACGTAGTGGTGGAGTTAGGAGGGCCAGGCATGTTGAGGGTCACTGAGGGCACCAGGGTATGGGGGAGGGGGGTGGGTTGGGGGCTGAGGGGGTTGGGGGCATGGCACCACCGGGAGTGGGGTATTGTACAGCACATTAAACAACTTTTTGCATAACCATTATGATGCCTCTGTCACTTTTCTCCGCAATGTGGGCCGACCCCCTGACCCTTTGCCAATCTCTCCAGGCATCTTCCCCTCCCCCTCTTTCCCTGTGGCGCTCACCCACCCTCCAGCCATGGACATATCCCTGGAGCTGTGTCTCATCCCTGGGTGTTCGGGTGTTGCATGTGTGGTGGCACCTCCCGTAGTGGCCAAGAACAGTGTGCAAGCATCAAGGTGTGATTGAGATGTTCGGCAATGACCCCCACATGCTGCATGACTCACCCACCCATGGGAATCAACTTGGCATGTGTCAAGTGCTCACTTAACTCCTATTTAAGTGGAAATAAAGATACCTTATTAAAGAACCTTATTAAATGGCTCTGGGAATTTGATATAGGGAACATCCAGTTATACTCTCCAATCCACCATGCCAGTAGCTGCCAAAACAAAAATAAGAAATGGATCAGCCAGACACATTCTAATCTTTTCAGATCCACGTAGACTCTCTTTGATCAACTCATACTCATTGATATGTTCACGTCACTCTGTCTCAGATGATAGATTCTGGTAACTTCTGCACAATTACCTCTGAAATCCCCAAGGATCTTCCGTGGTCCTTGCCATTTCTCTTTATGCTGCTCCTCAGTGACATTCCAAAAACATGCCAAATTCCACATATATGTGGACAACACCAATCTCTGTCTTTCCACCGCCTCTCTTAACAGCTCCATTATATTAGGTTTCTCACAATGAAGACAGCTCATTTTGGATTTGTAGAAATATGCTTCAATTTAATCCTGGAAAGACCAAAGCCATTGGTTTTGTTTCCCCCTTCACAAACTCAATTCTTTGGCCACCAGTTCTATTCCTTCATCACCCACAGGCTGAGTCTCAGCAGACTAAAACCTACTTGATCCTGAGATTGGCTTTTGGTTACATAACCTTTCCATTGCCAACGTTGACTATTTTCACATCTTTGATATCACCTCTCTCCATTGCTGCCTCCGTCCATCTGACTTGAAACTTTTATCCTTATCTTGGTTACCCCTGGATTTAGTTATTCCATTGCCCTCCAGCCTCGCCTCACAACGTTAGCCTTCCTTAATCTACTGCTCATCTAAAAGACTGCTGCCTGAATTCTAACTCACACGATGCCCTGTCCATTTATTATCTGAATGCTTGCTTATCTACATTGACTCCAGGCTCACCAACACCTCTAATTTAAAATTCCCATCCTTGTGTTCAAATCTCTCTAGGTCCTCATCCCACCCCATTTTATGAAACCTCTTTCACCCCTACCCTTTTCTGCAAACTCCATTTTCTTCCAATTCTGGCACCTTTTATGCAGCTCCGACTTACATCGGCCCACCAGTTATCTAGATTTAAAGCTTTGAATTCTCGCTCTAAAATTCTCTGCTACTCTCCAGTTGTTCCTCCCTTTAAGCACCTTTTAAAATGTGTCTTTGAGCAAGTTATTGGCCACCTGCCTGTCCTTCTATGTGCGAATGTGGCTCGGTGTCAGATTCTGTTTGATAATGCTTCTCTGAAGCATTTTGGGATATTTCACAATTTTAAAGGTATTACATAAAAGTTGTTGCTCGATATGAGATCTCCCCTAATTTGCATAATATTAAAATACTAGATGAATCGTGTGTGCAGTATGAACTAGATTCTGGTTTTTAGGCAGCTGACTGTTAGCCAACTATTTGGACATTGAAGTGGCCTTCTTGATTCTGAGGCTCCGTCTCCATATAATTCGGCAAATGTGTTGCAGGTGATCAGGCAGGCAGCTCGCCAGATTGAAAACTGGAAGTTTTGGGGAGGCAGTGGAATTTGAACTCAATTAATAAATCTGGAATTATAAAGCCTGTCTCAGTAATGGTGACCATGAAACCTTTGTCGATTGTCGTAAAGACCCATTTGGTTCACTAATGTACTTTCAAAGAAAAAAATCTGCTGTCCTTACCTGGTCTGGCCGACACAGGACTCCAGACCCACAGCAATGTGGCTGACTCTTAACTGCCCTCTGATATGTTCAGTTTAGGGTGGCACAGTGGTTAGCACTGCTGCCTCACAGTGCCAGGGATCCAGGTTCGATTGTGATCTTGGGTGATTTTCAGTTTGGAGTTTGCGTGTTCTCCCTGTGTCTATCTGGATTTCCTCTGGGTGCTTCGGTTTCCTCCTTCAGTCCAAAGATGTGCAGGTTACGTGGATTGGCCATGTTAAGTTGCTCCTTAATGTCTAAAAGTTACATGGGGATAAGGTGGGGAAGTATGCCTTGGTAGGCTCTTTAGGAGGGTCAGTGCAAACTCAATGGGCCAAGTGGTCTCCTTCTGAATGTTGTGATCCTATGATTCCATGAATATTGGCAGGCACAGTAGTTTGCACTGCTGCCTCACAGCACCAAGGAGTGGGGTTTGATTCCAGCCTTGGGTGACTGTGTGGAGTTTGCACGTTCTCCCCGTGTCTGCGTGGGTTTTCTCCTGATGCTCTGGTTTCCTCCAAAGACAGCAGGTTAGGTGGACAGGCCATGATCAATTTACCCTTAATGTCCAGTGATGCGCAGGTTAGGATATGAGTAGAGGGCAGTTGGGTGGGGGAGTGAACCTGGGTCGAGTGCTCTTTTAGAGGGTCGGTGCAGATCTGATGGGTCAAATGGCTTCCTTCTCCACAGTAGGGATTATATTTTATTAATTAGGAAGGGCAGCAAATGCTTTGCCAGGGATGACCATATCCCATGGAAAAAAAAAAAGTCACCTGGGGCTTCTGCCAATATGATAAATTGCTGTGGAGTGGTGTTTGCAATCACAAAGGTGGGGAACAAGGGGCCCAGATTTTTTTTGTGAGGCCTGGAGGTACACTCTTGCTTCATCAAAATTCATGAAAATAATTCAAGAACTTGTTTGGTGAACTTGTTGTTGTTCATCAACAATGGAACTGTTCATTTAATTCCTTTATAAAATAGCAACCATGATCCTATAAACATAACAGGATCTTGATTTCCATAGTAGCAATGGTGTACTGCAGAGCCACACAATAGTCAGCCACTTTGGAAATAAAGCTGGGTGCATCGCCAAATTTGATGGAACTCCTCGGTTACCAATGCAATTTTGAGTGTCACCTTTCTTTGAATGCCAGACCAGGGCATTGAAACTTTGGGAAGGTCCAAGTTCAACAGTAAGCCAAAGCAAGCTCTCCATATGTTTTTTTTTACAAATGTGAATTTCTTTGACGATTTGGTTCCTTAAATATAATTTCTAATAAGGTATTTTAAAGGTTCCAGAAATCTAGAAGCTGGCCATACTTTGTGAAAGAAGAGATCTGAAATTGGCATTAGTTGCTCTGAACATTTGATGGGGAAAACAATACTCCAAACAAAGCTGACACACTAACCCTTTATTATCACCTTTACACAAAATGACATAACGAAATTAAAATCTTTAATATTCTCTGCAACTAAAAAATAGATCAAACGAGGATTAAGAAGGCGTCAGCAGCACCTACGATGCACAATCAGTGGACCGTGCTCTGTATAATCTGCCTGATGAATCCACATAGACTGAAAGGCATGTAGTGAGGCCAGAATAGAGCCGCCAATCCAGACGGCAAACTTCCTCTCGGGCACGGCGTGGATTTTGATTTTAACATCATCGGGGGCTATGGGGAAAATCTCTTTGCAGAAACGGACATTGAAGCCCCTGAATAAAGTAGAGCCTCCACTCAACAGGACATTGTCGTACATGAGCTGCCTCACCTGGGGCTGAACCTTTTTCAAACTGTTGGAGGTCATGACGTGAATGCCTTCCTGGCTTGACCCCATGGCCGATGGATTGAATAGAGCTTCTGGGCAGGTAAACCTTTCGGTCCCCAGGGTGATGACATTACCATCAGGCAGCTCATAATTTACAAGGCGGGTGCCCTCGTCGCCGGGGCAGTCGACGGCCACGTAACAACATTTCTGTTTGATGTCCTCCACGATGTACCTGCCTTTCTCGTGAAAGGCGTTGCCCGCCTCACTCAGCAGCTTTATTAAGTAGGTGGTGAGGTCGTGGCCGCCCAGGTCGATGCGGCTGATGCCATCAGGCAGGTTGTAGCCGTCGTGAACAGGGACAGAATGGGTCACACCGTCACCAGAATCCACCACCAGGCCGGTGGTTTTGCCATAGGAATACACAGCCAGCACTGACTGGTAGGAGACATACATGGCGGGCACATTGAAGCGCTCGAACAGAAGTTCGGCGATCTTCTCCCGGTTGGTGGTGGGGCTGAGAGGGGGGTCCGAGATCAGCACCGCGTGTTCCTCGGGTGAAACCTTCAGGTCCTCGTAGAAGACGTGGCGCAGGAGCTCCTCGGCCGCCGCCCAGTCCACGATGACCCCCTGGCGGGTGGGCCGCACCAGTTTGAGGTCGGGCTCGGTTGACACCATCCTGCCCACCGCCACGGTGTTGCGTTTGCTCTTGCCCCTCGGGTAGCCCAGGATGGAGCCCACCACAGAGTCAGGCCTGGGCTGGCCCGCCAATCCCACTTTGCAAACGCCGGATCCCATGTCAACGACCAGCGCCCCCGTCCTCAGAGTGAAGCAACTGCAATTGACCTCTGGTTGAACCTGCTCACCTGGCCTCCTGTCCTGATCCGTCCCATTCACTGGGAGAGGTTCGGACACCTTCTTTTGCTTGTCAAGAATGCAAGTGGCAGACCTCCTGCATTTCTTCAACATTTCTCTTGTTCCACGGAGAGAGATTTCTGTCCCTCGACCAAGACAATGAACGCGATTGAATCCCTTGGAGTCTCTCTCACCAAAGTGAGACATCACAAAGTCCGGCTCTCTATTAATTGTGACGTTGGCGGATCTGCGTTTTGTTTGGAATTGTTAAGCAACTCTCCCCATTCTATTCACCAAAAATATCTTCCAGAAGTAACGTGGTACAATGATTAGCCTCACCCTCCGGCTCTCAGAAAGAGACACTGATGGAGCGGAGTGCCCACTCACTCCTGTAACTCGTGGTTTTCAAACTTTTTTTTAACCAATCAGCCATCCTTCAAAGTGACCCTGACTGTGAAAATGACTGATGTAACTGACACTTCATTTTACATTGAATTTCACCTTCCCTTCAGAAGCGATATTTATCCGTGGTTCAATGACTTGCCCAAGGAAGACTTTTAGAGAATTAGGTGACTGGGCGCGGTGTGTGTGTGTGTGTGTGGGGGGGGGGTGGGAGGTAAAAGGTAAAAGGCACCACTGAACGTACATTCCTCCATCTAAATAAGCTACACATGTTTTGGACAAGATGCCTCCTCCAAAACAAGGAGATGCTAATTTTGTGCTAACTGCAGAAGATTCAGTAAATGCTCAGCAAGGAGCAGAGTGGCACAGCAAAAGTGCGCTGGGGCCCTTAACCCAGAAGGTTATTGATCCAAACCATTGTCTGCCATTTATATTCTCACTCACACCAAAAGTAGACATTCGGCAGTAAATGCTCAGTAGGGTTGGTAGGATCAGGAAGGGGGGGGGGGGGGGGGGGACAGGATGGATATTTCAGGTCGATACATTTTCATCAGAAATGGGAAGGTTGTAAGTAAGTCAAAGAGCAGAGGGTGGATAAAGAACACGGGAAAAAGGTGTGTGAGGGTAAAATGACAATAGTTGGGAGGGGGCAGAGTCGCGGTACCGACAGCAAAATAATGCGGTTGCTGGAAATTTGAAGTGAAAACAGAAAAAGCTGGATAAACTCAGCAGGCATGGAAGTCTCTGCCGAGAGAGAGACAGAGTTAATGTTTCGAGTCCCTTTGACTCTCCTTCGGAACGCCAAACTTTCTCTCTGCAGATGCTGCCGGACCTGCTGAGAGTATCCAGCATCTTTTGTATACCGCTATTGTTATGTCCACTGGCTCTGAAGCCCTGTGGTATTTTTGGATGCTCCACTAGAATCATTATTGCAAAATCGGGCCCACTCCAATTTTACAATTCTGAGTAAAATGTGTGTGCTCTGTAGTGTCTGTGCGATAGGAGCTCGCAGAAGAGGGCTAGCATCTCAGAGTAACCAACTGCCCTGTTTCTTTATCCGCTCAATAAAAAGCTCATTACCAAACGTCCCTTCATTGTTTATTTCCGGGACTATGGGTGCAGTAAAAGAGGAGGACAGAGACTGCCCCAGAGACAGTGATGCCTCCCAGAACCGCTGAGAATGAACGAGGAAAGACGTTTAGTGCTTTGTACCAAAATAAATACACCTGTCTTTGCAGATATCTTACTATTGGGATATATGTGCACAGCCTAAATCAAATTGGGAGCCCAGCACTGTCACAGTAATAACACAGAGACCAAGTTCTTCCTGAAAGGTACAAAATACTAAGTTCTTCCTGAAACGTACAAAATATTGGACATATACTGGGTGTAAGACTTTTTTACCTGGATGATTTGCAAAAATATGATATAGTGTTTGTGTTGAACTGAAAATGTTTAAGAGGGGTTAAATTGCCCGGCAACGGTAATAATGAGCCGTGAGGTGGCAATCCTTCCCACGTCTCCCGTTTCGGAGGACCCGGGAGTCCAGGAAGAGAGAGAGGCTGACGTTCTGGCCTTTGCTTCACTGGTAGCCCGGCAATGAGTACTGTTAGCATGGAGGGACTCAAAGCCCCCGAGGGCTGTGGTATGGCTATCAGACATGGTGAGCTTTCTTGGCCTGGTGAAAGTCAAGTTCGCCTTGAGAGGTTTGCTACTAGGGTTCGCCCGAAGGTGGCAGCCATTTATTGACTTCTTCTCAGAGGAGTAAGCGTCAGCAGGGGGGGGACAAGGGTAGAGTAGAGTAGAGTAGGGGGATATTGAGGCAGGTCCATATGTGAACAGAGCCTTGGTTTGCACTATGTTTAATTTGTAATTTGCGTCTTGAACTTTTTTTTTGTACTGTACAATGTCACTTTTTCTATATGCCTAAAACACCTCAAAATTGATTGTTAAAAAAAGGGGGTAAAATTAATCTCAGATGATAGAATAAAAATGTATGATAATGGGCGGCATGGTAGCACAGTGGTTAGCACTGTTGCTTCACAGCGCCAGGGACCTGGGTTTGATTCCCGGCTTGGGTCACTTTCTGTGCAGAGTCTGCACGTTCTCCCTGTGTCTATGTGGATTTCCTGCGGGTGCTCTAGTTTCCTCCCACAAGTCCCAAAAGACATGCTTGTTCGGTGAATTGAACGTTCTGAATTCTCCCTCTGTGTACTCGAACTGTGGCGCCTAGGGGATTTTCACAGTAACTTCATAGCAGGGTAGTGTAAGCCTGATTGTGATACCAATAAAGGTTATTATCACAATGAATTGGCAGCCGGTCCAGTATGAAAATCAAAATTGTGCAAAATGTGCTGCCGCTCGGATCAGGCCCCAACATTTGTTCAGATACTGGACGAGAACCCCAAACATTTTTTTTACATTTGTAAAACAACGAGGAGAGGATACTTCACCCCAGGAGTGATGACTCTGACCAAGAGGTATATTTTATTTTAAAACAAACTTTAAGTTAAATGCAGAATTAATCACCTTAACAGCAAAATAAATAGCTTTATAATTATTAGTTAAATAGTTTTAAACACAAGGAATAATTCAAACTTACTAACTATCCCTGCTACCAACTCCAATTAAGCAACCTAATACAGTTCAAATGCCACTAACAAATAAAGTTAACAAACAGATTACTTGCTTATCTGTGTAGAGACCTTTGGAGCGTGAGTTCCTTTCAAGAGCTGAGTCAGTTCACTTCTACTCAATCCAGCAGCATTTGGCAAAACAACTGCTGTTCATGGTGTCCTTCTGTCTTGTCAGACTCAAATCCTATGCAAACTGCAAGATCTGGCTCCTCATCACCTGTATCCCACCAAAATGTCACATGTCCTGCTTAGCTAGGACTAAATACAACTCTATCTACTCTCCAGGGTATCTCCGCAATCATAACGATATCCCATTAGATCATTATCCGTTATCAAGTAAGTAGTTGGAATGAATCATGACCTCACCTTTTTCTATATGCCTAAAACACCTCAAAATTGATTGTTAAAAAAAGGGGGTAAAATTAATCTCAGATGATAGAATAAAAATGTATGATAATGGGCGGCATGGTAGCACAGTGGTTAGCACTGTTGCTTCACAGCGCCAGGGACCTGGGTTTGATTTTGTGACTCCTTAATTACAGTTTTAGCATACACATAGACCGCATTCCTTAACTGAGGTTCATTAATAATATTATTGCAACAAATATCCACCTTAACCCAGGCTTTTAATAACATTACTGTCACAGATACAAAATACAATATATAATAATTTTTACATTCATCACAGTTAAATATGAATCTCAGCTGCTCCCCCGCCAAGAATTCCGCTTTATCATGTTTTCTTCAGGTTTCCTGAGAAGTTAACTGAAGTATGATTTTTGTTCTTTCTGGAAACAAAGAACCTGCACTTATGTAGCACCTCTCATGATCCCAGGCCATCTCAGAATACCTAACAACAAATGAATTACTTCTGAACTGCAATCATTGCTGTAATTACGAAAATGCATGAGCCGATTTGTACACAACAATGTCCCACAAACAGCAGTGAGATAAACCATCAGCTTCAATGTTTTCGTAATGTTGGCTGAGGATAAATGTGGCCTCGACACAGGAGATTCCACTTTGAATGGTGCCACAGGTTGTTTTATGTCTGTTGGAGAAATGAATAGTAACAACTGCACAAGATTGTGTTTGTTCAGCTTTTCGTCCACCTTTAGAAACGTAGCATTCTATATGGAACATCCCAGTTGCCTCACTAAAAAAAGGACAATATTAATGAAATGCTGTGTGCTATAGACATAGGTAGTGATGGTTGTCACTGTATTTTCATATGCTGTACAAATTCACTAGGTGGCACCACAGACACACACATTACAGGAGTGGTGAGTCTCATGCAACCTTAAAATAACTATTTATAAATGCTGTGTTACACGCACCACCATCAATAATAAATTGATCATTACTGTTTAATCTCTATTCCTCAAATGTCTTCTTATAACATTTTTGCATAAATTACTGAATTCTACAAAGCAATGAGCAAACATAAAAAGTGATGCGAGGATCATTTGACTTTAGGAACTGAAGATTGAAGTTTGTTAAACTTGAGCCTAACACTGTGTGTAGTTTGCACTTCACCCTCTGTCTGAGTGGGTCTCACCCCCACAACCCAAAGATGTGCAAGATAGGTGGATTGGCCATGCTAAATTGCCCCTTGATTGGAAAAAAAAACTTGAGCCTGTTTCTTAATACCTACATTAATATAATGTTAAATTAATCTTTTAAAACGCTAACAGCTTGGAAATATTGTTTGCACTTTTATTAAGGATATTTCTACTCTTTCCCATATTTCTAGATAGTCTGATCAAGTAAATAAGGAGAAACTGTTTCTACTGCAGTAATTTCTGGTCAGTTAGTAATCAGTGGGCTTAAATTGAAGGTAATTGGCAAAAGAAGCAGTGGAACATGATTTTTTGTAACTGAGTTATGATCTAAAATGCACTGCTCGAAAGGGTGATAGAAGCAAATTGAATTGTAACGTTCAGCAGGTAATTTGACTTTTACTTGAAGGCGCAAGTTTTGCATGGCTGCTGGATAAGAGTGGGTGGCTGAACTTGTTCTTTCAATGAGTCAGCACCAACATGACTGGCCTTGTTCTGTATTTTGTGATTTTATTCCATATACGAAACTTGGTATATTTTCGTATTTTACCTTCTTGTTAAAAATTCTGCTTGATTGCTTTTTAAATTGGTTCCCTTTTGCAAAGCTGCATGGTTATCATCGCGTGGCCCCTTAAATCTTTTGGTCTGAATTATCTAATGGCATAATTTGTAATTAGTAATAGAGGCAACTTTGTTCTTGTGAGAAGGTATATCTGGCACTCCTTATTTCTCTCCTCCCAGCAACAGAAAACATTAGCAATGCCAACGAATGAGAACTTGTAAGTTCAGCACAAGGCATAAAAAGCATTATGAATCAATCGTATATGCAATGGTGAGGAAAAACAGCTCTGTTGTGTGTTAGATTGCCCCTACTATTCCAGAACTTGTATGATTTCTAAACAAATTTCATCCATTAGTTTTCTATTGATAATCAAAGTATTTCCCATTTCCAGTAATGTGATGAACATAGTGGTAAATGATACCACAGTCCCAGAGGACCATAGGCTGCTCTCCCGTTTGAGAGCTGACTGGCGATGATTTAACTGAGGATCACCACCCCTCAGACGAGTGGCAAGGTTGAGAAGGCATGAATAACCTCAGACGGTACGGGAATTGAACCCGCGCTGTTGGCCTTGCTCTGCATCATTAACCAATGTTTAACCCTCTACCCCGGAGTGAGGAAATTGTAAGGACTCCAGTCATGATTTTCCTAAACTCTCTCAATTCCCCCTTAGATTGAATACTTGCCAATGGTGTGCTGCTATTTAAAACAGATAAACTAGGAAATTATAGATCTATAGCTACCCGGGTTAAAAAGGTTAAATTGAGAGAATGGGTGGTATAGATAAGGCTTGTATTCCATTGAATATGGGCAACACGGTTGCGCAGTGGTTAGCACTGTGTCTACAGTGCTGAGGACCCGGGTTCGAATCCTGGCCCTGGGACACTGTCCGTGTGGAGTTTGCACATTCTCCCCTTGTCTGCGTGGGTTTCATCCCCACAACCCAAAAAGATGTGCAGGTTAGGGGGATTGGCCACGCTAAATTGCCCCTTAATTGGAAAAAAAAATAATTTGGTACTCTAAATTTGTTTTAAAAAAGAGTATGGGTAATATTAAGGTGGGTGGTATAGACAAGGCTTGTGTTCCATTCAATATGGGCAACACGGTTGCACAGTGGTTAGCACTGGGTCTAAGGCGCTGAGGGCCCGGGTTAGAATCCCGACCCTGGGTCACTGTCCGTGTGGAGTTTGCACATTCTCCCCGTGTCTGCCTGGGTTTCATCCCCACAACCCAAAAAGATGTGCAGGTTAGGGGGATTGGCCACGCTAAATTGCCCCTTAATTGGAAAAAAATAATAATTTGGTACTCTAAATTTATTTTTAAAAAGAGTATGGATAATATTAAGGACTGGTCTAATTGTGGTGTTCAAAATAATTCAACGGATTTGATAAAGTAGACAGAAATAAACAATTACCCCTGGTGGGGCATCTGGAATGATGGGGAAATCACCTTAAAATTAGGCCATTCAGGATGCACTTCTTTGCACAAAGGATGGTGGAAATCTAGAATACTCGCCTCTCAAAATGTGCTGAGGCTAGGTCAAATGAAAGTTTCCGAACTAGGGTGAGTAGGTTTGTGTTGGACTTGGATAGTAAAGGTCGGCTATTAAGAACCAAGGCAGGTAGATGGAATTAAGATACAGATCAGATCTCATCAGCTTGAGGTACTGAATAGCCAAATCCTGTTCTTATGTTCAAAGAAACAAATCAGATGAAATACAGTTCTGTAGAAGGGACTTGGAATGCGCACCTGCTTCTCGCTTCAGTGATGCTGCCAGGCCTGCTGAGTTCATCTAGCAATTTTTGTTTTTATTTTGGATGAAATATAGCATAATTTTGATTGTTAAGATCTTAATGGGATAAGTACTGAGGAAGTCATACAAAATTTCTTGGCCACACAGGAAAAGAAAGTCTCTTTAATTCGAAGTCAGTCTGGAATACATACTTACTTTCGCAGACGAATTGGAACAACTTACAGACCCTTCCCATTGTTTGCAGGGAGGGTGGAGGCTAGGCCGAAGGTGTGGACCAATTTCCAGTCCTTAACGTTTGTTAAAACACGCTGATTTTCAACAGACCAACCGTGCCATCAATTACCCAAAAGTTACCTCAACAGTGGATCTCCCGCATCTAGCTGCCTTGTCCCCAATGGAAGGATGGCACATATAACCACACCACATCGAAAGGTTAAATTAAATGCCTGATGGGGAAATTGGAGCAGTGCACTTCCAGTCTGTTGCAGATCCATTGCATGAGGCAAATCAATTCAGATACGTACATGCACTTGTAATTTTTATGTTTCCTAATTTGTCATCAATTTTAACAACATTAATGCTGATTGATTTCGCTGAGTACTGAATACACCTGTCTGTGCTTTTGCATTAATAAATTCACATACATTTTGGGACCTCCAGAAAAGTTTTTTAAAATACCAAACGATGCATCAACAATTGATGATCACTATTGTGATCCCAAATTTGTATTAAGAAAAATAAGAAACTTGTAAAACTGTTGGGAGGAACTGTTGAATGTACGAGGTACTAATGTCCACAGTTTGCATTTCCAGAGAATGAATGACGAAGAGATGAGGACAGTGTGAAGATGCATGAAAATGAGTGCCTATTCTTTTCAAATTGTGCACTTCTGGCCATCGATTTTCAATTGAAAAAAAAACAGCGTTCATGTTGTAAGATTAAGCTTAAAATTTTGTTGCTTTACTTACAGTCAGAACGCATGGCTGAAATCCAAAATTAGGTCATTTTAGCTGTGTCTAATTGGGAAAGATTAGCAGGTCTTTCCTCTCAAAAAAGTGGAAATTCTGAAAGTTGGTGGTAGCCGATTGCCTACACTAATGGTGCCGGTCAATACTGGTTCCCAACCCAGAATGTTCACAAGGCATTCAACAAAAACGATTAGGTGAAATTGTTGTGGCAAAACATTCCAGTTGCGTGAGGACATCAAATTGCTTTCAACACACCCATAAACCTTTTATTCTTAAAGGGACATGTGTTTGTAAATGTATTAAGAAAAAAAAACAACTTTAATCCTTTTGACAGTGAGCTAGAGGAGTCATCACATGTCTACAGCACTTAATTGTATTCTGCTCCGTTCACAGTTTTACGAAGGATTCAGTGGGTGACACAATGTAGTACAGTGGGATGAGAGGGATTTTTTTTGGAAACAGAGTTGACTTCAACGGTGTTCATTGTGAACATCCAATTGTCGGGATGAATCACCTGAGGCAACTGTAATTCCATGAGAAGAAATTCCCAATCCACTCAGTAAAGTATCTTGGGCGGGATTCTCCGTTGGCCGTCGGCGCAATCGCGGAACGTGACTAGGCGGAGAATCAGTTCCTACGCTGAAATCACGGCAGGTGCCAATTTGACGCCAAATCGCGATTCTCCGTCACTTCAACAGCGGCGCACACCATTTGCATGTCATTTGTGGGCCTGACCTGGTATTCTCCAGGGCCTCCCCGATTCTCCTCCACCGATGGGCTGAGTTCCCGATGGCACTGTTCACTTGTGCATTTAAAAACCGTGAAACTTGCATGACAGGCCCCGGACGGGCGCTGGAATGTGACGACTAGGGGCTTTTCACAGTAACTTCATTGAAACCTACTCGTGACAATAAGCAATTTTTATTTCTTTTCATTTTCATGTCTGATGAGGGAGAGAGGGAGGAGGTAGGACCTGGAGAGGAGCGACTGTGGGCTGCCGGGCTGGACACTGACCAGGCTAGCTGGGGTGGGGGGCCTGCCAGGGCTGGGGGAGGAGGGGGATGGGAAGGGACAGGCCGAGTGGCCAGGGTGACCCCTCCACAGAACTGGGGTGGTGTCCAGGGACGCACCACCATAATGGTGGCCATCTTGCTGTGCAACCACTGACCACCCACTTTGGACCCTGGTTCTGTAGAGTGACACTGTCTGTATGGATGCCCCCCCCCCCCACCCACACACCCACCCCAGTTGCCCCAAACCACCCCCCACAGGGCAACACCCACAGTAGCCCCTGGCAAGGGCAGTGCCAGCCAACGGTGCCCCTAGAATTACAGACAGGTGCCAGGGCTAGAAGCCCCCATGGTGCTGGGCACTGACGGGGCCAGGGGTGCATGGATGGCGGGGGAAGGGACATGCATGGGCAGAGCCTGCAGTGCCAACCATGGCCACCATCTAGCCCGGTGGATGCCGCGGGGAACTGGGATTTGCACCATGCTAACATGTCGGCCTTTCACCCCCTGCAGACAATGGATATTGGATTACAACCAGCAAAGATAGCCTTCCATCTAGTCATCACAGCCCTTGGGGATGCCCTGCAGCTGTATGAATTGGGGCTGCTTGAGGAGGAGGAAGCTGCAGCAGCGGATTGTGCAGCAGCAGAGTGTACAGCAGCAAACCGTGTAGTAGAGAGACAGGTGGCAGCCGCCCAGGTTGGAGAGCCAGTTGCCCAACAGGCTGAGGTGGGGGAGGTATACCGGCATCGCCTGTCATTTGAAGAGCTGCCGGACCGGGCATGCTGTCAAAGACTCTGGCTGAGCAGAGTGACAATATGGATTCATATCAAGAGGCCGAGAATACAAGACCAGAGATGTACTTCAGAGGCTATATAACGCTATGGTCAGACCCCATTTGTCGTATTGTGAGCGGTTTTGGGCCCCGTATCTAAGGAAGGATGTGCTGGCTTTGGAAAGGGTCCAGAGGAGGTTCACAAGAATGATCCCTGGAATGAAGAGCTTGTTGTATGAGGAACGGTTGAGGACTCTGGATCTGTACTCGTTGGAGTTTAGAAGGATGAGGGGGATCTTATTTAAATACGTGAATAGGATGGGAATAGAGGGATACGGACCCTGGAAGTACAGAAGATTTTAGTTTAGACGGGCAGCATGGTTGGCGCAGGCTTGGAGGACTGAAGGGCCTGTTCCTGTGCTGTACTTTTCTTTGTTCTTTGTTGAAACTTACAAGATACTGCATGGCCTGGATAGAGTGGACATGGAGAGAATGTTTCCACTTGTAGGAAAAACAAGAAGCAGAGGACACAATCTGAGACTAAAGGGACGATCCTTTAAAACAGACAAGGGATTTCTTCAGCCAGAGGGTGGTGAATCTGTGGAACTGTTTGCCGCAGAAGGCTGTGGAGGCCAAACCACTGAGTGTCTTTAAAACAGAGATAGATAGGTTTTTGATCAATACGGGGATCAGGGGTTATGGGGAGAAGACAGGAGAATGGGAATGAGAAAAATATCAGCCATGATTGAATGGTAGAGCAGACTCGATGGGCCAAGTGGTCTAATTCTGCTCCTATGTCTTATGGTCTTATGGACATATCTGCCAGATGATGGTCACCTGACATAACGGGAAAATGGGGGAGGCCACCCACTCCCGATGGCCATTAAGATGGTGGTTGCCCAGAACGTTTACGCGATGGGGTCCTACCAGGCGGCAAGTGGGGACCTGTCTGG
The DNA here is from genome assembly GCF_902713615.1 of Scyliorhinus canicula. Classification (NCBI taxonomy): domain Eukaryota; kingdom Metazoa; phylum Chordata; class Chondrichthyes; order Carcharhiniformes; family Scyliorhinidae; genus Scyliorhinus; species Scyliorhinus canicula. The sequence continues at coordinate 102,693,429 of NC_052163.1, forward strand.
GGTCTCACAGACCCCGGTGCACAAGGTGCATCCACACCATCATGGAGGCCCTATATGCCCAGGTGGATCAATACATCCACTTCAATATGGACTGAGCCCACCAGGAAGCTAGGGCAGCAGGGCTTGCCACCATCGATGTGATGCCCCGGGTCCACGGGGTGATTGACGTGATGCATGTTCCCCTATGAGCACCGGCTGATGACAGGCCACTCTGCACCAACTGAAAGGTGTTTCACTCGATGAACGTGCAGATGCTGTGTGATCATCAGCCGCGCATCATACACGTCTGTGCCCCATACCCGTGGTGTGTGCACAACACCTTTATCCTGGTACACTCGATGATTCCTGACGTGTTTGAGCCCTCCCCCCACCAACCACACACACACACACATCCCCACACACCCAGGTTGGCTCCTGCGCAGTCGTGGCTGATGACACCTCTCCGGATTGAAATTTAATTGTGCTGCTTGAAGCTTCGAACAGCGCAGACAGAATGGGCCAAAGGGCCTTGTTTTATGCTGCAAAACTCTATGACTGGGAATCTAAAATCTAATGGATAGAGTGAATAATGAGAGGTCTCTCCTTTCTTTTTGTATATTGTTGGGGAAATTTTAGATTAAGGCTTGAAAACAGGCACAAGCATTGTAACGTGTGATTGACCCATGTAAGTGCTTTCTGACACAGGCAGCACACGTACTTCATGACCATTGGCGGGATTCTCCAACCCCCCGCAGGGTTGGAGAATTGTCAGGGGCCGGCATCAATCCCGCCCTTGCCATGTCCCGAATTCTACGCCACCAAGATTCGGCGGGGGCGGGAATCGCGCCGGTTGGCGGGCCCCCCCTGGTGATTCTCGGAAGTGACCCCCTCCCCTGCGTATGCAGTGGGATGACGTCAGCAGCCGCTGACGCTCCGGTGCATGCGCGGACTTACGCCGGCCGGCGAAGTCCTTTCGGCCCCAGCTGGCGTGGCGCCAAAGGCCGTCCATGCCGCTGGTGGAACTCCAATCACTCCGGCGCAGGCCTAGCCCCTCAATGTGAGGGCTTGGCCCCTAAAGGTGCGCCCCTTTGGGGCGGCCTGACGTCAGAGTGGTTCACGCCACTCCATCACGCCGAGACCCCCCGCCCCGCCGGGTAGGGGAGAATCCCAGCCCAGGTAGATGATTGAAGGCAATGTTACAGAAAGGTGGTTCGTCAATTGGTATGGAATATTGGATGGTGTATTTGATACATTTGATTTGAAATGCTTGCTTAGTTTGTGGTGGCTTTTGTTTTGAGGGGAAATATGGGGCTGGATTCTCCGTCCTGCCGCACCACATTTTTGCCCCAACCCGCCGGCGGGATTCTCCATTAGCCGGCTGGTCAATGGGGTTTCCCATTGTGGGGCACCCCACGCCGTCAGGAAATCCCCGGGCACCGGCAAAATGGAGAATCCCGCCGGCGGAGAATCCTAATGAACCAATCTGGCACGGAATTAAGATATTGGATGCGATCTAACTAAAAAAAAATAGAGTCCGTTCTGGGCAGGTTTAATGGAAAGTTCCTGGCGTTTGTAGTACTGGGACGACTCCAATATCTAACAACACTCTGTTTTTATTGTCCTGGTGTGGAATGCCACCCTGGCAGTGCCAGGCTTTCTCCCTACATGGAATCTGACCACCCCGGGGGCCTCCGATCACCTGGGAGACACCCCCCCCTCCCCGGTACCATTCTGCCTGTTCCCAGTTCCTGGGGACCAGTGCTGAACAGCGCCCAGCTGGGGTCTCCTTAGTGAGGCCGATAGATATGGTGCAAGTACGGCAAAGTGGGTTCTTAAACTCATTAGATGTGCGTGACTGTATCCCGCCCATTGTGCGGGGAAGCCAGATCACGATGTGTCGCGAGATCTGGTTAGATCTCAAGAGGTTTAATGGTTATCGGGAATCTCGAGGGCTGCACTCCCAGGATCTACTGGACACGTCATGCCCCGATTCAGGCAGGATGTGGAACGGTTGACCACCCCCTAAATGAGGGCTGCCAGGATACCGGGCATTTGTGTATGGCCACATTAAAACTGCACATTTAGGGAGTGGAACCCTTTGCGATTACAGTACTTCTAAAAGATGCATTCAAGGGATGAGGGCTTCAATGGCTCTTCCAAGCAGTTCTTGCCCATTCTGAATCGCCCTTGGGAAGGTGATGGTGATCTGTCTTCTTGAACCTCTGCAGTCAATGTGGTGTCGGTACATCTCTGCATTTAGCTACGCTACCCACAAAGCAACGTTTTAACCTTAGACAAGAATATTCTGTAAATAGCCTAATTTAACCAAATTTATATCAGCAGTACATTATTATCCAGGAAAACAAAATGGAACATTAATCAAATGATGACACCTGAATGTCTTCCAGACTCTTTTAATAGATTGTAATTATAATTGTTACTGAGGTAAGGATTTGCAAACCTAAGATAGCTTCAGAGTATTATACTGAAGATTGGCAATCATTAAGTTGTCTGTCTTTTATATTGATTGGTTGCTTGATGTTTCGCTGCTAAAAATGGTAAGGCAACATTCCACTCAAGGGAGCAGTTTTGGAGTCGATTTGCTGCATTTGTGTGTAAATGTATTCTGGAATTTATTTCTTGTATTTTGGAAATTGAATTCTGCAAATCTGCATTAATCAGTGTCATTGTAAATGAGAACATAGAAATAAATGGAGGTAAATGTCGGGCAACATGTATCTTTTTACCTATGTATTTTGTTTTCATTCAATTCCATTTCTCAGGTTGAAGTGTTACAACACCAGGTTAAAGTCCAACAGGTTTGTTTCAAACACTATCTTTTGGAGCACTGCTCCTTCCCCAGGTGTTGTCCAACAAACCTGTTGGTCTTTAACCTGGTGTTGTAAGGCTTCTTAATGTGCTCACCCCAGTCCAACGCCGGCATCTCCACATCATTTCTCAGGTTGAAATTATTTTTTAAAATGTAGTTTGCAAGATGTACAGGATAAAGGTAACTGCTGTATTAGCTGCAATGGAAATGGGGAGGGTGGTACTCTTGTGCTTATGTAGTTCTGGGATTAAGCCCTGTGCATTGGTGACACTAGAGAATGGTCCGAGGTCCTTTGTTAGTGGTGGGAAATGATCTGGCAGATTGATGGGAAAGAAATAATGGAGTCTGACAGTATTGCTGTGAGGCTGCTGGAGGTTTGCCAGTCTGGCAACATAGATCAGGGATGGGGGTCTCAGTGATGGATCTTGGGTGTGAATCAGCAGTGGAGAGAAATCGAGTGGCGAGCGATGCCTGACAGCATTCATACTTCCTGGCGGGAATCTCCGCTCCTGTTTGCAGCGAGGGGGTTCAGCAGCAAGAGCAGAAAATGTTGTGAGAAGGTTGTAGACACATTTCGCGGTGGCATAGGTTCAGGATGTCCCCTCTCCCCTGTCAGTGAAGGGCCTTGTTTTCTGCCGGTCAACATTGGGAATGTCGTTATAATACATTAGCATATCAGGAGCAGGCCCATACTCTGTAATCATACCCCCACATCAAATAAAGCCTCCACACTGGTGTGTTGTCAGAACGGCGTGATGTACGACTGGTTTCGAAAGGCGAACATCTGGCAAGCGGAACTCGGAGGGTGCTTGGAGGTGAGTGCACTCAAGCTGGAGTGACACTTGTGGAGGGGCCCTGTTGCTTCAGGGTGGGGGTGAAGGGGGATGGTGGCATCACAGGCAAGTCTGAACAGCGGTTCAACTGAGGCTGCCTTCTAGAGCCAGGCATGAGCTTTGTTGAAGGGCTCGGGAGAAGAAAGGGAAGCCTGGGGCATGGGCTTCAGTTAGGTTTGGGGTCTGTATGTGTGTGTGTGGGGCGGGGTGTCTGGGGAGGGTGTGTGTCTAGAGTCTGCACAGGCTGGCTTCCACCCAATCTCAGGGGATGGGGAGGTGCGCATGGAAGCGGGATGTTGGCAAGGGCAACCAGAGTCATTGAAACACATGGCGCTGCAGCACGGCCCCAGGCACCAGGGGGCCCCATTCGGAGAGGTGACTGTTATGGTGGGAACATCAATCAGAGCCTTAGTACCTCAAAATTTGCTGATAGGCTCACTCGCTCAAACTTCTTGATCCTGTAAGCAGGTAAAACAGAACAACATTGGGCTCTGGTTTGTGGAACCCCTTGAGAGCCGAAAAACTGTTTGCCAGATGTTGGGAGGTGCTGGAGACTTAGAACAGTTCAGACAGGGACCTCCTGAATTGCTGTGATGTTTCTGAACTTTCATTGAGTAAAGGTGCAAAGCAACAAAGGTCTCTGGAATTCGGCCTGCCAGGCAGCCTAAGGCCGACCTAACATTGCAGTGCGCGTCTGCGAATCCTGCAGCGAGGCAAAGACAAAGTACTGGCCAAAAACCGTTGAAGAGGGGATCAGCGGGGCGACTCTTGACCTCCACACCAGGGCTGAGGAGAGTGCCACCAGGCCAGATAGCTGGCAGCCAGCAGCACACATGGTTGGTGAAGCCCGGGGCCCGGCCACACGAATGATAACTGAGGTGAGAGCAGAGCAAAAGTCGGGAGGTGCAAAGAAGGCCAGGCAAGCACAGATGCCTTGGCTCAGGGAATTGGGGAGCATCAGCCAACTGGAGTGGGGCATTCGACCAGAGCCAGAGGCCGGTCAGGCAGGGCAGAGAGAGAGAGAGAGAGAGCTGGGCAGCAAGCAACATCTTATTTCTGCTAGTCATTCTCACATGTGGACTTAGGTTTACTGCCTTTTTTGGTCAGAAGACTTACAACACCAGGTTAAAGTCCAACAGGTTTGTTTCAAATCACTAGCTTTCAGAGCAGTGCTCCTTCCTCAGCAGTGCTCTGAAAGCTAGTGATTCGAAACAAACCTGTTGGACTTTATCCTGGTGTTGTAAGACATCTTACTGTGCTCACCCCAGTCCAACGCCGGCATCTCCACATCATGGCCTTTTTTGGTGTCAGTCATTTCTCTCTCTGATTGGGGCAGGGCTCAACATCATTGGGATGGGGGTTAACATCAATGGGGGCAGACCGCCACGTCTTCTGCTTCTGCTCGCCTGTCTATAAGTGAGAAGAATAGGGGTGGGGTGTGACATGGGGCCCCCTCAAAGAGGGAGAGCGCGGTGCCCCCAAAGTGTAAGTCAGTCTCTGAGGGCAAAGCTAATGGAAAGCATGTCGATAATCAGGACTTGATTGCAGATGAGACTGTTTAGCTTGAACTCAATTGATATGCTTGGCGTCAGACTAGTCATGCAACTGTGCCCACTCAAGCAACACTGAAGTCTGAGAGCACCAATGATTGCTGCTCAGCATTAGCCCATGGAGTACAGACTTCCAAATTCAATGACTACTGTGGTATGGCTGTGCCATTGCCCAACTGGGCAAGCGACAGCATCCTCATAGAAAGGTGGCCATAGCACACTGCCCAAGGATAGCACTCCTAATCCTTCACTCTATGTTGATATGTTGGCCCCATGGGCCAAGCTGAGCGCAAAGCCTTGGAGTGAAGATTAGGACAATGCCTACACCTGAAATGAGGGCTCGGGATGCAATAGAGTGGCCAAAGCTGTCCCAACCAGTCATGTGGTGTGGGGCAGGGCTGGTCGGGATCTTGCTCAAATGGCATGCACACTAAGGTTGGATCTGAAAATAACACTTGGGGGCCGGGATCTTCTGCTTGAACCCGCCCTCCCTGCACCGCAATGTGTTTTCTGCAGTACGGGAATGTTGCCAGCAGGATCTTCCAGTTTCGCCAAAGTCTACGGAACTTTGAATGGATCACCTGCCCTGCTGCGGGGGGCTGGGGGGAGGGGTGGGGTCACCGTCAGCAGGACCGAAAAATCCCACCCAAGGCCCTACAATAGGTATATGGACCTAATTTACATATTAAAGTATATGAAGAGCAACATGGGTCCATTAAAAGCTGAAAATGGAGATATTGTCAGTGGTAATGGGGAAACGTGTTCAACAATTACTTTGCCTCAATATTTACAGTTGAAAAGGAGGATAACTTGCCGGAAGTCCTGAAAAAATGATTAGTCGATAGAGGACAGAGACTTACAACAGTTAACCTAAGTACAGCATCAGTAACTAGGAAATTAATGGAACTAAAGAGTGACAAATCCCCTGGACCTGACGTTTCCATCAAGGGTGTTACATAAAGTAGAGGATGTAGAGCATCGTAGATGCCCTAACTATAATCTTTCAGCATTCCCGAGATTCAGGAGTAGTCCCTCTGGATTGGAAAATTGCGCATGTCACTCCACTTTTTAAGAAGGGTGAAAGGTGAAACTAGGCAATTACAGACCGCTTTGCCTAACATCTGTGGTGGGGAAATTGTTGGAGTCTATAATCAGGGATGGGGTAACTGAACACCTTGAAAAATCTCAGTCGATCAGTGAGAGCCAGCATGGATTTGTGAGAGGAAGGCCATGCCTGACTATTCTTATTGAATTTTTTGAAGAGGTGACTAAGGTAGTGGACCGGGAAATGTCTATGGATGTTATTTACATGGACTTTCAGAAGGCATTGATAAAGCCCCACATAAGACACTGTTAACTATGACCACACAGTGAAGAGTAAATTATTGACATGGCTAGGAAATTGGCTGAGTGGCACATGACAGAGAGTGGGGATAATGGGTATGTATTCTAATTGGCAGGAGGTAACTAGTGGTGTACCACAGGGATCTGTGTTGGGGCCTCACATATCTAAATTTGCTGATGATACAAAGTTAGGTGCCATTGTAGACAGCCTAGATGATAGCATAGAATTGCAAGGAGATATTGATAGACCAGGTGGATAGGCGAAATTGTAGCAGATGGAATTCAATGTAAGCAAGTGTGAGGTTACCCATTTTGGACCAACAAAAGGATAGAGCAGAGCACTTTCTAAATGGAAAGCAGTTAGGTACAGTAAAGAGACTTTGGAGTTCAGATGCATAGATCTTTAAAATGCCACAAACCAGTGCAGAAAATAGTAAAAAAGACTAATGGAATGCTAGCCTCTATATCTGGGGGCTTTGAGGGTAAGGCACAAGGGTTATGCTGCAGCTATACAAAAACCTGGTTAGTTCCCGTTTGGAGTACTGTGAGCAGTTCGGGGCATCACACCTTAGTTAGGATATTTTGGCCTTGGAGGGAGTGCAACATTCACGATAGATGTTAGGAAGCATTTCTCCAAAGGGTGGTAGAGATTTGGAATAACCTCCCACTTATGTTCTTATGTTCTTAAATAGAAGCTAGATCAGCTACTAATTTTAAATCTGAAATAGATATATTTTTGTGAAGCAAAGATATTAAGGGCTATGGGCCAAAGGCAGGTATATGGAGTTAGGTCACAGATCAGCCATGATCCCATTAAATGGTGAGATAGGCTCGAGGGGCTGAATGACCTACTCCTGTTCCTATGGATGGCTCACTCTTTTACAGGCCTATCACTAAATTACATGAGGCCAGCCTTAGAAAGTACTACTCTCGCAACAGAACACATCATGGTAATTAAAACATTCAAAATTGAACTAATCGGTTTGTCTCAAAATACATAATTAACTGAGGAAAGAAATATATTCATGTTTGTGCCTGTGTATGTATGTGACAGAGATGGGGCGCGATTCTCCGCTCCCACGCCGGGTGGGAGAATTGTGGGAGGGCCGCTCTGGCACCCCCCGCGATTCTCCCACCCCCCCAAAATGGCGTGTCGCGTTTTGCGATTCTCCAACCCGGATGGGCCGAGCGGCCTGCCGTTCCCGACCAATTCACGCCGGCGGCAACCACACCTTGTCGCTGCCGGCGTGAACATGGCGCCGACAGCTGTTTTGTGGCTTGTGGGGGGTGGAGAGGGGAATGAGCACCACGACTGTGCTCGGGAGGGGACTGGCCCGCGATCAGTGCCCACCGATCATCGGGCCGGCGTCTCAAAGGGACGTATTCTTTCTCCTCCGCCGCCCCGCAAGATCAAGCCACCACGTCTTGCGGGGCAGCGGAGGGGAAGACGGCAACCGTGCATGCGCAGGTTTGAGCCGTCATCCGTCGTGACATCAGCCGCGCATGCACGGTTGACGTCATTAGGCGCGCCGGCCGCGTCATTCTCAGCGCGCCGGGCCTTGACGCCAGCAACAAGGCCCTCCTAGCCCTCCGGGGGGGGGGGGGGGGGGGGAGAGGGGGAGAGAATAGGGGGCCAGGAGCGGCCTCTGACACCGTCGTGAACCTCTCCGGGTTTCACGACGGCGTCGAGCCTTGCGGAGAATTCCGCCCCAGGTCTTTGATATTAGCGGCGCACATGTATGATATCCAATATCGTATGTCAGAGAAACATGTAAATGCTGATGTTGTGTCAAGATTGCCATTACAAGTCAAGCATTGTCAACATGCTGTATTTCTCACTCGCGGATATTTTACCTGTGGCTTCATCTTAAGTTCAGAGATACACACAAACTGATCCAGTGATGGGAAGATAGTGGACATCCTCCAAAAAGGAACAATAACAGATATACCGTATATACTCGCGTATCATGCGACTTTTGAAGACCTCAATTGTAACCTAAATTTGGGGGGTCGCATGATACACGAGATACAAAATTCGCGGGTGTTTTACTTTCTGGTTTTTTTTATGGGAAGATGTTCAGCCACTTGACGTTTCCATTCATAAAAACATGAATGGAAACGTCAAGTGGCTGAACATCTTCCCATCAGAATGCTGTGGTCAAAATCTGAAGAGTAGTATTCCTGATCATATGGGTAGTTTATTCAATACATGGCCGTCTTTTTCCGATACAGAATTCGCGGGTCTTTTACTTGCCGTTTTTATGAATGGAAACGTCAAGTGGCAGAACGACGCTAGTAAAGCCAGCTGGAAAGTTGTTCGATTCGCGAACAGCTTTCACAACAGAATCCACTCTGCAGAATCCACGGACAATGATACCATTTGGAAGTTTTAGTTTGGGCATTAATTTCCAATAAAGTGACTCGCATGATACATGAGATATAGCATAAAATCATGTTTTGGGGACGAAAATTTAGGGGTCACATGATACGCGAGATCGCATGATACGCGAGTATATACGGTATGTCCTAAAAATCCAAACCTCAAGCCCGACATCACAAGACTTGAGTTGACAGTCAGAATAGAGTTTTATTATGGGGATTTTTCCTCCGTGCTTGAATTATAAGGTCCTTGACCAACTGCATGAGGGACATCATGGTGTGGTGAGGATGAAGGAACTGGCTCGCAGTCATTTTTGATGGCCAGGTTTAGATGCTCAAATCGAAGGGAAAGTTGGGCAATGTCAATTGTATGCAAAACTAAGAAACACTTGACCATTAGATTTGTGGGAATGGCCGACACAGCCATGGCAGAGAATACACATCAACCATGCACACTCAAAATGGCCGGATGTAGTAATTCTGAAATCCAACTGAGTAACTATTGTTCAGATTAAATATTTGCCAGGTTTGGTGCACAGGAGCAGGTCGTAAGTGACTATGGTACTCGGTTCACTCCTAAGGAATTCGAAAACTTAAGAAGAAATGATATACATCACAAAAAGTCCACACAGTACCATCCTGCAGCAAATGGATTGGCTAAATGATTCACATAGTAACTTAAACATTCCATAAAAGCATCAAAGGACCAACGTGAGGTGGCAAGAAGAGTGAAACAATTCTTAATATCTTGTCAGAATGCCACCCTGCAACAACACAGAGTTCACCAGCAATGCTGCACTTCCATGGACACTTCCATGGTCTCAAGTAGTCAGAATATCGAGAGCAACCCAAAAGGAATGGACGTCCACCTGAGACACTGTCTTATTAAGTTGCATATATGTAAAGAAATAATGCATAGTTGGGTCTGTTGTGAAAATGTTAAGTAGTTGTTTTTGTACTGAAGAAGTAAAGAGTGAGGGGTGTTATGTATCAGAGAATACATCTCTGCTAGTGGAATGTTAAATCATCTGTAGTGACATCAGCAGAGTGTTTTGCGCTTGCAGCACTCCATCTTAGGTTGTATGAGCAACGTCTCTGAATAAAACCTCTCATCGTGTTTGTAAGAAATCCAAGTGTGTGGCACTTCCATTCCTTTTCTCTTTGCGGCGCTTAGAGAATATAGCAAAACCTCATTCCAGCTTTAGGAATATGAGGAGTATATATAGAAATGACAAACATTAATTGGAGATTCACTCCTTGGTCTCTGTTTAAATGGTAAAACATTCTTGAGGGAAGGCTATGAAAGAGATTTCCAGGTACGGAGGTAAATGTGAACAATTTTGCATCTATCTTTCTGTGGAAAGCAATATGCGCCGATAGGTTAGACTTAAACTTGACCTAAGAATGTATAAGGGTGTTTGTTGAGGCATCCAATATCTGCAGATCAGCAGGGAGTGTAGGCAGTTTACATGTTAGGACATGTACCTGTCATAATATTTCTTTTGGTTCTCATGCCTAAGGCTAATTTTTCAATTGAACCAAAGGGTAGAACTCCCTTGGGAATAAAAACCAAGTGTGTAGAATGTTACAACACCTTTAAAAAAAACCATTTGTTCTAATCCCTTATTGAAACTGATGTCGGTAAGAAAAATAAATATTTGAGTTAAAAGAAAAATTGCATGTGTGAGCAAGAGGCAACCATAAATTATGAATCGCTTTAAGCTGCTGGCTGATTTGCAGTGAGCTTCCCAAAAGCAGCATTTCACCCATGTGGGAGGCAGTGGCATCATGGTAGGTTAACACGACTAGTGACCCAGGGTATTGCTCTGGAGGGGCCCAGTTTGAAACCAACCCATGGCAGGTGGTGAAATTTGAATTCAATAAAAATCTGGCATTAAAAATTTAATGATGATCATAAAACCATTGTCGATTGACATAAAAAACCCATTTGGTTCACTAATGTTCTTTAGGGAAGGAAATCTGTCGTCCTTACCTGGTTTGACCTATATGCACTCCAGTTCCGCAGCAATGTGGTTGACTCTTAAACACCCTCTGATACGACCTAGCAATCTATTCAGTTAGCGGCTAATTAGGGATGGGTAATAAATGCGGGTACAGCCAGCATCACCCACATTCCATGAGTGAATAGTGAAAAAAAAATTATCACGAATTTGCACATTAATTGTCCATTAAACTGACCACAGAATGTTAAATCCAATAATTAATCACGTACGTACTCTTCAAGTGTGAAAATTGTGAATAACTACCAATCAACTATCCTCCCAAAAATTTGCCTTATTTCTTTGGGTTTTGAATTATTTCAAGAGATTCAAAACCATCAATTTTTAATTTCCTTTTTGTTTCTGCCTTTTCTCTCTCTTAATTCATTTTTTTCCTCTTTATGTACCTGGCTTGCGATTGAATCGACCGACTCGAATTCATTCTTGCTCTCAGTCTTTCCTTTTTTAGTTCTCAATTCTTATTTCATTAGTTAAGGAGATACACCATTTGCCCTGATGTTCACCAACATCCTAAAAGCCAGGTTTCCTTCGCTGTGTTATTCACAATTCACGCTCCCATCAACTTTGTGGTGAAACTATTTTAAAGCTTAATTATGCACAAAGAAACCTGACTAACAGGGCATGACGGGAGATGCAAAATTTGCCACATTATTTTTGAATTTTATCACGAAAGTAACATTTAAATAGTGACCAAGTCCGAAACTTCTTCTGAGGACAACTTTAACCTTGTGTGGCAGAGGTCACAAAGTCAATGTGAATTCGGGAGGAGACTCTTTGCTGGCTAGAGCACAAAGGAAGATGGTTGTGACTGTAAGAGCCCAATTATCTCTGCCACAGGACTTTGATGCTGCAGGTTTTCAGGGTAGTGTCCTTGGCCCAAACTCTTCAGCTGCTTCATTAATAATCTTTCCGCCATTGTCAGGACCGGAGTGGGAATGTTCATTGATGATTGAACAGTGTTCAGTTCCATTTGCAACTTTTCATATGGATAAGCAGCCTGCGGCCACTTGTGGTACATTTGGACATCATTCGGTCTTGGAGCGATAAAAAGCATTTAAAATTCACACAACACAAAAGCCAGGCTATAACCATCTCCAACAAGAGATGGGCAGCATGGTAGCACAGCATTTAGCACAATTGCTTCACAGCTCCAGGGTTCAAGGTTCGATTCCCGGCTTGGGTGGAATCTGTGTGGAGTCTGCACGTTCTCCCCGTGTCTGCATGGGTTTCCTCTGGGTGTTCCGGTTTCCCTCCACTGTCCAAAGATGTGCGGGTTAGGTAGATTGGCCATACTAAATTGCCCTTAGTGTCCGAAAAAGGTTAAGTGGGGTTGCTGGGTTATGGGGATAGGGTGGAGGAGTGGGCTTAAGTAGGCAGCTCTTTTCAAGGGCCAGTACAGACTCGATGAGCCGAATGGCCTCCTTCTGCACTGTACATTCTATGATAAGAGAAAGTGTAAAAATTTCCTCTTCGACATTTGATGACATTACCACTATGTAATCCACCACCATCATTATCCTGGGGGCTACTATTGACCAGAAACTTAACTGGACCAGCCACGTAAATAATGTGGATACACGAGCGTGTCGGAGGCTGGATATTCTGTGATGAGTGACTCACCACCTGACTTTCCAAACGCTGTACACCACCACAAGATGTAGGTCAATGGTGCGGCTCCAACAATATTCAAAACGTTTGAAACAATCCAGGTCAGAGCAGCAGGTAAATTGTCAATCTATCCATGACGTTAAATATTCACTCCCTCCACCGTTGGTACAACGTGACTGCACTGTGTACTATTGAAAAGACACACAGTAGCAACCTGGCAAGGCTTCTTTGCAGCAGCTCTCAAATCCATGCCGTTTAGCACTATAGCCATCGAAGATGGCCACCTGCATAGGACCATGGGAATTATGGCCAACCCAGGACTCGGACAGATACAGAGCCTATGTGTATCTAAAACACAGGTAACTAGACCTGATTGAAACCCCCCCCCCCCCCCCGCTCATTTGCATTCTAATGGCCCATTTTCCCAGGACAACAGAACTCCACTCAAGAAACCGGTACAGCCACAGACTGATCGGCGCCACTCCCTTTACACAGAGAGCCCAACTGCCAAGGTCAATGACCGCTAAGGACCCGCCCAGCCACGAAGGCACCCGGCTCTTTATTAGCCGAAATCAAAGGCAGTGATCAGAGCCCTGTCGAACTATTGGGTCCAAGGTTAAGGACCGCCCCAAAGAGTGCAAAATCCCAGAGGGATAAAAGAGAGCACAGCCATGTGTTCTGTCTCTTTTGGATCCGGCCTGTGCCAGCCCAACTGTAGCAGGAACAGCCAGGCAAGTTCATGACCAACGATCGCTACCTGATGGATGAGCCCAGCAGAAACAGAGCCACTTTCTTCGAACCAGCCAAGTGAAATCCAGATAAAGGCCTCATCCATTTGCACAATGCCGGTCACCCTGAAGTTAAGTATAGGTTATTGTAGCTGATAAGTGTAGTTTAACTCATAGTAGATATTGTGTTTGCACGTCGAGGTAACTCTTGTGTATGTAAATAAACCATCTTTTGAACCAACGTACTGGTTGTGTGGTTATTTAATCGATATAAGGCTTGTGGTTCACCAACATTATCATTAATATGGGCAACAGTATTGGCGACGTTGTTGGGATCCAAAATGAGCAACAGCACCTAGTAGGATAAGGGAGGCAGTGGCATTGGGCACAACGGCATCTGCAAGCTACCTTCCAAGTCACACAGCGTCATGATTCAGTGGTATGTTGCCATTCCTTCATCGTTGCTCGACCAAAATCCTGGAATTCCCCACTCCCTAACAGCAATGGGAGGGTTCCTCCAGCCTGCAGTTGTTATAGAAGGAGATTCACCACTTTTTTCTTTCTTTGCTCCCAGAATGTGGGATTTACTGGTAAGGCCAGAATTTGTTGCCCATTCCTAATGGTCTTTGAGAAGATACTTTTAATCCGCCTTCTTGAAATTCTGCAGCACGTGTGCATAGGTACACCCATAGTGCTGTTATGAAGAGAGTTCCAGGTTTTTGACGCAGAGACAGTGAACAATATAGTCAATATCGTTCCAACTCAGGATGGTGTTTAGCTTGGAGGGCAACTTGCAGGTGGCGCTATTCCCATGTATTTGCTGTCTTTGTTTTGCTCGGTTGTAGAGGTCATAGGTTTGAAAGGTGCACTTCAAGGATCTTTCATGAGTTGCTTCAGTGCATTCATTGATGGCAGCACGGTAGCATTGTGGATAGCACAATCGCTTCACAGCTCCAGGGTCCCAGGTTCGATTCCGACTTGGGTCGCTGTTTGTGTGGAGTCTGCACATCCTCCCCGTGTGTGCGTGGGTTTCCTCCGGGTGCTCCGGTTTCCTCCCACAGTCCAAAGATGTGCAAGTTAGGTGGATTGGCCATGATAAATTGCCCTTAGTGTCCAAAATTGCCCTTAGTGTTGGGTGGGGTACTGGGTTATGGGGATAGGGTGGAGGTGTTGACCTTGGGTAGGATGCTCTTTCCAAGAGCCGGTGCAGACTCGATGGGCCGAATGGCCTCCTTCTGTACTGTAAATTCTATGTAATCCTGTATTTGATACACACTGCACCAGTGGTGGTGGGAGAAAATGCTTAAGTTGGTGGATGTGCTGCTGATCAACTGGGCTACTTTGTCCTGGATAATGTAAAGCTTCTTGAATGATTTTGGAGCTGCACTCATCTAAGCAAGTGAAGAGTGTTCCACCATACCTTTGACTTATGCCTTGGAGATGGGTCGTAGGCTTTGGGGAGACACACGCCACAGAGTTCCCAGCCTCTGCCCTGCTCTTGTAGCCACAGCATTTATATGGCTGGTCCAGTTGCATTTTGGTAATCCTATCCCCCACCCCTGCATGTTGATGGAGGCAACTTGGGCGATATAGGGGCTTTGGAATTTCAATGAGGATAAGTACCTCCAGAGTGACAATCTGCCGGTGATTGCCACTGCGAGGAAATTACTGGTCTTTTGTACTTTTGTTTTAACTAAATTGGTGACCAAATTGTTATGGTGGTTGAAACAATTGGTTACAGTCAATATCAAGGTGAATTGAAATGGGTAGAATGGTATCAACACAGCAGAATTGGTATCAGCGCTAAAGCTTATTCAGGCTTGTAAGTCAATCAAAACTCTGGTGACCAATGTATATTGCGTACAGTATAAAACCAGGCCATTTAGCCCAACCGGTCCATGTTGGCGCTTATATTCTACTTGTGCCTCCTTCCACCAATCATGAACTCAATCTACAATCATAACCAAGTATTTCCTTCTCCCTCAATCGGTTCTCTAGCTTCCCTTTAAATTTATTTATACTGTTCATTTTACCCAGTTCCTGTGGTCGTGAGTTTCACATTCATACTAGTGTTTGGGTAAAGAAGTTTCCTCTAAATTCCCTACTGAAATTGTTTTGTGATTATCTTATACTGATGGTCGCTTGTATATGTTTCCCCATGAAAAGAAACAGTATCTCTAGTTCTGCTCCATTATTCTATTCGGTCACCCTTCTTTTTTCAGGAGGAAAGAGACCCAGCCTGTCAATCCTTCCCTGGTATCTATGCCAAACATTTCTGGTATCAGTTGTGTAAATCTTTGCACCCTCTCTGTGCCTTTATATCTATTCATGAGTATGGTGACCATAACTGCACACAATACTTCAAGTGTGGCCTAACCATAATTCAATACAGGATTAGCATAACTTCCCTGCTTTGTAATTCTACCTCTCTAGAAATAAAGCTTGGTGCCAATTTGTTTCTTCCATGGCCTGGCCAAGGAATGGCACAACATTTAGTGACTGGTGCATTTGTATTCCAAGATTTCTTTGCTCCACTACCAAACCTGCACTTTCACTTTCCAAATAATAATAATAACCTTTATCAGTGTCACAAGTAGGCATACGTTAAAACTACAATGAAGTTACTCTGAAAAGCCCCGAGTCGCCACATTCCAGTGCCTATTCGGGTACACAGAGGGAGAGTTCAGAATGTCCAATTACCTAACAGCACGTCTTTCGGGATATGTGGGAGGAAACTGGAGCACCCGGAGGAAACGCACGCAGACATGGGGAGAATGTGCAGACTCCGCACAGACAGTGACCCAAGCCAGGATTCGAACCTGGGACCCTGGCGCTGTGAAGCAACAGCACTAACCACTGTGCTACCGTGCCACCCATATACGTGATTCCCCTGTTACTTTTACCAAAATGCACCATCTCACATATACGTCCTAAACTTGCCAATTATTTGCAACCTCAGAGGATTACTGTTAAAGTGTAAGGCACAATACGGATAAATTGAGCATTGAATGTGTTTCCTGACTGTGTTTATGACAGGAAAAAATACTATTGTTACACAACTGAAATGGTACATTATAGCGTGACGATATTACAGATGATCTATATAAATGCTTTGCCTTTGTAATAATTGACAAACATTCGCAAGTCTCTCTGATGTTTTATACAGATAACAATACAAAATTCAGCACCTGCCAGTCTTGGCTAGATCCTTTGACAAGTTGAATTGCTGCAGGTGGTCAAACCTCTTCTTCAAAACTGGCTCTATTATTTTAATGACATACATACTTAGAGAACAAATGACCCTTCAGACACACCTGCCTTTGTTGGATGATTTTAAAATATTTTCTTGAAAAACCAGTTTGTGATATGCAGAACAATTAAGAGAGTAACAGTAGTTGCCTTTCTCTTGAAAATGAAGTAAATAGGTGTAAAGCTTTGCTGAAACTTTCTCATGCACCTCAGCAATATGTCACAATATGCTGCATAGACTACTGACTGCCATTCACTAAATATTGTGCAACTAGACTAAAAGGTTGATTTTCTTGCTTGACACATTGGGCGCGATTCTCCGATGTCACGCCGGTTGGGAGAATAGCGGGCCGCGCCGTTTTTTCACGCGCCGCCAGTCCAACGCACTCCCGCTATTCTCCCAAACCGGCCAAATTTCTGTAATCGTGTTTCGCGCGCAAAAACACGGAGAAGCGTCCGATGCAGCCAAAATGGCGATTCTCCGGTTCTGCGGCCCGGATGGGCTGAAGTCCCGACGTCGTGACGCCAGGTCACGCCGTCGCCGTCCACACCTGCTTTTTAAAGTCGCCAGCCAGTCGTGCTGACCGTCCTGGAGTCTCCACAAAACTGGGGAAGGCAACCCCGAGAACGCTGCGGCCAGTGGGGGTGGGGGGGGGGGGGGGGGGAAGAGGGAGTAGTGGGAGGGGGGAGAGAGCGAGTCGGGGGGAGAGGGAGAAGTGGGAGGAGGGGAGAGCGAGTGGTGGGGGGGAAGAAGGAGAAGTGGGGGGGAGAGAGCGAGTGGTGGGGGGGAGAGGGAGAAGTGGGGGGGATGGAGAGCAAGTGAGTGGAGTGGGTCGTCCTCCCCCGGATGCAACATGTCAGCCGCCCTGCCATGGCAGGATGGTCACGAGGACACTGCCAGTGGTTGCCCTGTGGCTGATGGCCACAGCCCACTGACGTACCGGTGAGGAGGACGTGTTGTTAACTGCCCGTTGGACGCAGAAAGTGACCAGGGGTTAGGCTGCCCGCGTGTCAGCAGCGCGACCAGGCCACCGGGACACACAGGTATCCCGTGGCAGGCAGCTGCCGAGGTGTCGACTAACCTCCGTCTAACATGTCGTTTCTCTGCCCCCCACCACCCTTCTGTAGGTGACGATAATGTATTCGAACCGAACGGCTATGTTCAGCGCAGTGGTTGGGGCCGCTGCACTGCAGTTAGACATCCAGCAGCGTCCACAGCCACATCCCACAGTGGATGCAGGGGCAGCTGCAGCAGCAGAGGGAATGGCCACAGAGTGGCCCGTTGTCGAGCAGCATGGGGGGTAGGAGGAGGAGGAGACATTGATGGTGGAGCCAGGGCGCCAGAGGCGACAAGCGAGGTCTAGGGTGTGCCGTGGCCGCATCTCTTTCGAGGCAATGCTGAACATCACCTGCAGGTGGAGACTCCGATTGAGCAGAGAGATGGTCACACATATCTGCCAACTCGTGTCACACCTTGCCCCACGTGGAACGGGAGGAGGACACGTGATCCCGGTTGCCATCAAGGTGACGGTGGCACTTAACTTTTATGCGACCGGCTCCTTCCAGTCTCCAAGCGGGGACCTAGCCGGGATCTCGCAGTCATCGGTGTACAGGTGCATCCGGGATGTGACCAGCGCCCTGTATGCCATCGCCGACCGCTACATCACCTTTCCCGAGGACCGAGCAAATCAGGAAGCAGAGCCTGTGGATTTGCCAACGTGGCCGGGATACCGCATGGGGACGTGGACACAATCAATTCCAGGGGGTCATTGATTGTGTCCACATCCCCATGCGCCCGCCTGCAGGCAACAGGGAAGTGTTCACAAACAGGAGGGGGACATACTCCATGAATATCCAGGTGGTATGCGACCCCCACATGAAGATCATGCATGTGTGCGCAATGTTCCCAGGGAGTGTGCATGATGTGTACATTCTTGCGCAGTCATTCATCCCTGCTATGTTTGTGGGACGCCCCCCGCCCCGGCTGAGGGGCTGGTTGCTGGGCGACAGGGGTTATCCACTGAGGTCTTGGCTGATGATACCCATACGGAGGCCTCAGACCAACATGGAGACCCTTTACAATGAGGCCCATGCAGCAACCAGGGGTGTGGTAGAGCGCTGCTTCGGTCTGCTGAAAATGCGATTCAGGTGCCTGGACCGCTCCGGAGGGGCCCTGCAGTACCAGCCTGAGAAGGTCTCTCGCATTGTCGTGGTGTGCTGTGCGCTGCACAACATCGCGATGCAGAGGGGAGATGCCCTGGTGGAGGAGTCGGAGGGAGAAGCCCCTGGCAGTGGTGCCAACACGGAGGAGGAGGAGGAGGAGGAGGTGGAGGAGGTTGGTGGTGTGTCGGGCGCAGCACGCAGACACGACCCGGGTGCTGGTAATGTCCAGGAGGCTGCATGACGGCACCGGCGAGGACAGCGGGCACGCAACGCCTTGGTGGCAGCCAGATTCACGCATCGCGTGCGATGGCATTGCTGAACACTACCACCTGCATCGGCAGTTGTGCAGACAGTCAGCACACAACTGCCACCACAACCACCAACCCCCCCCCCACCCCCCCGCACCCCCGCTCTGCGTACACTGCTCCACTTCGAGACCACCCTTACCACTGTGGCACAACGGTATGGCACGACATTGATGGCTGTGTCAGCGGGTGTGATCAGTGCCATGTTGAATGATGACGGGCCGCTCTGCGATGAGCTGTGAGCTCAGAATCTTTAGACAAAGTCTGACTCATGGCAATAGCTGAACCATCCATCTCGGTGGTCGCGGAGTTCATCAGGGACACTCCATCACGTGCCCGCGTGGGGTACTGTGGGAAAGGGGTGGGGGGAAGGGACTGCACACCTGGCACCGAAGTTTCACCACTCGTCAACCCCAGCGACACTCGGTCACCATCACGATCCCCGTGGCAACGGAAAAATCACACAGGCTTACAAGTTAGGTGCAACAGTGAGTTTAATGGTGAATATTATGTACAGATGCCCTAGACCCTACAACTGAACTGTGCCCTTCACCCGTGCCAACTTACTCTGTGTCCTTCTTCATTGCTTTACGGACCCTACCACTACATCTAAGTGAATCCCCAGATGGCACAGCAGGAGTGGAGGCGGACTGCTGAGAATCACCCCCTGCAACATGTCTTGATGGGCCAGGCTGCTCTGCGGGCGTTTCGGATGACGTGGTGCCACCCTGCTCTGCCTGCTGCCCACCCGATGCACCAGCGTTCAGGGACGTCCCGTGATGGAGTTAATGGGGACGGGCCCCAGAACCTCCTCCTCCCTCGGGGAGCCCGGTGGCCCCCGGGCCTCACTGTGGGACGGAGGTGCGAGCGGGAAGGTGCCCCATCGCCCCACCGACACCTGGCGCTGCCAGTCCTGGAGGCCTGCAACTGTATCGACCAGGGTCCGAAGGTTCGCTGAGACGGAGTCCAGGGAGTGAGACATTCCCGCCTGCGACTGTGCGACCTCAACCTGTGAGTGCGCAACGCCATCCAGCACGTGTGTCAGGCGGTCGATGCTCTCCGCGACTGACTGCTGGGACTGTGCCATTGCCTGCTGGGACTGTGCCATGGCGTGCTGGGACTGGGCCATGGCCTGGTTAGACTCAGCCAGGGCCCGTAGCGCGCCGACAATGTCGTATTGGCTCTGGCGCATTGCTGCCTGTGAGAGGGCAGCCCTGTCCAGGGCCAAGGATGACGCGTGCACATTAAGCCCAACGCCTTGCAGAACCTGACCCATGGCCGAAACCGTTTCACCTATTGCCTCGACCGCGGACGCCACACGTGCGGTGTCGGCCTGGGTGACTGCCATGAGCGACACCACTCCCTTGCTCCTGGACGCGGTTTGACTCCTCTAACTGCGTCTGCAGCTGCTGGAAGATGGTCCTCATGCCCTCATTGTGTCCCTGGGTTTCGAAATGCATCGGCTGTCCACGTGGGTCGAGTAAATCCAGGAACCCGGGAAACGTCTGGGAGCCAGCTGAATGCTGGGCCTGGGCTGCCCTCCGGCCATCCAGCCCCTCGGCTGCCCCGACCTCCACCTGCTGTACCGGCTCAGCTGTGTGGTCATCACTTATTTGCCCAACCGAGGTGATTGTCTCTGGGATGGTGGATGGTGTGGGAGACAGCAGTGCCGCAAGCTCTAGATCCTCGTCCATCATAAAACCAGCAGTGTCCTCGTTCCAGTCATATTCGAGCGCAGGCTGGACGAGGCCCAAGTGTGATTCTCCCTCAGGTGACTCTGTTGAGTGTGTCGCCATCCTGTGTACGTCCTGCTCGACGGTCCCGGGTTGGGAGGATGGGACTCCTGGCTGACCTCCTGCCACCCTCTGGCGTGCAACCCTGGGTGCGGTGGTCGTGGCAGATGGGCGCCTGTGTGTGGCAGCAGACGGCCCTGGACGTTCGTCACCACGCCCTAGGGAACAGAATAATACTGGCTTAGTTAGACACGCTCGGCCAGGCGTTGGATGGTCCAGTGGGTAGAGTGTGAGGGTACAGAGGATGGGGGGTCCAGTGGGTAGAGTGTGAGGGGACTGAGGATGGGCTGGGGAGGGGGGGGTTGTTATGCAGGGTTGTCTCACTTGGTTCGGCACCTCCAGCCTCGCATTGCGCGACCTCCCGGGTGCCAGATCCCCCAACAAGGTCCAGTGCCCTCTACTCAAAGACTGTCAGGGGGTGCAGAATGGGTGAACCCCCTCTGGTCCTGTTTTGATCCCGGTTGTTGTGAGCAGTCTTGTCCTGTTGTGGGGGGGGCATAGATAGATCCTCACAATTCGGCAGGTATCATCAGGGCGTTCAGATATTGGCACAGGTTGGGGGGAAAGTTGCAGCTACACCATGGCATCTCTCCAGGGGGTCGCAGCGCTCATGTGGGTCTGTGACAACTTTGTTAACCACCCTCCACTCACTCTCGCCCACCCCCCCCCTCGTGCCTGCGGGGGAGGTGGATGCTGAGGGTCATGGGGGGGGGGGGATGGTTGTGCCCCGGGGGCACCCTCTTGGCACTTACCCTGGCAGCCCTGGTGAGGCCGTGGAGCTTCTTCCGGCACTGCTTCCCAGGCTGAGGGGTCTGCCCCACAGCACTCACTGCCGTGCCCACCTCATGTCAGGCACGTTGCACAACGCTGGCAGGGTGGCGATGCCCTCTTCTAGGGCAGATGATGCCCCTCCATTGTTCAACCTCATCGAGGAGGGTCTCGAGGTCAGTCTCACCGAACCTTGGGGCGGCCCTCCGTGGCTCCGACATTTTCACCCCCTCACTTGTTGTGGTCGCTCGCGCCTTTTTACAACGCGGAGCAGCATCACTCGGGCGTCATTTTGGCGTCATTCGGGGGTCGCGGACTTTTGCCATCATTCCCCACGTGTTTCACGCGGCCCCGCTCCTAGCCCATTTCCGGGGCCAGAATTGATCGGGAACGGGGCCGTTTCGAGCTGTCGTGAAACTCGGCCGAGTTCATGACAGCCTTCCCGATGCCGCACGGGAGCGGAGAATCGCGCCCATTGTTCTTCTATTGGAGCAATATTGTAAAACATCACATTGTCAGGTTATATACATTGTGCAAATAATTTAAGTGACTTTACCCCAGAAAACTTAGTGTGCTGTGGGCCAGGCAACCAGCTGGAGTCACAAACTGAGGAGTAAAGGCTTTCTATGGATTAGAAAAATTCCAGGTTCAATCCTCAGCATATTCTGGTCACTCTGTATTGGTGTACCATATTAGCTGTGGGAAATCATCTCGGATTCCTGCAGCCCAGCCTGAAAGTACTTTGGGAAGACAGGATTGGGATTGGTTGTGGTATTTCTTTATTTTTCAGTTAACTAGCTTACATTCAGAGATAATGGGAACAGGATAAGGGGCAGCAGGGTAGCATGGTGGTTAGCATAAATGCTTCACAGCTCCAGGGTCCCAGGTTCGATTCCCGGCTGCGTCACTGTCTGTGTGGAGTCTGCACGTCCTCCCCCTGTGTGCGTGGGTTTCCTCCGGGTGCTCCGGTTTCCTCCCACAGTCCAAAGATGTGCGGGTTAGGTGGATTGGCCATGCTAAATTGCCCGTAGTGTCCTAATAAAAGTAAGGTTAAGGGGGGGGTTGTTGGGTTATGGGTATAGGGTGGATACGTGGGTTTGAGTAGGGTGACCATGGCTCGGCACAACATTGAGGGCCGAAGGGCCTGTTCTGTGCTGTACTGTTCTATGTTCTATGTTCTAGGATAAATTTAGTGTCTATAGACTTCCAGAAATCAGTCAATAAAATGTGAAATGTTTCAGAAATCACTGGTAAGAGAAATATGGCAGCATGATTCGAAAATTGGTTGACCAACATGATATAATGGGGTTCATAGGTCTTGTGTGGATTGGAAAAAAGAGGTAGAAATGATGCATGTTGCAGATTTGTTTTGACTTGTTCTCAAAATATCTATAGCTAATTTGGGCATGGCATGATAGTGAAGTTTGCTAATGACTAATATCTATTGCAGCATGACCCTCATGGTAATGGCTGAAGAGCATCTAGTGCAGTACTGCACCAGTGTCTCCATTGCAGATGGTGTTTGCAGACGTCAAACATCAGCAGTGTTTGAGTTTATCTGCAACAACATCTTTCCCAAATGAAGGATCCTGAAAAGAGCAGGCCAACTGCAAGGAAGTGCTCGCTTCCCTCTGCCAAAGGAGGAATCTTTACAGCCTAAGAGATTATTTAATGAAATGCTGACTTAAAGCCCCCCCCCCCCCCCAGAATATTTCTTGCCCTCCTCACCATCAAGAATCCAGGCTTGGACCCCAGGTGGGGCTTTCAGCCTATCAAGAACATTCATATATGGCTGGTAAGACTAGGTTAAAGTCCAACAGGTTTGTTTTGAATCACTTTTGATGATCACTCACCTGATGAAGGAGCTGCACTCCGAAAGCTAGTGATTCGAAACAAACCTGTTAGACTTTAACCTGGTATTGTAAGACTTCTTACTGTGCCCACCCCAGTCCAACGCTGGCATCTCCACATCACAGTGAGACTAGGCATGCCTGTGATGACGGTGTACCTGGGATGCCTCTGAGATCTGGAAACAAGAAATCCTGATGTTGGAAATACTCATCCCTAGCCAAGCCCCCTAATATTGATGGCTTTAACTGATGAGCAGAGGCCTGCCCCCACAAGATAATCCTGAATATTTGCAACTAAGTTTGGGACCAAGTGTGTCTTAATATATTTTGGGAGCCAGCTGGATTATCTATGTAACTTCTTGCCTATTTCAGTGGAACTGATTTATTATAAATATGAGAAAAATCATTGGGCGGGACGAATTGCAGGAGGTTCAGTGGCTCATCCAAAGTTCCATTGATTTTCGGCGGGATCGCACAACCCTTCTGGTGGGCGGGGCTGGAAAATCCCACCCTAGGTTTATTGACAGGCTCAGGTAAAGGTTTGCACACAATGTGTAATGTGGCTTTGTTTAAACATAATCTGTGACCTTTCAGTCGAAACATTTACTAATTTGCGTCAGTACTTCAGTTTGAATAACAAATACAGGATAAAGTTTCGGCTTTGGTTGTATTTGGCAAACATGTTGCAATCTGCACTTGTAATTACACCTTTTTACCAAAATAATGTTGCGGTTCAAACTAACTTTCATAATCTCAAGCATAAAATCTTTCATGAATCAGTGGAATTGGTCAGTCTATTTGAAGGTATCTGTCCATTGATATATTTAAGAATGCTAATTTGGTGCAGTTTTATCAATACAGCTACAAATGGATAAGTGACCAAAAAAAAACATTTTGGGGAAGTGTAATAGTTCTCCAACTGGGAATAACCTGATTTTAAATCTCTGAAAATAACAAAATTTACACAAAACCATTTACACTTTTCATTATTGCGCACTGGCCACTTTTTTGAATAAGTTAAATAGTTTGAAACGAGTGTTTTTCAAACACTTTTCGTGGGAGCCACTTTTACCACTGACTGACCTCCGCAACCCACGCCGACTGTCCTTCATGATACACCATTTATGCTTACCTTTAATGCTACAGGTGAGGCGGTTTGACCCTCACGATCTCATTTGCTTTGCCATTCAACGTTACATTTTTGCTAAGGACTTCAGCTGATTATTTAAATTCTTGTTGCATCCTTTGAAAAAAAGCAAGGGTTTTGTCCTCAAACACGCCATTCTTCGGCTACTATTGTCTTTGAAGATTTGAGGGTTTTAACTCTCATTTGCCAGTACTTCCCTGCATAAAACACACATGGGTATTGCATCCTGATTTGCACTGGCGCAATTAACAAAGCCATACCTCAAGAAATCATCTTTATAATGCTTTGTTCCCGGTTTCAGTTTTTTCTTTGTTTAAATTATCCACCTTAATTTCTTCACAGTTCTGTTGCCTTGCTTGCTCGCAGCTCGAAAATGGAGGAATTTCTACTCCGTGATTTTGTGCCAAAAGCATGGACATGTGCGTGACATCAGTGTACGTGCCGAGCACATGACCTGCTCTCTGCCGCTTCTGGTGGGAAGACTGTATCATTCCCGCAATCAGGAACACCACGACCGATCGCTCCGCAACCCTCCCTGCGATCCACAGTTTCAAAAACCCTGTTTTAATTGTGTAAACCTTTTAAAACATGCCCAGCTTCACCTGTGCATCTAAAAAAATCTAACCCAATTTAAACCTAACTCAATTTTGAGCCCTTTCAAAAAACTGCAAATGGGCACAACTGTTAGAATTTCTCCATGCTCATTATTCTGGTCTGAGGGCATGACCAGTTTTGTAGGGGGTGGGGGAGAACTGCGAAAGGCTCAACATGCAATGTTTTTTAAGCAAGCATTAACAATCGTGAAAACTCAATTTACAGAATTTGTACTTGAATTTTGTTACCCAGTGCTCTGGTTTGCCTAATTTTACTTGCATTATGCTACTAGATCCAGTACACCCAGTTGGTGCTGATGTTTCTTTGCAAGTAATCAATCACTGGAATCCTGAGAATGAAGATTACAGCTAGTTGACTCCCTGATGATTAATGAAAAATGCTACATTTTGAAGCAGGGTTGGGACTCTTTAAAATCTTTAAAACTGACAGCAAAATCACCGAACAACAATGAGTCAGAATACAGGAGGGAGATAGAGAACCTCATGGTGTGGTGTAACGACAACAATCTCTTCCTTAATTTCAGCAAAACTAAAGAGCTGGTCTTCACGAAGCAAAATATTTTACACACCCTGACTGTATCAACAGGGCTGAGGTGGAGATGGTTATCAGCTTAAAATTCCTAGGTGTGCACATCACCAACAATCAATGCTGGTCCACCCACATTGATGCTACGACCAAGAAAGCAATACAGCGCGTATAATTTCTCAGGAAACTAAGGAAATTTGGCATGTCCACATTGACTCTGACTAACGTTTACAGATGCACCATAAAAAGCATCCTATCTGGCTGCATCACAGCCTGGTATGGCAACTGCTCGGCCCAAGACCGTAAGAAACTACAGAGAGTCATGAACACCGCCCAGTCCATCACATAAACTCGTCTCCCATCCATTGACTCTGTCTACACATCCCGCTGCCTTGGGAAAGCGGGAAGCATAATCAAAGGCCCCTCCCACCTGGCTTATTCACTCTTCCAACTTCTTCCATCGGGCAGGAGATACAAAAGTCTGAGAACACGCACTAACTGATCCTAAAACAGCTTCTTCCCCGATGTTACCAGACTGCTAAATAACCCTCTAATGGACTGTGGTGGTATGGATATGAGCACTGCCATTGGTGCAGAGCATTGGTTTCCCATTGGCTCTGGTTGGTCATGTGCCTCTCGTCCGATTGGCTGGGACTAGTCATGTGACTGCTCTCCAATTGGTCGAGAAGCAAGTAGACCCCGCCTCCGAGGCGGGGTATAAGTACCCAGAGTTCCAGGCGGTCGGCCTTTCTCTGTAGTCGACCACCGGGCTAACAACTAGCTGATTAAAGCGACAATTTGGATCTTCATCGTGTCTCGAGTCCAATTGATGGTACATCAATTTAATCAGCTAGAATTTTGGAATGGAGCTTCGCATCAAGCCTGACTGCCTCCGCACTACAGCCATGCTTCAAATGCGTCTGCAATCTTTAAACACTGGCAGGCGAGTTTTAATAGTTACCGAGCAACTGCAGCCAGCAAGCCCACCAAGGAGCAGAAACTCCACATCCTCCACTCATGCGTGGGCACGGCGGTATATTCAATGATTGAGGACGAAAGCGATTATGATGCGGCCATGGAGATTCTCAAAGGATACTTTCTCCGGCCGGTCAACGAAGTATACGCACGGCATCTCCTGACGACTAGACAACAGTTCCCTGGTGAGTCTCTCGACGAATTTTACCAGGCCCTCACAGATCTGGGGAGAATGTGCGCCTGCCTCCAAGTTTCGGCGACTGAGCACATGGAACTTTTAATTAGAGACGCTTATGCTGCTGGCATGCAATCCCCCTCTATCTGCCAACGATTGCTGGAGAAGAACGCCCTCAGCCTAGCTGAGGCACGGACCCTCGCAACCTCCCTGGAGGTCCCTGACCTGAACAACCGCGCATACGCCCCCGGCCGCGCAGCAACCCCATGGACTTCATGGCACGCGCCACCCCCGTCCTCCGTGGACCCCGACCCCCCCCCCCCCCCTCAGGCCTGCGCTGCGGGTCGCTCCGACAAACTAGCGGGGTCCGCTGCTATTTTTGTGGCCTCTCCAAGCACCCCCGCCCGTGCTGCCCGGCCCGCTCCGCTCTGTGAAAGAGCTGCGGGAAGAAGGGCCACTACGCGGTGGTCTGCCAGACCAAGTCGGTCGCTGCTGTTCCGCGCAGCGACCACGGACCCCCCCCCCCCCCCCCCCCCCCCCCCCCCCCCCCCCCCCCCCCCCGGGCCCCCCTAGGGCCCAGCGCCGCTCACCAACCGTCTAGCCATCCTTGGCTACGTAGTGCGTAACGGAGTGATAGGCCCCGATCCCGAACGCATGCGCCCCCTGATGGAACTCCCTCTCCCCAACTCCCTCAAATCCCTCAAACGCTGCCTGGGCTTCTTCTCCTATTACGCCCAGTGGGTCCCCAACTACGCTGACAAAGCCCGCCCCCTCATCCAGTCCACCTCCTTTCCCCTGTCGATGGAGGCCCATCAGGCCTTTAGCCGCATCAAAGCGGATATCGCAAAGGCCACGATGCATGCGATCGACGAGTCCCTCCCATTCCAGGTCGAGACGACGCTTCTGACGTAGCTCTGGCGGCCACCCTGAACCAAGCGGGCAGACCCGTGGCCTTCTTCTCACGAACCCGCCACGCTTCCGAAATCCGCCATTCCTCGGTGGAAAAGGAGGCACAGGCCATAGTCGAAGCCGTGCGACATTGGAGGCACTATCTGGCTGGCAGGAGGTTTACCCTCCTCACAGACCAACGGTCAGTAGCTTTCATGTTTGATAATGCACAGAGGGGCAAGATCAAGAACGACAAGATCTTGCGGTGGCGGATCGAGTTGTCCACGTACAACTACGATATCTTGTATCGTCCTGGGAAGCTCAACGAGCCTTCTGATGCCCTATCCTGCGGTACCTGCGCCAGCGTGTAGATTGACCGCCTCCTCTCCCTCCACATGGACCTCTGCCATCCAGGGGTCACCCGTTTTTACCATTTTATTAAGATCCGCAACCTGCCCTATTCCGTTGAGGAAGTCAGGACCGTCACCAGGGACTGCCACGTCTGCGCAAACCGCACTTCTACCGCCCCGAACGAGCACATCTGATCAAGGCATCCCGCCCCTTTGAACGTCTCAGTGTAGACTTCAAGGGTCCCCTCCCCTCCACCAACCCTAACTTATTTCTTGAGTGTTATCGACAAATACTCCCGCTTCCCTTTCGCCATTCCCTGTCCCGACATAACCACGACAACCGTCATAAAGGCCCTCCTATCCATCTTCTCCCTGTTCGATTACCCCGCGTACATCCATAGCGACCGGGGGTCCTACTTTATGAGTGACGAACTGCATCAATTCCTGCTCAGCAGGGGCATAGCCTCTAGCAGGACGACCAGTTACCCCCCCGGGGTAATGGTCAGGTCGAGCGGGAGAATGGCACCATTTGGAAG
The DNA here is from genome assembly GCF_902713615.1 of Scyliorhinus canicula. Taxonomy (NCBI): domain Eukaryota; kingdom Metazoa; phylum Chordata; class Chondrichthyes; order Carcharhiniformes; family Scyliorhinidae; genus Scyliorhinus; species Scyliorhinus canicula. Next base: position 102,722,040 of record NC_052163.1, read on the forward strand.
ACTATCCTGCTGGCCCTACGGTCCAGAGATCTCCCTATTCCCCATTGGCAAGAGGTCATCCCCGACGCCCTGCATTCAATCCGGTCTCTCCTCTGTACTACCACTAATCAAACACCTCATGAACGTCTTCTTGTTTTCCCCAGGAAGTCGTCCTCAGGATCCCCTCTCCCGACCTGGCTGGCCACCCCCGGGCCCATCTTGTTCCGGAAGCATGTGCGGGTGCACAAGTCCGACCCATTGGTTGAGCGAGTCCAGTTACTCCACGCCAACCCGCTGTATGTGTACATGGAGTATCCCGACGGTCGGCAGGATACGGTCTCGCTTCGGGACCTGGCACCCGCCGGAACTCTTTGGGTGGCGAGAGCCTGAACTCTTTGGGTGGCGAGAGCTGCCGATTCTAACAGGTTACAATGAGCATTGCTTGGCAGCAGGTGGGACATCTGTCCTTACTTGGACCAAGTAGATTGGCCGACAGATCTCCATCCCATCCAGGCACAGCAGTGGCCAGAGGAACCACAGCAATGTGCCTGGGACGTGTCAGGTCACAGAGGCCAGGTAAGTGGCAGGGCTCCTGGGTGGGGTTGATATTGAACTCCTGGGGGGCGCGATTGGGGTATCAGTGGATAGGCCTGAAGAGAGGGAGTCCCGAGGTGCCTAGTCAGAAGAGATTTCTGATGGAGGTCACCCGCCCCCAGCCAGGACATTATCATTCTCAGGGCAACTAAGAATGGGCAGCAATTTTCACCATTGTCCACATGCCGGTAATGAAGAAGTAATTCATTATCTAAGCCAACATACAACTCCTTCAAAGATCTGGCAAGTCAACTCCTTTGCAGGGGACAAGAGCCAGCTTTATTCAATAAACCACAGTGCTATTCAGAGGCTGAATACAGCACATGATTTTGAGTCCTTAATGGCAGTGTAAGGATGCTCAATTTCCAATGACAATATCTCATGCTGTTCACAATTTGGTAGATTTTAACTTTTGGCTGCAGGGAACAAAGAGGTTTGAGCTTGATTTAGGTAACCAGCAACCCTCCTCACATGGCTGTCTGAATGCCAGTTCATAGGAATGACAAGGTTAAGAATTGATGCACTATGAATTACGATGAGACGAGAGTAGAGTGTAATCGAGGCTTTATTATGCAGAGATGTGGAGCCTCCTGCAGCTGCTACTGAAATGGCTGCAGCTCGGAGAGCTCACACATTTATACTCCGCCTACTGGACAGAGCCAGCAGGCAGGGATCTACCCCCGTACCTGTACTACAGGGCCTTACCGTAATACACCTCATATGCGGTCAGTACAATATAATACAACAGTGGTGACTACCACAAGAAAACTATTTAACAAACACCGGGGCAGGGCACAATAAATATGGAAACTTAAAGATGGATCTGTAGAAAAAGGTGAAGCAGCACAACACTCCACCAATCCAAAAGGTCCATTCGATAAGACAGCATTGCAACATCCGTGGGCGAGTACTTGTGGTGACATTCAACCATTACATTAGCTAGACCAGCTCCATGGTGACTTCAAGCTGTACATGCCGCTTGTGACATCACTTCTGATTGTCTGGTGACCTAGAATCTAAGCAGAAAACTATTCGAAGTAGGTATGGCTCAGTTTATAAACATGAATGTAGGATACTGACAGCTGAGAACAGTTTGAGTCTGTCGCAATTTGACTCCTTTGGCATCCATCCATTGAAAGAAAAGAGTTCAGAATTAGCTGAAGCGCTGTTTACTTCTATAAACTATACACCTGACAAACTTGGATGCCAATTTGATTTGAACAAAGAGATGATGGAGCCCCTGTAAATACTTAAAGAGTTTGGTTCGGTACCAAAATTACATCATTGACGTCTAATCTTGAATATTATTAATTGCAAGATGGTGTGCACTTCATCTTACAAACCAGTAATGCACAATAGAATTAGAATGGAACTGAACAGCCCGTAATCGAGAATAGCAAATTGCTGTCCTTTTTCCCATTGGTTACATCCACTTTATGCCCATTAGTCAGACACAACCAATGAGGAAAATCTACCCTCTGGTGTCACTTGTTTACAGGAGAAAATCTCCAGACAGCAAACAGCTCTTGGCGTGGAAAATAATTGCTACTGTCAATTCCACAGCCATGGGCAAGGTGAGTCAATTGTTACATCCCCAGAGAGGCTGAATCTTACCAGCGATGCTAAGTATACCCATAAGACATTAAAGTGCGTCCTGTATCCTCTTTCAGGTTGTTGCCTTTCACAATTTGTTATTCTCCTAATTCACAAGCAGTTTGTAACTGAAAAGTAGGATTTGTGATCTTTCCCAAAGGCTTCTAATTATTGCTGGTTACATTATGTAGCTATAGATTCTGACTGCAGTCATTGTTCAGAATTTAAGCTTCATATAAGCATAGATAAGCGGTGGAGGAGGAGGGCATTTGTTATGATCATGGCTGATCATCCAACTTAATAGCCTGATATCAGCTTCCTCCCACATCTTTGATTCCCTTCGCACCAGGTGCTATATCTAACTGCTTCTTGAAAACATACACAACTGCATTCTGTGGTAGCTATAAGGGTCCTTCCTGTTTCTTACCTTGGCCGGGATTCTCCCCTACTCGGTGGGGTAGGGGGGTCCCGGCGGGATGGAGTAGCATGAACCACTCCGGCGTCGGGCCACCTCAAAGGTGCAGAATTCTCCTCACCTTCAGGGGCCAAGCCCTAACCTTGAGGGGCCAGGCCCGCGCCGGAGTGGTTGACGCAACGCCGGCTGGAGGGAAAGGCCTTTGGCGCCACGCCAGCCGGAGCCGAAGGGACTTTGCCGGCCGGCATAAGTCCGTGCATGCGCCGGAGCGTCAGCAGCTGCTGACGTCATCCCCGTGCATGCGCAGAGGAGGGGGTCACTTCCGCGTCTGCCATCGTGAAGACTCTGGCGAACGTAGAAGGAAAAGAGTGCCCCCATGGCAGAGGCCCGCCGGCCGATTGGTGGGCCCCGATCGCAGGCCAGGCCACCGTGGGGGCACCCCCCAGGGCCAGATTGCCCCGCGCCCCCCAGGACCCTGGGGCCCGCCCGCACCGCCTGGTCCCGCCGGTAAGGTAGGTGGTTTGATTCCCGCCGGCGAGTCCGGCATGACAGCAGCGGGACTTCAGCCCATCATGGGCCGGAGAATCGACGTGGGGGGGGGGGGGGGGGGGGAATAGGCGTGGCGCAATTCCCGCTCTCGCCGAATCTCTGGTGCCGGAGAATCTGGGAGAAGGCGGGGGCGGGATTTTAATCAGCAAGCGTGCCGTGAAGAAAATGTGCTAAAGAACCACCACCTGAAGCAAAGATTCTTTTTGACCTTCATTATTATTATTTTTCACCCCCTCCTCTCCCCTGCCTCCATGTTTGTGTGTGGGTAGAGGGTGGGGCAGTGGGATTCAGGGATTAGGTGATAGTCAACCAGTTAAATTGACTGCATTTTTCCATGATAGTTCTTGTTATAAATAAAGAGTACTTGTGTTTGAACATACACACCTGGTGACTGCGGTTATTGAGCAGCCAAAGGCCAAAGTGTTTGGGTATTTTTAGAAGAATTATTGATTAGTTCACTTTTGTTGTGACTCTGGGTCGAGTGGGGCTAGAATTTACTGAGCACTTGCCCAGGGTATTGTAACATAATAAATTCCACAGCCCGACCATTCTCTTGGTGAAGAAATTTCTCCTCATCTCAGTTCTAAATGGTCTACCTCGAATCCTCAGACTGTGATCCCTGATTCTGGACACCCCCACCATTGGGAACACCCTTCTTGCAACTGCCCTGTCTAGTCCTGTTAGGTTTCTATGAGATCCTCTCTCATTCTTCTGAACTCCAGCAAATATGATCTCAACTGATTTCATCTCTCATAGGCCAGTTTTGCCTTCCCAGGAATCAGTCTGATAAACCTTTTCTACACTTCCTCTGTAGCAAGAACATCCTTCCTCAGATAAGGAGAACAAAACAGCACACAATGGGCTGGATTCTCCCAAAATGAGACTTTGTCCCCACGCCAGCGTAAAAACGGTGGTGTTTTACTCCCGAAATTCAAAGAAAAAGGTTAGACGAATTAATTGCCCTGCAGGGGGCTAGCAGGGACCCGGAGTGAATCTCGCAGCTTTTGCTGCAGATACGGGCCTCTGTACTTCCGGGTTAGAGGCCGCATATGCGCATGGTGATGACCTCCAGCGGCCGTGCCGTGCTCCATGGCGGACTCGGACCATGGTGCAGGACAACCAAAATAAATCCTCCGATCGGCCGCGCGCCCGAGTCTCAACTCCTGCACACTAAAACACCAGCCGCCTGGTCTCCGGTGCGCCCGCCCCCAACCAGGGTGGCCGCGGACTGAGTCCACAGCCACTACGCGAGCATCCCATCCGGCAATAGGTGGTTAGTTCCACACCGACAGGAAATTGGCCGGTCGGAAGTGAAGGTTTTCTCAGCAGGCCTCTGGCAATCAACCCCTGGCCATGTGGCATGCTCCGCGGTGACGCCGATTTTCAGTGCCAGAGAAACGCCGGACCGGCGCCGGACCCGATTACGCCATAAAATTGGATCCTCCGCCTCGGCGCCAGCTGTGATTACAGCGTCAGGCTGCAGAGAATCCAGCCCAATGTTTCAGATGTTGTCTCCCCAAGGCCCTGTACAATTGCAGTAAGGCATCCCTGCTCCTTGAACCCTCTTGTTATAAAGGCCAACATACCATTTGCTTTCTTTACTGCCTGCTGCACCTGCATGCTTACCTTCAGTAACTGGTGTACGAGGACATTTCCCTCTCCTACCTGTGGACATTCAGATAATAATCTGCCTTCCCATTTTTGCTACCTCACATTTGTCCAAATTATACTGCATCTGCCATTCATTTTCCCACTCACACAACTTGCCAGAAAGGTTTAATTTGATATGGTTGGTATGTTACAGCAATACTAGTTCCACTCAAAGAACAGATCGAAGACTCCATCATGCCTGCCACAAAGTTCAATTACGACAGTTACTATCCTGGTAACAGCTCAACTGAGAGTGGGTTTGGAAACTTTGACAGGTGAGCTATTATTATCAGTAAGACTTCTCGGGCGCGATTCTCCCAAACAGGGAGAAATCGTAAGGCTGGCGTCAAAAACGGGCGGGTTTAACGCCAGCCTCCCCCCCCCCCCGACCGGGAACCGATTCTGGTCCCCGGTCGGGGCTAGCATGCCGCGGCCGTGAACTCCGGCATCGCGGGCTTAACGAATTTCGTTAAGCCCACTTGCCAGAGTTTGCGACGGCTGACGCGTCACATGACGTCAGCCGCGCATGCACGGATTGGAAGACTCCAACCCGTGCATGTGCGGATGACGTCATCGCGCATTTGCGCGAAACCCGCGCATGCGCGGGCTGGGATGCCCCTCAGCCGCCCCGCAAATTGATACAGCGGGGCGGCGGAAGGACAAAGAGTGTGCGGGAATCGGACCCGCTGCCCGCGATCGGTGGGCACCGATCGCGGGCCCATGGCACCCTTGGCACGTCCGTGGTACTGCCGTGCAAATCGGTGCCATGGTTGCCAAGATCCGAACTTTACGGCCGTTTTTACGAACGGCCAGACCAGGTGTGTTTGCCGTTCGTAAAAACGGCCATAAAGGGCTTGGACTTCGGCCCATCGGCCAGCTGAGAATCGCTGCTCGCCGTAAAAAAACGGCGGCAGCGATTCGTGTCGGGAGTCGGGCGTGGGGGGGGGGGGGGTGGAGAATAGCAGGAGGGCGTCAGACTAGCGTGGCCGTAAAAATTTACGACCCCCGCTATTCTCCGCACCGTCGTGAGTGCGGAGAATTGCGCCCCTCATTTTTGTCTTTGCAGTTCCTCACCAGTGAGCATTAAGCATTAAGCAATTTGAATATTAATCTTTATGTGCGGGATTCTCTGTTGGCAGGATCCTCCCCTTTGCCAGCAGTGCACCCACACTCACAGATTTCCCGACGGCGTGGGGATGCCCACAATGGGAAACCCCATTGGCCAGCTGCCGGGATGGAGGATCCCACTGCCGGCAGGAGTGTGCCGGAAAACGCATGCAGCGGGTCAGACAATCCCACCCTATATCTTTTACAAGTTTCATTTTTCCTAAATGCAGCGAATTTCAAGTTGAAAATTCACATTCTATTACACATTAAAGCTTCCCCCTGTCCTTCCTGGTTAGGAGCACAGAAACAGGAGTAGGCCACTTTGCCACCAAGCCTATTTTGTCATTCAATGAGATCTTGCTAATCTGAAACTCTATATCTTATCACCATGTACTTGGCTTTGACCCATCGCGTTTAATACATTTTGGATAACAATAGCTATGGTGGTGGACTGGAGGCCTGCCACCCTCCCGGTCTCTGCCAGAATTAAGTTCTGTGGAAAGGCACAGGGTTTTAACTTCTCACCTTGCTGCCAATTGAGGCCTTTAACTGGCAAAATAATGACTACTTAAGGGCCTCATCCCACCACTGCTGGCATGAATCTAGCTGTTGGAGTGCCTATCATCATGTGACCTAGCAGGTAAAACTGTGTGATCAGTTTGGCATATGCAGGGTGGTAGGGCTGATAGGGTAGGGGTCGTATCCCTTGAACAAAGGCAGTCAATGCCTGATAGAGGATCTGGGCACTGGGAAAAGTTGGGGGAGGAGGAATGGGGGCTACCACCTGTCCTCGCTGCTGATTCCACTGCATACCTCTCCATGTGACCCCCCCGTGTGACCCTGTAGTACCCTCAATAACGACACGAGAGTGTGGAATGGTAAACGAAGGCTTTAATAAGCAGAGAACTAACCAGTTACCAGTTACTGAGTGCCACCTATAGGGAGTCACCTTATATACGGCTCCCTGGTGGGCGGAGCTGGAGGCGGAGTCCCCCAGGGTTCCAAACCCGTTCTTAAACCTACATGGTGTTAAGGGCACAGTAACTATTCATCACATACCCCACCCCATGAACCACCCCACCCCCTGCACCCCAGCCCTGTATTACTTACCTGGGACTTTGGTACCAGTCCTTACGGCAGCAGCCATGGTCTCCACAGTGGCGATGCTGAGCACAAGTGCTGCTGGCCTATGATTGGCTGGCAACCCTCGGTAGGCATGACTTCTGTCCCCAGCGTCTTTGATTTCAGGAGAGGACCCCATTGCTGCCCTCCCTGCTACCTGTGTCATGTGGCTTGGCTGACCTTGGGGGAAGGACTCATGTTTATTAGGCTCTTGATGGTTTGTTTTGACTTCCTCTCCCCGGGATTAGACAGTTGGCACTGCTTAATTTTGTTCTTTTGTATAGCTGCACTGGCATGGTGAGCCCATGTAAAGATGGCCGCCGGACCTCCACGCCGGCAGCTCCCAATGCATCACATTTCCACTTAATGGTGAGGAGTCCTAAATCTATCGATAAGGTGATAGTTGCCGGCCCAGAGTGCTGTTTTCCTGTATAACATATATGGAGGTCCACTCGACCCGGGAAGATTGGTTGGGTTGGGCATGTAGATTACCATGCTGGAAGCTCCTATATGCACTAAATATACCCTTCTAACATCTTGCATTCTCATTTCTACACAGGCTGTCTCGAGTCATCATATCTGAGTGGACACAGATGCTCAGGCCAGGACCGGCTTATTCATGAGGAAAGACCTGGGCTTCTCGCTGCTCACAGCAGCATCTAGTTTTCCCTATGCCATGCTCATAACCTGCTGAAATGCAGTTACCAGAATTTTTACTGGGTTGTTTGCCTTTTCCCTCTCTGCTTCCACTCCCTGAGGCGCAGCACCTGAGGAACCCCTATTCACCCTCTTCTTCTTCGCAGCTTCAATCCTCAGGAATCTCCTTTCCCTGGTTTATTCCCATTCAGAAATCGACAGTTCTTTAGCCAGTGTCCCATTCTTCCACAGTTAAAACATTCCTTGTCCGTGTTGCCCCATTCTTGCTTCCGTTCTCTTCTGTCCCCTTTGCTTCCCTTCATCTCATGCACTTTACTCTTCTGCTTGAACTCTTCCCCTGCGTCAGTTTCCGCAATACCCCTGCCTCTGTATTCGTCAGATCCTCAGGGTTGAATGATGATCTACCATAGTTTTAATCCATGGCAGGAAGTGGGATACCAGAGTCCTCAGCAAATGATTTCTAACAGTCACGTCTAGTTGTAATTTTTCCTAGTTGCCTCTAATAGCCTTCAAATACACAGACCATGACCTGTGATGCGCAATCAATGGACACGAAAATGAAGGAGTAGTCCGAATCGAAGGCTTTAATCAGCAAGAAGTGAGCCCAGCAGCAGGAGTACAGAAATGACCTGGCTGCTGGGGAACACGGGTTCTTATGCCCCGCCTCGTAGGCGGAGCTACCTTCCTCTCGACCAATGAGAATACAGAGAACACAACACTTGGGCCAATGGGCAGCGAGCCCTCTGCACCAATGGCAGCTCACACTCCCAGATACCGTAATACCCCTAGTCGTACTACCACAACCTGTCTGCAAACACATGTGATGCCTCACTCACTAGCTGCCAAGTCTGTTCAACCTGTAATAAGGGGCTGCCCTCAACATGACCCAATGGCATTAAAATCTCATCCTGCAACCTGCTCACATTTCCATTCCCCATCTTAGTAGCTACGATAAACTCTGGTTCAGAGAGAACAAGATGCAGCTTGTTCATCTCATCCTCATTTCAATTCTAAATTTCCCCTATCTCTTCTTTATTAGTAAAGTGGACAGTGGTGCCTTAGGCTTGGCACATTGGCTATCATCTGCTGTAACCGGAGGGTTTTATAGGGGACTACATAGTCATTTTGCAACAGTGCTGGACCACCGCCTGCTGTCACAGAGGGCATATCAGGCTTGGTGGACCAAGTGCTTCGGGAGCCGGCCATGTTCTGCTACACTGAGTCCCATCATCAATCTCTTTCCTTACTTTGTCCCAGTGTATAATTCCTTCCATAGATAGAATAGAATCCCTACAGTGCAGAAGGAGGGATACGGCCCATCGAGTCTGCACTGACCCTCTGAAGGAGCACCTTACCCAGGTACACTGTCCCATCCTATCCCCGTAACCCCACCTAACCTACGGGTCAATTTTACCATGGTCAATCCACACAATTGCACATCTTTGGACTGTGGGAGGAAACCGGAGCACCTGGAGGAAAACCACGCAGACACAGGGAGAAAGTGCAAAATCCACACAGTCACCCAAGGCTGGATTTGAACCCAGGTTCCTGGTCCTGAGAGGTAGCAGGGATAACCATTGTGCCACTATGCTGCCCATGGCAGTATGAAGGTAGCCATACCCCTGGCTCCTGATAATGTTAGGATCAGCGTCTGATCCTTTCCATACAGAGACCTGGGCAGCCTCCTCATGTGCCTGCGCTACATTGTAACCAGTCATATCATCTTCCAGCTGCCCCTTCACCTTGCTGGCTCTCTCCAGATCTCTGGCACTCGACTCCCGTTGACCCTGGCACGGCCACTTACTCTCTGAAACCCGGCATTGCAAATAGTCTACTGAGTTCCTTGAAGCTTCTTCTTGCACTCACCTCTCCTGCCTTTCGTTACTTAAATTTGCCCCTCACCGACCAACAGTGGCTTCCCTATTGTTTACCCTATTCTTCCGCTCCTCCTTTTCCTCCAGTTCTTGCTTAGGTTCCTCTTTAGAATTTGGCTACAAAGTCAAACTGCTTTTCTTTAGGTTTTTGTCTATGAGCTGCTACCCGCCCACTCTGCTGCCTTCTCCTCAGAGCAGTTAGCATTCATCAGCTCCTGCACCAACGCTGCAGAGAAGTTCAATTTATCTCCGACATATTTGGATATCCTACCTTCCATTGAGGGTTTCTTGACCTTGGTCCTGTCCATAATTTGTCCTTAATCTTAATGTCCTGCTGCGATTGCCAGATATGCAAGGCGCAAGCTTCCATTTAATCTTACTGTCAGTTCTTGACTTCAGGATTTTAAAAGAGACAATCTTGCACAGACACAGGCTTTTAAGCTTATCCACAAATGTGTTCATTGACATCAATGATGATGTGGAGATGCCGGCGTTGGACTGGGGTGAGCAGAGTAAGAAGTCTTACAACACCAGGTTAAAGTCCAACAGATTTGTTTCAAACACGAGCTTTCGGAGCACTGCTCCTTCCTCAGGCGACCTGAGGAAGGAGCAGTGCTCCGAAAGCTAGTGTTTGAAACAAACCTGTTGGACTTTAACCTGGTGTTGTAAGACTTCTTACTAGGGTAATGATGTCACACAATACTCAAAACAACGACTCATTAATGAAAACCTCCACGAAAAGCTACCGGCAAACCCCCAAATTTCTGCCCAAACCTCAACTCAAACCCCCCCAGGATTTAGTGGCAACCCTTGAATTCTTCTTAAACCTCAGCCCCAATGTTCCTCGGACCTGGCTGATACTTGCGGCTCTCTGCACTCTTGGCTCTTCTGGTTGGAGCTGTTGGATGTGAATCAAGATGACCGTTCCTGACCCTCCTTTGTGACTGCATGTGCATGATTCAACTGTCTCACCCTTTTCATTACAAAACTTTATCAAAAATATCAAAGCATATTCTGGAGACATCCTGTTTGGGTGGGCAGGGCTTAGCACCATTTAATCTCCTTTAGCCTGCTACCTGCCTTATTCTGACAAACCATTCATCACAATGTTGTTTCCATAACGGAAAGAATGGACCCCATTCAGGAGTGATGTCTCTGGCACCCAAGTTGATCTGATTTCTCCTTAGCTGATGTTGATGTTTTGTTTGTATAGAGGCTGGATAGAGCCGGAAAATTATGACCACCTACTTCCTTGCCTACAACCACACTCAGGTAGAATGAAAAATTTTGACAAAGAGTCATCCAGACTCAAAACGATAGCTCCGTTCTCTCTCCACAGATGCTGTCAGAGCTGCTGAGACTGTCCAGCATTTTCTGCTTTTGTTTCAGAATCCAGCATCCGCAGTAATTTGCTTTCACCTTTATATTATATCAGGTGAGGGGCTGTTTAGCTCGCTGGGCTAAATCGCTGGCTTTGCAAGCAGGCCAGCAGCATGGTTCGATTCCCGTAACAGCCTCCCCGAACAGGCGCCAGAATGTGGCGACTAGGGGCTTTTCACAGTAACTTCATTTGAAGCCTACCCGTGACAATAAGCGATTTTCATTTCATATCATATTTATGAAAAATTCCATACTGGTTCTCTGTTCCACTCAATACCTTGAAAACTTTAGTCACATTTTCACTTAGCATTTAAAATTCCAGGGAATATCATACTAGTTTTTGTGATCTCTCTTGTAATTTAAATTTTGGAGTTTAGGTGCCATCTTGTTAACTGTATTCTGCACTCCCTCTATGGCCAATATCTTTTCTAAGGTGAGGTGCGAGAACAGCTCATCGTCATCTAGGTGTGGTCTAACCAGGGCATTGTACAGCTGTAGCATGACTTCTACCGACTGGTATTCAATGTTTTCTAGATATAAAGGTCAATATTTCAATTGTCTTTTTGAGTTTTTCTGTGCTGGTTCATGACATTTTAATGATTTATGTACCTGGATGTTCATGTCTTTTTTTTTCTCTGACCTAATCTAGCAATATATCTTGGTAACATTATGCTTCCATCTACATTGCTTTCAATGCCACCTATCTTTGTGCCAGTAGCATGTTTGAACATGTGGCTTTCTGTTTCACCATCTGGCTTACTAATAAATAAGGTAAATCATTGAGGCTTCATTTCAAATACTTGCGGGACAGGATTAGCCACATCCTGCTAAATGTGTACCTGCCCATTTTCCCCATTCACAACCTTCTATGTGAAACTTGCTGTTGAGAGAGACTTGGGTGTGCACCAACCTTTGCACCAGCTGCATGGTGACGTCTAACTCTGCATGCCACTTGTAGCAGTTGACGTATCTTTTCATCTGATTGCCCAGTGACCCATAATCTATGCAGCCAGTTGTTAGAAGTAGGTGTGGCTCTGTTTGTGCATGTGAATGTAGGTAATGTGCATTTGAATGTAGGATACTGACAGCTGGGAACAGTTGGCCTCCGTCACAACCTGACTTTCTTGGCTCCATCCATTACACCTCTTCTTCCTTTAAACATGTAAGGAAAGAAAGATTCCAATGGAAAAACCTAGATTTAAGGACATAACAAAAAAGGTTTGTGCCAGATGGAATAAAGTCACCCGATCAACTGATTAGAAACAGAAAAGAGAGAAGAACAAAGTTGAAAATCAGCTTAAGCTTTGTTTACTTCTGTAAACTGTGCACCTGACAAACTTGGATCGCAATTTGATTTGGACAAGAAGATGACGGAGCCCCTGTAAATACATGGGGCGGGATTCTCCGTTAACCATTGCCAAAATCGGGAAACTCTATTGGGCGAAGAATTGGTTCCAAAGCCAAAATCACGGCAGGCGTCGATTTGTCTCTGGAATGTTGGAGGGTGTTGGAGATAGTTGTGACGGAATGTCAATGTCATCCTCCGACCCAAGCTCCGGGTGTCCTGAGTCCCGGGTGGAGGGCTGTTGTCCATTCCTCAAAACATTTGTGTCGGACCTGATGGCACTCGTGGTTTGGAGGACACGTAGGTGTGTGGTGGTATCCCGTCTGGGCAAACCCCTGCCCAGACGGAATTCCACATTGGTCACAGGCCCCGAAACCTTCCTCGGGGCTGTTGTCCCACAATCCTAGCCACCTCGCGGAAATACCCTCCGTGCCTTTTTGCACTGCGCGGAGGGGTTTCCTGTAAGGGCTGCTGTTGCACACCCTTCACCTCCTTATCCTCGCCCGTCGTCCGGACACGCCACGGCGTGCCTTGTTGCCGCCTGGCAGCGGGTGTCCCCACTGGAGGTCCTTCTATGGAGGAGTCCTCCACCCTCAATCTTGGGGACCTAGGGTGGGGGGTGTTGCATGCAGCAGTGCCGTACTATCACTGATTGCACCGGTTCACGGACTCCCAGGAAGCCTGCCATTTTTGCGGTTTTGTGGAGTCCGTGGACCATGTCTATGTTACATGTTTTAGGCTGAACTCCCTTTTTAGTTTTCCAACCAATCTTTTGCTGGACTTTTGTTTCCACTTCAGCCCCACGCAGAGAGGGGCGGAGGACCTCCTTGTGAACCTGCTCCTAGGCCAGGCGGAGTGTGCCATTTATAGGTCTAGGCAGCGGGCAACCGAGGGGGTCGTTCAGCCAGACTGTCTGCTCCTCTTCCGCAGGTACATTCGTAGCTGGGTGTCCCTGGAAAGGGAGCATGCGATGTCCACACGCACCATCGAGCCCTTCCATGGCCAGTGGGCACCGCAGGGGTTGGGCTGCTTTATTGACCCCTTCAACTACATTCTTATTTGATGTTTTTAAAGTTTCCGTTGATCTTTGTTATGTTCGGGCAGTGCCCCTCACAGGAGCGGTCCTTTTTTGCTTTGTCCCTCGGTTTGTTTTCCTTCCTTCTGTTTTGTTGGTGGACATTGAAAGAGTGGCCAATCCACCTACCCTGCACATCATTGGGTTGTGGGGGTGAGACCTATTAAGGCACGGGGAGAATGTGCAAACTCCACACGGATAGTGGCCTGGAGTCCTCCACGCCATGAGGCAGCAGTGCTAACCAGTGTGCAACCGGGCCGCTCCTATTCTGGATTCCTGACTTTAATCACTACATGCATCAAGGAATTAACCCTATTAGTTATTCACAACAACAAAATATATGGCAGCTTTCCTCGTGGGGAATGCCTAGAAGTTCAAGACAAGGCTCCTGCTGCCTTTGTGCTACAAGGGACTTCTGAGGCTTTCCTCGGTATAATTCTAATGCTATTTAAATAGCACATTTGGAGAAGTGCTCCATAGAAGCAGATGGTTAGCCTTGCCCTCTTTCCATCCAGATTGAGGTTCCGATTGGGTTTGCTGGCATTATTAAAATAATAGTACCTTGATAAGGCCGCACATTGAGATGTTCAAAGAAACTTTGTCTATTTGCAATAACTATTATATACATCACAATGTGAATCCCAACTGAGTCTGCCTTGCCAGTGTCTAACAGGCCGGTTTTACATTGTGTAGAGGTCCCCCACCCATTAACAGGAGAGCTCACATTCCGCAAGGTTCATGGGGAAGTTAATTGTTCACACCCTGTAAGTACTTGCGGGTTATTAACTTTTTAACTACTGCAAAAGACCTTTAGGCCTTGTGGTTGCTGCAGTCAATGACCATCACCATTGCTGCAGGCCTCTCAAAGAAACCACAGCAGCTGTATTTCTACCTGTATAGATCTTAACAAAAGCCCATTTATCATTTTCTGTCTGAAACTTAATTGATTTTAGCCACTTGATTTTGCCATTTCAGAAATTCACTTTGGTTCGGACAAGATGTCAGCTAATTAATGCAAATGCAGGTCTTTGGATAGTAAATTTTAGAACAGGTTTCTTAAAAGAGAAATATATACTTAAAATTGTTAGACAATGGCTCCTTAAAATGTCTTGTGGGTGATCAGACTGCAGAAATATAACCCTCGTGAACCCCTTATTTGACAGTAATTCTTTTAGGAATGCTACCTTGAGAGTTTTCAAATCTATCTGGAACAGTTGTTGTCCAGGAATCCTGCATTAAGAGATCTTCAGTACATGACCAGCAAGGAAGACAACTCCCCCGCCCCCCCACCAAAAATCTCATTGTTATCCCAAAATCACTATTACCTTGTCCTAGTTGGGACTGCTGTAGCACGACAATTGGTCAATTTTGATATATAATTAATTTGATTAATTCTCAAGAAGGTGCACCTTCTTATTTCATTATCTAAGGTAGGAATGTAATTGAACTGTTTCATACTGTAATGCTATCTCTTTATGTGATTCTAGATTTCACAAATCCTAGATGTTTCTAGAAACATTAGCTCTATGATGTATTAATGCACTCTACTGAAATGTAATTATCTATTAATTAACTAATTATTATATAATCAAGGTACATCTCGTATCTGTTTCATGACTGGCTTTAAATACAAAATCAATATAAAATTAATAAAGAAGATTTATAGAGAATGTAATGGCTGCTGGAAGCCACTTGTCAGAATTTAAAACAGTCTCCTTGACCTTGTTACAATAAACACAATATGAAAGTGGTATAAAAAAATGAATATCCAGTCCTACTTGCAAAGCTCATTCTCGGAGTTGGGCCTGCATTTGGGTTATCTTGGACCTGGGTTGCTGTCTTATACCATCAAATTTAATTGACAACAACATGTAATTTAAATGCAGATTACAATGTTCAGCACACAAAACTTGTCACAGGGAAATAATGTTTATGGTTTATTGCAACAATTTATTCGGGCAAGTAATCAGTATGGATTAATAAAGGATATTTGTGGTGTGATTACGTCAAATGGGACATGGAGATCTATGTAATCTATGTAATCTACTAAAGGGACTTTTAGAAGGATTTGAAAACTTGTATTAGAAAGGATATGTACAATTCCACAAGTTTAGGGTAAAGACATCACCCAGCTAACATGCTGATGTGGCAAGCACTACTAGCTGGATGCTTACAAGGGTAAACAGCCAGCTGGTGTCAAGCCTCAGATATCTCCAGGGCCCATATCAGTATTTTGAATGCCTGTTGACGTCTGTACTACCTCAAAGACCTGATTTAGCAGACAAAGCTAGCAGTGCAAGGCTGAGCCTGAAAGTAGCAAGAGGTTAGGAGGAGCCTCTAAGAGGTAGGCAAGACAGATAATTCTTGAGATAGCATACACGTAAAAATCTGCAAATTGTTTAATATAAACCTAAGGCAGGCAATGTTCAAATTTAAGCAACGTACTGCGCACATGACTCTCAATGTATAAATATTTCATGGTTTTTCAATTGGGTAGGGTCCTGCTTCAGAGACATTCTCTGGGGTAATGCTCCCCCAAAGCGTTGGTCAATAAACGTTTGTTCTGTACCTGTGGGCTCCCGAGATCATTTTGTATAGTAATCTGATCCACAACACACTGCTGTTATTAATTAAATACAGTCTCAACAATTGTTTAATTGAGTAGATTATTCTTCGATTTCATTACATGAAAGGATTTACAAAAATAGACAGCTTTGTAAATGTTCATCACCCAGAAAAATAATAATTTTATAAATACTTTGACCTATTTCTTCTGTCATCAAAATTATTTTAAATAGTTTACTAAAATTATACGATCAAAACATTTGAGCACAACAGTAATTCTATTGTCAAATTTCACGTCCTTGAAATTTGTGTAAAGACAATACAGATAAATGTAACATTTAAGAAAATGCAGAAGAGGTCTGATTAGTGTCAATAAGTTATGGCAACTGATTCACAAATGAAACATCCATAAAGAAAACACATTCTACTATTTGACATTTTTCTTGTTTTGTTTTTGGTTTAATACCTGAACATTCCGTCACCGATATAAAATCTATATTTTTCTTGAGTGCTTTCTTCAAGTATAATCTTTAATGTATCCAAGAGGAATGTAAAGAGTTCCAGCATATAACTGATTTTAGACTGGTTCCATATGGCTACATAACTGTCCTATGCTATTTCTACTTGAACCTACTTTATTTTGCATGGTTGCTACTTATTACCAAGATTAATTTTTATTGTCAGTTTTTCTTATCAGTAGAATTTTTGATGCAGAAAGTAGAAGCCAGAAGGGTTTTGCATCACATCGTAGGATGCATGGTTCTTTCTTTTCAAACAGAATGCAATCTGTAAGATTAAAATATTGTTGATTAGTAAACATACAAGAAATATTATAATTTATTAGGTAATTCTATAAATAATACTTGAAATGCTGCCTAAATAATACCAAAATACACTCATCTTCAGCTGCGTATGGCTAAGCTCTTCTATGTTGAGTCTGCTTTGTTAGAGAACGGTTCTATTTTACACATTGCTCTTTTAAAGTTGTATAGCAGAAGGGCAATTTACTGTGATGGGCAATCTACGTGTTTTGCTGCTCGCACTAATGGAGCAGCAGTACATGGCACTGAAAACAGAAATATTAATGACCACAGCCAATGATTTGAAGCAGTTCCAAATCTTTTGCCCACTGAAATCAAATATTGTCGGGAATAACATTCTGATGTTAATCAACACTCTCTCCTAACTTTTATCAATTGATGGCTTAGGAGGTATGGCTAGTGTTGTTTACTGTCATTTGCCACGATGTTTAAATTTACGGCAACTATTTCTCCAAATGCAAGTTGGAATTTTCTGTTTGACCAACACTGGCTCACCTGTGAAGCCGTGGCAGGGGAAGATTGGACATCTCGGAATTTCATTGGAAGTGATTAGGAAATAGAATACATCTGTTCTAATAGGGCTGAGAAAATTGAAATGAAACACGATATCCTCTGTTATTTATATCATAGTGTAATGTCCCAGGCAAATGACCACCCGGAAGCACTAACTGTAAGAAGCTCAAATATTTATTACACCTTCTCCTCCTGAAGGGTCGCTGGCGCCCGGCCCAAGAGGTATTTATGTCCCAGAGCCTCTGGATTAAGGGGGTAGCTCCATCCACAGACCACACTCAGGTGAAGCCCCAGGGTCTCTGAGGTGGCAGATCCCCTAGCCTCCTGCAGAGTTATATCACCTAGAAAGCACACGGCAGTTCTGGTACTTAGGATTACTGTTGGGACAGGCAAGCAATTGAAATGGCAGCTTTGGTCATGCAACAAGTTCACTTATGTAAAAATAATTGGCCTCCAACAAAACTGGGCTGCAATAGGGATTCAAGGCCCATTGTCGTGAAATATGACCCGTGACACAGGAAAATCAGCCAGGGTTAGGAGTGTAACCACAAGACACGTGAAAAGCCAAATGTACACGAAGATTCTGCCAGAATGGAATAACCTGTCCATACTCTCTTCATCAAAATTGCTGACTATGAGGGTGACTCTACAGTAATTAACTGGGGACAGATAATGGGAAAAAAATACATTCCAAGCACAGGGAGTAATGATTTGCACTCATCTCCAACCTAATGTTCTGTATTTCATGCTGCAATCTTTATTTCTGTAAGCATGATTATGATTTCAGTATAGCTTACTGCTGCAACCTCCCCTCCTATTCCCACACTGACCCATGAACGTTTGGCTCTTATTCTGTTCCAACTGACGAATTTGACTCCTATTCTGTTCCAACACACCCGATGAAGGAGCTGCGCTCCGAAAGCTAGTGATTCCAAACAAACCTGTTGGACTTTATTCTGGTGTTGTCGGGCTCTTCACTGTGCTCACCCCAGTCCAACGCCGGCATCCCCACACCATGTTCCAACTGAGTTCAGGAAGAGTGTCCTATTTCTCTCCTTGGGTAATATGCTGTTAAGCTGAGGTCTGAATGCTGACTTCAGTCACTTCAGACCTTCTCTATGACCTTTAGATATTTTACAGTGGGTGGTGCTGGTGGTATGATGGAGTCTGTTGATGCCCTTTCTTCCTTATTTGCTTGTCTTTCTTTCCAGATCTGAAGAAAGGACCCACCTGGAAAATTGACGGTATTTTCTCTCTGGAGATGCTGACTGACCTGCTCCGTGCTACCAACCCCCATTTTCATGTTTTGAGCAGGTTTTCTCGAAAAACGAAAGTAATAGAATTTATTCAGCACTTAAATTGAAATTATAATGATAATTCTGTGCTATTAAGCCTTAGAGACAAATGATTTTATGATTGAGTTGGCCAGTGATTTTATATGTCATGCCTACGTAATGCTCTTGTTCAGTCAATTTTCCATTACATACTGTACATTTCTAGACTTCAGGACTGTGCAAAATATTGAAAAATCCAATGTACATACCAGTAAACCCAACAGGAAGAGCAGAAGTAGAACGAAAAGTACACCTAGGACGATGAGTATGATTCCCCAATATGGAATTTCTATTTTGCTGGGAGAGATGGGTTCTTTAGCCTCTGCATAGAAAATACAGGATACAGGACAATTAATAGCGAAATATAATTGAATAAAATCTTCTCATTGCGATGATGTACAATAATTTACTTAAGTGTGAAATGTCCAGTCAATTTGAGTTACATGGGGTAGTTCTGCAATCTTGTATATCCAGTGGGGCTGCTGTAGGTAAAAGGAACTGGACTATGAGATAGAGCTACAGCACCATAGTTCTGATTCTCCGAGCAAGGTTCTCACGGGGATCACAAATTCATGCAATTATCCCTCGTATGGCCTAATTTGAATGAAGTTAAATGCAAAGGTGGACTTACAATGAAACACACAGCATGGCAGTGTGCGGCCCTGGCTAATGGGGAGGCCCCATACTGACAGGTGGCTGTGGGAGAACCAATTAGAGCCTGGTAGCTCTGAATTTTCAAAAAAGGCACATTCTTGGGCCTATCAGCAGGCAATGCAGAACCACATCTGGCTCTGATTGGAGGAGCCCCAGAGGGCAGGAAAATACTATCCCAGACATTGAGGAGTGGTGGAGACTTGAGAGCAGTTCAGACAGATCTCCTGATTGTCTGCTGTGAGTTTTTGAACTTTCCTTTTGTGAAACGGTAGCCAGGTCTTCGGCATTTGGGCTCGGCAGCCTGAGGCAAAAGTGAGGTTGGCGACCTTACATCAGGGTACGGGCCTGTGGGGCCTTCAGTAAGGACCAAGAAGGAGGCACTGGTCAACGGCCCTTGAGGAGAGCAGCGGGGCGACTCTTGACCTCCAGGCCAGGGCTGTAGGAGGCCGGGTGTTAGAAAATGAAACAAACAAAGAGCAGATGGCACGGCAGGCCAGATGAAGCCAACAGCAGCCAGGCTGCCAGACAGAAGCATGTGCGGTTGTTGAAGCTCCACCTGCCACCGCGCCCCCTCCCAACCTGAGCAAGAGGTGAGCAGTTGGGAGGTGCGAGAGCCAGGCAGGCACCAACGTGGCTTTTGGGGAGAAGCGGGGCGACCCAACCAGAGGCTTGGGCTGAGAGTCAAGAAAGCTGGGCAACTGAACCGACGAGGGTGAGAAGAGGGGTCAGATCAGGTAGCATTGAGGTGGGGGGGATCAGGAGAGCATTGATGTCATTTTGGGTGGGGTTTAATGCCATTTAGGGTAGGGGTTGTTGTCATTTGGGACAGGTCACCATGTCACCAGAGGGTGGGGTGTGACTTGGGGGCCCAGCAAAGAGGAGAGCGCTGGGCCACCAAAACGTTAAGGGCACCTTTGGTTAAATGTACAATACATTAGAAGAAGTTTACTACTCAGTACCACACGTAAAAAAAGACAGTTTTGAAAAAGATTGTTCACTCTATGACATTGTGTGAAAAGTTAACTTCAACTTTAGCTGACCCAAAGCAGTGTTACCTATATCAGATTGTTTTGGTAGATATCCTCAGTGCCTTTAATCCAACTGTGATAGTCTGGGCAATACAACTCACATAGTTGCAGACATTGCGATACCACCATTACTATCTCAGACCAATGGCTCTATAGTACCAACTTTAACAGTGTACATTCACAACATGGACTACAGTGGCTCAAAGAGGTGGCTCACCACCACTTGTTCAACGGAAATTAGGTTTGGCCAATAAATCTTGCCTATTCAGGTTATGCCCATGTCCCATGAACAAAAGCTAGGTGTGGTAACATGGCATGTTTAAGGGGTCGGGTTTCACAGACCACGTGATCGGCTCGGGGCCAATCATGTGGGAGTACACGAACCCCAGCCAATAGGGAGGGTGCTGACGTGTAAAGGTATGTTGTATAGTGTTCTTTGCTTGTTACGTCATTAATAAACCCTCTTTTCTTTTAATGGAAGTCTCCAGTTTATGTTTCAAGCCACCACTTGGTGACGAGATAAAAGTTTTCGATCTAAGCTGACAGTCATCGTGAATTTAGGTGGAAGAAGGAACAATTGAGAAAGTAGAGAAGCTCCAGAAAGTTTCAGAATCATTTAAATTGTGAGTGGAAAAGTCTCTAATTGGGAATCTAGACCCATTTGACATCGGGGTCAAGTCATGGAGTCAGTACATCGAACTGCTCTGGTTCTTCTTTAACATGAACAAGATCACAGGCAAGGATAGGCAGAAGTTTGCGGGCCCCAAAAGTACAATTTGATTAGGAACCTCACAGTCCTGGAGGCACCCAACTCAAAGACCTTGGCCGGGATTCTCCCTTTTGGGGACTAAGTCCCCACGCCCGCCGGAAAATGGGCGAGAACACTCTGAACTTTTTCCTCGAAGGTCCGGGGCGATTCTCCATTTTCCAGGGGGCTAGCAGAGCCCCGGTGGCGTCATGCAGCTCAGGCTGCCAGCTGGGTCCTGCTGTCCAGACCGCACGGCCTGCATGCGGAGTAAGGTAGGTCCCCCACAGATCGCGATGGCCCACCGATCGGTGGCCCCAGGTCGCGGGCCTGGCCACCGCTGAGCCCCCCCACCCCCCCGGAGTCAGATTCTTGCTGCCCCCCCACCACGGCCGCGGTTCCCAGCTCCCGCCGGGTGGTGCCAGATGTAAACCACGCCGGCGGAGAGCGGCCAGTCAACCGCGAAGAATCGCTGTGGGGGCCTGTTCCAATGACCTCCGACCAGCGCTGCATCGACCGCACGCACGCGCGCGCGACTGGCAGGTCTGCAGAGAATTGTGGAAGCGCGCTGCAGCAGATTTTCAGCGTGAACGGCTATTCTCCTCCCCCGCGCCGGGTGTGATTCTGGCACGGAGGGTCAGAGAATCCCGCCCCCTGATTAGATAGTGAAATTGGTTAAAGAATATTATCACCTAAGGTCCTCGATTATCCTCTAACACTATAAGCTTAACTCTGCAGTGAGGGACCATGAAGAGTTTGTCTCAGCCTTCATAGTCAGGCTTCGCCAGCTTGCGGAGCGCTGTGAGTTTGGGACCATGCTGAATGACATATTGTGCAACCAGCTTGTTTGCAGAATGATTGGCTTGGGATGACGAGTGCAGAAACCCTGAAAGACGACAGCAGGATTGTGCTCCATGGAGGTGGCACCTCTGCAATCCTAGAAATCTGTTGAACTGCAGATTGCAGGGTTGCTGTGATACCCTCCAACCCCTTTGAAGACTGCAATCCACAGACACAAGGGCAGCAGTCTGAGGTTACACGTAAATAAGCTGAGTTTTTATGACATGGTCTGAGATTGCACTCAGACACTGGGCCATTGCTGCCCAGTCCTGCAGTGGAAGCTGTGATATTAGCTATGAGACATTGTGTTAAAATAGAGTTGACCACAACTCCCGTGCTGGGAAAGATGGGCTCCACGCTCTGTGAAAAACCATGTGCTGGTTTCGTGCTGGACTCCTCCATGCTCCTTGATGGTTTTCTAGATTCCCAATACACCAAGCATTTCATTGTGCATACCCCTCAAAGTTCGTCAGTAGATATCCCATCAAAGTTCTCATCTGAGTATTCCAAAGACGAAGCAATCTTGTCATTTGGTACCTCATTGAGTATATGAAGGAGGAATGGAACAATGACTTGGTTGTGGTGCCAGGATGGATGGGAGTGCACAAAAAGAGGTGATTGGAAATCAGCAGAGAGCTCGAATGAGGGTGGTGCGATGGGAGAAGGGTCATTATGTATTTTTTTAAATTTAGACTGCCCAATTCATTTTTTCCAGTTAAGGGGCAGTTTAGCATGGCCAATCCACCTACCCTGCACATCTATGGGTTGTGGAGGCGAAACCCACGCAAATACAGGGAGAAACATGGGCAGCACGGTAGCATTGTGGATAGCACAATTGCTTCACAGCTCCAGGGTTCCAGATTCGATTCCGTCTTGGATGACTGTCTGTGCGGAGTCTGCACATCCTCCCCGTGTGTGCGTGGGTTTCCTCCGAGTGCTCCGGTTTCCTCCCACAGTCCAAAGATGTGCAGGTTAGGTGGATTGGCCATGCTAAATTGCCCTCAGTGTCCAAAATTGCCCTTAGTGTTGGGTGGGGTTACTGGGTTATGGGGATAGGGTGGAGGTGTTGACCTCGGGTAGAGTGCTCTTTCCAAGAGCCGGTGCAGATTCGATGGGCCGAGTGGCCTCCTTCTGCACTGTAAATTCTATGAATGTGCAAACTCATGGACAGTGACCCAGAGCCGGGATCGAACCTGGGACCTCGGCGCCGTGAGACAGCAATGCTAACCACTGCGCCAGATGTGTCATTATGTATGAGGGTACCATCATCTTGAATGGTTGCCGTCCAAGCACTGCCACTGCCTCAGAAATATCTATCTCAATAATGGTCAGCTCCCCCTCCTCCATGGGGTTATAACCTGTGGGCAGCACTGCATCCAGTTCCCTAGAAGCCTGCCATTCACCTCCATGACTAGTTGCTCCCACTGGCTGAAATTCTCCAGTCATTGCAATTCCCTTTTACCGCTGGCGGGCACCCCCGCCAGCAGGTTTCCTGGTGGCATGAGGTGGCTACAATGGGAAATCCCACTGACAGGCAGTGGGAGTAAAGAATCTCGCTGCCCACGAATGGCGTGCTGCTGAAAAACACGCTGCTGGTGGACCAGAAAATCCAGCCCATTGTCTCCTGAGTATTCACCTTGAGGCCTCTTCACCCCGTGCAGATGCAGGACATTGCTCCTCATTTCCAACTCCTCCGCCAAGGCACCCAGTACAATGTCTGGAAACGATGTGTCGTCATTCTCCCGGTTGTGCTATTTTTAATTATTTTTCCCAGGGCAAATTGACACCCTACAGCTCCCAGTGACAATGCATCTCCTTCCTGAGATGTGCACGCTACCTTTATAAGTGACACTAGCCACTCAGGTTATTGGCCCCTTGCTGATGCATCCAGCCTATCAACGACGAGGTCAGCCATGATTGGGTCATAAAATCATGAGAATGATGGTGCATTTCAATCACTGAACTGGAGTCAAACATACATTGCCCATTTTTGAACGCTGTTGAATTTAGCTCCCAATTCAAAAACAGACACTGGTTTCAATGCTAAGTTGAAACTTTGACTGCACCAGGCATGAAACCCAGCGTCCTGTTGTTCAAAATCTCATTTACAGCCATCATGTTAGTTGCAACATTATTTTGAAAGTTCTTTTTAAGTGTTCTTGTTGATGGGCTTAGTATTTATAACTATTAACTGACTTTGTCAAATAATGTTTATTGCTAATTCCCACAAGAGCAAAACCTGAAAAACTCCAAAATGAATTGTACATTATCAATGATAGCCGGGATGCCTTTTTCAAAACTGCACCCCTGGTGTCTTTGTAGAGAAAGTATAGTCACCAGGTTTTTTATAATCTGCGTAACTCATTAATGATTGAGCTAACTCCCTCCATCCACCTACCTTGACCTTCCAGTGACTCTGCCACTGCTTCTACTGTAGGTGGGAAATAAAGCAACTCGTTAGCATGGTAGCCTTGTGGATAGCACAATTGCTTCACAGCTCCATGGTCCCAGGTTCGATTCCGGCTTGGATCACTGTCTGTGTGGAGTCTGCACATCCTCCCCGTGTGTGCGTGTGTTTCCTCCGGGTGCTCCGGTTTCCTCCCACAGTTCAAAGATGTGCAGGTTAGGTGGATTAGCTATGATAAATTGCCCTTCGTGTCCAAAATTGCCCTTGGTGTTGGGTGGGGTTACTGGGTTATGGGGATAAGGTGGAGGTGTTGACCTTGGGTAGGGTGCTCTTTCCAAGAGCCGGTGCAGACTCGATGGGCCGAATGGCCTCCTTCTGCACTGTAAATTCTATGATATCTATGATATCTTCCTACTTGGACCATGTCAAATTCAGAACTCTGCTCATTATCACTATTTGACCCCGAGCCCCAAAAACAAATCACTTGTGTCCATTTTTTGCACAGCAGTCAACTAGCCTTAATTCATATTAAGTACTAATTCAAATGAACTATTTATAAATAAAGGCAATTAGAGTTGATACTTTACCCACTGTCAAACTGTCATTGCGCAGCATGTAGACATTTCCAAGCAAGCTTGTTTTACTTGTTCCAGTAGCAAATTCTGTCCTGACTCTTTCTGCCGTCACTGGTTCATTTCCAATATTTGGATTGAAGTAACATCTGCTGGTAACTTCAACTGATCCAGACCTATAGGGGATATTCAAAGTTAAAGAAAATGTAATTTTCTTTCACAAATGTGGGTAACATAAATGAATGAATAGCTTGACAATGCACAGACAACTCATAGACAATGAAATATTTAAGATTCAATGAGTCGGTCTATACCACAAATGTTTGCACATCAAATTTGAATCAAGGTATCTTATCCTAAATATTTGTATGAGTGCAACAAATGTAGTTAAATTTTAATTTGCACAGTATCATTTTGCAATGTAGCCTGAAGAAGTTCAGCATTCTGTAATAAACTGCATCAAAGTTTCAGGATGCACTCTGTCACTTAGGCATCTTTAAGGCATCTCGACATACATGGATAGGATGCGTATAAAGGGATATGGAACTAGGAAGTGCTGACGGTTTTGGCTCAAGATCGTAGCATGACCAGTAAAGGCTTGGAGGGCTGAAGGGCCTGTTCCTGTGCTGTATTGTTCTTTGTTCTTTGTACATTTCATGTCTGTTGCTCCCCATGTGACATGGTTCACAGTGTAGTGAATCAGAAAACAGTTTTAAACCCTGATGTTGGGCTTATGCCCCTGTTCAGAGTTGTATACATAGAACATAGAACAGTACAGCACAGAACAGGCCCTTCGGCCCTCGATGTTGTGCCGAGCCATGATCACCCTTCTCAAACCCACGTATCCACCCTATACCCGTAACCCAATAACCCCCCCCCCCCCCCCCCTTAACCTTACTTTTTACGACACTACGGGCAATTTAGCCTGGCCAATCCACCTAACCCGCACATCTTTGGACTGTGGGAGGAAACTGGAGCACCCGGAGGAAACCCACGCACACACGGGGAGGACGTGCAGACTCCACACAGTCAGTGACCCAGCCGGGAATCGAACCTGGGACCCTGGAGCTGTGAAGCATTTATGCTAACCACCATGCTACCGTGCTGCCCCAGGGTTGACACAGGAACATTTGAATAAAGCATGGAATCCCTACAGTGCAGAAGGAAGCCATTCAGACAATCAAGTCTGCACCAACCCTCTGAAAGAGCCCCCCCCCCCCCCCCCCCCCACCACTGCCCACCCAATCCCCGTAACTCCACCTAACCTTTAGACACTAAGGGCAATTTAGAACGGCCAATCAACCTAACCTGCACATCTTTGGATTGTGGGAGGAAACCAGAGCACCCAGTGGAAACCCACGCAGACATGGGGAGAATGTACAAACTCCACACATGTAGTCACCCAAGAGCAGAATTGAATCCAGGTCCCTGATGCTCTGAGGCAGCAGTGTTAATTCCCAACATCTGGCTGGATTGAGTGCCTGGCTGGGGGACGGAACCTGAAACTCGTGGCAGGAAGATGTAACCAGAAACTTGGGGAGTGATCACTCGCAATCCACATAGGGTTGAGGACTCTGGGTCATGATCAGGTCAGTGGACTGAGTGGAGGGGAGGGAAGAGAAAGATCAGGATTGGTGATGGGGCAGCCAAAGCCTTTTCTTTTGCTCTATTTCGATGATTTCCGACAAGCACAATAAATCCTCTTACCTCAGTCTTATAACTCTATTATTGCGGTAGTTGTTCTTTAAAGAGCTCTTCTTAAACAATCCTGTGAGCTGAAAAATATACACTTTGGTAAGTTCAGATTGCATTCAGAAATGTCAAATGAATCTTACAATGTTGAAACCAAGATCCATGAAATCGATTATAATTTATTTTTTCAATCACACGTCAGGAATTCAATAACTCTCCAGTGAGAATTTTTTTTGAAATCAACTAATGCATCTGGTCTTCTGCACAAAAAGCTTACATTTCAAACAGTGTCTGGAAGATAATCCTTACCATTCTGGTAACATTGGCAGCAATGCCTCGATATTGCGGGGAATTTGGATTATTAAGTGCTTCAGTAAAATTTCTGTTTATTATCGTGAAGTTAAGCTCAAATGAGAGGTCCCCGTCCCGGACTGCAGGTAAAGATATAGCTGGTGACGTAGTTGGTTCTGATTCTCGATGACCTGAAATTAAGATGAGAAATGTAAATATGCTGCTCACAGTTTCAGCAAGAATATCACTTATTATTGAAGTTCTGAAATGTACGACAAAAAACATTCAAAGTTAATTTTATGTTTCTAAAAATTAGACGTGGAGGCCGAGACTGTAACCCTGCAGCAAAC
The DNA here is from genome assembly GCF_902713615.1 of Scyliorhinus canicula. Lineage (NCBI taxonomy): Eukaryota > Metazoa > Chordata > Chondrichthyes > Carcharhiniformes > Scyliorhinidae > Scyliorhinus > Scyliorhinus canicula. Next base: position 102,749,192 of record NC_052163.1, read on the forward strand.
GCGGGCGCAATTGGCGACGTGGGTACAAAATCCCATGAGAGGCCATAAGGGAGATTCTTGACGGTGAGATCTTGCGATGCGATCGTTCCCCACCCCCCACCCCGCCCGCCATTGACGTAACGGGTTTCCCACTCAGAAAGGTTGGTAACCTCATTTAAATACAGTATCTTCCCATTAGTGGGCTTTCCCACTGGATCACCTTCCCACATTGGGATTTTCTCCCTTGCTGATGTGACGCCACTTAGACGAGATTTACAACAGATCTGGGGCAACGTGCTGGTGCTGCACCGGTAAGGGAGAGGGACATGGGTGGGTCATGCCCTGGGAACAGTGCCAGAATGCAGTGTCAAGGGACAGTGCTGGGGGGGGGGGTGGGGGTGGTGGGTGCACAGTTTTCTTTGGAGTGCCCCATAGTGTGGCAGGAGCGTGTTCCTTGTTTTTTTTTAAATTGGACATTGGGTTGCCATTTTTAAAGTCTGGAAAGTCGATGCTGCATGTTCTTTCAGGTCCCGCCCTGGCACACCTCAAGGAATTTTTTCTTCTTAAGTGCTGAACAATATGGCGAGAAAAACTGGCTGTGCAGCACTCAGAAGAAAAACATTCTGCCCATAATACCTATTCACCTTCTGGGTGTGTTATAACCCATGTGAGATCTACGGGGACGGACCAATTAGCCTCGCCATCAACCTCTAAGAATATGAGCTTCCTCACTGAGGGGCGGTGGCCCATCAGCAGTTATGGACTCTGGCGATAAAAGCTCAGCCTGAATGGGAGTCGAGCAGAGCAGTCAAACCCGGGACCCAAAGCGTATTGTGTAAATAATTGTTTATTAATAAAAACAAGTTCCTTTATCCCTCTCGTGTGGACTCCTCTCTGGTCACGAAAGGTAGTAATCTATATTGAATAATTTTTTAACAACTTCTGTTCTCATGATCTGTTTCTTGATTATTCATTAGCAGACATGCTAATGGGCCAGTACTCTGCTGGCGCAAATTCTGAGCAATACCTGGCCCAGCGGCCATTCTAACTGCTGGTGACGGAGTTAGCGATAAAGAGCCTGGCAGCTGGAGCTGTTTTTAAATGCTCCACTTACCACACAATCACTGCAGCCGCCACAATGGCTCAGAGAAGACCTGTCCTGAGGTTGGGGGTCCAAGGTAGACCCACAGCTCCATGCCAGTAAGGAGTGGAGGGACATCTTCCTATCCAGCGTGGGCGGCAGACTCAATCTTGACTTCTTGAACATTGCCTGGGAAGTGGCAGAAGAGGCAGTCAGCACTGCCAGTCTCACCAGGAGGAGACAGTTGGTGATCCGGAGGGGTGGGAGTCACTGGAGAACCCTCTGTCTTGAGAGCGGCAGAAAACCAGGAAGGGTTCCATATGCCGCGGTCGAGGTGTCTTCTGGTTGAGGTGAGCTCAGCGGATCCCCTGCTTCCTCTGCAATGGGACAGCGCTTCTGAGGTGTGCCAACATCTGGTCGTGCTCCTGGTTGTGCTTGTCCCTTGATGATACATCTGGATTACGAGGGTCTCCAGAGGGGCGGCCTGCATGGGCTCCCAGATCACCAGAGGCCTTTTGATCATTTAAAGGACACAGGCAGCACTCAGCAGTGTAAGCAGCCAGGAGTCTGTAAGTAGCGCCAAAGGGGTATGTTTAAAAGACAAACCTGCTGGAAAAGTAGTCTGAGCCAGGTCACCTCGATACCAAGGGGACATCCAAGTCCACATAACTGGCACCATGTCATTACTTTCTACTGGCCCTGGCCCAGAGCAGCCATCTTCCAGCAAGCCCAACATTTTTTCAGTGTTTTTTTTTTAGCCTCCCACTCCCTCTGCCATGGTGCCCAGTCCACATTTGCAAACACTTGTAGTAATTCTTGCCCACGAGACCTCCACCTGAGTGGAGCATCGTCGAAGGGCGGAGCAGACTTTTGTCGCAAATCTCATTATCGCCACCAGCGAGGGACCGGAGCATGGCACCTGAATTGGTAACGGGCACGGACTTTGACTTTGGCCGGACGCCCGATTCTCCGCCTGATCACGGTTCATGTTTGAGGTGTCACGAGGCAGAGATATTTGCCCAGTATAGTTGCTGCTCAAGTTTTATTATTTAATTTGTATCAGGACATACCATTTACATAGAGGCTGTTTTCATTCAGTGAATAACTTCCTAATGCAGTGACTTTTTCAGTGTTGTCTCTGAATTCATTATAAACAGTGACTGCATCAACTTCTTTCACAGTGGGATTATTTTTAAAAGAACAAGATGTTTCAACCTTAGTATTGCCTCGATTTCCAGGCCTGTGGAAGGAAAGGAACAATGAATGCGTGAAAATCACCGATTTATTATTGGCACTAAAATCCCAAAGGATTGGAACTCTGTGAATATTGTACCGTTATTTAAAAAAGGGTGCAAGGGATAAATAAGCCAGAAAATTACAGGCCGGTCAGTCTGGTGTGAAAATAATTCTGAGAGACAGGATAAATCATTCCTTGCAAAGGCGTGAATTGACCAGGGATAGTCAGCATGGTTTTGTTCGGAGCCGATCATGTCTTACTAACGTAATATAATTTTTTGAGGCAGTAACAAGGAGAATTGATGAGGGTAGTGAGGGCAGCACGGTAGCATTGTGGATAGCACAATTTCTTCACAGCTCAAGGATCCCAGGTTCGATTCCGGCTTGGGTCACTGTCTGTGTGGAGTCTTCACATCCTCCCCGTGTGTGCGTGGGTTTCCTCCGGGTGCTCAGGTTTCCTCCCACAGTCCAAAGATGTGCAGGTTAGGTGGATTGGCCATGATAAATTGCCCTTAGTGTCCAAAATTTCCCTTAGTGTTGGGTGGGGTTACTGGGTTATGGGGATAGGGTGGAGGTGTTGACCTTGGGTAGGGTGCTCTTTCCAAGATGCGGTGCAGACTCGATGGGCTGAATGGCCTCCTTCTGCACTGTAAATTCTAAAATAATTCTATGATATAGTGCTGTGGATGTTCTCGACATGAATTTCAGTAAGGCATTTGACAAGTTCCCACCTAGCAGACTGGTCAGAAAAGAGATCAAATGGGATACTGTGGAAGGTGACAGCTTGGATCCAAAATTGGCTCATTGACAGGAAGCAAATGTCAATGGATGTTTTTGCAAATGGAAAACTGTGGCAGGGTTCAGTATTGGAGCCCTGGCTGTTTGTTATATACATTAATAATTTAGAATTAAATGGGATGATTGAGAAGATGACGCAAAAAATTGGCCGTGTAATTAATAGCGAAGATAGCTGTTGACTCCAGAATGACATCAAAGGTTTGGTTAAGGGGGCAGAGACGTGGCAAATGGAATACAATCCAGAAAAGTGTGTGATAATGGGTGGAATTTTTCCCCAAAATATTAGATCTCCCTAACGTAAATGCCATTATGTCTCAGGGGAGTTTGCAGCTATAATGGGTTTTGTGCCTATGGTGAATAGGCCTGGAACATCCCGCACCCCCCCCCCCGCCCCCCCCCCCCCCCCCCCCCCCCCCGGGAACATCCCCCCCCCCTCCCCCCATGTATTTTGGAAGACAAACACAGCATAGGAATAGTCAATAAACAGGAGGATATTGAGAGGGGATGAGGAAGTAAGATACTTTGGAGTGAATGTCCACAGGTCCTTAAATGTGGTAGAGTAGGTAGACAAGGTGGTCAAGGAAGCTTACGGAATGCTTTCCTTTTTTGAGCAAAGTATTGAATACAAAAGCTGGATGTGACAATGGAACTGTTTAAAATGCTGGTTAGGCCGCACCTGGAGTTTTGTGCACAGTTCTGGTCACCACATTACAGGAAGGACCTAATTGCTCTGAAGAGAGTGCAGAGATCTACAAGAATGTTGCCTGGGCTTGAAAATTGCAGCTATGAGGTGAAATTGGATGGGAAAGGGTTGTTTTCCTCAGAGCAGATGAGGCTCAGGGATGACCTAACTGAGATGCACAAAATTATGAGGGGCCTGAATAGGGTAGACAGGAAAGACATGTTTCCTCTAACTGAGTGGTCAATTACTGGGGGCATAGAATTAAGGTGATTGGTGAAAATAATAGAGGGGACATGAGGAAAAATCTTCTCACCCAGAGTGTGGTGGGCATCTGGAATTTGCTGTCTAAGTGGGTGGTTGAGGCTGAAATGCTCAACTCATTTAAAAAGTACCTTGATCTGCATCTGAAGCACTGTAACCTGCAAAGCTACGGACCGGCCGCTGGAAAGTGGGATTAAAATAAGTGGCTAGATAGGTAACACGGTGGCGCAGTGGTTAGCACTGCAGCCTCACAACGCCGAGGTCCCAGGTTCGATCCCGGCCCTGGGTCACTGTCCGTGTGGAGTCCACACATTCTCCCTATGTTTGCGTGGGTTTCGTCCCCACAACCCAAAGATGTGCAGGTTAGGTGGATTGGACATGTCAATTACCCCTTAATTGGAAAAAATGAATTGGGTACTCTAAATTTATTTTTTTAAAGTGGCTAATTTACTTTTTTCTCTTTTTTTGGCTGATGCAAACATGATGGGTTGAATGGGCTCTTTCTGCACCCAAAGTTTTCTGTGGTTCCAATATTGAACAATTTTGGACATTAAGGTCAATTTATCATGGCCAATCCACCTAACCTGCACATCTTTGGACTGTGGGAGGAAACCGGAGCACCCGGAGGAAACCCACGCACACACGGGGAGGATGTGCAGACTCCGCACAGAGAGTGACCCAAGCTGGAATCGAATTTGGGACCCTGGAGCTGTGAAGCAATTGTGCTATCCACAATGCTACCATGCTGCCCTCACTCACTGTTTGACATCATAAGTAAGAAGTCTTACAACACCAGGTTAAAGTCCAACAGGTTTGATTCAAACACGAGCTTTCGGAGCGCGGCTCCTTCCTCAGGTGAATGGCGAGGTATTCACCTGAGGAAGGAGCCGCGCTCCGAAAGCTCATGTTTGAATCAAACCTGTTGGACTTTAACCTCGTGTTGTAAGACTTCTTACTGTGCTCACCCCAGTCCAACGCCGGCATCTCCACATCATGACATCATAAGAGAAAGGCTCCAGGCAAGCAGACTGTCCCTGTCCAGCATTTTACTATTGAGCAGATAGCAGCAGAAAGAGCTCTGTCCAGATAAATTGCCTGGCCCTCATGTACACTGTGGACTACTGGAATTTTTAAATTTCTGTGCCTGTGCTTTCATGACTAATCTATCTAGCTCTGCCTCATAAATATTCAAAGACTCCTCCTCATTAAATGAGCGACCCCTTATTTTTAAACAATGACCCCCTAAGACTAGATTCTCCGACATGTGGAAACATCCTCTCCACATCCTGCCAAGACCCTTCAGGATCTTTAAAGGTTTTGATCAAGTAACCTCTTACTCTTCTAAACTCTAGGGGATACAAACCTAACGTGTCCAACCTTCCCTTATCAGACAATTTTGCCCATTCTTTGTATTAGTCTCGTAAACCTTCTCAGAACCGTTTCTAACACATGTCCTTCTTTCTTTAAAAAGGGAGACCAATACTGTACACACACTCCCAATGTGGCCTCACTAATGTCCTGGACAACTGAAGCATAACTTCCCTACTTTTGTCATCAATTCCTCTCACCATTAGCTTTCCTAATCACTTGCTGTCTCTGTATATCAGCCTTCTGTGATTCATGCACTCGGACATCCAGACCCCTCTGTATCTAAGAGCTCTGCAATCTCTCACATAGATAAATAATATGCTTCTTTTTTATTCCTCCTGCCAAAATGTGGAATTTCACATTTGCCCACATTATACTCCATTTGCCAGATCTTTGCCCATTCACTTAACCCATCTATATTCCTTTTTAGCCTCCTCTTCACAGGCCCAGCTTATGAACCCCACTCCCATGAACTTTGACAAGGGTAACTGCAGACTTCAGTGTGAATTGAATAGAATAGAATATGCAGTGCAGAAGGAGGCCATTCGGCCCATCGAGCCTGCACCAACCCACTTAAGCCCTCACTTCCACCCGATCCCCCTAACCCAATAACCCCTCCTAACCTTTTTGGACAGCGGGCATGGTCTAATTTCCAAAGCAGTCATACCTCAATTATATTCACACTGTATACTGACATTGACGGTCAAGTGATCAAGATTCATTTTCAGTATTTCTTTACATAGTGGTGCAATCTGATAATAGCCATTATTTTAATTAGGAAAATTCAAAGATTAATAAACTGAAAAAAGCAAGACTTTTAATTGCAGATGACTACATTGCCGAACACTTCTACTCTGGGATTGCTGTCCCTTCTCATTCTGCTCCCACTCCAACCTCTCTACCAATGGCCTTTGACACTATTCCAATGAAAATCATTTATCGTCTTCCTTCTGGGAATTTAGCAGCTCTTCTACCTCAACACCTTTAGAATGTAAATATATGTCTTGCCTTCATATTCCTTGTATCTTCATAATATCTTAAAATTATTCTATTGCGTGTGCATGTACGTGTGTGTGTGCACGTGTGTGCGTCTTCAATTGACTGACCTACTAAATACTTCCAACATTTGTTTTAAACAAATTAAGTTTTGTAACAAAGGCATTACCAAACTCACAACAAGCTTCTGTATAAATATTTTGATGCTGGTAATGAACAGAGTCCTACCTGAAAGATGCGAGCTTACAATTTGAGAATGCTTTCTTTATCTTGCTCTTTCTGTACAGCTTGTTGAGCTTTGAAAAAAGTCGACAGTAAACGTGTTAGAGAGAGGAGCACACCATCATTTCTGATTCCCATCGATCAATAATGTACAATTCCAGTATAGACTTACCGAATTGATAACATGGCGTGATGTGGATTTATATGAGGAGGAATTGAGGTTTTGTAAATCTGTTGTGAATGTCAGATTGCTCAGAGTGAAGGTGACATTAAAGTCAGTTTGTCCTGTCCCCTCATTCGGAAGTTGTGTCACTATCACAACGGGTCCTTCAGCTGTAAGTAATAAATAAATAATTAAATAGGAAATGGGGTAACATGAAATTATGTGGTAGAACCTTCCCTAACTTCACCCACTACAGTTTAAATCGATTGCCATGTCCCTAAAATCTGATCTGGCCCATGAACTTGGTTTAGAAATCAGATGGGCCTGGAATTGGGAGCACAGAGTGTAGGTTGCTTTTGTTGCTATTGACTCCGGTAGCAGTGTTTGTGCCACTTGAGCATCATAATCAGACAAGCAGCCTCCCTGTAATGGGGGAACAGGTGGAGGGCGCTAGTGGTTTGAGAATGCAGGAGAGTGCACATTGAACTTCTGTGACTGAAATGCAGCCAGAATGATTCGCTCACAAACAAACTCTACTTCCTCTCTATCGTTTTATGTAAGGACGGCACGGCAGCACAGTGGTTAGCACTGTTGCTTCACAGTGTCACGGTCCCGGGCTTGATTCCCGGCTTGGGCCATTCTGTGCGGAGACTGCACATTCTTTCCTTTTCTGTGTGGGTTTCCTCCGGGTGCTCCGGTTTCCTCCTACAAGTCCCGAAAGATGTTCTTGTTAGGTGATTGGACATTCTGAATTCTCCCTCCGTGTACCTAAAAGACAGGGAAGTATGGCGACTAGGGGATTTACACAGCAACTTCATTGCAGTGTTAATGTAAGTCTACACGTGCCACTAATAAAGATTATTATTATTACTGAGGTTGTGGAACCCTCTGTCTTGTGGAGAAAGAGGAAGTGAGTCTTCCTGAAGATTATTATTATTCAGCTGATCCAGCAGAGATAATAGCATCAGATATATACCGCATGTAGGCTAGGCTGGAGGATTTGGCTACATGTGGTGTAGTTTTGGACACAAGTGTGCAGGAGCTAGGGCAAGGATATGATGCCACAGTGTTAGTTCTCTTGAAGGCAAGGTTGTACATTAATTATGCAATAGAGGACGCAAGAACAAGTAGCAACCTGAATATACTTGAGGCTAATTTTTAAACAATGAAGTATTCGATCAACAATCTAATAGCGTTGAACAGCAGATCATTCCCAATAAGTTGGGTGTACTTTTGCAGTGTTAATGTAAGCCTACTTGTAACAATAATAAAGATTATTATCATTAAATAGTGATTCATAAAGGATTTACAATGTTGTTGTTCGATATCACAAAAAAAATCAATTAAATATATAAGTGGAATGCATACTCACTTGACGAAGGAATTGGTTCGTGGTAAGCTGAAAAATCAAAAATACGTGTTCCATGAAATAAGCTAACTGGAAAGTCATAATGCAAGATTAAATAAAATTAACATGTATGGTTGAAGAGTCTTTGATTTAATTAGAATTAAATTGAATGGAAGGGTATCTGCTTTAAATGCTAAATACCATTGACATAGAGGCTGTTACTGTCCAGTAAATAGGTTCCCAAAATAGTGATGCGCTTTGTGTTGTCTCTGAGCTCATGGTACACAGTAACTTCATTCACCTCCCGAGGAGCAGAATCATTTCTAAAAGAGCAGACTGCGTAGACACTAGTACCAGCTTTAGTCGCACTGTTAAAAAAAAAAGAAAACAGATTGTGCTCATCAACTGACCAATAATTTAAAAATTGTCTTGTTTAATAGCTGATGGTGTTTAATATCAACTCTCCTCACCTGAAAGTGAAAACTTTACAGTTTGAGAATGTTCTTTTGATCTTGCTCTCAGTAAACAGGTTGTTCAACTGAAAGAAAGAAACAGCCACAGTGAATGATGTACTTAGTTTAAACATACATTCCTTTTAATTTGTATGTTGTCAACTCACGTGATAATCAATAATAAATGATGCAGATTTGTGTAGTGAAGAACTGAAATCTTGTAGACTTGCAGTCGGGGCCAAGTTCGTTATAACAAAGGTCACATTGAAATCAAAGGGCTTTGCTGGCACATTTAGAGTCACAATTGGCGGTGTTGCTATCAAGAAACATTAATATGAGAATAGAACAAATTTCAACATTCCTTTGACTAAAATTACTTGAAGGACATAAAGTCAAGCCAAAAAAATATATATATTCACATCATCAACAACATCATCTTGCATTTATATAGCAGCTTCAACAGAGGCGCTTCATAAACAAAATTTGACACTGAACCACATAAGAAGATATTAGGACAGAAGATCAAAAGTGCGCATAAAGGATTCAGGCCAAAGTATTATTTGTTGATGAGAGCCACATCGCCACCACAATGATTTGGATGAGGCAAGTGGCAGAAGATATAACCAAAAGGGAAAGACTTCATTTTGGAAGAAGGTATTAACACCCAGCAGTCATGTTTCTGTCAAGGCTAAGATATTGATGTAATCATCCGTAATAAGGTCATTGGTGACAAGGGTGATGTTGGCAAATGAAAGGAGATTCTGTAGAGCAATGTGGAGAGTGCTGGTGATAGCTAATTCACTAATGGAGTCCACAATATCAGCTGTGTGTGACAGGAAGGAGGTTGGTAAGATTTTCCCCTAATGGACGGACTTGATTTGAAGGCCAGTGAGACAATAGGGTGGTCTAGTCACGTCGCTGCTCATAAGGAGGCAGTGACAAGTGCTTCAGTGGGCCCTTGTGAGGAAAATAAAGGTAGTTCTACATTTTAAACATTAGAAATGAGGTTTCTGAATCCATGCCGGATAAAGTTGATGTATGAGTGGGGGTTGGTTAAGTTCCAACTGTATCTCTATTGTGCTTAGAGAGGGTTATAGCACAAAGAATAAACAGAAGTGTGTTGTTGTTTAGCAACTGGGGCCATTTTCCAAAGGGAAGGGATTTCCATGGTTCATAGTTTTTAGCCGAATTTGTTGGTAGTTGGAGACAGGATTTTGGTGAGTGAAGCTGGATTGGACAAGGGAGCTCCAAAGAGGCAGGCATCCAAGGAATCAGTTCAGATAACCAGGGAATTGGAGAGAAAGAATCTCTCAAGATTACTTAAATTGAGAGACTAAGGAGGAGTTGAAAATCTTGCACTGGATGTGCTATAAAAGTGAAGCAGAAACTTTATTTAAAAGTGTCATTTGGAAAACCTGGACTAGATTTCGGATTGCAACCTGCTAGAGAAAGCATTATAAGAGAAGATTTTAAAATTTTTTTTGGAAATGACAAACTTGCACAGAACGCATCGGGCTGGGTTGACTGTTTTCCCCCTGTGGCTTGAGGAGAATGAGCTTCTCCGCTAACTATGGGGATGATACCATGTTGTAGATAAGGTCAGCCAGATAGGAGCTGACTGACAGAGGGAGAGGAACAGATGAAGATCAACTGGACCCCTTTGTAAATAGTACGTATTATAACTAAACATCTTCTTTGTGCTACTTGTCAGACTCCCTTTGTCTTTATTAAAACAATTATCTTGGTGAAGAAATATTGTATAAAAATGCAAACTTTCATGTTGAATAAATGTTTTTTTCTTGTTGTTAAAATTAATTAGCAGTCCTGTGACTCTACATTTTATTTTGAAAAAAGTGTAAACATTAATGGTCTTTTGTGTCACGTCTCCAGTCTGGGATCTTATGACAGCTATAACATCAGTTATAACATCAACTGGGATCATAGCACCCTGTAGAGGCTGCTGAGAAGTACAAAGGAAAACTTTATGCTTATCAATAAGGGACCAAGCCTGGGAATTCGACCTATGAGTATGGGACTCTATACTGTAATTAGAGCATCTTGAGCTTGGAAATAACTATACCATCTTTTCTCATATCTTGGGTGAAATTCTCCGACCCCCAGCAGGGTCGGAGAATCGCTTGGGGGCGCCTAAAATCCCGCCCCCGCCGTGGCAGAGATTCTCCGCCACCCGGGAAGTGGCGGGGGCAGGAATCTTGCCCCGCTGATCGGAGAGGCCCCTGCGGCGATTCTCCGGCCCGGATGGGCCGAGGTCCCGCTGCTGGGAGGCCTCTCCCGCCGCCGAGGTTTAAACCACCTCTGGAACGGCGGGCACAGCGGCGCGAACAGGCCCCCGGGGCCCTGGGGGGGCGATCGGACCCCGGGGGGTGCCCCCACGGTGGCCTGGCCCGCAATCGGGGCCCCCCGATCAGGGGCCGGGCCAGTGCCCTGGGTGCACTATGTTCCTCCGCGACCGCCACGGCCTCCACCATGGCGGAGGCGGAAGCGAACACCACATCGTGCATGCGCCGGCAGTGACGTCTACGGCCAGCTGCCGCTGACGTCACTGCCGACGCATGCGCCGACCGGCGAAAGCCTTTTGGCCAGCCCTGCGTCCGGGGGCGCCGGGTGTTTGTGCCAGTCTTCTGGTGCAAACCGCTCCGGCGCGGGGCTGTCCCCCAAAGGTGGGGAGAATTCCCCACCTTTGGGGAGGCGCGACCCCTGAGTGGTTGGCGCCACTCCCCTACTTCGGCACCCACCGTCACGTCGGGTAGGGGAGAATGCCGCCCCATGTCACATTCTACTTCACCAATTCTGCCCAATTGTCTTGGGTCTGATTATATGCACTCAATGAACCAATGTAGGTTTGTGTTGGATGATTGCCCTATGCTGTGGTGTCAAGTGCTTCGAACAAAAACACAGTATCGTTCGGAAACAATCTACAGCAGATCATACAAAATCTGAAATCTCGTATTGATACACGTGTTCAAAACTGAGAAGGACATCAAACAGAATAATACTTACTGGGTAAAGGAGCTAATTCATGATGACCTGAAAAATAAACAAAGCCGAGCTTGAATGAAATAAATCAGGCAGAATAAAATTATTTAATCGCGGCATAAAATTCATGAGTATGTTTTTTGAATTGTTCTTAATATCATAAAATAGATATATTCAAACAGATAGGGTAAAATCAAATGGAAATGGTTAAACTTTTATGACTTTTCTTACCCTCTAATTTACGATAATTTTGGATCTTTCTTTCTCATCATGCGGATGAGCTCAACTTCCCATATTTTTGACCCAAGATTAGGGAAACCTTCTGTAACTTGCTGAAATTAATGAATGTCAAACCTATCTAACAATGCTTTTTAGTTGTGGACCATATAAAGGGCCTGGCACTATTACATTAAAATGCCTTGGCAGTTTAAAGTGTAAAGGATATTTATCAGGCAAATTATAAGCAAATTAATTATCATGTTAGCAAGACTTTTTTGGCAACATGAAATCCCTTGGCATTAAAAGGAAATGGCAGTATAGACTCAAAATTATCTGAGGGGCAGAAGGTAGAGAACAGCGGTGAATGTATTTTTGCAGATTGGAGTACACTACGGCATTTCCCAGGGGGAAGTATTAGCTCAACCAGTGGCAGGGCAGGGCATGGGAAACCCAAAAAGCAAATCCTGTCATGTTCACTTGTGATTTCACAAGGGGTGCCTGATCAGTCAGTGCCTGATTCAGGGACACTGCTTCAGGAAGGCCCCGCCCCCAATTGAGCATCACCCCCTGCCCTTTCTTCTAACCTCTCGGCCCTCTCTTGACACCCAATTCAGTCTCATTTATCCGTGGATTGTGTCCTTTGCTGACCCCCGGGCGCATTGCCAGGAGCTGCGACTGGTTCCACTGCTGCTGCCTGCAATGGGTAGCTACCAGCCTCTGATTGGCTGGCAGCTCCCAGGTGGGGTCAAGCCACTGCTTCGCTGGGCCTGCCCAAAAGAGGCAATGCGGGGCTCCCATCTGCTCCCCCATCAGTGGAGTGAGAGCCCTGTCCCCTGCATTAAATATTGTCCATTGCGTTAACAAATCAGTGTCTGATATCTCTTTGAGGTGATCTTTGGAAAACGCGGATTGCGCATGAATGTAGCATCTGCTTTGCAAACTGGGTCAGTTTCTTCTGGCACTTGGTAGCCAAATCAATTGTCCTTAAAGGGACCTCTAAGGATATGTAAGATTGAACCATTTTTACTGAACTAATTTATGGAGCTGTAAGGAACAGGAAATCTCCTTACATTTTCACATTATATATACGGGCTTTTTGCTGGACATAGTCATTGCCATTACTTCCAGGCCCCACCCACCGACCCCTCCCCTAAATGCTACAAATGATATTCAGCCAACCAATCTCACTGCCTCTTGGGACTGATGATAATAAGTAACTGAGACTTTGTTATGATCCTGCCAGCTGCCTGGATGGGTGCTGTACCAGTATTGCATCCCAGTTTGACACAATTCAATTTTTGGGGCCATTGTTTCATTTGTAACTTACTAATGAGCTCTTAGACTTGGAAGTTTTGAATATTTGCCTGGTGTATTCAAAAGGCTTTGAGAAAACAAAAGTTGTGTTTTTTTATATATTGGCCATTTGAGTTAAAAGACTTTCACTTAACTGTTATGACCTGTTTGCTGGTTCATTGTGTAATAACCAATCAGAAAGTCTATACCGAATTGAAAACGGTGCCATCAATAATTTTTCAGCTTGTCACCAGGAGCACACAAATAATGGTCTTTTTAGAATTCTGTTGCTGTGGTTGGCCAGTTTTTTTGCAATGTGCAGTCCCTTTAAATTATTTTGTATGCACACATATTAGTAAACATGGAACAAGCTGCTGCAACCCCACAGCGCAGTGGGAACATTGATTGTATTAAAAAATGTTGCAACATTTTTGATTTTTACCAACGGTTGCATTACTTCAAGTTAATTGCTGAGCTTACAAAATAATATGTACATAAAAATACATAATGGCAGATACCATTTACATAGAGGCTGTTATTGTCCAGGAAATATGTTCCTAAGGTTGAAATGCCTTCCGTGTGTCGTTGAATCTGGCGATATACAGTCACCTTATTAACCTCCTTGGCAGATGAATCATTTTGGAATGTACAGATTGCGTAGACTTTGGTGCTACCTACATTTGTTGGGCTGCAAAATAAACAAACATTATGTTGCCAGCAGCTTGGAAGACGCAAACCTTTGGCATAAAAATATAATATTGAGACAAAATGTTTTCCAGCTAATATGAATGCCGGCTGAGAACTGTTACCAATTAACATCACCCATTTCAATGCCTGGAGTGTTGGCTAACCCCTGAAAATGTGCATGGAAAATTGTGATACATGATTGATTGTATTTCAAGCGGCAGGTTAAATTTATACAGCCTGTTCTTTGAAATGATTGTTGAGTGCAGTCATCATGAACAGTCCACACTGTTCATTGACTGCACATATCAGCAAGGGGCCAGCCACTATTTAGATGCAGCCTGCACTCCTGAATGGGGAAGTGAATTCTGTCTGCAAGAAGTGATCATGAGAGTAAGTGAGTACCAAAATGTTTTGACAGTACACTGGATTGGCATCTTGATTTGCCTTCCCTGCACGCTGCTTTCAAACAAGATGCCATCTGCGCACTTGCTGCATGGGAGTCTCAGATTCCATTGTTGAGTATTAGGAAGCTACACAGCACTTAAACAAATTGGCAACATGCAGCCCAAATTTGCTCCCATAAACTTCCTTTCAAGCAATCCCAGGTCAGCTTTGGCATGGTTAGACGCAGAGAAAAAAAAACTTTTCTCTGCCCCATAAATGTCCCTCAAACCTAACCCCAAACTGCCATCAACTTGTTCATTTTTTATTTTATTTACAGGGTTGCTATTACAGAAAGCAAAAATATGGTGTAAAAACATTGTGGAAAAGCATATAAACTCTTATCCTCAGTCGGAACATTGAAGAAGTCAATGACTTAAGACAGGAAACTGCCTTGGCTCTTTAATCAGGAACCAAGATCGATGCTCTGATTTTAATCTCACACTGCAAAGAGGTTGCCTGAATTTTGTAGAATACCTGAATTATTTTTACCATTTCAACATTTATGCAATGTTCTGCTGTTTACTAAACCTTCAGATCATCTTGAAAATGTTTAATGTTAGCATTCATTACCTGAAAGAGAGAGCTCTGCAGACTGAGAATGTCCTGTTGATATTGCTGTGAGCAAACAGGTTTTTCAACTGAAGGGAAGGAACACAGTTTTAGTGATTAAAAATTATGTCATTTATTCAAATAGGTATTAGGACTAATTAAGCTGTCAACAGACCTGATAAGCAATGAGTTTTGATGCAGATTTATACAATGCCGAACTGGAAGATTGGAGACTTGCTGCCGGCGGCAAGTTAGTAATAATGAAAGTCACGTTGAACTCAAAGGGGTTTGTCTGCACGTTAGGAATTGTGCTCCCAATTGGTGATATTGCTATCAGGAAACATTAGAAAAGAATTAAATTTAAAATACAATTTTATCATTTGTATTAAAGACAATGGGACAATATGACCCAAAAATATACAAACCATTGCAGAATATTTCAAGCTGGAGTTAGGAGGATTTTTCAAGTTTGATGATACCATTCATTCAAAGGACTATGCAGCTATATGCTATCACGTATGCAATTGAGCAAAAACTATCATACCTGGGGATCCTGCACCAGTTTGCTTATCTGTGCAGAACTTGTTTTGATTTTGCTGAATCTCTTACTGACTTGTAGTTATCTGCTCCTTTTAAATTTGGGCTATGTGTGTAGTTTTAAGTACAGACTGCCTGCTCTTGTTCTAGTTTCGAGAGTCAGAGGACTTTTTCAGGTTTGGTGATACTATTCATTCAAAGGATTATTCAGCACTATTTGATATCACATATTTAATTGGGCAAAAACTACCATACCTGACGGCACAGTGGTTAGCACTGCTGCTTCACAACGCCAAGGACCCGGGTTCAATACCGACCTCGGGTGACTGTGTAGAGTTCGCATGTGCTCCACGTGCCTGAATGGATTTCCTCCAGGTGCTCCGGTCTCCTACCCCAGTCCAAAGATGTACAGGTTAAGTGGATTGACCATGCTAAATTGCCCCTCGTGTCCAAAGATGTGCAGGTTAGGTGGGTTACGGGGATATAGTTGGGGCGTGGGCTGAAGTAGGGTGCTCATTCAGAGGGTCGGTGCAGACTCGATGGGCCGAATGGTCTCCTTCTGCACTGTCGGAACTCTATGGTTCTATGGTGATCCTGCAACAATTTTTGCTTTTAGCTCTATAGAAAATTGTCCTTATTTTGTTGAATCTCTAACTGACTTGGGGGGCGCAATTCTCCGACCCCCACGCCGGGTGGGAGAATCGTGGGAGTGCCGGGCGATTCCCGCCACGCCGCCCTGGCACCCGCACGCGATTCTCCCACCCCCCAAAACGGCGTGCCGCGGTTCACGACAGGCCGCTCGGAGAATCGCCGCTCGCCGTTTGCAGCAGGCAAGCAGCGATTCTCCGGCAAAGCTGGGCCGAGCGGCCTGCCCAATCCGACGGGTTCACACCTGGTCGCTGCCGGCGCGAACGCTGCGTGTGTGGCCTGTGGGGGTGGGGGGGGGAGGTAGGAGCGAGCACCAGGGGGGCGCTCAGTAGGGGTCTGGCTCGCGATCGGTGCCCAGCGATCGGCGGGCCGGCATCTCTAAAGGACGCACTCTTTTGCTCTGCTGCCCCGCAAGATCAATCCTCCATGTCTTGCGGGGCGCCCGCGGGGAGGACGTCAAACATGCATGCACGGGTTGGCACTGGCCAACCTGCGCATGCGCGAGTGACATAATTTACGCGACGCCAGCCGCATAATTTACGCGCCACCGCTTTCACGCGGTGCCAAGGACCGGCGCGCGTAATTGACGCGGCACCGCTCCTAGCCCGCTGGGGGTGAGAGAATAGGGGGCGAGGAGCGGCCTCCAACGCCAGAGAGAAACACTCCAGTTTTCACTCCGGCGTCGGCACTTAGCCTCCTGATGGGATAATTTCGCCCGGAGTCTTCTACTTCTTTTAAGTTTGTGCTGTGTGTTTAAAAGTACAGACTGCTGCTTCCATTCCAGTTGCTCAGAGCTTTAGGATCAGTCCACTTATATGCCTCACATAAGGAGACGGAATGTCATAACACATACAGGATCCCTGGTTGAAACTTGAAACAGTCTCAATTCCAAGTGTATATCTAAATGTGCTATAGATGCAGGAAAAGCTAATATCCTGAACAGGAAACATTGCACCCTAAATATTTCTGACAATATATAAATAGGGTATAAGCTAGAATTTGTGGTTTGACTGTTAGAAGAGGAAATTTTAAAGAAAAACAAAAATAGAAACTATACTCACTGGTTGAAGAAATGGGTTCATGGTAACCTGAAAAATGAAAATCATTTATTTTCTACGAAATAAATCTGGTGGAAAATTATTAAATCATGAAAAAAATTTTTTTTTTTTTATTTTTTTTTAATTTTTTTTTTTATAAATTTAGATTACCCAATTATTTTTCCAATTAAGGGGCAATTTAGCATGGCCAATCCACCTACTCTGCACATTTTTGGGTTGTGGGGGCGAAACCCACGCAGACACGGGGAGAATGTGCAAACTCCACACGGACAGTGACCCAGAGCCGGGATCGAACCTGGGACCTCAGCGCCGTGAGGCGGTTGTGCTAACCACTAGGCCACCGTGCTGCCCTAAATCATGAAAAATTAATGGATTTTGTTTAATCACCCTGAATGTTATCAGATTAACATACGGGATGGGGGGGGCGGGATTCTCTGACCCTGAGGCTACGTGTTGACGCATTGGAAACACTGTCGCATTTCTCGACAGCGTCAACACGGCCTCAGGATCAGCAATTCTTGCCCCCACAGGGGGCCAGCATGGCACTGGAGCGACCCACTTCAGCTGCCGGTGCCGGAGTCAACTGGGCACTGCGGGGTCTGCGCATGCACAGTGGCACCGGCGCTAATGCGCGCATGCGCAGTAGTTCCCTTCTCCGCGCCGGCCCTAGCACAACATAGCGTAGGCCAACAGGGGCTGGCGCGAAAGAAAGGAGGCCCCCAGCCAGAGAGGCTGGCCCGCCGATCGTCCCAATCACGGGCCAGGCCACAACGGAGAACCCCCCCCCCCCGCGTCGGACCCCCCCCCCCCCCCCCCCCCCCCCACAGGCCACACCGGACCCTTCCACGCCAAGGTCCCGCCGGCTGAGAGCAGGCTAGAACGGTGCCGGCGGGTCTCGGATGTTTTGCTACGGCCGCTAGGCCCATCCCAGGCTGAGAATTGGCTGGAGGGCCCCGTAGAACGGCCTCCAACCGGCAGCGCGCTGACAATGCCGGTGCCAATGGTGCCAGAATCGCATCAGGGCAGCATGGCGTGATTCACGCATGTCTCGGAGATTCTCCTGCCCGTCCCCGGGCTGAGAGAATACCGCCCAGGATTTTTTGACTATTCAGGCTAGCAGATCGTACCTTCCCGCTGTCAGTGTACCCCGCCGCAGATTTTGTGGCGGCGAGGGGTGCGTTCAACAAGAAACGCTGTTGACAATAACGGGATGAGAAGATTCTGCCTCTGGTCACTGGTGAGCCGCACTCCTCGCTACAGAACCTGCCGCGGAGGGCGATGAAAATCTCGCCCAATTGTGTTGAAAGAATAAAATGTAACAAGATAGACTATCTCCTTGAAATACTAAATACCATTCACGTAGAGGCTGTCGTTGTCCAGTGTATATGTTCCTAACGTGGAGATGCTCTTTGTGTTGTCTCTGAATACATGGTACACAGTGAATTTATTAACTTCTTGAGGAATAGAATCATTTCTGAAAGTGCAGACCGCATCAACACTGGTGTGCTC
Organism: Scyliorhinus canicula; assembly: GCF_902713615.1. Classification (NCBI taxonomy): domain Eukaryota; kingdom Metazoa; phylum Chordata; class Chondrichthyes; order Carcharhiniformes; family Scyliorhinidae; genus Scyliorhinus; species Scyliorhinus canicula. The sequence continues at coordinate 102,767,719 of NC_052163.1, forward strand.
AATGTTTGCCGGGCTGTAAAATAAACACACATACAAAAAATTGAGTCAGGAAACATAATCTGAAACGGAGGTAAGAGCCCTAAACTTGCTTGGGTGTGTGAACAAATGTATAAAAGTACAGGGGGCTGAATCTCCTTTATGTGGTGTATCTAAAATGTATATTAGTTGTGTTAAAGTGAACAGGTTTAGAGTAAATGAGATTTAATCACGTTGATTGACTATTGTGTACATTTGAATTCCTTTGTCCAGAGATATATGTATTTGTTTAAATTGGTGGATTAATTACCCATAGTATTGGTATAATCACAATCTTTGCTCATTTTCCCAGAACTACATCTATTCAGTTCATCAAACTAATGAGTGCATTGTTTATAGGTGTATTGTTCTTCTACAAGTGAAGGTTATTCAATGTCACTAATCCAGGGCTTATGGTATGGTTTTGGCACAGAGCAGGGCCAAAGGTAGGTCGTGAATCTACCTCAGCAAGAAAGGGATTCAATCACACACTTTTGGCCTCTTTCTGAACCGCACACTACCCATCTAGCCAACTGAGTTAACTAGCCAAGGATGTATGTAGCCAAAGCAGGTTAACAAAGCAGATAACCCCAGGATGCGTGGCGGCATTGACCTCACCGAGTTTCAATGTGAGTGGTGTTTTTGTTTAAAAGCCACATTAAGTGCACTGTGCCTTCAGTTGGATGGTTGCAGAATGATTCCACCCATGCTCACGTTGTGCAGCTACAACTTCTTAACTTTCCTTACCCTGCTGCCACATCTTGGTGCATCCCCAAAATCCACAGGTGAGGTGGAAGCAGCCTGCTGACTGCTGTACCCTGTTTTCTGTGATGATCTTTATGGATGCCCTCTGCAGGGCCAAAACTTGAAGGGCCCCAGATTCACACCAATAGGGCATTCCGATGGGTGGGACACTCATGGAATCACCTCGGCGGACGGCCTCAGGGTGTGCATCAGCTGATCCTTCTCCTGGTCGGTGACCCAGGGTCTCTAGCTTCCTCCTCAGTTGGAGTGAGCTTGAGAAGCCTCGCCATCCTCTGGCATTAGCACTAATGGATTCAAGCAAGTGCTTCAGCAATGTAGAGCAACTCCTGCAACAGTTAGAGGTTAGAGGCTTTGCACCAAAGTCTCTACTGCGGATGGCACCCTACCAGTGTTGACTTTGACCCATTGGCCTGTTGGCGCAGTCACCTCAGTCTGAAGCCAGGTGGGCTCCTCTTTGGATCCTTGCAATCTGAGGAGTGCAGCAGACATCCCTTCCTGATGTTCCCGAGCTAGCCTTTGCAGCTCCAGGAACTCGGGCATGACCAAGTACAGAGGCTTATCATTTGACTCAGACAGCAGGTTTCTGGCCTCCAACAAAACCTGCGAGTGTCGGCACCCTGGGATGTCCCTGCCTCCAGATGCTGTGCTTACCAGTTTGTGACCCAGAGGTTGCTCCAATTGCTCTGAGATGTATGTTTCTGTGATGGTGGATGGGTGAGCAGTGTGTTGGAACAGAGGAGATCGTTTATCCTCTTTCAGACGCGGATGTCTGTCCTCTTCTGAAGAGGGTTTACAATGACCACTGCTGCCACCACCCCCAATGCTGGATTGGTGATCTTGCTGACAGGTATTTGCCCAGAGAATGGGCATATCACCTCACGGCGGGTCTCCACTGCATTTAGAAGTCACTCCAGGAAGACATTAGAAAACCTGGGTGCAGAGGATTTCCTGGATCTGACAGCCATGACTTCCCAGTGATCTCCGAAGGATGGTCGCTGTGCACAGGGGCGACCTTTAAATGTGTGGCCTGGATCTTTGAAGCACTGATCCAACCAGCGGTAAACTATGGAACCCATGCCTGCCAATGTTTCAACTATTTGCTGCACAATGTGGTAAAAAGCCGCTACTGCAGTCGGCAAGCTCAACACGGCATTTTGTTCCCGACATTGGACATTACTGATATCGGAGATGATTATGCCCAAAGTTTGAGCATTGAAACAATTGAAACTCTGTAGGTTGTCTGGTAATGTTACTTACTAAAACATTTATGCAATATTAAATAATTCCTGAAACAGTAAATTAATTTGAAACAAATACCACTGAAGGTTAACATCAACATTTCTTACCCAAAAGAGCGAACTCTGCAGCTTTGGAATGTTCTCTTGATATTGCTGTTTTTAAACAGCTTGTTCAACTGAAGAAAAGTAACAGTCATAGTTTTAGAGACAAATTTAATATAATTAATTGAAATACATGTTTAGAATAAGTAAAATGTTGACTGACCTGAAAGACAATAATAGTTGATGCAGATTTGTGCAGATCAGAATTGGGCGACTGCAGATCTGCTGTCAGAGCCAGGTTAGTGACAGTGAAGGTCACATTAAACTCAAAGGGCTTTGTTTGCAGGTTTGGAGATGTGGTCACAAGTGGTGCTATAGTTATCCAGAAATACAGCAATGTATTAAAATTGAGAATCAAACATCTCTGTGACTGCATCATTTGCATTAATGACAGTGGGTCCAAATAAACCAGAAATATAGAAAGCATCGCAGAATATTTCCAGGTAGACATGGAGGGTTTTTTTCACGTTTGGTGATGCCAGTCGTTCAAAGGACTATACAGAATGTCATAGCACATGCAGGATGCCAGCGCACGTATCGGATCCTTTATCCCTTTATCTTCTTATTTGAGGAAGGATACGGTGGCATTGGAGGCAGTTCATAGGAGGTTCTCCAGACTGATTCCGGGGATGATGATGAATGGGTTGATATATGATGAAAAATTAAAAACTTTGGGCTTATACCCTCTGGTGTTTAGAAGGTGGCAGAATGTCGTAGCACAAACAGGATCCCTTATCCCTTTTCGCCTTCTTTGAGGAAGTATGGGGTGGCAATGGAGCTAGTTCAGAGGAGGTTCACCAGATTGATTCCGGGGATGAAAGGGCTGACGTAAGACAAGAGATTTCACAGTTTGGGTTTAGAAAGATCAGAGGGGACATGATTGAGGTATATAAAATACTAAAAGGGATTGATAATGTAAACGTAGACTAAATGTTCCCCCTTGTAGGGCAATCTAGAACGAGAGGCCATTGGCGCGATTCTCCGCCCCCCCCATGCCGGGTGGGAGAATAGCGGGAGGGCCTCCCACCATTCTTCACGCCCTCCCGCTATTCTCCCCCTCCACGCCATGAATCGGCGCTCGCCGTTTTTTACGGCGAGCGGCGATTCTCCAAGGCCGATGGGCCGAGCAGCCGGGTCTTCACGCCCGTTTCGACATGGCAGCAATCACACCTGCTCTCTGCCGTCGTGAAATGGGCAGCAGATGCCTGTTTGGGGCATCTGGGGGCCCGATTGGCACGGCAGTACCACGGCCGTGCAAAGGGGGCATAGGCCCGCGATCGGTGGGCACCGATCGCGGGCCGTGCGTCCGTAACGGATGCACTCTTTTCCCTCCACCGCCCTGCAAGATCAAGCCACCACGTCTTGCAGCGCGGCTGAGGGAAAAGACGCCAACTGCGCATGCACGGGTTGGCGTTGTCCAACCTGCACATGCGCGGCCGACGTCACCAGCCGCGTCAGCTGGTGTGACGCTTGACGTGCGGCCTTGACGACCGTCGTCAAGGCTGTGCCGCCATGACGCACGGGGCCGCGCTCCTAGCCTCGCCCGGGGGGGAGAATCAGCCCCAGAAGTGGGCGTGAAGACTGCCGTGGGTCACGGCCTGTCCCACGGCAGCCTTTACGATTCTCCGCATTTGCAGAGAATCTCGCCCCATAGATATCGGTTGAGAGTAGTTAAATTTGGAACAGAAATGAGGAGGAACTACTTCTCGCAGAGGGTGGTGGATTTATGGAACTCGCTGCCCCATAGTGAGGTTGAACCTGATTCATTAAATGGTTTCAAAAAGGAGATAGATATATTTCTGATTTTAATATTGGATAAAAGAGTAGATTTGAGACCAAGAAGCAATCAGCGATGATCTGATTGAATGGTAGAACGAGCACAAAGGCCTGAATTTCCTACTTCTGCTCCTAATACTTATGTTCCTATCTCTGGTTGAAACTGTAAAAATTCTCAATTCCAAGCAGAGAACTAAATTGTTTGAAGAAATAGGAAAAACTAGAAACACTAAACAGGTAACATCCCAAATATTTCTGACAATGCACAAATCGGGTTCAAGAAAGAATTTCCTTTACATTGCCCACTGTAATAAACCAAAATATTAAAGAGACACACATTTGAAATTATACTCACTAGTTGAAGGAACAGGTTCGTGGTAACCTGAAAAATCAAAATAATGTGTTTCGCATCAAAACGGTGTGGTGGAAATGTATTATTAAATCGTGAAATCAAATTGATGGATTTGGTTTAATCATCCTCAATTTAGTCAACAGAATGAAATGTCACAAGATATATTATCTCCTTTTAATGTTAAATACCATTCACGTAGAGACTGTTGTTGTCCAGTGTATATGTTCCCAAGGTGGAGATGCTCTTTGTGTTGCTTCTGAACACATGGTACACAGTGACTTTATTAACTTCCTGAGGAATAGAATTATTTCTGAAAGTGCAGACTGCATCAACACTGGTGTCCTCAATGTTTGCTGGGCTGTGAAATAAAAACGTATACAAAGAAATCAGACAGGATCTAAAATGCAGATAAGAGCCTTGAGCCCTAAGCATGAGAAAAGTATTGGGGCTCAATTTCCTCAATGTGGCCTATCTAAAATGTACAGCAGTTGTGTGTTTAAGTGAATAGGTTTAAAATAAATGGGGTTTAATCATGCTGATTGACTATTGTGTACATTGAATTCCTTTGCCCAGGGAGATTGCTATTTGGTTAAAATGGTGCATGTATTGCCAATGGTATTTGATGGTTGGTATTCACAAGGCATCAACACAAATCTATTCACTTCATTGAGCTGATGACTTGCTATGGGTCCAAAATTCTTATTTTACAATTAGTATTCTTGATTATTCAAGGTCAGCTAATCATGGCTTACTATGGGGCAGGGCACAGAGGCAGACCCCAAATCCTCTTCAGCTGTAACAGGGATCAAATCACACACATTTAGTATAATTCTCAAGCACACGTTAAGCATCTAGCCAACAGAGTTAACCAGCCAAGGAGGTTTATAGCTAGAGCAGTTTAACTGCTTGAACCCGCAACCCCAAAGTGCATGGAGGCACTGACAATGGTATTTTTCAAGGAAACAATAAGTTAGCTGGGTCTTTACCAGGATGAAGTCTGTTGCTCAGGAGAAAGGACAGCATTCAATGCTATTTAATCCTCTAATATTGTCATTGAATCACTTGTAGAGTTCAAGTGCATTTATCAAAAGAGGAGTATGCGGCTCAATGGGCAGGAAATGCAAAATGACTACTGTCAATCCTTCCATTATCTTAGCTTGAAGAAATAGCAGAGATCAAAGATGTACATTCCTGACATTTTTTCCAACAATCTGGTTGAAACTGCAACTCCTCTTTATGTCTGACAAGGTACAAGAATCTGGAACTTGATCAGATTTTGGGTCTTTGCTCAGGAAATTCAATCATTTTAATCATTCATTTAAATCTTGCATCTCTAAGTGGTAAACTATAGAAAAACGTTGTTGCTTGCAGCAAATATAGATATCTAACAGAATCAAATAACGAATATTAATGATCTGATCATACAGACACAATTAAAATCCTGTAGAATAAACAAATTCATCCTGTTTTAACATTTATGTTATATTAAATAATTTACTGAATATTAATGTAATCTTGAAACAAATAACGCTAAGTTCCAATGTCAATATTCCTTACCCAAAAGAGCGAACTCTGCAGCTTTGGAAAGTTCTCTTGATATTGCTGTTACTAAACAGCCTGTTCAACTGAAGGAAAGTAACAGTCATATTTTTAGAGACAAACATAATATAATTCATTAAAATACAATTTGTAATAATAAGTTGTTGACTGACCTGATAAGCAATAATATTTGAAGCAGATTTGTGCAGATCAGAATTGGGCGACTGCAGATCTGCTGTCAGAGCCAGGTTAGTAACAATGAAGGTCACATTAAACTCAAAGGGCTTTGTTTGCAGGTTTGGAGATGTGGTCACAAGTGGTGCTAAAGTTATCCAGAAACATAACAATGTGTTACGATTGAGAAGCAAACATATCTGTGACTGCATTATTTGCATTAAAGACAGTGGGACAAAGTAAACCAGAAATATCGAAACCATCACAGAATATTTCAGGTTTGGTGATACCATTCATTCAAAAGACTACAGCAATTTTTGCTATTGTGCACGCAATTGGGCAAAAACTATCACATCGATGAACCTGCACGAGTTTGCTTATCTGGGTAGAAATTGTATTGATTTGTTGAATCTCTTACTGACTTGGAGTCTTCAATATCCTTTAAATTTGGGGGTGTGTGTAATTTCAAGTTCAGACTGCCTGTTCTAGTTCCTTGCAGCTTTAGTATCTGTCCATGTGAATGACTCTCAGAAGGTGACAGAATGCCACAGCACGTACAGGATGTCATAGCATTTATTGGATCCCTTATCCCTTGGTTGCCTAATTTGAAGAAGGATGTGGTGGCATTGGAGGCAGTTCAGAGGAGGTTCACCAGATTGATCCCGGAGATGGAAGGGTTGATGTAGAAGGAGAGGTTAAACAATTTGGATTTATACTCACTGGAGTATAAAAGGATGAGAGGGGATCCGATCGAGGTATATAAAATACTAAAAGGGATTGATAATGGAAATGCAGACTAAATGTTCTCTCTTGTTGGGCAATTTAGAATGAGAGGTCATAGATGTAGGTTGAGAGGTGGTAGATTTAGAAAGGGGATGAGGAGGAACTACTTCTCGCAGAAGGTGGTGAATTTGTGGAACTCGCTGCCCCATAGTGCGGTGGAACCTGAATCATTAAATGGTTTCAAGAAGGAGATAGATATATTTCTGATTTTAATATCGGCTAAAAGGGATATGGGGAACAGGTAAGGGAGTAGATTTGAAACCAAGAAGATATGATTGAAGGCAGAGCAAGCACAAAGGCCTGAACTGCCTACTTCTGCTCTTAATTCCGATGTATTTACCTCTGGTTGAAACCTTAAAAATTCTCAATTCCAAGCATAGAACTAAATTGTTTAAAGAAATTGGAGAAACTAGAAGCACTAAACAGGAAACTTCCCAAATATTTCTGACAATGCATAAATCGGGTTCAAGAAAGAGTTTCCTTGACATTACTCCAGTATTTATTACCCCATGATTTATTACCCCAGGATCTATTGCCCCAGTATATGTTGCTCCAGGATTTATTACCCCAGTAATAACCAAAATGTTAAAGAGACTCAAATTTGAAATTATACTCACTGGTTGAAGGAACAGGTTCGTGGTAACCTGAAAAATCAAAATAATGTGTTTCACATCAAAGAAGTGTGGTGAAACTGTATTATTAAATCGTGAAATCAAATTTATGGAATTGGTTTAATCATCCTCAATTTAGTCAACAGAATGAAATGACACAAGATATATTATCTCCTTTTAATGTTAAATACCATTCACGTAGAGGCTGTTGTTGTCCAGAGTGTATGTTCCCAACGTGGAGATGCTCTTTGTGTTGTCTCTGAACACATGGTACACAGTGACTTTATTAACTTCCTGAGGAATAGATTTATTTGTGAAAGTGCAGACTGCATCAACACTGGTGTCCTCAACATTTGCCAGGCTGTGAAATAAACACATGTGCAAAGAAGTCAATGAGGATCTAAAATGCAGATAAGAACCTTGAGCCTGAAGCACGAGAAAATGTTTATGAGTAGTGAGGCTGAATTTCCTCAATGTGGTCTATCTAAAATATACAGCAGTTGTGTTTTTAAGTGAATAGGTTTAAAGTAAATGAGTATAATCCTGCTGATTAACTATTGTGTACATTGGAATTTGTTTCCCCAAGGACATTTTTTTATTTGCTTCAAATGGTGCATGTATTTCTCATGTTATTTGATGTCTGGTGTTCACAAGGCAAATCTATTCACTTCATAGTTGACTTGCTATGGGTGCAAAATCCTTCCTCTTTTACAATTAGCATGCTTGTTTATTCAAGGTCAGCTAACCATGGCTTACTATGGGTCAAAGCACAGAAGTAGGCCCCAAATCCTCTTGAGCTGTAACGGCGATCAAATTGCACACTTTTAGTGTCATTGTCAACCACACGCAAAGCACCTAGGCAACTGAGTTGACCAGCCATGGAGGTTTATAGCTAGAGCAGGTTAACTGCTTGAACACATGGCCCCAGCGTGCATGGCGGCACTGACCTCGCTCAGGTGCAATGTGAATGGTGTTTTTCAAGGAAACAATAAGTCAGCTGGGTCTTTCCCAGGATGAAGACTGTTGCTCAGGAGAAAGAATTTGGTGCTATTAATAATCTAATTTTGTAATTGAAGCATCACAGAATCATAGAATTTCAGGGCAGAAGGAGGCATTCACCCCATCGAATCTTCACCGGCCCTTAGAAAGAGCAGGCTACCTAAACCCACATCTTTCACCCTGTCCCCGTAACCCAGTAACCCCACCCAACCTTTTTTGGACACTAAGGGCAATTTATCATGGCCAATCCACCTAACCTGCACATCTTTGGACCGTGGGAGAAAACCGGAGCACGCGGAGGAAACCGAGACACAGGGAGAAAGTGCAAACAGACAGTGACCCAAGTCGGGAATCGAACCTGGGACCTCAGAGCTGTGAAGCAACTGTGCTAGCTACTGTGCTACTGTGCCCTCATTGTGCTACCGTGCCCCCGTTTATTGCCCTCATTGTGCTACCGCACCCCCCGTGTGCTACCGTGCCCCCGTTTTGTGCCCTCATTGTGCTACCATACCCCCCCATGTGCTACCGTGTCCCCCGTTTTGTAGAGTTCCAACTGTATTCATCAATAGAAGAGTATGTTGCTCAATGGGTGTACAATGCAACATGACTCTGTCAATCCTTCCGTTATCTTAGCTTTCAGAAATAGCAGAGAACAAAGATGTACATTCCTGACATTGTTTACAACAATCTGGTTGAAACTACAGCTCCTCCTTTATGTCTGACAATGTGCAAGAATCTCGGACCTAATAATGTTTTGGGTCTTGGCCTTTGAAATTGGCCAATTAGAATACAAATTTGCTGATTAGTGACCCAATCAGGGAACCCCTTTCTCTGCAGATAACAAGGAGTGTCAGATCCTTTGATCTCCCAGTGTAAGTAGCAAGCTGAATGCACATGGTTGTTCTGCTGTTAGTTTATAAATAAAAGGAATTCTGGTGAAGGGACTTCTGCCTCTGTGGACATATTACAGTGGCGACGAGGAAAACGGAACGATCCGAATGAACCTGCTCATTAGCAGCCGCCACATATTGAGGGTAAGCCACTGACAGGCGAAATGCCTTTATTTAGAAAGTTGGATTCTTTTGACCCTGCAGTGGAAGATTGGGTCCAATATGTTGAGCGGATGAGGTACTTTTTTTAGAGCGAACAATATGGTTCCGGATGAAAAGCAACAGGTCATTCTGCTGACCACGTGTGGGCCAGCAGCTTTTGCCATTGTACGCAGTCTCACTTGCCCGGAAGCACCGGACACAAAAACGTTCCATGAATTGACGGACTGAGTAAAAGAGTACTATGACCCTCAGCCACCTCTGATCCTGGGAAGGCACCGGTTTTACTCAGCATTCCGAGACACAGGGGAGTCAGCCACAAATTTTTTAACAAGATTAAGGCGATTAGCAGAGACTTGCAAATTTGGCCTGATGCTAAATGAGATGATCAGAGACCGGTTGGTGTGCGAAATACGTAATTTATCAGTACAGAAACATCTGCTAGCAAAAGCCGAGCTGGATTGCAAACAAGCATTGCAGCTGGCTTTGTCCTTAGAAACAGTGGCAATCGGAGCACATGAGTTACAGGGTACTCTGATGGACGTAGATGCCCACACCAGTGAAACTGAGTTAAGGGACTACCGCTGGGGGATAGGCAACTGCATAGCCACCCTCAGGAATGACTCAGATACTAAGGAACCCAGGCCCACTCGCAGAACCGCTCCCAAGCAAGGGAAAATTAGGACCAGACAGACGGCAGCCCTTGCAGCCTTTCACCCTGCAAGATATTGTAGTTATTGCCAGATAACGGAGCTCGAGAAGAGAAATAGAAGACCAAAACCAATATTCTGGAGAAGGACATGTAGGCTGGAGTACAGGAGAATGCTCACACTGGAAGGCACACCTACCTCCGACGAGGAACAACTAACTTGTGTAACGATGGTTAAATCAAAACGCATTAAATTAACCATAAGGCTGAATGGATGTCCAACATTAATGGAAGTCGACATGGAGCAACTGTATCAGTGATAGTGGAAACTGTATTTAATAAAATTCGTACTGGACTCCAAACCTTATCCCTGACCAGGGCATCGGCAAAACTGAGGAAGCACATAGAGGAACCACAGAGTGTTGGGAACATGTACGGGTGGCTTATGGCGAGCAACTGGTTGGGCTGCCTTCAATGGTAGTGGAAGTTGTGGGACCGAACTTATTGGGACGAAGCTGACTGAAAGATATCCAGCTGGAAAATGGTCGCCTGTGCGAAGTCCTGTGCAGATACCCAGAGGTTTTCCGAGAAGGGCTTGGAACAATAAAGGGAGCGAAGGCAATATTACACGTAGATCCAGAGGCAGTCCCAAAATTCTACAAGGCATGACAGGTACCATTCGTGTTAAGGCAGAAAGTCGATACGGAAATCAAAGCGTGTAGGAATAATAAAAGTTGGTCCAATTTGCAGAATGGGCGGCACCTGTAGTGCCTATTCTTAAGCCGAACTACTCTGTCCGCCTTTGTGGAGACTGCAAACAAACAATTGATCGCTACTCACAACTGGCCGAATACAGAATTCCCCAGTTTGAGGATTTGTATGCAAAGCTGGCTGGAGGACTCTTATTCTCAAAGCTGGACATGAGCCACATATATTTACAGCTGAACCTGGATGATGAGTCGCAAAAATTCTCAAAGATAAACACCCTGAAGGGCCTTTTTCAGTATACAAGATTACCCTTCGGAGTATCGCCATTGCCTAAGGCCCGCCCACTGATGTTTCATCCCGGACTGGCCGAGGACCTGTCGGCGTGAGACTCTCATGGTCTCACCCGTCGTGAACTTAGGGTGGCTGCGGACTCAGTCCAGCACCTCCACAGTCGGGGGACGGCCGACTTGTGGGCAGTGGAGGGCTTCATTCGGGGCTAGGGGCACTGTGGATGGGCAGTCCAGGGCGCGCAAGCGGCCGAAGGGGAGGGTACTACTTTTGCGGTCCGCGGGCTGAGTCCGCCATGAAGCGTGGCGGGGCTGCTGCAGGCTGCCACCGTGCACATACGACGCCATAGACCCGGCAATGCTCCGGACCATATCATCAGCTGGAGTTTAGAGCTCTACGCTGCCTCCCTGCTAGCCCCCAGCAAAACGGCGAATGGGTGGCCGTTTTGCGCCAGTTTTCCTGGCATAAAACACCACCATTTCAACGCTGGCGTGGGGACTTAATCTCCCAAATGGAGAATTCAGCACAGGGCTTTCAAGACGATCAAACAATAGCTCTCCTCAGAAAATGTCTGGCATACTATGACCCCAGGAAACAGTTGGTGCTCACTTGTGACACATCTCCAGATGGCATTGGGGCAGTTCTGGCACACAGATGGAAAAACGGTCAGGAACGGCCTATTATGTTTGCTTCCAAGACTTTAGCAACAGCAGAACGAAAGTACGCCCAAATTAAAAAAGAAGGACTGGCTGTAATCTTCGCAGTTACATGGTTAAAGGATGGTCACGACTGGGAGTTAAATATCCGAGGGTATCAAACTATTCGGAAGGACAGAGTGGATGGTAAGGGAGGTGCTGTAGCTCTGTTATTTAAGGATGACATCCGGCCAATAGTAAGGGATGACATCGGTGATATGGAGGATAAGGTTGAATCCATTTGGGTGGAAATCAGGAATAGTAAGGTGAAAAAGTAACTGATTGGAGTAGTCTATAGGCCACCAAATAGTAACGTTATGGTGGGGCAGGCAATAAACAAAGAAATAACTGATGCATGTAGAAATGGTACAGCAATTATTATGGGGGATTTTAATCTACATGTCGATTGGTTTAACCAGGTCGGTCAAGGCAGCCTTGAGGAGGAGTTTATAGAATGTATCCGCGATAGTTTCCTAGAACAGTATGTAATGGAACCTACAAGGGAACAAGCAGTCCTAGATCTTGTCCTGTGTAATGAGACAGAATTGATTCATGATCTCATAGTTAGGGATCCTCTCGGAAGGAGCGATCACAATATGGTGGAATTTAAAATACAGATGGAGGGTGAGAAGGTAAAATCCAATACTAGTGTTTTGTGCTTAAACAAAGGAGATTACAATGGGATGAGAGAAGAACTAGCTAAGGTAGACTGGGAGCAAAGACTTTCTGGTGGAACAGTTGAGGAACAATGGAGAACCTTCCAAGAAAAAGGAAGGACGGTAGAAAGAGGGAAAATCGACCGTGGATATCTGAGGAAATAAGGGATAGTATCAAATTGAAGGAAAAAGCATACAAAGTGGCAAAGATTAGTGGGAGACTAGAGGACTGGGAAATCTTTAGGGGGCAACAGAAAGCTACTAAAAAAGCTATAAAGAAGAGTAAGATAGATTATGAGAGTAAACTTGCTCAGAATATAAAAACAAACAGTAAAAGTTTCTACAATTATATAAAACAAAAAAGAGTGGCGAAGGTAAATATTGGTCCTTTAGAGGATGAGAAGGGAGATTTAATAATGGGAGATGAGAAAATGGCTGAAGAACTGAACAGGTTTTTTGGGTCCGTCTTCATAGTGGAAGACACAAATGACATGCCAGTGACTGATAGAAATGAGGCTATGACAGGTGAGGACCTTGAGAGGATTGTTATCACTAAGGAGGTAGTGATGGGCAAGCTAATGGGGCTAAAGGTGGACAAGTCTCCTGGCCCTGATGGAATGCATCCCAGAGTGCTAAATGAGATGGCTAGGGAAATTTCAAATGCACTAGTAATAATTTACCAAAATTCACTAGACTCTGGGGTGGTCCGGGTGGATTGGAAATGAGCAAACGTGACACCACAGTTTAAAAAAGGATGTAGGCAGAGAGCGGGTAATTATAGGCCAGTGAGCTTAACTTTGGTAGTAAGGAAGATCCTGGAATCTATCATCAAGGAAGAAATAGCGAGGCATCTGGATATAAATTGTCCCATTGGGCAGACGCAGCATGGGTTCATAAAGGGCAGGTCGTGCCTAACTAATTTAGTGGAATTTTTGGAGGACATTACCAGTGCAGTAGATAACGGGGAGCCAATGGATGTGGTATATCTGGATTACCAGAAAGCCTTTGACAAGGTTTCACACAAAAGGTTGCTGCATAAGATAAAGATATTTGGCATTAAGGGTAAAGTAGTAGCATGGATAGAGGATTGGTTAATTAATAGAAAGCAAAGAGTGGGGATTAATGGGTGTTTCTCTGGTTGGCAATCAGTAGCTAGTGGTGTCCCTTAGGGATCCGTGTTGGGCCAACAATTGTTCACAATTTACATAGATGATTTGGAGTTGGGGACCAAGGGCAACATGTCCAAGTTTGCAGATGACACTAAGATGAGTGGTAAAGCAAAAAGTGCAGGGGATACTGGAAGTCTGCAGAGGGATTTGGATAGGTTAGGTGAATGGGCTAGGATCTGGCAGATGGAATACAATGTTGACAAATGTGAGGTTAACCATTTTGGTACGAATAACAGCAAACGAGATTATTATTTAATTGATAAAATATTAAAGCATGCTGCTGTGCAGAGAGACCTGGGTGTGCTAGTGCATGAGTCACAGAAAGTTGGTTTACAGGTACAACAGGTGATTAAGAAGGCTAATGGAATTTTGTCCTTCATTGCTAGAGGGATGGAGTTTAAGACTAGGGAGGTTATGCTGCAATTGTATAAGGTGTCCGTGGGGCCACACCTGGAGTATTGTGTTCAGTTTTGGTCTACTTACTTGAGAAAGGACGTACTGGCACTGGAGGGTGTGCAGAGGAGATTCACTAGGTTAATCCCAGATCTGAAGGGGTTGGATTACAAGGAGAGGTTGAGTAGACTGGGCCTGTACTCGTTGGAATTTAGAAGGATGCGGGGGGGTGGGGATCTTATAGAAACATAAAAAATTATGAAGGGAATAGATAGGATAGAAGTGGTCAGGTTGTTTCCACTGGCGGGTGAAAGCAGAACTCGGGGGCATAGCCTCAAAATAAGGGGAAGTAGATTTAGGACTGAGTTTAGGAGGAACTTCTTCACCCAAAGGGTTGTGAATCTATGGAATTCCTTGCCCATTGAAGCAGTTGAAGCTCCTTCATTAAATATTTTTAAGATAAAGATAGATAGTTTTTTGAAGACTAAAGGGATTAAGGGTTATGGTCGGTCCGGAAAGTGGAGCTGAGTTCACAAAAGATCAGCCATGATCTCATTGAATGGCGGAGCAGGCTCGAGGGGCCAGATGGCCTACTCCTGCTCCTAGTTCTTATGTTCATATGTTCGTATGAAGAAATTTCACCAGTATTTGTATGGGTGGAAATTCACGAAAATCAGAGACCAGAGACCATTGCTGGGCTTGCTGAAAGAAGACAAAGCGGTGTCGCCAACAGCTTCGGTCCAGATCCAACGCTGGGCCCTACTACTGGCAGCGTATCAATATCAACCCGAAGGAACCCAGGTGGCAAACGCCGACACGCTAAGCTGGCTGCCATTACTGGACACCCCACTATTGGTGCCCAGAATAGAAGAAATGGTGATGACACTACATTTCCTGGACACCCTTGTGGTAGTCACACAAAATATTTGTTTGTGGACACAAAGGGCCTCAGTTTTAGCAAAAATAAAGCACATGGTGCTTACAGGGGAGATGAAAAGACTAGTCCAGGCGGAATTCCACCCGTACTGGAGCAGAAGAGAGCAGATCACTGTGGAAGACGGGACACTGCTATGGGAGCACGAGTAATAGTTCAAAGTCAAGGCCGTTGAGCCATACTGGCCGAACTACATCATGGACCCCTGGAGTCCCGAAAGTAAAGATGCTGGCCCGGAGCTATATCTGGTGGTCGGGCCTAGACACAGACATAGCAGCATTGGGAGGTCGGTGCCAAGAACGGCAACAAGGGCAGAAGGAGCCACCGGCAGCCCCGCTGCACCCATGGGAAAGACCGGGTAGACCATGGTCATGACTTCATGTCAATTTTGCAGGCCCATTTATGGATTCAATGTTTTTTGTGATAGTAGACACCCATTCCAAATGCCTGGATGTCTACAAAATAAACTCGGCAAATACAACAGCAATCATCGATAAAGTTTGCACCCTATTTGCAGCACACGGTATCCTGGAGGTTTTAGTTTCAGACAAGGGAGCAGTTTTCAACAGCCAGAAGTTCACAAAATTCATGAAGTCAAATGGCAATCGGCACATAAGGACGGCACCGTACCACCCCGCATCAAATGTGTTGGCAGAGAGAGCCATGCAGACCTTAAAAGTCGGGTTGAAAAAACAGTCAGCTGCATCAGTAGACACAAAACTGTCACGCAGGCTATTCAACGATTGGACAATCCCACATGCCACAACGGGAATAGCACTGGCAGAGCTACTCATGGGCAGAAGACTCCGAACCAGGCTGAGCCTACGATTCCCAAATTTAAGCGGAAGAGTAGAACGACACCAAGAGGCCCAATGCAGGGGCTACGGCAACACTCGCTGAGAAAGGCAGTTCAATGCGGGTGAAAAGGTATGGATAAGAAATTACCCGAATGGCCACACATGGGTAGCAGGAATGGTCATGGCCATGTCAGGACCTGTGTCGTGTGGGAAACATGTGGGAACATAGTAAAAAAGGACATGGACCAGGTACGGGCCTCAGATTCGTTTCCTCCCCTGGAACGGACTCAGACCAGGATACCGAGGACCGTGGAGAATCGTCCCTGACAGAATATTCACGCCGCTCCGGCATCTCTGGTGAGGACATCAGACTCTGATATGAATAGCACAGGGGCTGTTCCCCTGCTGTCGGAGGAAGGGGGCGAACCGCACCTCAGACACTCTCAACGGAAAAAACGGGCGCCCCATCGGACTTTGGGGGGGAGGGTGTACTGACTTAGACCAGGGGCGCGATTCTCCCAACGGGAGACAAAGTGCCGACGCCGGAGTGAAACCCGGAGTGTTTCACTCCGGCGCCCCGGAGGGTGCTCCTCGCCCCCTATTCTCCCCCCCCCCCCCCCAGGGGGCTAGGGGCGGCGGTGCGTGAATCCTGAATGCCCGGCCTTGACGCTTGCGTCAAAGCGGCGCGCCGGGAATGACGCGGCCGGCGGCGCTGAAGTGACGTCAGCCGCGCATGCGTAGATTGGCCGGCTCCAACCCGCGAATCCGCGGTAGCCGTCTTCCCCTCCACTGCCCTGCAAGGCATGGCGGCTTGATCTAGGGAAAAGAGTGCATCGTTTACAGACACTGGCACGACGATCGGTGGGCACCGATCGCGGGCCAGACATCTGCTGAGCACGCCCGTGGTGCTCGATCCTCCTTCCGCCCCCCACAGGCCCCACACTCACCTGTCGCGCACTGTTCACGCTGGCAGTGACCAGGTGTGGTTGGCGCCGGCGTGGACCGGTCGGGTCCAGCAGGCCGCTCGGCCCATTCGGGCCGGAGAATCGCCGGTCGCTGTGAGAAACAGCGAGCGGCAATTCTCCGAGCGGTCTGTCGAAAAACGCGACACGCCATTTTTCGGGGGGTGGGAGAATAGCAGGGGGTGCCAGGGCGGCGTGGCGTGATTCGCCCGGCCCTCCCGCGATTCTCCCACCCGGCATGGGGTACGGAGAATCGGGCCTCAGGTCTTTGAGATTGGCCAATTAGAATACGAGTTCCCTGATTAGTGGCCCAATCAGGGAACCCCTTTCTCTGTATATAACGTGTCAGGTTGTTCTGCTGTTGGTTTTTTAAATTAAAGGAATTCTGATGAAGGGACTTCTGCCTCCGTGGACTTATTACACAATCAATCGTTTAACTCACATCTCAATGTGTTTGGTGTACCAAAGGGAAGTGCTGTTGTTTAGAGCAATTATAGATATCTAACAGAAACAAATAAATAATCCTCATGTTCTAATCGTAGAGACACAATCAAAATTCTGTAGAATAAACAGAAATTCATCCTGTTTTCACATTTCTGTTATATTAACCAATTCACTGTAAATTAATGTAATCGTGAAACAAATAGCGCTAAGTTTCAATGTCAATATTCCTTACCCAAAAGAGCGAACTCTGCAGCTTTGGAATGTTCTCTTGATATTGTTGTTACTAAACAGCCTGTTCAACTGAAGAAAAGTAATAGTTTTAGAGACAAATGTAATCTAATAAATTAAAATACACATTTATAACAATAAGTTGTTGACTGACCTGATAAACAATAATACTTGATGCAGATTTGTACAGATTAGAATTGGGCGACTGAAGATTTGCTGTCAGAGCCAGGTTAGTGACAGTGAAGGTCACATTAAACTCAAAAGGCTTTGTTTGCAGGTTTGGAGACGTGGTCACACGTGGTACTATAGCTATCCAGAAACACAACAGCACATTAAAATTGAGAATCAAACAATACCTGTGAATGCATTAAAGACAGTGGGACAAAATAAACCGTGGGCTGGATTCTCCAGTAATGGGGCTATGTATCCACGCCAACATAAAAATGCTGCCGTTTCACTCTGGACTTTCCTTAAGAGAGTCCTGAGTGATTCTCCCTTCAGCAAGGGGCTTTCAGGGCCCCGGAGTGGTTCTCACAGCTCTGGCTGCGGATACGGGGCCCCGGTGGCGGCCGCCCTGTGCGACATGGCGGACTCTCACCGGGGACCGTGATAGAAGAAGGAGGTCCCCCTGAGATCGCACTCGCCCGCGGGTCGGTGCCGCCCAATCTCTTGCCTGGCCGCCCAATCTCTAGCCTGGCCCCCTCTGGTGAACGATCCCCCCGCCCCTCTGAATCCGCAACCGCTACCTGACGTTCCCGACGGCCGACAGGTGGTTAGAACCACGCAGTCGGGAACTCGTCAGGTTGCTCGTGGAGAAACGGGCGGGGTGCCTCTGTCAATGGCCCCCTACCCATGCCGCATAGTTTGCGCGCATGTGATTCTCGAGCAATTCTCCGGGAACCGGAGTATTGTGGGAGCAGCGCTGGTCCGAATTTCCGGGTTAACAACCATTCTCCACCCCATGCGTGGAATGTGATTTCCACGTGGAGGATCAAAGAATCCAGCCCTAGAACTAGAAAAACCATCGCAGAATATTTCAAGGTAGACTTAGAGGGTTTATTTCGGGTTTGGCGATGCCATTCGTTTGAAGGCCAAATGATCGTACCTAGTGGACTTGCACCAGTTTGCTAATCTGTGTAGAAAGTGTCTTGATTTTGCTGAATCTTTTAGTGACTTGGAGTCTCCTGTATCCTTTAAATTTGGGCTGTGTGTGTAATTTTAAGTACAGACTGCCAGTTGTAGTTCCTTGCAGATTTTGTATCGGTCCATGTGAATGACTCACAGAAGGTGACAGAATGTCACAGCACATACAGGGTGTCATTGCACTAAATTGGTCGCTTATCCCTTGGTCTCATTATTTGAGGAAGCATGTGGTGGCATTGGAGGCAGTTCAAAGGAGGTTCACCAGATTGATTCCAGGAATGAAAGGGTTGATGTAAAACAATAGATTACACAGTTTGGGTTTATACTCACTGGTGTTTAGAATGATGAGGGGCGGATCTGATCAAGGTACCTAAAATACTAAAAGGGATTGATAATATAAATGCAGACTCCATGTTCCCCCTTGTAGGGCAATCTAGAACAAGAGGCCATAGATGTAGAGATGCGGCAGATTGAGAACAAAAATTTGAAGTACGAACTACTTCTCGCAGAGAGTGGTGAATTTGTGGAACTCGCTGCCCCATAATGTGGTGGAACCTGAGTCATTAAATGGTTTCAAGAAGAAGATAGATATATTACTGATTTTAAAATTGGGTAAAAGGCATATGGGAAATAGGTAATGGAGTAGATTTGAGACCAGGAGGAGATCAGCCATGATCTGATTGAATGGCGGAGCAGACTCGATTGGCTGAATTGCCTACTGCTCCTAACTCCTATGTTCCTATATCTGGTTGAAACTTTTTAAATTCTCAATTCCAAGAACTAAATTGTTTAAAGCAATAGGAAACACGAGAAACATGAAACAGGAAACATCCCAAATATTTCTGACAATGCATAAATCGGGATCAAGAAAGAGTTTCCCACTGTAATAAACCAAAATGTTAAAGAAACACAAGTTGCAAATTATACTCACTCGTCGAAGGAACAGGTTCATGGTAATCTGAAAAATCAAAATGACGTGTTTTTCATCAAAACGGTGTGGTGGAAATGTATTATCAAATCGTGAATTCAAGTCTATGGAATTGGTTTAATCATCCTCAATTGAGTCAACAGAATGAAATGTAAGAAGATAGATCATCTCCTTTAAATGTTAAATACCATTCACGTAGAGACTGTTATTGTCCAGTGTATATGTTCCCAAGGTGGAGATGCTCTTTGTGTTGTTTCTGAACACATGGTACACAGTGACTTTATTAACTTCCTGAGGAATAGAATTATTTCTGAAAGTGCAGACTGCATCAACACTGGTGTCCGCAACATTTGCCAGGCTGTGAAATAAACACATATCCAAAAACGTCAGACAGGATCTAAAAAGCACATAAGAACCTTGAGCCCCAAGCATGAGAAAATGTTTATAAGTAGTGGGGATGAATTTCCTCAATGTGGTCTATCTAAAATATACAGCAGTTGTGTGTTTAAGTGCATAGGTTTGAAGTAAATGGGTTAAAACATGCTGATTGACTATTATGTGCATTGAAATTCCTTTGCCCAGGGATTTTTCTATTTGGTTAAAATGGTGCATGTATTGCCAATGGTATTTGATGTCTGGTATTCACAAGGCATCAACACAAATCTATTCACTTCATAGTTGATTTGCTAAGGGTGCAAAATTTTTCTTCTTTTACAATTAGCATGCTTGATTATTCAAGGTTAGCTAACCATGGCGTATTATGGGGGAAGGCTCAGAGTTAGGCCCCAAATCCTCTTCAGTTGTAACGGCGATCAAATCGCACACATTTAGTGTAATTCTCAACCACACGTTAAGCATCTAGCCAACTGAGTTAACTAGCCAATGAGGTTTATAGCTAGAGCAAGTTAACTGCTTGAACCCGCAACCCCAAAGTGAATGGCAGCACTGACAATGGTATTTTTCAAGGAAACAATAAGTTAGCTGAGTCTTTACCAGGATGAAGTCTGTTGCTCAGGAGAAAGGACAGCATTCAATGCTATTAATTCTCTGATATTACCATTGAAGCACTTGTAGAGTTCATATGCATTTATCAATAGAAGAGTATGCTGCTCAATGGACATACAATGCACCATGACTGCTGCCAATCCTTCCATTATCTTAGCTTGCAGAAATAGCAGAGATTAAAGCTGTACATTCCTGACATTGTTTCCAACAATCTGGTTGAAACTGCAGCTCCTCTTTATGTCTGACAAGGTACAAGAATCTCGGACCTGATGATGTTTTTGAACTTTGCTCAAGGAAACCTATAATTTTAATCAGTCATTTAAATCTCACATCTCAAAGTGTGAGATGTTAGATTGATAGAAAATCTATAGAAAAGCGTTGTTGCTTACAGCAATTATAGACATTCAACAGAAAGAAATACATAACACATTCAAAATTCTGTAGTAAATCAGAAATTCATCCTGTTTTCACATTAATGCGAGATGAACTAATTTACTGAACTTTAATGTAATCTTGAAACAAATACCGATAAGTTTCAATGTCAATATTCCTTACCCGAAAGAGCGAACTCTGCAGCTTTGGAATGTTCTCTTGATAGTGCTGTTTCTAAACAGCCTGTTCAACTGAAGAAAAGTAACATTCATAGTTTTAGAGACAAATATAATATTATCAATTAAAATACACGTTTGTAATAATAAGTTGTTGACTGACCTGATAAGCAATAATATCTGATGCAGATTTGTGCAGATCAGAATTGGGCGTCAGCAGATCTGCTGTCAGAGCCAGGTTAGTGGCAGTGAAGGTCACATTAAACTCAAAGGGCTTTGTTTGCAGGTTTGGAGATGTGGTCACAAGTGGTACTATAGCTATCCAGAAACACAACAGCACATTAAAATTGAGAATCAAACAATACCTGTGAATGCATTAAAGACAGTGGGACAAAATAAACCGTGGGCTGGATTCTCCAGTAATGGGGCTATGTATCCACGCCAGCGTAAAGATGCTGGCATTTCACTCTGGACTTTCCTTAAGAAAGTCCTGAGCGATTCTCCCTTCAGCAGGGGGCTTGCAGGGCCCCTGAGTGGTTCTCGCAGCTCTGGCTGCGGATACGGGGCTCTGGTGGTGGACATGCACCGTGGACCGTGATAGAAGAAGTAGGTCCCCCTGAGATTGCCCGCGGATCGGTGCCACACAATCACTTGCCTGGCCATCCATGAGGCCCCCCCTGGCGAACGATTCCCCCGCCCCTCACCAGGCCGGCCGCAGACTGAATCCGCAACCTCTACCCGACGTTCCCGACGGCCGACTGGTGGTTAGAACCACGACGTCGGGAACTCGGCCGGTTGCGCCTGGAGAATCGGGCGGGGTGCCTCTGTCAATGGCCCCCTACCCACGCCACATAGTTTGCGCGCATGTGATTCTCGAGCAATTCTCCGGGAACCGGAGAATCGCGGGAGCAGCACCAGTCCGAATTTCCACGTTAACAACCATTCTCCGCCCCCTTCGCCGAATGTGATTTCCACGTGGAGGATCAAAGAATCCAGCCCTAGAACTAGAAAAACCATCGCAGAATATTTCAAGGTAGACTTAGAGGGTTTATTTCAGGTTTGGTGATGCCATTCGTTTAAAGGACTATACAGAAATATTTTCTATCGCACATGCAATTAGGCCAAATGATTGTACCTAGTGGACTTGTTTAAAGGGGCCTCACGGTAGCATGGTGGTTACCATCAATGCTTCACAGCTCCAGGGTCCCAGGTTCGATTCCCGGCTGGGTCACTGTCTGTGTGGAGTCTGCACATCCTCCCTGTGTGTGCGTGGGTTTCCTCCGGGTGCTCCGGTTTCCTCCCACAGTCCAAAGATGTGCGGGTTAGGTGGATTGGCCATGCTAAATTGCCCGTAGTGTAAGGTTAATGGGGGGATTGTTGGGTTACGGGTATACGGGTTACGTGGGTTTAAGTAGGGTGATCATTGCTCGGCACAACATCGAGGGCCGAAGGGCCTGTTCTGTGCTGTACTGTTCTATGTTCTAAGTTCTATGTTCTATGACTTGCACCAGTTTGCTAATGTGTAGAAATTGTCCTGATTTTGCTGAATCTTTTAGTGACTTGGAGTCTCCTGTATCCTTTAAATTTGGGCTGTGTCTGTAATTTTAAGTACAGACTGCCTGTTCTAGTTCCTTGCAGCTTTAGTATCAGTCCATGTGAATGACTCACAGAAGGTGACAGAATGATACAGCACATAGAGAATGTCACAGCACTAAATGGGTTGCTTATCCCTTGGTCTCCTTATTTGTGGAAGCATGTGGTGGCATTGGAGGCAGTTCAAAGGTGGTTCACCAGATTGATTCCAGGGATGAAAAGGTTGATGTAAGACAAAAGATTACACAGTTTGGGTTTATACTCACTGGAGTTTAGAATGATGAGGGGCGGATCTGATCAAGGTATCTAAAATACTAAAAGGGATTGATAATATAAATGCAGACTACATGTTCCCCCTTGTAGGGCAATCTAGAACAAAAGGCCATAGATGTAGAGAGGCGGCAGATTGAGAACAAAAATTTGAAGTACGAACTACTTCTCGCAGAGAGTGGTGAATTTGTGGAACTCGCTGCCCCAAAATGTGGTGGAACCTGAGTCATTAAATGGTTTCAAGAAGAAGATAGATATATTACTGATTTTAAAATTGGGTAAAAGGCATATGGGAAACAGGTAATGGAGTAGATTTGAGACCAGGAAGAGATCAGCCATGATCTGATTGAATGGCGGAGCAGGCTCCATTGGCTGAACTGCCTACCACTGCTCCTAATTCCTATGTTCCTATATCTGGTTGAAACTTTTTAAATTCTCATTTCCAAGAACTAAATTGTTTAAAGCAATAGGAAACATGAGAAGCACTAAACAGGAAACATCCCAAATATTTCTGGCAATGCATAAATCGGGATCAAGAAAGTGTTTCCCACTGTAATAAACCAAAATGTTAAAGAAACACAAGTTGCAAATTATACTCACTCGTCGAAGGAACAGGTTCATGGTAATCTGAAAAATCAAAATGACGTGTTTTTCATCAAAACGGTGTGGTGGAAATGTATTATCAAATCGTGAATTCAAGTTTATGGAATTGGTTTAATCATCCTCAATTGAGTCAACAGAATGAAATGTAAGAAGATAGATCATCTCCTTTAAATGTTAAATACCATTCACGTAGAGACTGTTATTGTCCAGTGTATATGTTCCCAAGGTGGAGATGCTCTTTGTGTTGTTTCTGAACACATGGTACACAGTGACTTTATTAACTTCCTGAGGAATAGAATTATTTCTGAAAGTGCAGACTGCATCAACACTGGTGTCCGCAACATTTGCCAGGCTGTGAAATAAACACAGATACAAAGACGTCAGACAGGATCTAAAAAGCAGTTATGAACCTTGAGCCCCAAGCATGAGAAAATGTTTATAAGTAGTGGGGATGAATTTCCTCAATGTGGTCTATCTAAAATATACAGCAGTTGTGGCTTTAAGTGAATAGGTTTAAAGTAAATGAGTTTAATCATGCTGATTGACTATTATGTACATTGAAACTCCTTTGCTCAGGGATCTTTCTATTGGGTTAAAATGGTGCATGTATTGCCAATGGTATTTGATGTCTGGTATTCACAAGGCATCAACACAAATCTATTCACTTCATAGTTGATTTGCTAAGGGTGCAAAATTTTTCTTCTTTTACAATTAGCATGCTTGATTATTCAAGGTTAGCTAACCATGGCTTATTATGGGGGAAGGCTCAGAGTCAGGCCACAAATCCTCTTCAGTTGTAACGGCGATCAAATCGCACACATTTAGTGTAATTCTCAACCACACGTTAAGCATCTAGCCAACTGAGTTAACCAGCCAATGAGGTTTATAGCTAGAGCAAGTTAACTGCTTGAACCCGCAACCCCAAAGTGAATGGCAGCACTGACAATGGTATTTCTCAACGAAACAATAAGTTAGCTGGGTCTTTACCAGGATGAAGTCTGTTGCTCAGGAGAAAGGAGAAAGTCTGTTGCTCAGGAGAAAGGACAGCATTCAATGCTATTAATCCTCTGATATTACCATTGAAGCACTTGTAGAGTTCAAGTGCATTTATCAATAGAAGAGTATGCTGCTCAATGGACATACAATGCACCATGACTGCTGCCAATCCTTCCATTATCTTAGCTTGCAGAAATAGCAGAGATTAAAGCTGTACATTCCTGACATTGTTTCCAACAATCTGGTTGAAACTGCAGCTCCTCTTTATGTCTGACAAGGTTCAAGAATCTCAGGCCTGATGATGTTTTTGAACTTTGCTCAAGGAAACCTATAATTTTAATCAGTCATTTAAATCTCACATCTCAAAGTGTGAGATGTTAGATTGATAGAAAATCTATAGAAAAGCATTGTTGCTTACAGCAATTATAGACATTCAACAGAAAGAAATACATGACACATTCAAAATTCTGTAGTAAATCAGAAATTCATCCTGTTTTCACATTAATGCGAGATGAACTAATTTACTGAACATTAATGTAATCTTGAAACAAATACCGATAAGTTTCAATGTCAATATTCCTTACCCGAAAGAGCGAACTCTGCAGCTTTGGAATGTTCTCTTGATATTGCTGTTATTAAACAGCCTGTTCAACTGAAGAAAAGTAACAGTCATAGTTTTAGAGACAAATATAATATTATCAATTAAAATACACGTTTGTAATAATTAATTATTGACTGACCTGATGAACAATAATATCTGATGCAGATTTGTACAGTTCAGAATTGGGCGACTGCAGATCTGCTGTCAGAGCCAGGTTCGTAACAATGAAGGTCACATTAAACTCAAAGGGCTTTGTTTGCAGGTTTGGAGATGTGGTCACTAGTGGTACTATAGCTATCCAGAAACACAACAGCACATTAAAATTGAGAATCAAACATATCTGTGACTGCATCATTTGTATTAAAGACAGTGAGACACAATAAACCAGAAATACATAAACAATCGCCGAATATTTCAAGCTAGAGTTCGAGGGCTTTTTCAGATCTGATGATGGCATTCGTTCAAAGGACTATACAGAAATATTTGCTAAAAACCATCTTACATGGTTGACTTGCACCAGTTTGGTTATCTGTATAGAAATTGTCTTGGCTTTGTTGAATCTCTTACTGACTTGGAGTCTCCTGTATCCTTTAAATTTGGACTGTGTGTGTAATTTTAAGTACAGAATGTGATAGTATGACTAGGGAGATTACGGTACCTTAGAACCATGCTGCCATTGGTGCAGAAGACTCGCTGCTCATTGGCTCAGGCAAGTCATGTGCCTCTCAGCCAATTGGCTGAGGCCAGTCATGTGACTACCCGCCGATTGGCTGAGAGGTTGGTAGCTCCACCTACGAGGCGGGGTATAAGAACATGTACCGGCCGGCAGTCGGCCTTTCTCTGTACATCTACTGCCACGCACACATCTAGTGTATTAAAGCCTGTTGTTTGGAACCACTTCACGACGAGTCCAATTGATGGTGCATCACAGACTGCCTGTTCCAGCTTCTCGCAGCTTTAGTATCAATCTGTGTGAATGACTCACAGAAGGCGACAGAATGTCACAGCACGTACAGGATGTCATAGCACATACAGGATCCCTGGTTGAAACTTGACAAATTTTCAATTCCAATCAGAACTAAATTATTTAAAGACATAGGAAAAACTAGAAGCACTAAACAGGAAACATCCTAAGTATGTCTGACATACATAATTCGGGTTCAAGCAAGAATTTTCTTGACACCAATCACTGTCATGAACCAAAACATTAAAGAAGCACAAATTTGAAATTGTACTCACTAGTTGAAGGAACAGGTTCATGGTAACCTGAAAAATCAAAATAAAAATATTATTAAATCGTGAAATCAAATTGATGGATTTGATTTAATCATCTTCAATATAGTCGACAGAATGAAATGTAACAAGACGGACTATCTCCTTGAAATGTTAAATACCATTCACGTAGAGGCTGTTGTTGTCCAGTGCATATGTTCCCAAGGTGGAAATGCCCTTTGTGTTGTTTCTGAACACATGGTACACAGTGACTTTATTAACTTCTTGAGGAATAGAATTATTTCTGAAAGTGCAGACTGCATCAACACTGGTGTCCTCAATGTTTGCTGGGCTGTGAAATAAACACACATACAAAGAAGTCAGTCAGGATCTAAAATGCATGCAAGAACCTTGAGCTTGAGCCCGACGCATGAGAAAATGTTTGAAAGTACTGGGGCTGAATATCCTCAATGTCTACCTAAAATGTACATCAGTTGTGTGTTTAAGTGAATAGTTTGAAGTAACTGGGGTTTAGTCATGCTGATTGACAATTGTGCACATTGAAATTCCTCTGTCCAGGGATATTTTTATTTGCTTGAAATGGTGCATGTATTTCCCATGGTTTTAATGATTGACATTCCCAAAGCATCAACACAGTTTTGTTTCCAGAACCACGGGCTGGGTTCTCCATCCCTGAGATGAAGTGTTGACGTCGGGGCAAATCTAGCGGACTTCAATGTCAGCAAAACTGGCGTCGCACCCAGACCAATTCACCGACTGTTAAGGAACTAGCACTGGCGCCACGTGGAACGTGATCGATTCCAAAGAGAAATTATACTGGATTCGGCGAGTTTGGGATTGACATTCAGGAGGCTGACAAGCTGCAGCTGCATATGCACTCGGCACTCCCCACACACACTCATCCCAGCTAACAAGATGGCAGCAAGATGAGCGGCACAGAGATTTGCAAATGCCAAACTGGAGACCTTGCTGGACACCTTGGAGGAGAGGTCCTTAACCACAGGGTGCGAAGGAGGCTGCCAGCTGCCGCTGTTCACTGGGCCTGAACGCAGGTGGCAGAGTCGTCAGCGCTGTGGGTGACACCACGAGGACTGGCCAGCAGTGCCGAAGGAAACCGCATACCTCCTCAGGGCGGCCAGGTTGCATAGACAGCACTATGCCTCTAATACCAACCCCCATTTTATACACCCGTAATCCCACTAACCTGCACCCCCAACGCAGAGGGCGACCAAACTCCCACCCTGTAACACATGTCGGCATCCATATCGGCTGCCATGGCCAGCTGCCCTGGCCACTGAAACCACCAGCTACCCAGACCTTGGGCTGCATGCATCCAATTATCTATCACAGTGCATTTTATATCCACCCCACCTCCCCCCCCACCCCCCCCACCCTCCCCACCCCCCTCCCCTCCACCAAGGAGAAGGCTGTGCGCAACCGAGAGAGAGAGAAGACTGGAAGGATACCGCCGGACATGCGGCCCCTCACTGCAGCAGAACAAAGAGCACTGGATGTGGTCGGAGGGCCCGATCAAAGGGCAGTCACTGGGACGGACGTCGGCATTGGGCGAGGTAGTGAGATCCTACTGAGTTGGGGTTACCAATGGCTTATGTGTCACCATCACACCCACCACCCCCACAGCCCCCCCCCCCCCCCCCCCCCGACCTCCCCCTCCCCCACTATGCAATCTTGTGTCTTGCTGGAGCTTCTGGTGATGACGCAGGCCTTTCTGGTGTCCCACTCCCCCAACCACAACCCTGCGTGTTGAGCGGCATTGAGGATGAGACCGACATGGATGGGAGCGACCGACCCGAATCCCGTGACCCAAGGCATCCCGGAGCTCGAGTCCAGGGAAGACACCAATTTCCTGTCACAGCTGTCTCCAACAACCTCCACCATCCCAGAGCCACTCACCTCGGTTGGGCACTTTAGTGAAGAGTCCCCTAGGAGGCTACCTGGTGCACACCACACACATGCTGTGGTTCTTCATGTGGAAGTAGGAACTCTCAAGGGGATGGACAGTCGGAGGGCGGGATGTCCCCAGGGACTAGATGCTGTCCAGATGAATTTCTGGCTTCTGGAATGGACGGTCCCATCATTTGCAGAAATGCAATCGCAGAGTCAGAGACTACATGAGGGGATGTCGGTGAGCATCCAGCACCTGCAGGTGCAGTTGGAGGAGTTCAACCTCTTGCAGGAGTAGGAGGTGGTGCCGACCATGCATGTCACCCAGGCCAACACCATACCGGTGGCATCTGAGGTGGAGTCCTTGGGACAATCGATATAGACGGTGGCTGAGGCTCAGGACAGGGCTGCCCTATCATAGGCAGCCATATACCAGAGCTACTTGGACATTGTAGTTGCGCTCCAGAGTGTGGCCCAGTCACAGCGGGTCATGGCTGAGAGCATCAGCGGCATTGCCCAGGCGCTGGCCGATGTGGCACAGACACAGAAGGAAGTGACCCAGTCCCAGTGGAGATGGTGCAGTCCCTGGCTGTTGTGGCACAGACACAGAAGGTGGTGGCACAGTCACAGCATGATGTAATGCAGTCCTAGACAGTGGTCATCCACTTCCTGTGCTCCACGGCTGAGAACATTCAGACCCTAGTCAAGACGAGAGCGGTCCTCCAAGACTGGCAGCACCAGGTGGCGGTGGAGCCTCAGGAGTTCGCTCCGCCTGCACCCTCATCCCACTGAGTAGCCCCGGGGCCATCGGGCACCCCGAGGGAGGAGTAAGTGAAGGGGCTTGCGCATGCGCAGTCAAAAGTTTTGGTCGCGGATCGTAATGCGCATGCGCACGCCGCGCATGCGCAATGGAAACAAAACCGCACAGTGAAGGAGGAAGGCCGATTTGCGCATGCGCAATGCATTCCTGCGCGTGACGTCATGACGTCTGAGCATCCCGACCACGCCCACTTAAAAGGGAAATGCCCGAAAATTGCAAACAAGACACTTAAAGTGGTAAACACAAATTTTCTTGCCTCAGAACACAGAAAAACGCCTGAACTTAAACCAACAGTTAAAAACAACTTGCACAACACCCTGAAAAAAGCAGTCTGCACCACCCAAAGTGAAGAGAACAAAAAGAATTCCGAAACAACAAAAGATGATTTGTTTTTCAAAGATTACCTCTCAGACATGGCTGAGTCAGTCGGATATGCTTATCACAGCATCAGCGACACGGTCGCAAAGCACAACACGAACCAACTCGTGGTAGATGAATCCAACCAAGATGATTTGGTTTTCAAAGAACACTACTCAGACATGGCTGAGTCAGTCGGATATGCTTATCACAGCATCAGCGACACGGTCGCAAAGTTCAACACGAATCAACTCGTGGTAGAAGAATCCAACCAGGATGATTTGGTTTTCGAAGAATACTACTCAGGCACAGCTGAGTCAGTCGGATATGCTTATCACAGCATCAGCGACACGGTCGCAAAGTTCAACACGAATCAACTCGTGGTAGAAGAAGCCAATGAAGATGAAATGGGTATCAAAGAATACTACTCAGACATGGAGGAGTTATTTGGACATGCTGATCACAGCATCAGCGACACCGTTGCAAAGCTCAACAAGACTCTACTCATGGTAGATGAATCCAACACCATGATGCCATGGCAGCTCGTCGATACATTGGATGACAGCAATACCCTAGACGAAGACGACGCCACACAGAGAGCACAGGAAGACTCCACAGAGCGAGCGATGACAGGCTCCACAGTGCGAGTGATGAAAGACTCCAAAAGGGATGCAAGCAAACACTCCCTGGCGAACACCATGCATGAACAAGACCATGAAGGTAAACCCGCTGTATCTGAGCAACCGCAAGCAGACTATGAAAGTCTACCAAGCTCACAGGAACAAGAAGAAGACAACGTACATCTAACCACTGACACCATGCATGCGCAAGACCATGAAGGTCAACCTGCCATATCTGAGCAACCACAAGCAGACTATGAAAGTCTAACAAGCTCACATGAACAAGAAGAAGACAATGCACCTCTACACACTGCATGCGAAGACAGTGACAAGGTGATCACACTCGACGTACAGGATCACAGCGAGACTGACAGTTCTCAGCTTGTCTGTACCGAAGCACAGAGTGAATACAGTAACAAGGTGATCGCACTCGACGTACAGGATCACAGCGAGACTGACAGTTCTCAGCTTGTCTGTACAGAAGCACAGAGTCGGGCCACCCAACAGTCCAGAGAGACGATGCCGAAAGAAAACATGCAGATTTTGACTCCAGAAGAGGAGCACCTGGAGTCCAGAGAGACAACGCCGAAAGAAACCATGCAGATTCTGACTCCAGAAGAGGAGCACCTGGAGTCCAGAGAGACCAAGCAAAAAGAAACCATGCAGATTTTGACTCCAGAAGAGGAGCACCTGGAGTCCAGTGAGACAACATCAACAGAAATCATGAAGATTTCAACTCCAGAAGCGGAGCACCAAGAGTCTAGAGAGACCACGTCAAGTGAAATCATGCAGATTTGGACTCCAGAACAGGAGCGCCAAGAGTCCGGAGACACCACGTCAACTGAAATCATGCAGATTTGGACTCCAGAAGAGGAGCGCCAGAAGTCCACAGACACCACGTCAATTGTAATCATGGAGGTTTTGACTCCAGAAGAGGAGCGCCAAGAATCCAGAGACACCGCGTCAAATGGAATAGAGAAGAATTTGACTCCGGAAGAGGAGCACCAAGAAAGCAAAGATGAGGAATCCAATTCTCCACAAATGATTGATGTCACCTGCACCGATGCAATATCAGATCATTCGCACCACTCTCGAGACGAAATGCTCAATGACTCAAATTATCCACTCGGGACACGAATAGAGTATAACAAGAAAAACAACAGTCAAAAGAAGCACAGCAGAAACGGGACAAACAACAGCAAGAACAAAAGCAACATGAAGCGCGACAAGACCAACAACAATAGCAAGAAGCACAGCAGAAACGAGAACGACAACAAAAAGAACAAAAGCAACATGAAGCGCGACAAGACAAACAACAAAGTCAGGCACAAAGATAGCGACAACACCAAAGACAGAAACGACAAAAACAGCAACACGAACGGCAACGAAAACAACAAAGTCAGGAACAACGACAGTGCCAACACCAAAGACAGAAACGACAAAAACAGCAACAAGTACGGCAACGAAAACAACAAAAACAGGAACGACAGAAACAACAGCAATGTAACAACGACTTGTACACAATGGTACTACTCGGCACATGAAGGACAATGCCACAGCTCACTGCAAAACGATGACAAGACTACAAACATGTCATGGGATGACAACGAATCGCACAAACTCACGTCGGCTCCAGAACGAGCAAGCACACCAGCATCCAAGGCGGATGAGACAATAAATCAACACCACAAGCACAAAAAAAAAAAAAAAAGTCCATGCCAGTCAACATCAGTGAGGTGACCATGCAAACACCTCGGGATGATGCAGTGGGTACTTAAAATAATAAGGAACACCAACAACATTCACAGCGGACTTGCAATATCAATATCACCACGTCATCAACAACAACAAAAAAAAAAGCTCTGAACAAATTCATCAAGTTTGGACTCATAAATGTTTTTATTAAGATTGGACATATAACTACATTGGCTTTGTACAATATGCAATAGCACCATCACCTGCATAGATACGCATATCATAAGTAACTGTTTTCTATAATTTTCTTTAACGATGTACAGCAAATATGTAAAGAGAAAAAGGGGGATGTGGTAATCGTAGATTTACTAGACACAAAAACAACTGAGCAAACACCAGAGGGAGAGCTATAAATACACCGGGACAGGATGTACAATTTTCTTTAACGATGTACAGAAAATATGTAAAGAGAAAAAGGGGGATGTGGTGATCACAAGTTAACTAGATGCAATACAACTGAGCAAACACTAGAGGGGGCACGGGAGAGCCATATAAATAGACGGGGACAGGAAGTGAGGACACACTTCACTGAGGGCAGAACTTGGAGCAGGACACAGACACAGACATACACCCACACGCCAGCTAGGAACACTGAAGGTAACCTTAGGAAACAGCTCTGAAGAGTGAACGAACTTACAATAAAGCATCTTCTCCACATTTGAGACTACGAGCTTTATTAAGACACGAGTAACAACACAAAACCGTCGCTGCAGAGTCCTCCCCCGTATCACTTGTTTCCAGGTAGTTCTGGAAGGATGGTAGGATGGACTTGTTCACCCACCCACAGATCGCTTCGTCCACTAACAACCCCACATCCAGCCTCCACAGTGAGCGTTGCCCTCTCTCCACACTAACCCGTATATCCACCCAATGTGGGGCATGATCCAACACTGATTGCCAAGTACTCAGTATCCACCACCCTCGGTATCAGAGCCCTTCTCAGAACACAAAAGTCAATGTAAGAGTATACCTTGTGGACATGGGAGAAAAAAGAAAACTCGGTCGCTATTGGCCGTGCAAACCTCCATGGGTCTACTCCCCCCATCTGTTCCATAATCCCCTTCAATTCCTTTGCCGTGGCTGGCACCTTCCCTGTCCTGGATTTTGACCGGTCCAATTACGCATCAATGACTGTATTAAAATCTCCTCCCATAATCAAGTTATGTGGCTCCACGTCTGGGATCTTACCTAACACCCGCCTCAAATCCACATCGTCCCAAATCGGAGCATATACGTTCACGAGTACCACCCGCACCCCCTCCAGCTTCCCACTCACCATTATGCACCTAGCCCCCATGTCTGATATGATTCACCCTGCCTCGAATGCTACTCATTTACTGATCAAGATCGCTACCCCCCCTGGTCTTTTGAGTCCAGCCCTGAGTGGAATACTTGGCCAACCCACCCCTTTCTCAATCTACTCTGGTCTATAACCTTTAAGTGTGTCTCTTGTAACATTGCCATGTCCACTTTCAGCCCCCTCAAATGCACAAATACGCGAGCCTTCTTGACCGGCCCATTCAACCCCCTAATGTTCCATGTAATCAACCTGGTTGGAGCCTGGTTGTGGGGGGGCTACCCCCGCACCCCCCCCCCCCCCGCTCCCCCCCCCCCCCCCACTGACTAGCCATCACCCTTTTCAGGCCAGCCTGCAGCTCGCGCCCCCGTCCTTCTCGAGCCCCCCCCTCAGGCATTCTCCGTCCCCGGCCTCTCATTTCTCCCCTAGTAACAGTTCCTCCCCTGTCAGCAAAGAGCTCCCCCCCCTCTCCCACCCCCACTGCCCCCCCCCCTAGTAACAGCAGTAGAAACCCAACCCCCCATATCAAGCTCCAGCTTAACACCTGCTTCACCCCCCACTGTGCTTCCGTGAGTCAGCTGACCAGGCTGACTTCATAGCACCCACCCATGGCACCAAGCAGTCGGCCTCCCCATGGTTCTCGCCCCTCTCCCCCCCACTTGGACTAACATATTCAAAGCATCACATTCCCCAGTAAACAAACATCAGAAAAACAGTGAAAAAACAGCCACAGAAAGAAAACAACCCCAGAAACCACCCCCCCCTCTAACCAGATCCCAGTAAGATAAAGTTAATTTTAGCCATCATAACATTCCCTTATTACACATGACACTACTTATTTAACCCAGCACAAAAGTGATTTAAACAAATCGCCACTACAGCACTCTCCAAGGCTTCAGTGCCTTTTAGTTCACCTCCAGTCTCTTTTCCTTGATGAAAGTCGATACATCGTCTGGTGTTTTGAAGTAAAATTCCCGTTCCTCATGTGTGACCCATAGACAGGCTGGGTACAACATCCCGAACTTCACTCCCTTCTGAAAAAGGGCCGTTTTTGCCCGATTAAACTCAGCTCGCCTCTTGGCCAAATCCGCACCCAGGTCCTGATAAATGCGCAGCTCACAATTCTCCCACTTGCTGCTCCGATCTTTCTTGGCGCACCGCAGAACGTGTTCCTTGATCAGGAATCGGTGTAAACGTACCACCATCACCCTCGGCGGCTCGTTCGCTCGGGGGTTCTTCGCGAGGGCTCTGTGCGCTCTATCCACTTCCAGGGGCTGAGGGAACGCCTCAGCCCTCATCAACGTCTCCAGCATGTTCGTCATATAGGCCCTCGCATCCGATCCCTCACTGCCTTCAGGGAGGCCGATGATTCTCAGATTCTGCCTCCTGGACCTGTTCTCCAGGTCCTCCAGCTTCTCCTACATTTTTTTCTGGTGATCATTCATCATCTCCACCTTGGTCTCCAGCACGGTTTGGTATTCTTGATTCTGCACCACCTGATCAATCGAAGCCTTGATTGGGTCCAGCGTGTCCTTCTTAAGCTTGGCGAAGCAATCTTCAAAAAACCTCACCAGCTGCTCCGTCGACCACTGTGCCGTCTCCCCGCGGCCCTGACTCTCCGGCATGCTTTCCCGCGTTGTCAGCTCTGCTCGTGTCTCATTTGTAGGACTGTCTTCTCACACGGCCACTTCTGGTTCAATTCTCCATACACTGGAGGGGGATTTCTCCTCACCGCCTCACTCTCCACCGATTTATCCAATAAACTCCGGAAAGAAACGGGGGAAAAAGGTCCAAAAGTCCGTCACAGGTGGAGCTATCAAATATGTGACCTACTCCTCCATGGCCGCCACTAGAAGTCCGTCGAAGCATCGCTTGATAACGCCCGTGTTCGCAGCATGGATGTAGCTGTACCAGGACTGTGGCCTCCGGATAACCGTCATCAGCCACGGCCGCAGCGGATAACCCCTCACCCAGGAGCCAACTTCCATGCCGAGGGGATGCCTCGAAGAGGCCATGAATGGTCAAGTGTACCAGGATGAAGAAAGCATGCATGCTGCGCGGGTATTGGGGAAAGAAGGGCATGATGTGCATCTCATGGTCACACACCAGCTGCACGTTCCTCAAGTGGAACCTCTGTCGGTTTGTGAAGACCAGCCTGTCATCTGCAGTTGCTTGTAGGGGGATATGCATCCTGTCAATCACCCCCTGGACCCGGGGCATCTCGATAATTGCAACGATCCCCGCTGCCCATGCATCCTCGTGGGCTCGGCCCATATTGAAATGGATATAGTGCCGACTGGGCATATAGCACCTCCATGATGGCGCGGTGGTACCTATGCACTGAGTCCTGTGAAATCCCAGACAGGTCCCCACTCAGTGCCTGGAAAGACCTCCTGGCATATATGTTCAGGGCAACTGTCACCTTGATGGCCACCAGGCACCCATGTGGCTGATGGCATTCTGCAGAGCCGCGGGCCAAGATGGGTGGTCAGTGGGGTACGCAGCAAGATGGTTGCCTTGCAGACCGCGGCAATGGCGGTATGTGCCTGGACACCGGTCCTGTGGGGGACCCCATGGCCTGTCCCCTGGTCACCGCCAAAGCCTCCCCTGCCCCCGCCCCGGCCAGTGTCAGGACTGGCAGTCCACAGTAATGCCTCTGCACTTCCTATCTCCTCTTTCTCCCGAAAGAGCCACGGCGCCTGTTTCCCGATTTTTAAAAGCACAAGTGAACCTCACCATTGGGAGTTGGGAGCATCATTGAGGCCCTAGAAAAACCGTCAGGTCCGCTGATGATAAGCGGACGGAATTTATGCACAGAGTGGAACGCATTGACGTTGCTGCCGAGGTATCAGAGAATTATGATTTGACGTGAACTCGGCGCCTGCTACGATTCTGGCGTTAAGACCGATTCTCCGCCCAATCACCTTTCCCGACCTCGGGGTCGGAACGGAGAATCCGCCCCATATCCATTCACTTCATAGAGTTGATGATTGCTATGGGTGCAACATTCTTCCTCTATAATTAGCATGCTTGATTATTCAAGGTCAGATAACCATGGCTTACTATGGGGCAGGGCACAGAGGCAAATCCTCCAGCTACAACAGGATCAAATTGCACACTTTTAGTGTCATTCTCAACCATACGCTCAGCATCGAGCCAACTGAGTTAACCAGCCAAGGAGGTTTATGGCGGGTGTTGGTTAACTGCTCAAACCCACAACTTCAGGGTGCGTGGCAGCACTGACCTCACTGAGGTGCAATGTGAATGGTATTTTTTCCCAGAAACAATACGTCAGCTGCGTATTTACCAGGATGAAGACTGTTGCTCAGGAGAAGCAACAACATTTAGTGTTATTAATCCTCTAATATTATCAGAGGGGCTTTTCACAGTAACTTCATTGCAGTGTTAATGTAAGCCTACTGGTGACAATAATAAAGATTATTCGATTATTATTATTGAAGCACTTGTAGAGTTCAAGTGAATTTATCAATAGAAGAGTATGCTGCTCAATGGACATACAGTGCAACATAATGACTGTCAATCCTTCCGTTATCTTAGCTTGCAGAAATAGCAGAGATCACCCTTGATCCTAACATTCCTGACATTGTTTATAACAATCTGG
Organism: Scyliorhinus canicula; assembly: GCF_902713615.1. Classification (NCBI taxonomy): domain Eukaryota; kingdom Metazoa; phylum Chordata; class Chondrichthyes; order Carcharhiniformes; family Scyliorhinidae; genus Scyliorhinus; species Scyliorhinus canicula. The sequence continues at coordinate 102,804,341 of NC_052163.1, forward strand.
TTGAAACTGCAGCTCCTCCTTTATGTCTGACAAGGTATACAGATCTCAGACCTGATGCTGTTTTGCATCGTTGATCAGGAAAATCTATCATTTTAATCATTCAATAAAATCTCACATCTCAAAGTGTTTGGTAAACTATAGGAAAGTGTTGTTTACAGCAATAACAGACATCTAACAGAACCAAATAAATAATACTGATGATCTGATCATAGAGACGCAATCAAAATTCTGTAAAATAACCAGAAATTCATCCCGTTTTAACATTTGTGTTATATTAACTAATTTACTGAACATTAATGTAATCTTGAAGCAAATACCGCTGAGGGTTAATAGCAACATTCCTTACCCGAATGAGCGAACTCTGCAGCTTTGGAATGTTATCTTGATATTGCTGTCAGTAAACAGCTTGTTCAACTGAAGAAAAGTAACAATCATAGTTTTAGAGACAAATGTAATATTATCAATTAAAATACATGTTTGTAATAATAATTTGTTGACTGACCTGATGAACAATAATATTTGATGCAGATTTGTGGAGTTCAGAATTGGGCGACTGCAGATCTGCTGTCAGAGCCAGGTTCGTAACAATGAAGGTCACATTAAACTCAAAGGGCTTTGTTTGCAGGTTTGGTGAAGTGGTCACAAATGGTGTTTTAGCTGTCCAGAAACATAATAATGCATTGAAATTAAGAATCAAGCGTCTCTGTGACGGTACCATTTGTATTAAAGATAATGGGACAAATAAATCAACAATATGGAAATCACAGAATATTTCAAGGCTGAGCTCAAACTTTACAAAGTTTATTGAGATTATTTACTCGAAGGACTATTCAACATCATTTCCTATCACATATACAATTAGAAGCAAACCTCTCCAGTCAACAAGCTGTTTGTTTATTTATGCAAGAAATAGTCTTATTGATTTGGAGTCTTCTGCTTATTTTAATTTTGGACTGCTGGTGTTATTCCAAGTACAGGACTAACTCCAGATCTTGTTTGATTTATTCACAGCTTAAGTATCAATCCATTGGTTCACCTTTTGGGAAGAGAACTAAAGTGTACAGATGTGGGTGAGTCTATGAATGCTATTTATATGGACTTCCAGAAGGTTACCAAGAAGGTTTCACACTGGAGACGATGAACAAAAATATGAGAGCCTGAATTGATATGGATAGACAATTGGTTAGGAGGTAGGAGGTAAAGTATGGATGATAGGTTTGTACTCATTTTTACAAGACGTGACCAGTGGTGTGTTCGAGAGCATCGACTGGTGCCTCAGTTTTTCACTAACCTTATGAGTGACTTGGGAAAATGAGTCAAGGCCCCCTTATCCACGTTTGTTGATGACACTAGGATGCATCCCAAAGTGCCTCCTTCCCTTTGTTTGTGTTTTTCCCTTCTTGGGTTCCCATTTATCCACTTTAATTTTGGAAGCTATAGGTGGTCTCATGCCAATTACTCACCAATTACATCTTCCAATGCCATTGTTCAATGTGTTTTAGGTGGACTCCTGCCCCAATTGCCTCGCCACCAGACCTAGCTCTTAACCCTCTGGATCACATTTTCATATCCCTTGTAATGATATCTTGCTAGCTTCTTCTGGACATTTTGTTTTTTATATGTGGACATGACTCCTTCTCCCAGGCTTAGCGACGCTTACACTAAGGTCTGTTCCTAGGCTATATCCTTGGTTAGGTAACAGCCTGGTGAAAATACCTTATCCAGGTCAGCAGAAAGAGTCAGTAGGGAAACTTTTAATCAGAGAGAAAGCTATTTCTATAGTATTTGATTAATTTTTCAAATAGATTTTGTAAATAAATAGCCGTCGTTTAAGGAACCACAGGCGAGATTCTCTAGTCTGCCAACCACCTTTTCCAGTGTGGCGTGCCCCTACCGGCAGCGGGATTTTCCATTCCCGCAGCCGGCCAATGGGGTTTCCCATTGTGGACATTTCACGCCATCGGAAAACCCTTGTGTATGGGTGCGCTGCCAGCGCAATGGAGGAGCCCGCCGACGGAGAATTCCGCTGCAGATTTCTGAAAGAATAGGTCAGTCCTGAGGGTTGTGGAGAACAGCTTCAATAGAAAATACTCGGGCGAAAACAAGATGTTGCATTGACTAGGTTCATACTTCCTTGAGTGTACAGGATTAAGAACTGATTTAGTTGAAATGTTTAAGATGAATGAAGGATTTGATTGGATAGATGGAGAAAATCCACTTTCCCTGATGGGTGATACCAGAACCAGGAGGCACACTCTTAAACTTCGAGCTGGGAAGTTCAAGGGTGATGTCAGGAATTCTTCACAAACAAACCTGTTGAGGGTAGGTAAGTTTAAAATTTCAATAATGAAATTGTTAGGTCTTTGTTATTCAGAGTTATAGAACAAAGACAGGTTGAAGAAGGTATAATACAGATCACCCATGATCTGAAGAAATGGTGGAATAGCTTGTATGGCCTACTTCTGTTTCTATGTACCTCGCACAAAGTACAGATAGAGGACTGAATTTTCCTTTTGATACTGGGAAACAGGAGTCAGGACTATATCTGATATTAAGAATATTGCACTTGACAAGACGGTTCTGGTTTAAAATGGTTTCTTTAATATAATGTGAAGTAGAATGCTCTGAACAGGGAAATGGTGACCATCCTAACTCTTCCCAGAGACAGGCCCATGAGAACTGGTTGTCATGGGGAAAGAAACCTGAACTGAAACCTATTGAAAATCAACTGATGGCTTTCGCACCTTAACGGAGGAAGAGGGGCAGCAGCTGTTTGGATACAGACACAGAGAGAGAAAGAGGGAGAGCGCGAGAAATTAATAACTGCTGTGGGGAGAAGCAGTAGCCATTGCTGGGAAATATATGGTGAACTATTTTTGTGATAACAACTAAACAGAATGCTCGTAAATCCAGCTTTTCTGTTTGAATGGATTGAAGGGAATGAGATTGATGGGACCTGTGGCGATTTCAGGAACAAGGAGTCGCCAAATCCGCCTTGCTATTGCTGGAATACTCCAGTGGAGAGAAACAACCTTTGAAGAACATTGGAAGATTTGACCTTGCTTGGCAGGGAGAAGTGAATCTGTTGCAATCTGAATATTTTGGGATTAGATTTTGTATTGCTACCCATCTGCTAAACATGTGGTGCACAGCAAAAGGAGATGAACAAAGAATATCAATTGAGTTGATTAGTTTATGCAGAAGAACCTTTTCTGTATCAGTTTCCTATTAAGTCATCTTTGATCTAGGTTGATTATCGTTTTTTGTTACAGCAATAGTCTTAAAAGGTAAAGTCTTGTCCTGCAATTCTTTCCTTTGGCTATTGGGAAATTAATTGCTTTCTTCAAGTTATTAATCTCTGTGGGGATCATAACACTGAGTCTCAGACCCGCCCTTAACCATGGAGGTAAGTCACTTTTTGGAATTTTAACTGGGACACCCGCTTACTTGGCATAGAGGAAGGTATGCAAACTCTCAAGGCTGCCGGGCCTATTAGAGAGAGGCCTTCCAACTAGAGAGGAGCATCCTTCCACAGTATATCATAAATAACTGAAAAAGTACTTCAACAGATATGTGCACGCTCAGCCATTTTATAGAATATAAACAAAGCAGCTACGCCACCATTGTTTATGGAATGTGTTGGGGTAGGAAGGGGGAGCCTTCTGGCTGAAAGGTTGGCACCCCAGTGTGCTGCTGGGTGCCCACCTCCAGCCCGTTAACCTAGCTCCCGTCACATTGAGAAACAAAAGACTTACTGTAAAATTCCAGCAGGCAGCCTTAATCTCTGTTAATGAAAATGAAATTAAAATAAGACTGTAATAAGCCTACCAGCCTGATCATCAAGTGGAGGGGAGTGGCGTTGACGGCCTCTAAAACCATTTTGGCCAGAACAACCAATGTCGGGTATGGATTTGGGAAACCAGCTTACTGCTCACCCTCTTAATATTGGGGCCAAAAATCCACTTTCATTCCCCACCTTAACAAGACTTGAAAATGCAGTCCAGAATATCTTTGAAAACATTCAAAACATTCTTCAAAATGTTTCTCAACAGAAATTAAAATGAGCCATAATTTGTAACTGCGACACATTAAACTCTCAATAAGTTGGATGAATTAATGTGGAATTTATTTTTTTACCCTACACTGCAATAAAAGAAAATTGTAAGGAAGACAAACAGAAATAATACTCACTTGATGATGGAGTTGATTCATGGTAACCTGAAAAATCAAAAGCATGTGTTTTCTATGAGATGAGTCCAGTGGAAAATCATCATTAATGAGTGAAATTCAGAGCTTTGGTTCTTTCAAACTCAATCTCAATGTTTTGAGGGACTAAAAATCTCACTCTGTATATTTTTATAAAATATCTATAGAAATCCTTAATGCTATTTTATGAAGTTTAAAACTGAATAAGATCATTAAAACGGCTGAAGCAATGTCTGTCTATGAGCCCTGAACAAAAGAAGTCACATTTGCAGTTTCAGGGAAATTCACAACTCGTTATCTCAGAGGAGTTGCTAATGACAACCTGCGGATTGCACAGCCCCACTTCAAAGAGAGCCATATAATTAATAACCAAGGCTGATGGTCTTCTCAGACAAAAGACCCAGCAACCTTTCTTGATACTTGTAATGGATGAGAGATTTAGCCATCTTCAAAACCTAGCTGCCTTCCAAATGATGAATACATATCCTTTGTTGGAGACCGGGTGGATAACATGGGTGACATTGGCCTCTGGCTTGTTGAACCAGTTAATATTGTCTTTCCTAGCTGTTTCGCTTCATCATCTTACAGAAAAGCAGCTGTGCCCAAGTGAAACACCAAACTCCATCTACTTCAGTGCTTCTGTGAAAATTTCTCGACCATCACCTACAAAGGCTGGTTCATCTGAGTGGATACCTCATCATGTGAAGTTAGCACCACCGGAAATGTGAATGATACATTATTGGTTTTCAGCAAACCAAACTTTGTGAAAGAATGTCTTGTTGGCCTTTAATTCTGAACTTTGGAACCCACATGAAACAATATTTATTTTCTCTGTGTTGTGAATTGTCAAACCTTCTCTCTATCCCTCTTTTACTGTATGAATGTGTGTGTGTGTGTGTGTGTGTGGGGGGTAGGTGTTGCTGTGGCCTTCCTTTCCACGTTTTGAGTGTGTGGAAATAAGCTAACACTTTGAGTTCATCCTGTCTTGAGTTTGCTGTGGGTTTTTTAATAGAAACTTAGATCATACCAAAACTGAGAGGTTAGGAAATCTGACACCATTTAACAGAGGGCAACAGATTAAAACACCTTTCTGTTTATGGATGGCGGAGGGTGGGGGGGGGGGGGGGGGGGGGCAAGAGGTGAATTTAGCACAGATTAAATTAACTCCCATCCTACCCAGAATAACAAATTAACTCATTCACATCGATAGAATAAAATTCGACTGCTTAAAGTATGTAATTCAAATGTTAAATACCGTTTACATAGAGGCTGTCATTGTCCAATAAATATTTTCCCAAGTTGGAGATGCCCTTTGTGTTGTCTCTGAATGCGTGGTACACCATAACTTTATCAACAATCTGAGCAGCAGAATCATTTTTGAAAGTGCATACTGCGTACACACCGGTGTCCTCAATATTTGCTGGGCTGCAACAATAAAGGATATACAACAAAATGAATCAGAAAGCATAATTTAAAATTCAGAGCATTTATTGAACAGTGTAGGGGGTCGCAGTCAGTGTGGGAGGGAGAATTAAAATGATAGGCAACCTGAATGGCAGGGTCACACTTACAGGATAAACAGAACTATGCGGCCAAGCAATCAAATAACCTGCATTTGGTCTCTCCCGTATAGAGGATTGTGAGCATCGAATACAGCATACTAAATTGGATGTTCTGTTTATTTTAAGGGAGATTGCATGTGCAATCTGAAATGGTCTTCGCAACTCATCATGCGATTGATTGATTTTTGATGGAGGAAGCCCTGCCCATCCAGTGTGTTTGTTACTGGCCTGGGCTATTTTAAAAATCATGCTGCAGGTCCAATTCTGCTGCTGCTCTTCGAGTTACTCACAGATGTGGAGCAGAAACTGCACCCTGGTAAGGGGTGACAACGGAAGGGGACAATTAAAAAAAATAAGCACCGGGATTCTCAGTTGCGAGTCTGTTCCGCAGCTGCTGCTAGCGAGGACAAAGAATTTGACCATGCCGTTGCCTGGTGGCGGGATTCCCTACTCCTGCTGCTTGTCAATGGGAATTCTCATTGAAACCACCCCACGCCGCTGGGAAACCGGAGGGGCACCCTGCCGCAGGCCGCCAGTGAACAGCCGGAGTATGAAATGAAATGAAAATGAAAATCGCTTATCGCCACATTCCGGCGCCTACGGGAATTGAACCATGCTGCTGGCCTGCCTTGGTCTGCTTTCAAAGCCAGCGATTTAGCCCAGTGCACTAAACAGCCAGTATCCCACCCAAGCTGAGTCTGGAGGAGGTGTAAACATTTTAACTTCAATAGAAACTTTAAATGCATAAGTGATCTATGATGGGCCATCTTCCTCAATCTCTGTTCAGGAAAATTTCCATTATCCATCTGTGCAACAATAGAACATAGAACAGTACAGCACAGAACAGGACCTTCGGCCCTCAATGTTGTGCCGAGCCATGATCACCCTACTCAAACCTACGTATCCACCCTATACGCGTAACCCAACACCCCCCCCTTAACCTTACTTTTATTAGGACACTACGGGCAATTTAGCATTGCCAATCCACCTAACCCGCACATCTTTGGACTGTGGGAGGAAACCGGAGCACCCGGAGGAAACCTACGCACACAGGGGGAGGACGTGCAGACTCCACACAGACAGTGACCCAGCCGGGAATCGAACCTGGGACCTTGGAGCTGTGAAGCATTTATGCTAACCACCATGCTACCCTGCTGCCCCAATTGAAATCTGTCAGCTCAAGCCAATTGACTGATGAGCTACAGGAGATCAATGTTGGTCTCGCAGCAGGAGTTTTAAGTTTCAAATTGAACAAATAACAAACAAATTGTACTTAAATAGTATTAATTACTCAAGTACAGAAACAGCTACTGGAATTCTGAGATATAATAGCTGGGAATATTAATTAATTTAGCATTATATCCATATTAAGTGATGTCTGAGACATTTAAAAGATCTTGAAACAAACAACTTTGAAGTCTAATATCAACATTCCTCACCTGAATGAGAGAACATTGCAGTTTGAAAATGTTGTGTTGATGCTGCTCTTGGTAAATAAGGTTTTCAACTATGGGAAGGGAACAATCACAAGTTTAGAGAGCAAAATAATGAAAATTAATAAACATATAAAATATTATAATTGGTTCAAATATAGTTTGCAAAGATAAGTTGCCCTCTAACCTGGTAAGCGATTATATTTGATGCAGATTGGTACAATGGGCTTGTCAAGTTCTGTAGGTTTGCTGTCAGGGCCACGTCAGTTATAGTGAAGGTCACATTAAAATCAAGGAAATTTATTCCTCGGTTTGGAGTTGTGATCACAACCGGGGATGTTGCTATTAAGAAAAATGACAAAAGTATTAAATTGAGCAGAAAACATCTCTCTGATAGCATAATCTGTGTTACAGAGCATGGAGGCAGAATAAACCAAGAATATGGAACACACAGCAAATTATTTCTAACTGGCTCTGGAATGTTTTGAGCTGGTGTGAAACCTGATTCAATTGATCTCTCATTTCTCTTGCCTGTGCAATTGCATGAAATGGTCTCCGCAACTGATCATGAATTGATTGATTTTGCTCTTCTAGTATATTCCTGGCATTTACTGATCCAGGTTATTTTAAAAGTCGAGTTACGAAGATTTAATTCTGTTGCATCTGCTCAAGTTGCTGACAGATCTGGAGCAGAATTTGCATCCTGATAAGGGGGTTCGAATGGGAGAAGACAGGCATGGAATTCCTCCTCCCCCCAACCCCATCTGCTCCCGGCTGACTTACTAGTTTACCGGCACGCTCCCTCCACTGAACTATTTTCAGGAAGGCCATGTTGGGGGTGGAAAAAATACGTGCACAGAAGAGACGGAAAGCTAGTTAAGGCTAGCTGATTAAACAGCCAATTAAAGCTTTTGATCAGAGGCTGACGTGCAGACCGCTCACCATGTTGGCAGCACAGCAATTGCCTGGAAGTGCCCTTCTGGTAGCAGACCTGGGGGTCTGAGCGACAGGATGATTTTAAGACTCTCCTACGCTTACGTGGCCAACCCTCCAGCTTTGAGAGTTCACCCGCTATCTTTAATTGGATGTGAGCATACCCTCTGGTCATTAATTGATCAATCAAGGCAACAAACTGAAGTCCAGCTCGCTAACGCGGAATAAGTTTGGCGACAATCACCGAGGTTGCTGGGTGTGGAGGCAGTGTTTAAAAGGGCTGTCTCGGTGCTCTAGAACTTGAAAATGAAAAACGCTTATTGTCACGAGTAGGCTTCAATGAAGTTACTGTGAAAAGCCCCTAGTCGCCACATTCCGTCGCCTGTCCGGGGAGGCTGGTACGGGAATCGAACCGTGCTGCTGGCCTGCTTGGTCTGCTTTAAAAGCCAGCGATTTAGCCGAGTGAGCTAAACCAGCCCCACCAACTTTGACCCAGTTAAAATAATTACAGATAAACCCTCTAGCCCTCACCCCTCACACCCCTTTACCCTCCACACACTCCTCACGCCTCGTCTTTGACACCTGATCCCCCCACTCACCTACTTTGGCACCATCGTCTCCCATGCCAATATATTCCTCCAGACCCACCCTCATTTCCCCCTTCCCTTTGACACCAAGTCTCCCTTGCGATATTGTGGGCCCCCAAACAACCTATATGGCCCTCCATGCCAGGGAATGTCATTTTCATGTCTATTCACCCACAGTAAATTACATAGAACCAATGCACCCTATAGTGTCAGTAGCCAATGTGATAAAAAGCTCTGAAAAAGTCATTCATGACCTTCCACTTTCTTTTAAAAACACATGTTTTTATTACAGCCCAACTAAAGTGTTTATCATCCAAACCTTTTATAGTTTCAATAGACTTTGTTATCTTGTGTAAATACATTCTGTGAAATTGACAGCAGAGATTAGAGAGCTAGAGCTGTCAATCAAGAGTTTTTTTTTCTTTGGGACTTGAGTGTTTCAACAGGTTTATGGATTTCTGGGCTCTCAGTCAAGCCTCATTATGAGAGCCCAGAAATGCATTGGAGCACTGGTTTGTGACATCTCAGAAGTGCCGTGAACCATGACTCGTTGAAAACGTGGCCCAACTCCATGAACACTGTGAAGATCTATGACATTCCTAACTCTGCAATGGAGCCGGACAGGTTGGGAGTGCAGGGTGTGAACCTGTACCCTTAAAAGACACTACCGAAAACCCCCGGAAATGATGTCAAGAATTCTAGAATCAGGTCCTCGCCACCATTTTTAAGGGGCTTCCAAGTCATCCTGACTTAGTGAAAATCCAGTCCAATATATCAACAGGCATTAGTACTCACTGTTGTTACCCATCTAAATCAGAATAAACTTAATAAAACAAGGGAATAGAAACATACTTACTGGATGAAAGAGTTAATTCATGGTAACCTGAAAAACCAATAGCAAGTATTTTATATGAAATGTGCCATGTCAAAAGATCATCATTGAAGAGTGTAATGAAATTCAGGGTTCTTTTTTAAAATGAATCAAATTAAATATAAATAACATATTCAAGTAGAATGGAATATAATTCTAAATTTAAAATACCATTTACGTAGAGGCTGCCACTGTCCAGTGAGTATGTTCCTAATGTGGAGATGTTATTTGTGTTGTCTCTGAACTCGCGGTACACAGTAACTTTATTAACCTCCTGAGGATCAGAGTCGTTTCTGAATGTGCAAATTGCATACACACGGGTGCTACCAATATCCGCCAGGCTGTTGAAACAAAATGAGTTAAGAAGGTTAACTAAATAGCATATGCTGTTCTGAACATTTATTGGACATTATGATGAGCACAACACTGCATTTCAAGTTGCAAAATATCCTGTTTACCACTGATTGAAATGAATACCAATTAATCACTGTTCTCAAATAATAGGTTTCAAAACAAGTTCTTGCCCTCTTGCACTGACTCACAGGGTGAACTGACCATCAAAACAATGAAACAGACAAGGTGAAGGAATTCATTCCAGGGCTAAAACGTCAAATGCTATTTTGGTGAGCTAATGATGGTGGGTGACTGAAATATAACAATGTAAAATATCTATAAAACATCAGCTCCAGGGACCACGCAACAATACACATAACACACAGCCACTAATTATTTCCTCATGAGCTGTACATTGTATCGCTGTCAGCAATTTTTTAACTTTTTCACATGGTTCATGGAAATATAATCAACTTCACCTTTTATAATGCGGGTTTATATTTACAATTAATTGAATGAATATTTTGCACATATAATAGTGAACTACACTCACCTGAAGGAAACTGCTTTGCACCCTAAAAATCTTGCATTAAGTTTGCTCTTGTGGTACAGGTCAGTGAGCTGCAATAAATTTGCAATCACAGTGAGGGAGAAGTTCTCAATGACAGTCAAAGTAACTTTATCGGTCATTTTCTTCAATTAACAATCACAAAATAAACATATGGAAAGTGATGACATTTTGCATGCTAGTGTAATTATATTGGTTACCTGGTGAGAAATATTTGGCTTCGGACTCAGCACAGAATTGGGATCTTGGAGACTTTCAGTAAACATTAAGTCAGTGATAACAAATGTCACATTGAATTCAATGGGCTTCTCTTCCAGGCTTGGAGTTTGTGTTGTGATCACAGTTGGTGCTATCGCTGTCAACAGACAGAAGGAACATATTAGACTGAGGATACAGCCACATACACAGAATTTACAGTGCAGAAGGAGGCCATTCTGCCCATCAAGTCTGCACCGGCCCTTGGGAAGAGCACCCCACCCAAGCCCACGCCTCCACCCTAACCCAGTAACCCCACCTAACCATTTTGGACACTGAGGGCAATTTATCATGGCCAATCCACCTAACCTGCACATCTTTGAACTGTGGAAGGAAATCAGAGTACCCGGTGGAAACCCACGCAGACACGGGGAGAACGTGCAGACTCCACACAGACAGTGACCCAAGCCGGGAATCGAACCTGGAACCCTGGAGCTGTGAAGCAGCCATGCTAACCACTATGCTACTGTGCTGTATCATTTGTAGGAGAGTCAAAATACATACAATATTAAAAAAAACCCTAATATCTATTTTCCAGGCAAGCATCAGAAGTTCTTGAAATGCTGGCAGATATGCTTTTTCATTAGAAAGTCCATATGAGTAGGTATGGAGCATGCAGTCATCTGGTCTTGGGTTAAATTGCTTCTCTAATGATGAATTAAGTCCTCCTTACTCTTGTAAGATGACCAGTTCTATATTATTTGGGCGTGATTCTCTGCCCCCCCATGCCGGGTGGGAGAATAGCGGAAGGGCCTCCCGACATTTTTCACACCCTCCCACTATTCTCCCCCCCCCCCACACCCGGCTCACGCCACGAATCGCCGCTCGCCATTTTTTACGGCAGTACCACGGCCGTGCCAAGGGGGGCATAGGCCCGCGATCGGTGGGCACTGATCGCGGGCCGTGCGTCTGTAACGGATGCACTCTTTTCCCTCCGCCGCCCCGCAAGATCAAGCTGCCACGTCTTGCGGGGCGGCTGAGGGAAAAGACGGCAAATGCGCATGCGCGGGTTGGCGTTGTCAACCCGCGCTCCTAGCCCTGCCCGGGGGGGAGAATCGGCCCCGGAAGTGGGCGTGAAGGCTGCCGTGGGACACGGCCTGTCCCACGGCAGCCTTTACGATTCTCTGCATTTGCGGAGAATATTTGGCTGGCAAATATGGTTCCAAATACAATCTGCTGTTCCTATTCTAGTTACATACACCGTTAGCATCAGTGTCTTAACATTCCTCATATGAAAGAGAGAATGGACCCAACATCTTATACATATATTTTAGTTGAACCTCCACATTTCATTAAACCAGTATTTCAAGAAATCATTGAACAGGAAATGTAAGGATGCTCTAAATCTAAATGGGAGCATTACATCTGCAATAATGTAGTGTTCTTTGACAACATATAGAAAGGATCAGTTAAGAATTTGCCCCTTGACATTTGATCCCGAAACCTGGGCCTGACTTTTTTGTCCGTTGGGAACATGCAGCCGGCGGGCACGGAGCAGGCATGGAGCGGGAACGAAATGCACTGCCAGCTGTGATCAGCCCTGGAACGTGATTTCACACTGATTGTTAATTGTCTGATCCTATTAGCTGAACTTACTTTGAAGCAATACTCTGCTTTCACCTTGCCTGCAATATTTCATGTTTTACATAAAAAGAGGGCTTATAAAATTAGATAATAGTGATTAGAGTAATATTTAATAGTTTTAATTCATTTAATGAGCTGCATTTAAAGATAATATTTGTTGGAGATTGAGATAAAATAATAATAATATTGCGCAGACATTTCCGTCCCCCGTGGCATGTTTCCTAGTGGCAGAGGCGGATCGCCATTGACTAGTGACGGAATTGTCTGATCCCGCCGCTGTCAATGGGATTTCCCATTCAACCCACCTCATGCCACCGGGAAACCCGCGGTGGGGGTGCGTTGTCATCGGGATTGGAAGATCCCGCTGGCGTGAATAGCCGGAAGATCTTGCCCATTGTCTTTGCATTGTGCGGTTGCCTTTGAAGATTGAGGGCACAACAGTTCTGCATATATTTATATTTCTTGTTCATGGCACTGGACACAGCATCATGGAAGTAAGTAAGTAAAGTCGCCGTAGTCCCATATGATCACAGGCTGCTTTCCCCTTTAAGGGGGAGAGCTGACTGGTGGTGGTTTAACTTGAGAAGCACACCTCAGGCAAGGGGCACAGTTGAGAAGGCGGGATCTTCATGAATTACGGTCTCATTCTGCTTCACGAACCAGCTGTCTAAGACAACTGAGCTAATTCAGCTTCAACCAGTCTGAGCACAGTGCCTTAACTCAGTGATTGCATTTCAATCTTTTTTCGCTTGTAAATCCTTTTGAAAGCAAATGTTGCTTTCTCACCCCAATATAACAATTTATATGCAACTCTATGAAGTTGTGAATGCTATATTTACTTTAAAAAACCCTGATGTGATGTTCTGGAATGTTAGATTACAAATTGTTAAAAGATTAAATTACATTGTGAAGGCTAAATTGGATGTTCCCTGATAATAAGGTAGGAGGTAGCGTTGTAAAGACAGATTACCGTCTTCATTCTGCCTGCTCATTCACTGGACTTCTACATGCATTCAGTGCTGATTGTGTTATCCATTGGCCACGCATATCTGGAGGGGATCCGAAATCAAAAGCTAGTCTGCACTGCTTCAAACTAGCCTGATACACTTAAAAGATCATGACTTGTAGCTGAAGCAATTGCTGAGAGTCCCTGAGAAGCTGAATGTGACTTGGGGAAAAGCAAAGGAGTGGCTGAACATATGGGACAATGGGTACCCAGTGATGGAACCATCAATTCAGCGAACATGTGTAGTTGGATCTGAACCGAGGCTTTAATACACTTACAATAGAGCCAGCCTATTCGTCGTTGAACTTCAGATGAAATGGCAGGCTGGCTCTAAGGCACTGATCTTTATACATCGGTCCCAGGGGGAGGAGTCCTGGGCAGAGCCAAGGGAGGAGCCCAGTATAAACTCTCGCGTACTCCCAGAGTGACTCCACCTGGTGGTCGGATAGTGCAACTGCCCTTACAATGGGTAGATAACGAACATATATACATGGAGTAATATTGGCAACTATATATATAGAACAGTACAGCACAGAACAGGCCCTTCGGCCCTCGATGTTGTGCCGAGCAATGATCACCCTACTTAAACCCACGTAACCCGTATACCCCATTAACCTTACACTACGGGCAATTTAGCATGACCAATCCACCTAACCCGCACATCTTTGGACTGTGGGAGGAAACCGGAGCACCCGGAGGAAACCCACGCACACACAGGGAGGACGTGCAGACTCCACACAGACAGTGACCCAGCCGGGAATCGAACCTGGAACCCTGGAGCTGTGAAGCATTGATGCTAACCACCATGCTACCGTGAGGCCCCAGTATAGTGTGAATCACATTCACCACACCCAGGTCTTCCAATGTTGCACTGGAAGTCTTGGTGGAGGAGATGGATTGGAGGAGAGATGTTCAGTATCCACAGGAGCCAGAAGGTCCTCCTTATACATACGCAGAAGACAAAGGAAGAGATACCTGTAGAGGTTAATGTCAAGAGTCTGGCAAGTTTCTCACTTTTAGTACATCCAACAAAATCACTGCAGGCACAGAAGTGAAGGTTGATTTTATATATTATATATTATATTAAATGGTGGAGTAGACTATATGGGCCGAGGTGGCCTAATTATGCTCCTATATCTTATGGTCTTATGCTGAGAATTTCACCAAGCCGAACACACAGAGGAAGCATTCCCAATCCGATTCTTGTCTCGGGTCCAGCTTTGTAAGATTCCACACGAAACTGATTCAATGATACCTTTTGTAGAGATGTGAAATAGCAACACTAATGGGACAGAGATAGTTCTTATACTTACTGGTTAAAACAGCTGATTCATGGTAACCTGAAAAAACAAATATATTTGGAAAAGATAAGAAAGCTTGTTGAAATACTTCCCTTTAAAATTGCAATTCATTTGAAGAAAATTTGATATAAATTAAACCAGTGTCAGGAACGTGTGATGGTTTGGATGAGATGTTGCACATTTGGTTAGAAATTGCACTTTTGAAAATGCTAATAGAACATAGAACAGTACAGCACAGAACAGGCCCTTCGGCCCTCGATGTTGTGCCGAGCAATAATCACCCCACTCAAACCCACGTATCCACCCTATACCCGTAACCCAACAACCCCCCCCTTAACCTTACTTTTTAGGACACTATGGGCAATTTAGCATGGCCAATCCACCTAACCCGCATATCTTTGGACTGTGGGAGGAAACCGGAGCACCCGGAGGAAACCCACGCACACACGGGGAGGACGTGCAGACTCCACACATATGGATGTTGAATGGATGCTATCTCTTTGATTTTGCAATGTATAGGCATGAGCGAGCAGAGACAATAGCAAGATGGAATCAGCAGATCAGGAAAAGCTGAGAGCAAGGGAGATGAAACCAACAGATTAAGGCCACAATTTGTCGAGCCATTCCCGCCGGCGGGATCTTCCAGTGCCGTCGCCGGCAACCCCTGAATTTGGGTTCCCCGGCAGTGGAGGGCGCAAACAACGGAAAAACCCGTTGACAGCAGCGGGACCAGCAGACTCCGCCACCTCCTGATGGTGGGCTGCCCCCACCGCTGTAAAACACACCGCGCAGGTGGGAGGATGATCCCGCACCAAGAATGGAAGACAATCAGTCGACAAGGGTGAGATGTCAAGTGATTAGTCAGGACAAGGCACCAACTGGGAGAGAGATGTTGGCGGGATGAAAGTGCAGCTGGAGAGAGAGTAGGTGGGATTTCCGATGCCCCTGCGCCGTGTTTCGCGGAGTCGGAGGTGACCTGCCGTTGGCCGCAGCGGGATCTTCGGTTCCACCACCGTCAATCGCGCTTCCCGTTCTATGCACCCCCGCTGCTGGGAAACCTGTGGCGGGATTTCACCGGTGACGTGATTGGGTGATCCCGTACGTGAGAACGCCTGGGAAATTCCGGCCAGTGCCTCTGAAATTAAGTTTTAATTGGTTTACAGTGTAAATAAAACTAAACAGATATTAAATTATAATGAGCATTTACCATTTACAAAGAGGCTGTTGCTGTCCAGTGAATATGTTCCGAAGGTGGTGTTCCCCTCTGTGTTGTCTTGGAATTCATGATAAAGTAGAACTCTATCAACTTGCTGAGCATTAGCAATCTTTTTGAAAATACAGGTTAACTCAACTGTACTGTTTCCATCACTTGCAGGTCTGCCACGTACATAGGGAAGGAAGTTAATTTATTTTATTAAAACTTTAAATGTAACATTGATGCCCTGCTGTGAGTGACAATGCAAGAACACTAGCCTCGAGCTAAAAGAAAGCCTTGCTGAGAGATCTCCCTATCACCGTAGTGAGAATTTTGACTCTCAATCTATAACTGAGCGTGGCATTACTTAATGGGGGTTCCTAGCATCAGGCTGCAGTTTGTCATCAAGCTGTCTAGGTAGCCAATAACATTAAAGAATTCTCATAGACAGGCAACCAGGAAATGAAATGCATTGTGAACAAAATAACTTTTGAAAACTATATTTTGAAACACTGCTAGGCTGGGGGGATGTGGGGTTCTCCAAAGGTCCTGGGGGTTGGGTGGGTTAGGGCTGTTGGTAAGGGGTTTACCACAGGAGCCTCCCCCACTCCTTACTGGGATGGGGGCCGTGTGTCTCGTCTGCCCCTTCCAGCCCTTAACAACCCTTAGCATGGTGATCCCAGGCAGCATTCTGCTGAACAACATCCTTCTGGTCTGACTTTTTTAACCTTGAAGTGTCCTCTTCGGCTTGAAGTGTTCTGCCTGACAGCTGATGAGCAGTCAAAGCAGTCCAGTGAAGCGGAAAAGGGTCTGGCACCTGGTGTCAATCGCGCTTTTCTGCCGACGCTCTATTCTCCACACAATTGGGATTCACGATTGCAGAGGTGGTAAATGGAGAATCCCAGTGTGGTCCACCAGATTCACTGCCGGCTTTTCCCATTATATGTCTTGACACTCAGTTAAAAGAAATCCTGAAGGCTGGGGAAATCCGGGGGAATGTCCTCCGTCATTATTCTGTGATGGAGTCCGCTCCACCAGCAATCTCAGCTTTCAAAATGGCACCCCGATCTAATAAAATGGATTCCCTCACGAACATAAGACACCTTGCCCTCAGGGAATGACCACCACAGGCACACCACGTTTCCCTCCCACCCAACCCCCAACCCCGGACCGCCATCCTGAACTTCCCCAATGGAAGCCCCCCTCCCCTAGATTACCCCTTGGCACTGTCCTGTTAATTAACTTTAAATTAATTCAAATGTGATTCCTGTCATTGCATGGCGGAAGCGCCGTTACGTCACTGGTGGGGGTGGAGACAATCGAGCGGGGAAATCCCAACGGTCTCAAAGATAATTTGGGTCTCTGCCCCCGCTGCCATTCATGCCCACCAAAAATGGGGGTAGAAAATAATAATAATCTTTATTGTCACAAAGGCTTACATTAACACTGCAATGAAGTTACTGTGAAAATACCCCAGTCGCAACATTCCGGTGCCTGTTCGGGTACACAGAGGGACAATTCAGAATGTCTAAGTTACCTAACAGCACGTCTTTCAGGACTTGTGGGAGGAACCGGAGCACCCGGAGGAAACCCACGCAGACACGGGGAGAACGTACAGACTCCACACAGTGACCCAAGCAGGGAATCGAACCTGGAATCCTGGAAGTGTGAAGCAACAGTGCTAACCACTGCGCTACCATGCCGCCCACGGAGTTGATCCCCCACTAGAGCTAAGGTAGAGCTGAAATACCATGAACTTTAGGGATAACTTCAATTATTTAAACAATTTGGTTTTAAAAATCTAGTAATTACAGATAATAGGGATATATAACAGCATTTCACAAATATGGAAGTATATTTTCATGGATTGTTCAATAGAATTTATTATACATATTAGCATTAAAACCCAGTTTCTCCTCAATGAGATAAAGCTTAATTTCTGAAGGCTCTTCTGGCAGCTATATAAGAGTGGAACGGGGAGTTCTGATTGACTACTCCCACTGGGACGTGTGTCAGGGGTGGAGCAGGGAGTATCCCTGGTGAGCCAGAGCAACAAATCACAAGCCACAATTTCAGCATTTCTATATTCATTTATGGGTTGGATTCTCTGCTGTCGGGATTCTCCGTTGCACCGGCAGCCTGGGGATTTCCCAACAGTGTGTGGCTGCCCACAATGGGTAACCCCATTGGCCACCTGGTGAGACGGAGCACCCTGGGGCCGCGCCGCACCCTGGTGTGGCGGACAGAGAATCCCACCCTATGTTTGTGTTAAATCTGGAAGTTGATTTCAGATTCATAGACGTAGCCATTGATAGCAAGACCAGAGTTTGTTGTCCCTAAATTTCCCCTAAATTGAGTGGCTTACTAGGCCATTTCAGAGGGAAGTTAAGAGTCAAGCACATTGTTGTTGGTCTGGAGTCACATGTAAGCTGATTTATTTCCTTAAAGGCCTCCACTTGGTGGGTTGGTGCAAGTCAATTTGACAGCCGTTAGGCAGTTCATTAGCATGGGGCAGGACTTCAGCTCCTATTGGTTTGGAAGACCTTGCCAATCAGAAGGCTGGCAACTCTCTAACCCCAGCAACCCCAGAAGAAGCAGTTACCACAACGGAGATGACAGGTAGTCTCCAATCAGAGGAGGCAAGAACCAGGTCAGTCCAAGGTAGGATCCTAGGCCAGGGCAGAAGGGTGCTGGGTTCAGGAGGGCTGTAGAGGAAGAGGCAAATGTGGGAGGAATAACTTGGGAACAGCTGACTCCATTACTGACAGGATGCCCGCGGATCGGT
This sequence comes from Scyliorhinus canicula, assembly GCF_902713615.1. NCBI lineage: Eukaryota > Metazoa > Chordata > Chondrichthyes > Carcharhiniformes > Scyliorhinidae > Scyliorhinus > Scyliorhinus canicula. The sequence continues at coordinate 102,822,960 of NC_052163.1, forward strand.
GGGCCCCGATCATGGGCCAGGCCACCGTGGCAGAAGGCAACAATTCCAGACTTCTAGTGGCTAGTCCCGCAGGCATAAATCACAGCAGGTCCTTACCGGCGGGACCTGGCTCCACGGCTGGCCTGCAGAGTCCTCGGGGTGGGCGCTGGGGGATCTGGCCCTGGGGGTGCCACCACGGTGGCCTTTCCCATGATCGGGGCCCCAGCGCTCCGCGGGCAGGCCTGTGCCGTTGGGGCACTCTTTCCCTCCGCACCGGCTGCTGTCAACCCCCGCGATAGCCGGTGTGGAGAAGAACCCCCCTGCACATGCGCTGGGATGACAGCAGCACATGCCGGTGGAGGCCCCTTCAGCGCCGTTTGGCGTCGCGCCAAGCCCCTTCCGCTCCGGCTGGCGCGGCGCCAAACACTCCGGCGCCGGCCATGCCCCTGAAGGTGCGGAGGATTCCACATCTTCGGGGCAGCCCAACACCGGAGTGGTTCACACCACTCCTCAGCGCCAGAGTGGCCCACCCCTCCGGTTCGCGGAGAATCCCGCCCATGGTTGTTTTACATAATAGGCGGGATTCTTCAGAAACCGTCGGGACGTGCAACTCTGGAGCGAAGGAGTGGTTTGCGCCACGCCGGCTGGCGCGGATGGGGCTTGGCACCATGCCTACCAGCGCCGAAGGGCCTCCGCCAAGCGGCGCAAGAGCGGGAGCGCCAGCGTGTGCTGGTGTCATCCCAGTGTATGCGCAGGGGGGTTCATCTTGGTGCCGGCCATTGCGGACCAGTACGGAGGGAAAGAGTGCCCCCACGGCACAGGCCCGCCCGCAGATCGGTTGGCTCCGATCACGGGCCAGGCCACCATTGGGTACCCGCCTGGGGCCAGATCCCCCGCGTCCCCCCCCGCCCGAGGACCCTAGAAGCCGCCCGCGCAGCCACGTTGGTATGTACCTGTCATATTATATGCAGGTGGGACCCGCTGAAAACGGGCGGCCACTCGGCCCATCGTGGGCCGGAGAATCGCCGGGGGGCCGCTGCCAGTGACCGCCGACCGGCGCAGCATGATTCTGATTCCTGCCCCCACCAAATCCCTGGCGCCGGAGAATTCAGCGGGGGGGGGGGGGGGGGGGGGGGGGGTCGGAGAATCCTGCCCAATATCTCCAGGGCACTTGAACATATGTTGTGGATCAGTTTAACCTGGAACTTTCAGCTAAATAGTTAATTTCTTACCTGAAAGATACGGACTGACAACTGGAGAATGTTGCGTTTACTCTGCTATTGGCATACAAATGATTGAGCTGTAGAAAATTTAAATGTTGCATTTTAGTATGTAAATGTCAATGAAATAGAATGTTTTCTTCTCAAGTGACACAGCTAGCATACTTGCCTCTTCACGAATGTTCCTTGATTCAGCCGTGTACAACGGTGAACTGAGGTTTTGCAGACTTGATGTGAATGGCAGTGTGAGCACGGTGAAGGTCACATTAAATTCTTTTGCCTGTGTCCCTTGATTTGGTTTGGCTGTTACAGGGACAATGGGGGGTTCCACTGTAAGACAAAATTATGTAATGCAGAGTGAGATCACAAAATTTAAATCTATCCAAGGAAGGACTATAAGCTTCTCGCTGAGATTTTTCTGTGAGTGGTGATGGAACAACTTTTAATGTTCACCTCCAGTGTAATTGTCCACAGACATTTAGTGGACTTCTCAAGTCCAGCACAGTCCAAGGGCAGCACGGTAGCATGGTGGTTAGCACAGTTGTTTCACAGCTCCAGGGTCCCAGGTTCGATTCCCGGCTTGGATTACTGTCTGTGTGGAGTCTGCACGTCCTCCCCATGTCTGTGTGGGTTTCCTCCGGGTGCTCCGGTTTCCTCACACAGTCTAAAGATGTGCAGGTTAGGTGGATTATCTATGCTAAATTGCCCTTAGTGTCCAAAAACGGTTCGGTGGGGTTACGGGGATAGGGTTGAGGTGTGGGCATAGGATGGAGGTGCAGCTTAGGTAGGGTGGTTTTTCCAATGGCTGGTGCAGACTCAATGGAACGAATGGCCTCCTTCTGCACTGTAAATTCTATGATTCTATAATTCAACAGAGATTCCTGCTCTTCCACAGCCAGTGGACCCCTCTATAGAGTATCTCAAGTATCTCTGTGAGAGGAAAGCTATTCATCCAATCAGATTAAAGAATCCTCATTGAAGCCAACACAGGATATAAGAAACAGGAAACATATAGTATAGTTAAACCACCGTACAGAAAGTGAAATAGATCTTGGGCCATACACATGGGAATAATAAAAGAACAAAAGGCAACAGTTACATAAAATTATTTTGATTTAAGGAAAATTTATATTCTTCTGAGGGAATGATGCTCCTATACTTTTAAAATGATATTTTCACAGCCACAAAAGCTCAACTTAAACTTTTCATTGGTCTTTAGAATGATTAAATCTCATTACCGTGTCCCAAATCTGTCTGGCTGAAAACCAGAGTTCTCTAAAAACTGAACATTTTGAGAAGGCGCCTGCATCAGTCTTAATTCAGTAAATGAAAAAAAAAACTTACTAGGACAATTAGGTATTGAATTGGAACGGTGTGACACCTGACTAATTATCCACTTCCCAGCGCTTGCACCAGTCCAGTTTGCACGTCGAGTGTCCCCATTCTTTGACCCCATCTGACCCAGTTTGACCCAAACTGCCAATGGCCCAAACTGCTTGGCCCAATTTCAGCAAGATCTGAAATATGGCGTGACGTCAGTCCCCAAGTTTATCAGTTTTTAAACACTGTACCTGTGCTAACTAGCCTAACTTCACATTATAACAGCAATTTCTGTATTGGTTCCATCGGAAAGGACTGCACAATACCAACTGGTTATTTGAACTTTATTCCATTCTGTGCAATGGTAGTCAGCAACGACCTCTGATCTTTGGTTATTTTTCCAATATGTGATTCAAATATCAAAGCAGATTTAAAGGACTTTGAATGGTGTGCATGATAAGAATAATTGTGTACTCACCAGTTGTTGAAGTGAGTGATGCGTTTGCTGTTACTTCCATTGTCAATGTTTCAGTAGAGCTCACTGTTGTTGTTGATACTGTTGTTCCCATTGAAGCAGCAGCTGATGTGGAGTTTGGTGCTGCAATGGATGTCTGTATCTTTGCAGATGAAGTTTCTGTTGTTGCTGTCACTAAAGTAGGTGTTTGACTTAATGAGATTTACAAAAACATGCAAGAGCATCCAAACATATATTGCAGAAATCACCATCTTAGAAATAATTTAAAATAGCCATGTTGCAAATATTATTCACCAGATGTCTCTTTGGATTTTATTCTCCCTGTGTAATAGTTGCCAACATACTTCAAGATTTTGTTACACAATGTATTTCTGAAGTTGCAGTAGATTTAAAATGAATCAGAATAGTACAATTCACAAGAGAGCATTCGGACTCACCACTTGTTGAAGTGAGCGAGGTTGCGCTTGTGGTTGCTTCAGTTGTAGATGCTTTACTGGAGCTCGCTGTTGCTATTGGTGCTATTGTACTTGTTGAAGCAGGCGCTGATGTAGAGGTCAGTGTCGCCACGGAGGTCTGTATATTTGCTGTTGATGTTTGTGCTGATGTGATTGAAATGGATGTATCTTGTTATTGAGGGAAATAGTAAATACATTGGCGGGAGCATTGAGCTCCAAAATGTCAGCAATGTAATCAAATCAGCTTTGCAGATATCACTGAATCCGCAAGCTTCAGTCTGTCATTCACTAGACACACACTGGCACATGCACCTTGACGATATTCGGTAATACGTACCGCTTTCACTGTTTTTCATCCTTACCTGCTCAAAATGTGGATACTGCTGAGCTAACTTTCTGAACCACAATCTACAGAGCAGAAATAGGCCATTTGTCCCAAATGGTCTATGCAGTTTTGATACTCCACACGACGTTCGTCTCATTGCTTGCATCTTTCTACTCAACCCTTTATCCCTCTAATCTCTTCTTGCTCAATACAGTTAGCTGAAATCCCACTGTTGTAGGTGTTTAATATTCATACACTAATATCTGACATTATCATTCCATGACAAATTCTCTTCATAATCTGGGTGATATGATCAATATTACAGTTTTGTGTGATTTCTTTTTTCCAACAGAAAATCATTCCATAATTATCCCAAGTATAGATTGCATTTTATTACATGGAGTTTTCAATGAGGTGGAATTGATCGGTAAGATGAGGTGTAGAATTTTCTGGCATTAATGGATAATTTCTTCAAAAATACAGAAAGGAATGTATAGGTTCAATTGTAGTCAATAAAGGGGCACCTAGGTTTAAAAGTTACTTGCTCAGTGCAATCAGAAGTTTTGCTGACTGAATGATTTATCCAGCCCCAGACTTTATATTTGATTCCCATGTTACCCATCCACCGGAACTTAAAGCAACTGAAATTTCTACTCTTGAATTTTAAATGCTTTAACAATCTGATTCTAGCCAATGGTATTTTAGCATTCAGTTTCAGTCCAATAAAAAGAAAGAAACAAAATGCATGTCTTGTATTTGTATAACTCTTTTCAGGCCGTCAGACATCCCAAAGCACTTTTACAGCCAATGAAGAATTGAAGTGTGGCCACTATTGTAACTTAGGGTAATCGCATGGAGCAATGACCAGATAATCGGGGTTTTGTGGTGTTGGCCAAGGAACATCCTCCCACTCTTTTTCAAAATAGCATGTGGAATCTTTTACTTCCAATGAAGAGGCTGCGACATTAACAGTGCAGCATTCCACTGGAGAGTCAGTATAGATTATTGCGCTACAGTCTGCAGTGGAACTTGAACCCGCATGCTTTCAATTCAGAGATGAGAATACTATCAACTGACCCACTGCTGACACAGCAGTGGGGGTTTTAATTTGTGTGTTAGTTCAAGCAGAATCCTAAACAAATTGCTGAAGAATGTGCTTGCAATTTCACAATCATGCAGAGGATACGTTCCGAGTACAATTCTTGGGTCAGATCTGAATGTTTTAAGATTACTTGTGAAACTGATTCACTGGTACCTTTGCACAGATATTAAACAGCAATTGAACAGAGATAGTTCTCATATTCTGAAGAACAGTCATATGGACTCAGAATGTTAATTCTATCTCTCTCTCCACAGATGCTGCCAGACCTGCTGGGTTTTTCTAGCATTTACTGTTTTTAATTCAGATTTCCAGTATCTGCAGCATTTTGCTTTTATTTTAGTTACCATACTTACTGGTTAAAACGGCTGATTCATGGTAACCTGGAAAAAAAATTTTGGAAAAGTCACTTAATCTGGTTAAAATACTTCACTTTTAAATTGCGTGAGTTTGATACCAATTAAACCAGTGTCAGAAACATGTGATGACTTGGATAAGACGTTTCGCATCTTGTAAGAAATTAAACTTTTGAAAATGATAAAATGGATGTTACAATAATGAGTGCGTCTGTTGTCTCTCATGAGTTACAAATGAATAAGCAAGAGTTCAGCGAGCAACAGCAAGGTGGAGTCAACTATCAGTAGTGAGTGCGAGTGATCGAGTGAGAGGCAACAGACCAGAGTGAGAAAGCCAACAGATCGAGCGTTGCAGAGAACCAGTAGATCAGGGTTTTTTAAAAAATCATTCAAGGGATTTGGTCTTCGCTGGCCAGGCCAGCATTTATTTTCCCTCTCTAATTGTCCTTGAGAAGTTAGTGGTAAGTTACCTCCTTGATCCGCTGCAGTCCATGAAGTGTAGATACAACCACAATGCTGTCAGGGAGGAAGTTCCAGAATTCTGAACCAACGCTATTGAAGGAACACCGATGCATTTACAAATCAGGATTGTGAGTGACTTGTAGGGGAACTTTTAACTGGTGCTATTCCTATGTATCTGATGCCCATGTCCTACTAGATGGTAGTGGTCAAGGTTTTGGAAGGTGCTGTCTAAAGAGCCTTGGTGATTTCCTGCAGTGCATCTTGTAAATGGTACACACTGCTGTGACTGTGCATCGATGGTGGGGTCAATTAATGTTTGTGGAAGGTGTGCAAATCAAGTGGGGTGCTTTGTCCTGAATGGTGTCGAGCTTTTCGAGTTGGAGGTGCAGTCATCCAGGCAAGGGGAGAGTATTCCATCCCGACTTGTGCCTTGGAGATTGAGTACAGGCTTTGGTGAGTCAGGAGGTTAGGTACTTGCTCCAGGATTCCAAGACTGTGATCTGCTCTTTTTTCCACAGTATTTATATGGCTAGATCATTTCAGCTTCTGGTCAATTGTATCCCCCAGGATATTGATGGTGAGGAATTCAGTGATGCTAATGCCATTGAATGTCGTGGGGTGATGGTTAAATTCTCTCTTGTTGCAGATGGTCATTGCCTGGCACTTGTGTGGTGCAAATGTTACTTGCCATTTGTCAGCCCAAGCCTGGAAATTGACCAGGTCTTACTGCATTTGGACATGGACTCTTTCAATATCTGAGGAGTCGCAAATGTGCTGAACATTATGGAATCGTCGGCGAACATCCCCACATTTGACCTTACGATGGGAAGATTGTCCAGGGTTGAGACTGAGTCAAGTGTTTTGAGAGTACAGAGCATTGTTTGCAAGAAAGGTGCTGATGATTCAGCAGTAGGATCGAGAATGCCTATGAGATAAAGTTTTAACTGATTACAGTAAAAATAAATGACTCTTTAATTAAAATGAGCATTTACCATTGACAAAGAGGCTGTTGCTGTCAAGTGAATATGGTTCTAAGATGGTGATGCCTTGTGTGTTGTCTCGGAATTCATGGTAGAGTAGAACTTTATCAACCTGCTGGACAGTAGTATTCCTTTTGAAAATGCAGATTGCCTCAATCGTACTGTTTCCATCACTTGCAGGTCTGCCACACACAAATCCCAGATGGTTAATTTGTTTTAAAATATTCAACATAACGCTCAATTGTCTGAAATTTGCAGTGAACAGTGAATCAAGAGCCTCTGACCTCATAGAAAGCATCACTGAGAGATCTCACGATCTCAGTGGCAAAATCATAAATCTCTCAACGTGCAGTTGATTGTATCATTACTTACTGCGGGCTGCTAGCGTCAATCTCAGCAAGGTATCCAGACAGCCTTTAACGTTCAAGAATAAGACAGCCAACCAGGAAATGAAAAACCCAGTTACACCTCATTGAAATAAAGCTGAATTTTTGCGGGGATTTCTTGCGCAATGTAAGAGTGGAAAGAGGGAGTTTGCATTGATTTGCTGGTGTGTGGGAGTGGGGGTGGGGGGCATGGTGTTTGTGAATACATGGCTCAGCCTGATCTAGCCCTGTTCTGGGGAAGCACTTTCCACATAAATCTGTGCTTGCATTGAATCCTGAAGTTGTGCTCAGATTCAAAGTGGTAATGATGGTGGAAGCTAACTGGTTGCTGTCAAAAAAACCTGGAAATTCCAGGCAAAGAGCTTTCTGTATAAATTGTTTGCCGAATAGATTCCTGAATTCATGTAAATAATCTTGAATAATGGTACATTACGTGGTGTTTGAAAAGGAGTGAGGAGTCTTTTCATAGTTCTGTATATTTTGGTGGCAGTGCACATTGAGAGAGTTGAGCATTATTCGATGACAGTCGATTTGGTCCAGAATTCAGCTGGTTCGGTGGACGTGCTGCACTTAGGGCCTGACCCAGGTCAACAAAAAATTGCTGAAGCCTTTCAGTTTACCTGTCCACCTCTTAACCTCATTGGACAACTCATTACGTGAGTTATTAGATGTGTTCCCCATCATTTTCTAATCATCTAAAAGTAAACTCCTCAACAGCATTAGTTTGTTCGATATTCTGTGTACGTGCTACCGTAATATCTTAGGGGCACACTATTGTGATTGATATGAGGCAATTTTATTTGGAGGCGGTGGCCCTGCAGGACCAGTATAAAGTTCAGGGGTGAGCCCGCCTCCACTTGACCAAGTTGGCAAGCCAATTTTACAGCTGTTCACCATGTTTTGACGCGGGTGGAACTGTAACCACTATAGGGGCTGACGTCTCCCTTTGATAGCCATTGGCTAATCAGATGGCAGTAGCTCTCCACTCCCAGCAATACCCCAAGGAGTGGTCATTGCATTTGGGACTACAGGCAGCCTCCATCAAGAGGAGCCTTGGAGCCACACAGGCAGCTAAAAGTTTCACTGCGGCTATACAGGCCAACCCCAATGAATGGGGGAAGGGAGGGATAATTTTGAGGGTTGTGGGGTGGAACACATAGTGGTAGCGGGCAGTAGCTTGGGGAGGGGGTTTGGTGATGGTAGCTCCATTGTTTACCGAGTGTCCTGGGCAACCTTGCCTCCGGTAAAATAATTGCAACGGAGAGAAAAGGCGCTTATGAGTCCATTACTTGGCCAGTTAAGGACCTTGATTAGTGTACAAGCAAGCAGACCCACTAATAGCAGGTCTGCTGCTGCCATATATCACCTGATATTTTGCCCCCCTCTGCTAGCCCACTCACAGGAGGATGCATAGAATTCCAGCCCTAACCTCTGCTCCTTTTCTGTTGTCTTGAACAAGATGCTAATTAGCAAGCATGTTCATCATTATATTGGCTTGGTCCTTTCAAACTCACCATTCTACAGTTGTGCCTCCCCTAATATTTCAGGGTGTTGGCAATCATCAAAAGGAGGATATTGAGAGTCACACCACATGTCTACCCACACGTATATTTTTCAACTACTGAGGTAAAGTTATTTCTTAGAATCCAAGATATAGGAAGCCTATCGCAGTCCCACTTTTACATAATTTGAGGTGGCTTTTGTTTTGAGCGGCAGGTAGTAAGATCAGTTCTGTTATGTTGGCAAAGGTTATGTATGTTTGGAATTCACCGACGCAGTTTGGAAATCACCCCATCAAACAATGACATCCAGGAAATCATTTTTTAACACTATTATAATGATATGGTTGTTTTACATAATATCTCCAGGGCACATGAACAAATGTCATGGATTCATTTTGAGCTGGAGCTTTCAGATAAATAGTTAATTTCTTACCTGAAAGAAACAGACCGACAACTGGAGAATGTCGATTTTGCTTTGCTATTGGCATACAGATTATTGAGCTGTAGAAAATTAAAATGTTTCATTTTAGTATGAAAATACAATTTAAAAAAATGCCTTCTTCTCAAGTGACAAAGCTAGCATACTTGCCTTTTCACGAATGTTCCTTGATTCAGCCATGTACAACGGTGAACTGAGGTTTTGTAGACTTGATGTGAATGGCAGTGTGAGCACAGTGAAGGTCACATTAAATTCCTTTGACTGTGTCCCTTGATTTGGTTTGGCTGTTACAGGAACAATGGGGGGTTCCACTACAAGACAAAATGATGCAGAGTGAGGTCACAAAATTTAAATCTGTCCAAGGAAGGATTATAATGTTTTGGTCGAGGTTCTTCTGTGAGTGGTCAGCTTGAATTTGGACCCCGCTTTTGAGGATCTCAGTGTCTGCAACCAGGATAGCTGTTCAACCAATCAGATTGAACAACCCTCATAGAAGCAAAATAATAAGTAGGAAAAATATACAATTTGTAAATAGATCTTGGGTCACACACATGGGATTGAGTGAAACAAATGAAAGAGGAAAACACAAAAGCTACATAAAATTATTTTGATTTTTTTTGTAACACTCTGCAACATGAATTTTCCGCCAAGGGAATGTAATTCCACATTTGTTAAAATATCTTTTCAGGACCTTTTCGTCAGAAATAATGCTTCCGTACCCCTTATTAAAAATAGTTTTAATTTTCATCAGTCTTTAAAATGACAGAAGATCATAATGATAATTCCAGGATCGGATACAGCTGGATCTGCGAGGGTCACTTCTAAAGGGGCAGGGGACTGAGTTTGAAAAGCAAGCCAGGAGTGACATCACAGGAAAATGGTAAATTCATTAAAACGTAGTTCCTGAAGGAACGTTAGCAATTGGGGAGTAAAGTTAAATGAAGTTGAAGTGAAATAAAGTCATTTGGCAAACAATGTAAAATGAAGTTAGAGAACAGAGCCGTGGCAAAAAAAGAGCGCGCAAAATCAGGAGATTGAGAGGGGAGCTGGGAGGATAAAGGAGCGTGAGAAAGAGCGAGAATGGGAGCAGAGCTGGGAGGATAAAAGGGCGTCAGAAATAATGAGACTGAAAACAGAGTGCTAACTTGGAGCTTGGAATGCCTGAGGTGATGTCAGAATTCAAAAGTGACATGGGGAAACTGGAAGCAGCAGATTGGGTGAGTACAGACGGGTACGTATCTCACTTATAGTTTACAAGGTCTTTATTTTATGATCTATAGTTTGTAAGGGCTATATTCTGTAGTAACGAGGACCGGGGAAAAAGGCCCTAGAATAATTGTTATTTTTTGATTTTAAGTATTTTCCAAAAGGTTTAATAGAATTGGGCAAATCATGGCAGGAAGGCTTAAGGCCATGGTATGCTCTTCCTGCTTTATGTGGGAAGCCGGGAACCTTTCCAGTGCTCAGAGCCAGCATGTGTGCAGGAAGAGTCTCCAGTTGCAGCTCCTGGAAGCCCATGTTCCAGAGCTGAAGTGGTGCTGGGGCATTGGAGTATTCGTAAGGCAGAGCGTATCGTGCATAGTACATTTTGAGAGGTGGTCACACTGCAGGCTAATATTTCATAGGCAGGAAGGGAATTTGTGCCCAGCAGGCAGAGAAAGAGGATTAGACAGGCTGTGCAAAAACCTTCCGTGATACGTCCTCTGCAAAACCGCTTTGGATACTGTCGGGGGAATGGCCTCTCAGGGGAAAGCAATAACAGCCAAATATGATGTAATGCAGTTGGCTCTGCTGCACACAGGAGTGAAAAGTAATGTAATAGTTATAGGGGATTCAATTGTAAGGGTAATAGACATTAAGGAGGGGGAGGGTAAATAGCCAGTAGTCATGGTACACATTGGAATAAACAACATAGATAAAGAAAGGGTTCAAGCCCTAAAAGCAGAATATAGGGAATTTGGAAATAAGTTGAAAAGTAGGACTTCACAAGTAGTGATCTCAGGGTTACTACCAGTGCAATGTATGATTGTCAGAGCAGCAATAGCAGGATATATCCCTTTCCACTCTCCATTGTTTGTGTATGTGTGTCGAGAGTGGGGTAGTTATGGGGAGTGGTGGGGAAAGGGGTAATAGTCAGTTACATTTTCTGTTTGTTTACTTTAAATACTATATAAAATAAAAGGTTACTTGTGTTAAAGTTACAAACCTGATGATTGTAGTTTATGGGGCTCAACCAATATTTTACCAACCAATACCTCAACCAGGTATTTTAAATAAAATCTAATTTCACCTGTGTTGAGACTCTGGATCAAGTGGGGCGAGAAGTGACCGTGCATTAGCCCAGGCTATCATGACTGAGTATTAGATCGAAGGAAGAGGAATACAAATTGGCCAGAAAAAATACAGCAGACCTGAGGATTGGGAGCAGTTTTGAGTTCAGCAAAGGAGTTTTATTTTCAAAGCAGAAACTACTTTGCTGTTTTTGATGTGGCGAGGAGCTGTCAATCATATCAAGAGAGTTTATAAACATTGTGGTTAGCATTCAATCAGGGTAATGGAGATGCATTCAAGCGTGAAAGGAAAGATAAATAAACACTCCACCACGAACCTGTGACTGCGCCAACAAAACTGTCAATCACTGGCAAGTGGAATAAATTGCTGTGTGAAATTGAATGGAAGATTTTCATTTCAAAGATTGTCAGGGACCTGAAGCCCTTTCAAGTGTACTTGGCTTTTGAGGAAGCCTCTGATACTTCTAACAGATGCTTCTTTAAAGAATTGTGTCTGAGGCAGTAGATTTTCGGAAAGGGTAAGTGGAAATGCAATGATTTGCCACTGTGTTCCTTGGACAGCTCTTCAGTTTTCAGGCAGGGGTGACTGATGGGGTGCCTGATGGGGTCTCTCATGAGGGGGTCTGATGGGAGTGACTGATGGGGATGACTGGTGCGTCTCAGATGGCGTACGATGGAGGGGTCCGATAAGAGGGTGACAGAGCCTTTGAGTGATGGGGAGGGGATTAGTCTACCCTGATGCATACGTGCTAGGCAAGGGACCGGTTATTCCCATGCTGTGGGGAGGATGCCCCTTGTCAGCCAGAGGGAGTGCTGGATTAACGTTGAGGTGGGAGGGGGCCTGCCACTGCACCTCGGTATCAGGCCGCCTGCTCAATATGGCACTCAGACACTGACGGAATCCTGTGAGCTCTCCACCATGCATATATTTACATGAGAGAAACTCGCACGACCCCACTCCCAGCATTAGCGGAGACCAGTCCCGAACCTCCGCTGACGGGAGCACTTAGACTCCAGAATGGAGAATCCTGGTTCTCATCGTTTGTTACATTTTCAGTGGACTTAAAGGACTTAGAATGGTGCACCTGATAAGAACAATGTGTACTGACCAGCTATTGAAGTGATTGATGTCGTGATTGTAGTTACTTCCATTGTTGATGCTTCTGTAGAGCTCACTGCACTTGTTGAAGTTGTTGTTCTTGTTGAGGCAGTATCTGACTTGGAGGTTGATGCTGCAGAGGATGGCTGTGTCTTTGCAGTCCAAGTTTCTGCTGCTGCTGTTATTAAAGTAGATGTTAGCCATAATGAGGTATACAAAAAACATGGAAGAACATCCAAACATTTAGCAGGGGAATGGCACTGAATCATGATGCTCCTTTAGAGAGCCAATGCAGACATAATGGGCCAAATGGCTTCCGTCTGCACCGTAACAATTCTGTGATTCTGTTATTCTGTGAAAAGCCACCTTCATAGAATTCATATATAGGCAATTTAGTCACATAGTCATGTTGCAAAGCATTATTCAGCAAATAAATTTTGGACATTATTCTCCTTGCGTATTTTTTTAAAAATTTGTTCATGTGATGTGGGCATCGCAGGCTGTGCCAGCATTTATTGTCATTCCCTAATTGCCCTTGAGGGAGCAGTTAAGAGTCAACCACATTGCTGTGGGCCTGGAGTCACATGTAGGCCAGACCAAAGATGGCAGATTTCCTTCTCTAAAGGACATTTGTAAACCACATGGGCTTTGATGACAATCGGCAATCATGGTCATCATTAGACTTTTTTTTATAATTCCATATTTTTATTGAATTGACACCAACTTCATATTTTAATATTTTATTACATATTTCTGAAGTGGCAGTAGATTTAAAATGAATCAGAATAGCACAATTCACAAGAGAGCATTCGTACTCACCACTTGTTGAAGTGAGCGAGGTTGCGCTTGTGGTTGCTTCAGTTGTAGATGCTTTACTGGAGCTCGCTGTTGCTATTGGTGCTATTGTACTTGTTGAAGCAGGCACTGATGTAGAGGTCAGTGTCGCCACGGAGGTCTGTATATTTGCTGTTGATGTTTGTGCTGCTGTGATTGAAATGGATTTATTGGTAATGAGAGGAATAATCAAGCTGTGTCAGCTTAAGAGGACTAGATAACATTGGCTGGAGCATGGATCTCTGGAATGGCACCTATGTAGACAATTGCATGCTGACGCATGTCAGTACCTGTCTACTCTGCATGCTTCTGATGATCATTCGCTGTACATACACTAATACATGTACCTTAATGACATTCAGTAAAATGTACCCCCCGACACCATTTTGCATCATTGGGGACACTCATAGCACTCAAAATGTGGATACTACTGAGCTCAATGTCTTAACCAAAATGTACAGTCAGAAACAGAGCTATATTCCTTCATTTTGATTAAATGTTACGGGTAAAATGGGGTGTTTCATTATAAAATAAAAAAGGTGCAAAGCAAAGAGAAGTCAAAAAAATCTAAATCTATCCCAGTACAGATGATAATTTATTGGCTCAAATTTAGCTGACATTGGCGAAGGTATAGCTTTCACTATTTACTTCACGAGTCATTGCTGACTGACTTTGAGTGGTCTTGTCAGTGGCGATTTCTATTTTTCCACCATCAGTTTGAATTTGGTACCTACTCCTTTGCATGCATGCTGGAAAGCAACAGGAAATCTGCTTTACTGTTCGGATTGAAGAATCCTCATAAAATATAAAGCAGAAATAATAAACAGGAACTATATATTAAAATTAAGTTATTGTACGGAAAGTAGAATAGTGCTTGGCTGAGACACACCAAAGGGACAAAGCGCAAAAGCATATACAACTTTATCTTCAATTTTTTAAATATCTGGGACATCTATTTTCCTCTGAGGGAATGGGGTTCCAAAATTGTAAATTTATTCTTTCAGGGCCAAAGAAGTTGTTCATAAATAATACTGGCTCCCTACTGCATGAAAAACTTAGAGTTTATGCTCTCCGCCAATAGCGTTGAAGAGGGGGACCATGTAAAATACAATGGGTTGACATCCTACCTGCACTGACCTAACCTTTACAGGTCCTCCCAGGTTTATGTCTACGTAAGGGGCTCATATTGCTGCCAATGATATTTTACATGAGTGGACACATGCCCATGCCATGTGGTAATTTTAGATAATTTCCAGGGCGGGGGCAGGGGGGAACCAAATATGGGTGGTGAGTCAATGGACTGAATTCTCTCATGGCCCAACCAAGGGGTTCAAAGTGTGGAAAGAATTTGGCAGAAGTGAAAGAATTGGTTTCCCACCAGTATGCAGTTATCTTCTGAGACTCATAGATAATACAACATAGTCAGTAACAAAACAAAACTATGATGCAACATCAACAATAACACACCAACAGCACATTATTCAAATCTGCATAATCAACATCAACCTATCTTTTGCTATTTTCTTTCGTATGGTCCGAAATGTACGATAGAATTGAAGGAATTAGAACGGTACAACTGATCAGAGAGCACTCGCTTACTCACCACTAGTTGAAGGGAGAGATGATGTTGCTTCAGTTGTCGATGCATTGGTTGAAGTCGCTGTAGTCATTGCTGCTACTGTACTTGTTAAGGTAGGAGTTGATGTAGCAGCAGAGGCTGCAGTGGAAGTCTGTGTATTTGCAGTTGTTTCAATCGCTATTATTAAAAACGTAATGTCGTTATTGTGATAAACAAGACAGATTATTACTCAAAAGTTACACTTGATAGTTTGTTGAGATTCATACATAGTGAAACAGAAACAATGTAACTCAGCCATGGAATCATAGAATCCCTGCAGTACAGTAGGAGGCCATTCGGCCCATCGAGTCTGCACTGACCTTTCAAATGAGCATTCTACCCTTACCTACGTTCCCCCCCCCCCCCCCCCCCCCGGCACTACCAAGATGTCCAGATGGCATTGCAAAGCTGCCAGGAACACTGCCAGCGTGCGCGGGTGCCAGGGTGGCATTTCCAAGGGTGGCCATTCACATGAAAGGAGAGTGGAGGGGGGGGGGGGATTGAAGGGTGGAGGCTGCAAGGCGGGTATGAAGGGCCTCTGGATAGTTGGGGGGGATGAAGGGTGGGGGTACTGAGGGTTTGTGGATCCAAAAGGAGGTGAGGGAAGGACTGAAAAGGCGGGGGGGGGAGGACTTAGCAATCCCATAGCTGGGTATCCTCACTTGGGTGGGTGTGGAGTAATTACCAGGTGTGTGTGTGTGTGTGTGGGGGTGGGGGGGGGGGGGGGGGGGGAGTGTAACATTTTCCCGTGGGTGGGGGGGGGGGGTGAACCCACAAGCCCACTTAGAGATCGGGGCACCCTTTCAAAATGGTGGACCGATCTCTGAGGAGCCGGTCTGGCAAATGAGTTCAGCTCCCCAGTGATTCAAAAAAGTTGAAGTGTGAGCTTGATTAGGAAAAACTCCACAATCAACAGGACCCCAAAATGTGACAAAATGCAGTTAGATAGTGGTGGGCAACTCACTGACAGAACTGGGTGAAACTCCCAGCAAAACCCATCACAAATGACACTTAGAAACCTTTCTGTTAGATGGCCCCTGATAATCTTTTCTCAATTTTCAATTACAACTTTCTAAACCTGCAACAACTCTAAAGGAATCAGAATTGTACATGTGGTAAGAGAACACTTGTGTCCTCACCACTTATTGCAGGGAGTGTTGTGGTTGTCGTTGCTTTAGGTGTTGATGCTACAATCGTGGTCACTGTAGTTGTTGGTGATCAACAAAGGTTTGAACAATACATTAATCATTTAAAATTAATATTATGTTCTATATTTTGTTCACACTCATATATTATGAAACTTACTAAGTTATGCAGCATAGCCATATTACAGTATCAGTGAAGCACCAATAGTTATTTGCACTTGATTCTTCCATTCATAATTATAGCCAAAATATTACTGTAAACTTTTGTTACTTTTCCAGTATGTGTATTTGCAGTCAAATCTTGTATTGTTAGTGACAGAGGTGATAGACCTAATGAGACATGCAAAAAGCATGGGACAACATACTAACATGGTGACATGGAAAAACATACAACTTTATAACACAAAAGCTGCCTTCTTAGACTCATGGCTCATGCAACACACTCAGTAATGGATCATAGCTATGATACAACATCATAGTAATAATCTTTACCGCGTCACAAGTAGGCTTACATTAACACTGCAATGAGGTTACTGTGAAAATCCCCTGGTCGCCACACTCCGGCACCTATTCGGGTAACAGAGGGAGAGTTGAGAATGGCCAGTTAACCTAATAAGCACGTCTTTCGGGACTTGTGGGAGGAAACCGGAGCACCCGGAGGAAACCTACTCAGACACGGGGAGAACGTGCAGGCTCCGCGCAGACACTGACCCAAGCAGGAATCAAACCCATGACCTGGTGCTATGAAGCAACAGTGCTACCCACTGTGAAGCCATGCCGCCCTCAGTAATCACACGCATCATCTGCACATTATTTAACTCTGCATAGTTGAAGGGAGTGATGGTGTGATTGCTGTTCCTTCTGTGGAGCTCACTGTAGCGCTAGTGTGTTTCTTGAGACAGAAGCTGATGTGGGGGTTGGTGCTGCTGTGGATGACTGTATGTTTGCAGTCAAAGTATTTGATGCTGCTGTTATTAAAATAATGTTTGACTTAATGAGGTATATAAAAAACATTGGACACCACCCACACATTTAGCACAAAACTCGTCTTCTCAGAACTAATTTGGGCAGCACGGTAACAAAGTGGATAGCACTGTGGCTTCACAGCGCCAGGGTCCCCGGTTCTATTCCCTGCTGGGTCACTGTCTGTGTGGAGTCTGCACGTTCTCCCCGTGTCTGCATGTGTTTCCTCCAGGTGGTCTGGTTTCCTTCCACAGTTCAAAGAGACGCAGGTGAGGTGGACTGGCCATGATAAATTGCCCTTAGTGACCAAATGGTTAGGAGGGGTTATTGGGTTACGGGGATAGGGTGGAAGTGATGGCTTAAGTGGGTCGGTGCAGACTTGATGGGCCGAATGGCCTCCTTCAGCACTGTAGGTTCTATGTTCTATAATGCAACTTACTCAGTAACAGAGCATAATCATATTGCAAAGCAATAATCATTAAATGTTATTTTATGCTTTTTTGAAGTTGTAGTAGATTGAAAGGAATTGGAGTGATATTAATGAGAAGAGAGCACTCATACTCACCACTTGTTGGAGTGGGTGATGTTGCAATTGTGTTTTCTTTAGTTGTCAACGCTTTTGTCGAGCTCAATGTAGTTGTTGGTGCAATTGTCCTTGCCGAGGCAGGAGTTGATGTAGAGGTCTGTTCTGCCAGGGAGGTCTGTGTTTTTGTTGTCAATGTTTCTGCTGCTATTATTAAAATGGGTGTGTATTGTTATTGAGGGAGACAATAAGCTATATGAATTGCACATTGATTGATCTCATCATCTGTCCCCTTGTGCCAAGGTGGCATTTGGGAAAATGTACCATGGATACCATTTTCCATCTTTGCTCTGATTCCTCAATGCAGTTACCTGAAATCCCGCTGTTCAGGATTTCAGCAGAAATATTAAAACACATTTGGTTTGAATGGCTTAGCATTGCCCCTAAAATAACAAAAATAAGTTTCAGATGTAGATGTCAAACATTCAATTTCTGTTATAAATTTAAAGTACCCAAATCTTTTTTTTCCCAATGAAGTGGCAATTTAGCATGGCCAATTCGCCTACCCTGTATATCTTTGTGTTGTGGGCGGGACACAAACATGGGGAGAATGTGCAAATTCCACACGACAATGACCCGGGGCTGGGATCGAACCTGGGTCCTCAGCGCTGTGAGGCAGCAGTGCTACTCACTGCGCCACCGTGCTGCCGATGTTAAACATTTATACATAAATATCTCACAGCATCATTCCATAATCAATCTCTTCTTGCCCGTGCCATTGAGAATCTGAAGAATATGATCAAAAGGACAGTTGTGTGTGATATTTATTTTTCTACATAAATTGATGCGCTGATTGCATTTTATTACCGAGGGCTAATAACAAAATTGATTTTGCACGAGCAGATCAGTCAACTGAGAATCTTTGGACAATATTAGTGGACAGTTGCATGATGTAGCACCTTTCTCGAACATGAGGTGTCCCTCAGCAGATTATAACCATCAAAGTATAGTCACTTTTGGATTGTTGCAAGCTCACATACAGCAGTGCGATCATGGCCAAATAAACTGTTTTTTGTGATGTTGTTAGAGAATATCTCCCTGCTCTTTTTCACAATAGTGTGTGCAACATTTTACTTCAGTAACTTCAGAGTCAGTGATGAGTGTAGCCCCCACTGGTGTGTCAATATAGATTGCTGTGCTTTGGTCCTGCGGTTGGACTAGAACCTGCAAGTTTCTAAAACATTGACAAGAGTGCTCCCAACTGAAAAAGAATGAATGTTTATCTGTGTATTAGTTCTAGCGCGGTACTAAACTGAGCACAAGAGAATGAGCTTATAATTTCAGTACGGCGCAGAGAAAGCTTTCACCATATGTTTATTGTCTCAGGTCTCAAGTTGTTGTAAGATTACCTGTGAAACTAGTTCAAAGGAACCTTTGTAGAGGTAATAAACAACAGTAGTAACAGAACAGAGATAGTTATCATACTTACTGGTTAAAATAATTGATTCATGGTAACCTGAAAAATCAAAAATGAAAAGTATAACTTAAGAGGGTTAAATTACCTACTGTTAAAATGGCAATTAATTACAGGTGTCAGATATAGATTAGATTAATATCAGATACACGTGATGGCTTGAATATGATATAACACATTTTCAAAGTTTTTAAAAAAAATTTAAATTTTAAATTTCCAATTAAGGGGCAGTTTAGTGTGGCTAATCCACCTAACCTGCACATTTTTGGGTTGTGGGGGCGAAACCCATGCAGACACGGGAAGAATGTGCAAACTTCACACGGACAATGACCCAGGGCCGGGCTCGAACCTGGGACCTGAGCACGTGATGCAGCTGTGCTAACCACTACGCCACCATGCTGCCTTTCACATTTTCAAAGTTAAACTTTTCAGAACCATAAAGAGTATTTAACACAATAACTGTTTTTGCTCATTTTGCTGTTTGCTTTTACAAATGAATAGGCGAGAGTCAGCAGAACAACAGCAAGTTGGGATCACCTGATCAGGAGTGAATGACAGTGAGTAAGGGACAACAGACCAAGAATAAGGAAGCCAACAGAGTAGCAGAGAATCCGTCGCCAAGGGTTGAGAATGAGCCAAATGTTAGAAATGTTGGAGCATTGCTTGTGAGTGAAGTGTTGTAGGATGGCAGAGCAACAGGAGCAGGAATGCCTCTGAAATAAAGATTCCATCATGTACAATGTATGTAAAATCAGATCAAATTTTAATTAAAATAAATACTTACCATTGACAAAGAGACTGTTACTGTCCAGTGAGTATGGTCCGAAGGTGGTGATGTCCTGTGTCTTGTTTTGGAATTCATGGTAGAGCAGAACTTTATCAACTTGGGCAGTAGCACTCCAAGTGCAGATTGTTTCGACCGTACTGCCGCCATCACTAGCAGGTCTGCCACATACACAAACCAGGTGATTAGTTTGTATTAAATTTTAAACTTTACGCAAAATCATTGAATGGCAGGGTTTTTGCGTTCCATGGTGACGCATGAGCACTAGCCACTTGCCTCATAGAAAGCCTCGCTGAGAAATTTCACGTTCTCTGTGGCACGAAATTCTACCCTTTCAATATGCAAATTATTGTAACTTTGCTGAATGAGGATCGCCAGTGCCAGGTTGCAAGAATGTCACTCCCCGGTATGCCAACAACCAATTACATTCACAAATTGTCACAGGCAGCCAAGCAGGAAGTGAATAGCTTGTGCAATCAAATCACTCTCAAAATACATCGCTGAGAGCAAAATACAGATTGCGACATTCACATGGATTTAAGTTAGCCATATCGAGTACTAATATTCACTCCTCAGTGAATTAAGGCTGAACTTTCTGGGGGTTTCTCACAGTAATGTCAGAGTGGAAAATGGGAAATGTCGGCAAATCAAATGATTTCAGTGATTGCTGGCACTGGGTGGATTGGGGTGGGAGTGTGTTTGTGTTGAGGGTGAGGGGGTGGTGGGTCTGGTGTTGGTGGATCCTCATCGAAGCTTCATTTTCCTGAACTGACAGAGCAGTGGATCACAAGCCGCAAATTTAGGATAACATGCTCTCTATTGACACTGAAAGTTAGCTGGGCGCCATCGGAAACCATGTAAATTCCGGGCCAATAGTTTTCAACATGAGAAAACTAAGCTTAGAATTTGTTTACATGATCAATCTCTGAAGTCATTTATGTGATTGTTATTTTCTGAATGATGGTGCATTACTTGGTGTTTGAAAAGGCAGTGAGGATTTTTCACACTTCTGTACGTTTTGGTGGCTGTACATGTGGATAAGATCGAGGATATTCAGTGGTATGAGGATTATTCAAGAATACAATGCCGGGGTATTGGATATTCTCCACTTGATCCTGAAACAAGTGGACAGAAGGTTGCTGTGAACATATTTTACCAAGTGAACAGAAACGGGTGCCTACATGTTAGCTTAAAAGTTGGGTCGGTCCCACCCTCAATTATTCCTTTTGCCCATTGCCTGCTGCAGCTCCCTCTTCCTAACAGTGCCACTCGGGCAGACAAAACAAGATTAGTCATGAAGTTGGGAATGTAAGTTATACCTGGGTAATACAGGTGCCTGGTTGGCAGTTGTAAAATTACATATTATTTATATTTTTACTGTACAAATACTTATTAATCAATCTGCTAATTCCTTCTTAATCAATGTAGACTGGCTGTGGTGGAGTGTGTAGAGTCTGTCCCGTGGTGGTAAGATGGAAATAAAGAATCTGAATACTGAAGTTATATAAATAACTGTACTGAACTGCACTGTAGGCTCAAACTGCAAAGCATGATGGTCAATTTAGTCAAGTCAAAGCTTTGCTATGATCAGCAAAGCTTTGCAAAATGATTAGAACATGGGAAAAAAGGGTTCAGGCAGCATAATGGTACAGTGGTTAGCATTGCAGCCTCACAGCGCCAGGGACCCGGGTTTGATTATTACCTTAGTGACTGTGTGGAGTTTGAATATTCGCCCGTGTCTGGCTGGGTTTCCTCTGGGTGGTCCCGTTTCCTCCCACAGTCAAAGACTCTGCAGATAAAGTGGCTGGCCATGCTAAATTTCCCCAAAAGATTAGGTGGGGTTCCGGGGATTTGGCGAGGAATTGGGGTTTAGGTACAGTTATCCCTCAGAAGGTTGGTGCCTACCCAATGGGCCTTCCGCTGCACTGTGGGGATTCTATGGTACAAGAAAAATCCCGCAGAAGCATCAGGGCTTGGAACAATGGTTCCAAGTGGTTGGAACAATTTTGCGAGTTGCTCAAAAGACATTTTGAGGATTTTGTTATCAGATTACCGCTGAGTCAGACGTTTGCATGCAAAGTAATGAATTAACCAGTATTGTAGTCAGTATTTATCATTGGTTCATGGTTTAATAAAGGTTTGGATCTTGGTGAAAGTACAACCAAGTTGTTGTGTCAGGTTTACCCAGAGTAAAGACAAAGTAACCTTTAGACAAGGGTCTTACACAGTACCCAACAAGGGGGCTAGCAGCTGGGTGTTGTATCACTCACATTGTGGGGTCAGAGTACTTCAGGAAAGTTTTCATTGGGCATAGGGTACCTGATTTGGAGCCACACCTCTCACTCTGTGATTGACATCCGTGCTGCTAGGTTTTTGGAAGTGACCTCGCCAAGTAACCTGGGCCCCTCGTACCACAGGTAAAATACTATTGTTGGAGGAAGAAGCCCTTAATTTTCTATTATTTGGAGTCTTAGAGCAGCCTAATTGGCTTATGAGCAAGCAGGCTGTCTACTATCTCCCATTGTTCATTAAATACCGTAAGAAGTCTTACAACACCAGGTTAAAGTCCAACAGGTTTGTTTCAAACACGAGCTTTCGGAGCACGGCTCCTTCTTCAGGTGAGGAGCCGTGCTCCGAAAGCTCGTGTTTGAAACAAACCTGTTGGACTTTAACCTGGTGTTGTAAGACTTCTTACTGTGCTCACCCCAGTCCAACGCCGGCATCTCCACATCATTAAATACCAATAGAAATTGGCAAGATGCTGCAAATATGCAAGTTTATGTCCAAACTTGGCAGCACCGCCACACTCCCACATACCTATCCTCCTTGGGTAAGGGAGAGAGTGGGGTAACACGTAAAACTCTCCCCATAGTTTCTAATCTCATTTTTTTGTCTTAGATCAAGTAACATTTTTCAAGTGCATTGGCGTGGGTCTTTCAAACTGAAAACTATGGTTTTCTCTGCCCTATTATTTCAAGATGTGAAGACAGAATTCCTATCGCCTCTCCTGCTCATCTATGGCTACATTATTCTATAGCTGAGGCAAAATCATTCTGTCAAAACCAACAGTGGGGACATATTTCACAGTCAGAGTTTTGAAGTGACGTCTGCTTTGTGAGGTAGGTCATGGAATCAGTTCTCTGAAATGGTTGAAGATTGGGCATGTGGGGTTTGCAACAATGCAGTTTGGAAATTACCTCACCAGACTATGACATTGAGAAAACCAATTTCTACCGCTTGTAAAATTTTATTTTGGTTTTCTGAAATAAATCCTGGTCACTGGAACATCAACATATAAATTCAGGTGTGGATTCAGTTTAACTTGGACTGTTCAGAATAATGTTAATTTCTTACCTGAAAGACACAGACTGACAACTTCTGAATTTTGACTTGACATTGCTATTGCCAAACAGATTATTGAGCTGTAAGGGATTATAATGTTGCATTTTAGTATGAAAAATCCATTGAAATAGAATATTTTCTTTCAAAATACTTGGACAACCATACCTCTTGTAGAATTTTGCTTGAGTTTGCTATATACAACGGCGAACTGAGATTTTGTAGACTTGATGTGAATGACAGTGTGGGCACAGTGAAGGTCACGTTAAATTCTTTTGCCTGTGTCCCTTGATTTGGATTGACTGTTACAGGAACAATTGGGGGTTCCACTATAAAAGCAAAAGATGCAGAAAGAATTGAGGTCACAAAATCTACATCTATTCAAGTAAGGATAACAAGTTATTGGCTCAGATTTATTTGAGAGTGGTGAAGATACAGCTTTGGCTGTCCACCTCTATTTAGTTGGCCAAAGATTTTCTAATGGCCTTGCCAGCAGAAATTCTTACTCTTCCATTGTTAGCTTGAATTTGATAACCTCTCGGTCAAGCAGGAAATCTGTTCACCAATAAAATTGAAGTATTCTATCTACAAAACTATACAGCTCAATTCTCAGACTTGGTCTCCCTGTAACCACGATTCAGTAATCCCCAGCATCTCAGAACGTTTGTTTCTATTTGCGCAGTTAGCCCATTAAGTTTGTTACGAATGCTTCTTGCATTTAGATATGAAGCTTTTAAATTTGTTTTCATGTTAAATTTCCCTACTCTTCCAAAATTCCTTCATGCATAAAGATATCCAACTGTTCTGTCTGGTTACCATCCACTCTTACCTCCTCCTTTAAATTGGGTTTTCTAGTTCCCCCTGGAACTGAATCCTCCTCCTCCTATTTAGTTTAAAACCCTATCTACAGCCCGAGTTACGCAATTCGCTAGAAGTGTGTCCCAGCCTCTCAATCAAGCAGGAAATCTGTCAACCAATCAGGCTTGATTATTTCATCAGTATTTGACATGACTATGGTAACACCGAACCCACTTTAACAACAGTGATTTTGGTGCAGATTCCAACAGCAAAAACTGCTGCAACACAGCCTGTGAAGGAAAAGAGTATAATTATCAGCAGCTTCCACATTTTCATGTTTAACTGCACAGATGCAGACTCCAGAAGTCGCTCTTAATTTTATTCTGAAACAATGTTGATTACTGACATTATGGTCTATCCAGGGAGATTTGCCTGCTGACTCAAATAACAGAAATTCAACAGGCTGGAGAAGCCACACACGGAGTATCCCACTAATTTAGTTTCCTGTACAGCCATAACCTCAGATTTCTCTGATTTTCCAATAGTTGTATTATCGATATGATACATTGCACCTGGTTGGAATCTGCAGAAATCTGTTCATTAATTCTGTTTAGAATTTCATTAGGTTCCATCTGCAGCCCACTGATCCAATGTTACTGCAACCTGGCACTCTATGGGGGCGATTCTACAATATGGAGCCCAAGTGTTCGTGCCGTTGTGAACGCCGTCGCTGGAGCAGTTCACGCCGCTCTAGCCTCCTTTCCCGGCGCCAAATGGGCACTGCACCAACCCGTGCATGCGCAGTTGGGCCGCGTCAAACTGCGCATGCGCGGGAGACTTCTTCCGCACGCCGGACCCGACTCAACATGTAGTCGTTGTTCAGGGGCTGGCCGCGCCAGAAAGTAGGCCCGGGGAGGGTGGGGGTAGAGAGGCTGGCCCGCTGATTGGTGGGCCGCGATCGTGGGCTAGACCCCATCGGAGGCCCCCCCGGTGAAAGATCATTTTTCCCCGCCCCACAGGCCTCCATATGGCTCTTCACGCAGAGTTCCCGCTGGCGGCGACCAGGGGTGAACGGCGCCGGTGGGACTCTGTCGTATCTCCGTGGCCGCTCGATTCATCCGGGCCAGAGAATCGGCGGTCCCACCGATTCCAGTGGCCTGCGGCCGGCGCCACGCCAATAACGCCGGCGCAAATGGCGCCGATTCTCCGCATCTCGGAGAATCGTGCGCAGGCGTCGGGGCGTCGTGGAGCGGTTGCGTAGATTCTCCGGCCCGGCGCGGGACTCGGAGAATCGCCCCCAATGTGTGCCCAACGGCTGATCGGGTTAATTGTGCGGCTGAATTATGCATTCTCGCAAATCACTGGCCAAAATATGCATGAGGGAGAGATCTGCTTCCGCCTCTCTATATTTCCAAACATCAGAGATATTCCAACAGACAGAAATGGAAAACATTTCAATTGATGGTACAAAAACACTTCTTAGACAAAGATCAAAATAATTGATAGAACTCCTCTACAAAAATATACAGCTCATTGTTGTTGCTGCGTGTACCTGTCATTAGGCTGGTTGTTCGTGTTGTAAATGCTTCACTGGTGGTCACGGGCACAGCTGAGCTTGTTGAGGTTTGAATAGTTGTAGAAGGAGTTTCTCTGCCTGACGGTGTCGATGTTTCTGTTGCATGAAAGGGAACATTCAAGATTGTTACACAAATGTTCATATATCCAACAGTCATCCGATTCTTTTGTGTTCACATTATGAAGCTGCTGCTTTAGCTGGGTAAGGGGTAAAATTCTGATGTTAACACAAAGTGACATATTGAGATTTAACAATGGAGCATACACCAGCCCTGCTTAAATTGGAGCTCGAGCAGCAATATGATTATCAACCGACTGAAGCTCAATAAGAAAATCCTTCTGTGGCCAACAAGTCCTGGAGTGGGACCTGAATCCACAGCTTCTGTTTCAAATGCAGGGACACCACCTACATTCTCGAGCCAACACAATCATGGGCTATCTTTCCATTCTGTATTTCTAACTTTGCAGTCGATTGAAAAGATTCAGAAAGTTCAAATTGATAAAAGAGCGCTCGTGAAATCACTACTTGTTGAGAGGAAGGATGTCGTCAATGTTGTTGATGCTTCAGGGGAGGCTGCTGTTGTTGTTGGTGCTAGTGTACTTGTTGAGGGAGGAGCTGGTGTGGACGTTTGTGCTACAGTGGATGTCTCCATATTTGTAGTGAAATGTTCTGTTGCTGTTATCGAAATAGAGTGCAGCCGTAATTAGATATGCAGACATGGAGCAGCATCCTAACATTCTAACCAAAAGGTCGCCTTCATAGTCTCATATATCGTTGGCTAATTAACATGGCCCGGCAAGGCAGCAATGGGCAAAAGGTATTTGCACCTTATTCTGCTCTACATTATCATAGCTGATAGAGACGGGAAGGGCCCAGCGCCCCACATGGAGGTTGGACGGTGCCTTACTAGCTGACAAGGCCTTCAGCGAAAGGATAGCGCGAGCCATAGCGGAGTACACGGAGAACAACCAAAACAGGGAGGTCTCATCCTCCACGTTCTGGGAAGCGCTTAAGGCCGTACTAAGAGGGGAAATCATTGCCTTCAAAGCGCAAAGAGATAGGGAGGAAAGGGTGGCTAGGCAGAAGCTGGTCGACTCCATACTGGAGGTAGACCGTAAATACTCCGAGGCCCCGACCGTAGAGCTCCTGGCGGAGAGAAAAGAACTACAAAGGAACTTTGACCTGCTCTCCACCAGGAAAGCAGGGCACCAACTCCGCCAGGTGCACGGGACCCTGTACGAACACGGAGACAAAGCCAGCCGCCTGTTGGCACACCAGCTGAGAAAGCAGGCAGCCACCAGAGAAATTGCGCAAATCAGGGGTACCAGAGGCACGTTGGAAACAGAACCAGAGAGGATTAACAAAACCTTCAAGGCCTTCTACCAAGACCTGTACACCTCAGAGCCCCCCACGGGGAAGGCTGGGATGAACCGGTTCCTTGATGGACTGGACATACCAGTCGTGGGAGAGGGCAGAAAACGGGACCTGAAAGCACCACTAGCACTGGGAGAGATCATGGACAGCATTAGTTCGATGCAGACGGGGAAGGCGCCGGGACCGGACGGATTCCCGGCGGACTTCTACAAAAAATTTGCGACAGCGCTGGCCCCGCACCTGCGGGAGATGTTCACAGACTCGCTAGCTAGGGGCACACTGCCACCCACGTTAGCACAGGCCTCAATCTCGCTGATACCTAAGAAAGCCAAAGACCCAACGGAATGTGGGTCATACAGACCCATATCTCTGCTGAACGCAGACGCCAAAATACTGGCCAAAATCCTAAGACTGTGTACCTGAGGTGGTCACAGAGGACCAGACGGGCTTCGTCAAAGGTAGACAGCTTACCTCGAACATCAGGCGCCTGCTGAACGTGATAATGACCCCCTCCGGGGAGAGAACACAAGAGGTGATCGTCTTCCTGGACGCAGAAAAGGCCTTCGACAGAGTCGAATGGAAATACCTCATAGAGGTACTGGAGCGGTTCGGGCTTGGAACAGGGTTCACCGCTTGGGTAAAGCTTCTATACAACGCCCCCATGGCGAGTGTACGGACCAACAATACCAACTCCCAATACTTCCAGCTGCACAGGGGCACTAGACAAGGATGCCCACTGTCCCCGCTGCTGTTCGCACTAG
Source organism: Scyliorhinus canicula (assembly GCF_902713615.1). Taxonomy (NCBI): domain Eukaryota; kingdom Metazoa; phylum Chordata; class Chondrichthyes; order Carcharhiniformes; family Scyliorhinidae; genus Scyliorhinus; species Scyliorhinus canicula. The sequence goes on from NC_052163.1 coordinate 102,850,537, forward strand.
CAATCGAACCACTAGCAATCGCGCTCAGGGCAGCAAACAATTGGAGGGGGATCCGAAGGGGAAGCAGAGAGCACAGCGTCTCACTCTATGCAGATGATCTGCTCCTCTACATCTCGGACCCACAAAGCAGCATGGACGGAATCATCGCGCTCCTGAAAGAGTTTGGAGCCTTCTCGGGCTACAAACTCAACATGAGCAAAAGTGAGATCTTCCCAGTACACCCACAAGGGGGGGGGGGGGGGGGGGTAAAAATGCTAGGATCCCAAAGAAGGTCCTACAAAAAACAAAATCCGGGGGGGGCTAGCCCTCCCGAATCTACAATTCTACCACTGGGCAGCAACAGCCGAGCGAGTAAGGGGATGGATCCAGGAGCCAGAAGCCGAGTGGGTGCGTGCGGAGGAGGCCTCCTGCATGGGGACCTCCCTCCGGACCCTCGCCACGGCAGCACTCCCATCCCCACCCAAAAAACACTCCAGCAGCCCAGTGGTGACAGCCACCCTCCAATCCTGGAACCAGCTGCGGCAGCAATTTGGCCTGACCAAAATGTCGGACAAGGCTCCCATCTGCAACAACCATAGGTTCACACCAGCACTGACTGACACCACCTTCAAAAGGTGGAGGCAGGACGGGGGGACACTGACAGTCAGGGACCTATACACGGACGACAGGATCGCAACACTGGATGAACTGACAGAGAAATTTTGGCTAGCCGGGGGGAACGAGCTACAGTACCTGCAGCTCAAAAACTTCTTACGAAAGGAGACAAGGACGTACCCACAACCGCCACGACAGACACTACTGGAAGACCTACTGGACGCAAGTATCCTAGAGAAAGGGAACTGTAGCGACATGTATGACCGACTGGTAGAAAGGGACGACACCGTACTGGACGCAACAAGAATGAAATGGGAGGACGACCTGGGGATTGAGATAGGGTGGGGACTCTGGAGCGAAGCACTGCATAGGGTCAACTCCACCTCCACGTGCGCAAGGCTCAGCCTGACGCAACTAAAAGTGGTACATAGAGCCCACTTAACAAGAAACCGTATGAGTAGGTTCTTCCCGGAGGTGGAGGACAGATGTGAATGGTGCCAAAGAGGCCCGGTCAACTACACCCAGACTTGTGGAATACTGGACAGCCTTCTTCGAGGCTATGTCCAAAGTGGTGGGGGTGAGGGTGGAGCCATGCCCGATAGTGGCGGTCTTCGGGGTTTCAGACCAGCCAGATCTATTCCTGGGGAGGAGGGCGGACGCCCTTGCCTTTGCCTCCCTGATCGCCCGCCGTAAAATCCTGTTTGGCTGGCGGTCAGCAGCACCGCCCAGAGCTGCAGACTGGCTGTCCGACCTCTCGGAATCTCTCCAAATGGAGAAAATTAAATTCGCCATCCGAGGGTCAGACGACGGCTTCCACAGAACGTGGGAGCCATTCATGCAATTGTTCCGGGACCTGTTTGTGGCCAACGTACAAGAGGAAGAATAGCCGGGTGGCCAAGAATCAGGGGAAAATGGACGGGAATCGGAGGAAGGTAGCCGGGGGGGGGGGGGGGGGGGGGGCTACGGGTTCGTTATGGGGGTTTGATGGCTAGCTAAGGCCCAAAACCAAACTGTAAATAAATGCCTATAAACATGTGCCTCGGCCATATTGCGGAATATAAAATATGTATGCCGGCTAAAGGGGGTGGCCACAGTTATTATGAAGATGCTTACCTGTAAAAATACATGCTAATTTTTGCGTATTTTTTCTTTTTTTTTTCTTTTTCTCTCTCTAATAATTTGTAATTTGTTGGATATACTATGAAAACTCAATAAAAAAACATTTATAAGGGGGCAGCACGGTGGCGCAGTGGTTAGCATTGCTGCCTACGGCGCTGAGGACCCGGGTTCGAATCCCAGCCCTGGGTCACTGTCCATGTGGAGTTTGCACATTCTCCCCGTGTTTGCGTGGGTTTCACCCCCACAACCCAAAGATGTGCAGGGTAGGTGGATTGGCCACGCTTAATTGCCCCTTAATTGGATAAAATAATTGGGTACTCTAAATTTACAAAAAAAAAGAAAAAAAAAACATTTATTAAAAACAAAATCATTGCTGATAGAAAAATCTACTTTGTTGTTAAATTTCCATTATGTTTTTAGAGTTGGAGCAAGTTAAACATTTCAGAATAATAGAACTGAGCAGAGAGCACTCATACTCACCACTTGTTGATAGGATTGATGTTGTCATTGTCATTGCTTCAGTTGTCGTTGATTCAATGGAGCTTGCTCCAGATATTGGTATGAGTGTACTTGGTGAAGTAGGTGCTGATCTAGATGTTGCTGCTTCAGTGGAAGTCTGTGTATTTGTTGTCGATACTGATGGCTCTGTGATATAAAAGTGGACATTGTTATTGAGAGAACTGAAAATGATGGATCAATATAAAAAAGTTTTTATTCATATTTGTGTTATAATTTTTGTCAAATGTATATGGGAATATAATGAGCTGGATCAAATAGCCTCGAATTGTGATAACATTGGAGCACTAATTGTGTTTATCATCTCATTTACCCTGTGCAATTATATGAAATAACATACTGCTGAAATCTTCTGCTGTTTTTTGCTCTGTGCTTCCATCTTCCAGCAGATTCAAATGATTAATATTTGAATTGCTGCATAATTGTTATTTTGTGTGCTCACCGCTTGTTGTTGGGAGTGATGTAGTGTATGTCGACTCTTCAGTTGTTAATGCTTCAGCAGAGCCCACTGTCGATGTTGATGCTGTTTGACTAGTTGCGGGAATAGATGATGGGGGGGTCAGTGCTGCTGTGGTTATCTGTGTGCTTGTAGTTGATGATTCTGCTGCTATTATTGAAAAATGTAATGATTTTATTCCATATAACAGCCAGCATGGGTAATATATTACAATTTTTCCACATCGCATGTCCATCATCTTGTTCATACTCATGTACCATGGGCTTTACTGAGTAATTTAACTTAGCTCTGTTTTTCCTGAAGTTACAGCTCCAAGGAAGGATGAGCACTCGATTGTTCCATGTTTAATTATAGCCAACAAGAGAATACAATATTCATTTATTTTTATACTGTCTTTGTGTGGTTCTATCTACGAGTAGTTTTTCAGGACTGAGAATGGAATAGGTTGCTCACCACTTGTTGATGGGGGTGGTGTAGTGCCTGTTGTTGCTTCAGTCGTTGGTGCTTCAGTGAAGCTCACTGTAGGTGTTTGCGCTGCTGCAACTGTTGAGACGGGAGCTGATGTTGAGCTTTGTGCTGCTGTGGATGTCTCAGTAGTTGCAGCTGAAATTTCTTCTGCTGCTGGGGAAATAAGTGATAGACTTAGGAAGTGTATAAAAGCACAGTTAAACATGCAAAACTTTGAGCTGAAAAATCATCTTCCTTAACACCCATGTTATACATATTACTAATGTAACCTTGACATGTAATAACATCATGAAAGAGCAAGTCTCATTTCTACATTGTTCTGCTTGGGGCATTTGTGGGCAGCCACATGCTGTACTCCTTTGATAATAGTCAGTAAAATGTTTCTACCCTTGGGAGTTGGTGGAACAAAAAGAAATGGTGGAACCGATAAGACAGCACTCTTATACTCACCACTTGTAGAACGGAGATTTGTTGTGATCGATGCTTCTGGAGTTGTCAATGCTTCTGTGGAGCTCAGTGCAGCTGTTGTTGCAATTGTACTTGTTGAGGTAGCAGCTGATGTAACAGTTTGAGCTGTAGTGGATGTCTGTATGTTTGCAGTCAACTGTTCTGTTGCTGCAGTTAAAATGCGAGACAGCATTAAAGAGGTGTACAACTTGTCTGGAACAAGATCCTAACATTATAGCTGAAAATCTATCTTCTTATCATGATATAGAGTACAACTAACTAATGACCATGTTACAATGCAGAAATCAGAAAATGGCATTTGCATGTTATTCTGCACTGCAAATTGATAGCCCAAATCATGTCACATTTTTTGTTAACTTTCCATGGTATTTTTTTATACTTGCAGTCAGTGAAACAGATCAGAATATTAGAACTGAGCAGAGAGCACTCAGACTCACCACTTGTTGAAAGGATTGATGTTGTCATTGTCGTTGTCTCAGCTGTTGATGATTCAATGGAGCTTGCTCCAGATGTTGGTGCTATTGTACTTGGTGAGGTAAGTGCTGATGTAAATGTTGGTGCTGCCGTGGAAGTCTGTGTACTTGCTGTCGATACTGATGGCTCTGTGATTTAAAAAGTGGAAATTGTTTTTGAGTGAACTGAAAGGGATGGGCCAATTTAGAAGAGTTTTTATTCATATTTGTGTCAAAGATTTTGACAAATCACATATATATGGGAAGATAATGAGCTGGATAAAATAGCCTCGAATTGTAACAATAATAGGGCACCAACTTTGTTTTACATCTCATTTAGCCTGTGCAATTATAGGAAACAACATACTGGTGCAATCTTATGATGGTTATTTCTGTGTACTTCTATCTTCCAGCAGTTTCAAGTGATTAAAATTTCAATTGATGCATAAGTGTGATTTTGTGTGCTCACCACTTGTTGATGGGGGTGGTGTAGTGCCTGTTGTTGCTTCAGTAGTTGGTGCTTCAGTGGAGCTCACTGTAGGTGTTTGTGCTGTTGTACTTGTTGAGACGGAAGCTGATGTTGAGCTTTGTGTTGCTGTGGATGTCTCCGTAGCTGCAGCAGAAGTTTCTTCCACTGCAGTGAAAACAGATGATAGACTTAAAAAGTGTATTAAAAACTCAGAAAACCACACAAAATGTTGAGCCCCAAAATCATCTTCCTTGAGCTCCCATATCATGTGTATTACGAATGTAATCTAGGCATTTTAAAATACCTCAAATGATCAAATCTCATCTGTACATTATTCTTTTTGGGGCAATTTTTGGCAGCCATATGCTATGTACTCCTTTGACAATCTCCACTTGAGTGTTTCTTGGACTTATCAGAATGAATAGTAATGGTAGAACTGGTAAGGGAGCAATCACATACTCACCACTTGTTGAAGTGAAAGATGTTGTGCTCGATGCTTCTGGAGTTGTCAATGCTTCTGTGGAGCTCAGTGCGGCTGTTGTTGCAATTGTACTTGCAACTGATGTAACAGTTGGTGTTTCAGTGGAAGTTTGTAAGTTTGCAGTCGACTGTTCTGTTGCTGTGGTTAAAATAGATGACAGCCTTAAAGAGGTATACAGCATGTCTGGAACAAGATCCTAACATTTCAGCTAAAAATCTATCATCTTAACATGATATAGAGTACAACTAACTAATGGCCATGTTACAATGCAGAAATCGCAAAATGGAATTTGTATATTATTCTACTTTTTAAATAGACAGCCAAAATCATGCCAAATTCTTCATTTCCATTTCCTTTATTTGATTTTATACTTGCAGTCAGTGTACAGGACAGAATATTGTAACTGAGCAGAGAGCACTCATACTCACCACTTGTTGAAATGTTTGATGTTGTCATTGTCGTTGCTTCAGGTGTCGTTGATTCAATGGAGCTTGCTCCAGATGTTGGTGATATTGTACTTGGTGAGGTAGGTGCTGATGTAGATGTTGGTTCCACAGTGGAAGTCTGTGTACTTGCTGTCGATACTGATGACTCTGAGATTTAAAAGGTGTACATTGTTATTGAGGGAACTGGACATGATGGATGAATATATAAATGTTTTTATTCATATTTGTGTTCATTGAATCATAGAAATTACAGTGCAGAAGGAGGCCTTTGAGCCCATCGAGTCTGCACCGGCCCTTGGTAAGAGCATTCTGCCCAAGCCCACACCTCCACCCTATCCCAGTAACCTCACCTAACCTTTTTGGACACTAAGGGCAATTTAGCATAGTCAATCCATCTAACCTGCATATCTTTGGACTGTGGGAGAAAGCCAGAGCACCCGGAGGAATCCCACGCAGAAACGGAGTGAAAGTGCAAACTCCGCACAGACAGTGACCCAAGCCGGGAATGCAACCTGGGACCCTGGAGCTGTGAAGCAACTGTTCAAACCACTGTGCTACCGTGTTGTAGATTTTGTCAAATGATATGTATATGGAATGATACTGAGCTGGATAAAATAGCCTGGAATTAGTCAATATTAGAGCACCAATTACGTTTTATGTAACATTAACCTTGTGCAATAATTGGAAACAACATCCTGCTGAAATTTTCTGATGGTTTTTGCTGTGTACCTCCATTTTCCAGCAATTTCAAATGATTCATCTTTGAATTGTTGCATTAAGTGTGATTTTGTGTGCTCACCACTTGTTGATAGGAGTGACGTATTGTATGTCAACTCTTCTGTTGTTGATCCTTCAGTAGAGCTCACTGTCGATGCTGATGCTGCTTCACTTGTTACATGAGTAGATGGGGAGGTCAGTGCTGTTGTGGTTGTCTGTATGCTTGTAGTTTCTGTCGCTATTATTGAAAAATGTAATGATTTTGTTCCGTAAAACAGGAAGCATGGGTGATATGTTTTTATTTTTTTCACAACTGCTGTCTTTATATCATGTTAATATGCATGTATCATGGGCTTAACTGAGTCATTTAACATGGCTTTGTTTCACCTGAAGGTGCAGCTGCAAGAAAGATGAGCACTAAATTGTATCATGTCTAATTATAGCCAGCAACATAATACAATATTTTATATTTATACTGCCTTTATGTGTTTCTGGCATTCAGTAGTTTTTCAGGACTGAGAATGGGATAGGTGCAAAGAATGTTTTTGGCTACTCACCAATTGGTGATGGGGGTGGTGTAGTGCCTGTTGTTGCTTCAGTAGTTGGGGCTTCAGTGGAGCTCACTGTAGGTGTTTGCGCTGTTGTACTTGTTGAGACGGAAGCTGACGTTGAGCTTTGTGCTGCTGTGGATGTCACTGTAGCTGCAGCGGATGTTTTTTCTGCTGCTGTGGAAATAGGTGATAGACTTAGATTGTGTACAAAAAGCATGGAAAAACACGCACAACCTTGAGCCCAATAATCATTTTCCTTGAACTCCCATGTCATGGATATTACTAATGTACCCTTGACATTTTATAAGATCATGAACGAGCAAATCTCATCTGTACATTGTTCTACTTGGTGCGTTTGTGGACAGCCACATGCTGTACTCCTTTGATGATAGTCAGTAAAATGGAATTTGTATATTATTCTACTTTTTAAATAGACAGCCAAAATCATGCCAAATTCTTCATTTCCATTTCCTTTATTTGATTTTATACTTGAAGTCGGTGTACAGGACAGAATATTGTAACTGAGCAGAGAGCACTCATACTCACCACTTGTTGAAAGGATTGATGTTGTCATTGTCGTTGCTTCAGGAGTCGATGATTCAATGGAGCTTGCTCCAGATGTTGCCGCTATTATTGTACTTGGTGAGGTAGGTGCTGATGTAGATGTTGGTGATGCAGTGGAAGTCTGTGAACTTACTGTCGATACTGATGGCTCTGTGATTTAAAATGTGTACATTTTTATTGAAGGAACTGAACAGGATGGATCAATCCAAAATTTTTCTTCGTATTTGTGTTATCGTTTCTGTCAAATGACATGTATATGGAACGATAATGAGCTGGATAAAATAGCCTGGAATTATGACTACTTTAGGGCACCAATTGTGTTTTATATCCCATTAACCCTGTGCAATTATAGGAACCAACAAATTGCTGAAATCATCTGATGGTTTTTGCCATGTACTTCCATCTTCCAGAAGTTTTAAATGATTCATATTTGAATTTTAATATAAGTGTGATTTTCTGTGCTCACCACTTGTTGATGGGAGTGACGTAGTGTATGTCAACTCTGCAGTTGTTGATCCTTCGGGAGAGCCCACTGTCGATGTTGATGCTGTTTCACTTGTTGCGGGAGTAGATGATGGGGAGGTCAGTGCTGCTGTGGTTATCTGCGTGCTTGTAGTTGATGATTCCACCGCTACTACTGATAAAGGTAATGATTTTATTCAGTTAAACCGGGAGGCATGCGTGATTCATTATACTCTATCCTCAACGGTTGTCCTTCATCATAGATTATCATAGAATTTACAGTTCAGAAGCATGGAATTCACTTTGTAATATAAAATGGCTTTGTTTTAACTGAAAGTACCGCTCCACGAGATATGAGCACTAAATTGTTCCATGTATAATCAGAGCCAACAAGATAATATTATATTATTTTTATACTGTCCTAATGTCTTTCTAACTGTGAGTATTTCTTCAAGACTGAGAATGGAATCCGTGCAAAGAATGTTTTTGGTTACTCACCACTTGTTGATGGGGGTGGTGTAGTGCCTGTTGTTGCTTCAGTAGTTGGTGCTTCAGTGGAGCTCACTCTAGGCGTTTGTGCTGTTGTACTTGTTGAGACGGAAGCTGATGTTGAGCTTTGTGCTGCTGTGGATGTCTCCGTAGCTGCGGCGGAAATTTCTTCTACTGGAATGGAAATAGGTGATAGACTTAGAAAATGTACAAAAAGCATGGATAAACAAGAAAAAACCTTCAGCCCAAAAAACAACTTACTTGAACTCCCATGTCATGGACATTAGAACATAGAACAGTACAGCACAGAACAGGCCCTTCGGCCCTCAATGTTGTGCCGAGCCATGATCACCCTACTCAAACCCACGTATCCACCCTATACCCGTAACCCAACAACCCCCCCTTAACCTTACTTTTTTATTAGGACACTACGGGCAATTTAGCATAGCCAATCCACCTAACCCGCACATCTTTGGACTGTGGGAGGAAACCGGAGCACCCGGAGGAAACCCACGCACACAGGGGGAGGACGTGCAGACTCCACACAGACAGTGACCCAGCCGGGAATCGAACCTGGGACCCTGGAGCTGTGAAGCATTTATGCTAACCACCATGCTACCCTGCTGCCCCAGGGTACTACTAATGTAACCGAGAAATGTTAAAACGTCCTGAATAAGCAAATGCCATCTGCACATTGTTCTTCTTGGAGCAATTGTGGACAGCCACATGCTATATTCGTTTGATAATTTTCAGTAAAGTGTTTCTACACTTGGAGATGGCAGAATGAATAGAAATGGTAGAAGTGATAAGAGAGCACTCGTCTACTCACCACTTGCAGATATGAGAGATGTTGTGATCGATGCTTCTGGAGTTGTCAATGCTTCTGTGGAGCTCAGTGCGGCTGTTGTTGCAATTGTACTCGTTGAGGGAACAGCTGATGTAACAGGTTGTGCTGTAGTCGAAGTCTTTATGTTTGCAGTCGACTGTTCTGTTGCTGAGGTTAAAATAGGTGACAGCCGTAAAGTGGTATACAACATGTCTGGAACAAGATCCTAACATGATAGATGAAAATCCACCCTCTTAACCTGATATAGAGTGCCACAAAGTAATGGGCATGTTGCAAAGCAAATTTACAAGATATATGCGAACACCTGCGCCAAGAAGGCATTCGGCAAAATGCTCCATGGACACAATTCTCTATCTTTGCTCTGATTACACACTTCTTCCTCGATGCATGTTCCTTAAATCTCATTGTTTGGGATTTCAGCAGAACTATTAAAACACATTTGTTTTGAATGGCTCAGCATTGCCCTAATGTTAAACATTCATTTTCCAATTAAGTGGCAATTTAGCATGGCCAATTCGCCTACCCTGTACATCTTTGAGTTGTGGAAGTGAGGCACACACAAACACAGGGAGAATGTGAAAACTCCACATGACATTAACCAAACCCGGTGGGATCGAACCCGGGTCCTCAGCACTTTGAGGCAGCAGTGCTAACCACTACGCCAACGTGCCGCCGATGTTAAACATTCATACATAAATATCTCACAGCATCATTCCATAACCAATCTTTTTTGCTCATGTCATTGAGAATCTGAGGAATAGCTCCTTGTTCAGTGCAGCCACTGATTATTCTGACTGAATGATCATTCTTGAGCACTAGATTTTGCTTTTAATTCACATGTTCCCCACTCAATAGATGCTTTAGCAACTGGGATTTCCATTTCTGAATTTTTAACGTTTAATCAACACCTTTTCAGGAAATCATGTTCACAACTTCGTTTAAGTTCGACAATAAAGTACAAATAAAATTCTTGCATGATGTAGCACCATTCACGAACAACAGATATCCTTCAGCACATGAGAGGCAACAAATTACTTTTCTGAAGGATAGCCACTGTTATAATGTTGCAAGCTCACATACAGCAGTGCGATCATGGCCAAATCAACTATTTTCTGTGATGTTGGTCGAGAGCTATCTCCCTCCTCTTTTTCACAATAGTGTGTGGAACATTTAACTTCAGTAACTTCAGAGTCAGTAATGAGTGCAGCACCCCACTGATGTGTCAATATAGATTTTTGCACTTTAGTCCTGCGGTTGGACTTGAACCTGCAAGTTTCTGAAACATTGGTAAGAGTGCTCCCAACTGACACAAGAATAAATGTTTATCTTTATTAGTTCGAACGTGGTCCTAAAATGAGCACAAGAGAATGAGCTTAGAATTTCAGTATGGTACAGAGAAAGTTTTCACAATATGTTTATTGTCTCAGGTCAGATTGTTGCAAGATTGAAGAGATAACAAACAACAATATTAACAGAACTGAGATAGTTATCATACTTACTGGTTAAAACAATTGATTCATGGTAACCTGAAATCAAAAATGAAATGGATAACTTAAGAAGGTTCAATTGCTTTACGTTAAAATTGCAATTAATAACATATGGCAGATATAGAACATACAGTGCAGAAGGAGGCCATTCAGCCCATCGAGTCTGCACCAACCACTTAAGCCCTCACGTCCACCCTATTCCTGTAACGCAAAAAATCCTCCTCACCTTTTTGGATACTAAGGACAATTTAGCATGGCCAATTCACCTAACCTGCACATCTTTGGACTGTGGGAGGAAACCGTAGCACCCGGATGAAACACACACAGACACAAGGAGAACGTGCAGGCACAGACACAGACTGTGACCCAGCGGGGAATTGAACCTGTGTCCCTGATGCTGAGAAGGAACAGGGCTAACCACTGTGCTACCGTGCTGCCCACTTAGACAAGTGTCAGATAATGTGATGGCTTTAATAAGATGTTGCACATTTTCAAAGTTAAACTTTTCAAAACTTGAAAGTGGATTTAACACAATAACTGCTTTTGTTCATTTAGTTGTTTGCTTTCACCAATTTAGGCTAGAGCCAGCAGAGCAACAGGAAAATGCGGCCACCTGATCAAGAAATGAAAATGAAAAATCGCTTATTGTCAAGAGTAGGCTTCAATTAAGTTACTGTGAAAAGCCCCTAGTCGCCACATTCCGGCGCCTGTCCAGGGAGGCTAATACGGGAATCGAATCATGCTGCTCGCCTGGTTGGTAAGCCAGCGATTTAGCCAAGTGAGTTAAACCGGCCCCTGACAGTTAATGACAGTGAGTAAGAGGTAACAGGCCAAGAGTCGGGAAGCCAACAGAGTAGCAGAGAATCAGTCGGCAAGGATTGAGAGTGAGCCAAACGATGGTAAAGTTAGAGCATTGCTTGCGAGTGAGGTGTTGCAGGATGGCAGAGCAGCAGGAGTGAGAATGCCTCAGAAATAAATATTCCGCCAGGTGCAATGTGTATAAAATCAGATCGATATTTAATTAAAATGAGCACTTACCATTGACAAAGAGACTGTTACTGTCCAGTGAGTATGGTCCGAAGGTGGTGATGCCCTGCGTGTTGTTTTGGAATTCACGGTAGAGCAGAACTTTATCAACTTGGGCAGTAGAACTCCAAGTGCAGATTGCCTCAACCGTACTGCTGCCATCACTTGCAGGCCTGCCATATATAACACCAGGTGGTTAATTTATTTTTAAGTTTTAAACTTAATGCGGAATCATTGAATGGCTGTTTTTTTTTGTGTTCAGCGGTCAAGTGTGCGCACTAGCCACTTGCCTCATAGAAAGCATCGCATACTGATTTAATAATAATAATCACTTATTGTCACAAGTAGGCTTCAATGAAGTTACTGTGAAAAGCCCCTAGTCGCCATATTCCAGCACCTGTTCGGGGAGGTCAGTACGGGAATTGAACCACGTTGCTGGCCTTGTTCTGCATTACAGGCCAGCTGTTTAGCCCACTGTGCTAAACCAGCCTCGACTCCTAGTTGAATTAAGGCTTAACTTTCTGGGGATTTCTCACAGTAATGTTAGAGTGGAAAATGGGAAATTTCAGCAAATCAAATGATTTCACTGATTGCTGGCACTGGGTGGATTGGGGTGGGAGTGAGTTTGTGTTGGGGGTGGGTGAGTGAGGGTGTGGTGGGTGTGGTGTTGGCGCATCGACAGTGAAGCTTCATTTTTCCTGAACTGACAGAGCAGTGGATCATAAGTCGCAAATTTAGGATTTCTGCATTAACCTGCACTGTATTGACAATGAAAGCTGGCTCGGCGCCATCGGAAACCCTGGAAATTCCAGGCCAATAGTTTTCAACATGAGAAAGCTACGCTTAAAATTTGTTTGCATGATCGATATCTGAAGTTATATATGTGATAGTTATTTTATGAATGTTGGTACATTACTTGGCGTTTGAAATGACATTGAGGACTTTTAACGCTTCTCTACATTCTGGTGTCTGTACACGTGGACAAGGCTGAGGCTATTCAGTGGTATGAGGATTATTCAAGAACACAATGCTGTTGTACTGGATGTTCTGCACTTGTTCCTGACACAAGTGGACAGAAGGTTGCTGTGAACAAATTTTACGAAGTGAACAGAAATGTTAGCTTAAAAGTAAAGTCGGTCCCACCACCAATTATTCATTTTGCCCGTTGCCTGCTGCAGCTCTATCGTCCTAACAGTGCCATAAAACAAGAAGTTGGAAATGTAAGTTATACCTGGGTAAAGCAGGGGCCAAGCTGGAAGTTGTAAAATTACATCTTATTTTCATTTTTACTGTACAAACACTTTTTAATCTTGAACACTGTTGCATTGTGGATAGCACAATTGTTTCACAGCTCTAGGGTCCCAGGTTCGATTCCGGCTTGGGTCACTGTCTGTGCGGAGTCTGCACATGCTCCCCATGTGTGCGTGGGTTTCCACCGGGTGCTCCTGTCTCCTCCCACAGACCAAAGATGTGCAGGTTAGGTGGATTGGCCATGATAAATTGCCCTTAGTGTCCAAAATTGCCCTTAGTGTTGGGTGGGGTTCCTGGGTTATGGGGATAGGGTGGAGGTGTTGACATCGGGTAGGGTGCTCTTTCCAAGAGCCGGTGCAGATTTGATGGGCCAAGTGGCCTCCTTCTGCACTGTGACTTTTATGATATAAATTATTGCTATAATATTAATCAATGTCGACTGGTTGTGGTGTAATCCTGTCTGTGTGGAGTCTGTTCAATGGTGGTAACATGGGAATAAAGGACCTGAATACTAAAGATCAGCAAAGCTTGACAAAATGATTAGGTCATGGGAAAAGAGGGTGCGGGCAGCACAGTGGCATAGTGGTTAGCATTGCAGCCTCACAGCGCCAGAACCCAGTTTGATTCTGAACTCAGGTGACTGTGTGGCGTTTGCATATTCTCCCCATGTCAGTGTTGGTTTCCTCCGGGAGGTCCTGTTTCCTCTCACAGTCAAAGATTGTGAAGGTTATATGGATTGCCGTGCTAAATTGCACCTGGACGTTAGGTGGGGTTACGGTGATAGGGTGGTAAATTGGGCCTCGGTAGAGGTTTCTTTCAGAAGGTCAGTGCCTACTCAATGGTCCTCCTTCTGCACTGAAGAGATTCTATGGTTCAGGGAAATATCCCACAGGACCTTCGGAGCTGCAGTGGTTGGAGCAATTTTGTGAGTTATTCAAAAGACATGCACAGAGGATTCTGTTATCGGATAATCACCGAGACAGAGTTTGTCACACAAATTACCTAATCAACCTGCATTGTAGTCAGTATTTATCATTAGTTCATGGATTAAGAAAGATTTATTACCTTGGTGAAAGTTCATCCAAGTTGTTGTGTCAGTTTTACCCAGAGGAAAGACAAATTAACCTTTGGACAAGTTATCGGGTTTTATACAGTACCCAACAAGGGGACTGGTAGCTGGGTCTGGGTGGGTGGCTGTGTCACTTACATTGGGGAGCAGAGTACATCAGTAAAGTTTTTGTTGGGCACAGGGTACCTGATTAGGAGCCACCCCTCTCACCCTGTGGTTGACATCCGTGCTGCTAAGTTTTACGAAGTGACCTCGCCATGTGACCTGGGCACCTCACACCACTGATAAAATACCATTCAAGGAGGAAGATGGGTATGTGGGGTTTGCAAGAATGCAGTTTGACAATGACCTCATCAGACTGTGACATTGAGAAAATCATTTTCTAACACTTTTCAAATTTTATTTTAGTTTTATGAGCTGGTTTAGCTCGATTCCCGTACCAGCCTCCCCGGACAGGTGCCGGAATGCGGCAACTAGGGGCTTTTCACAGTAACTTCATTGAAGCCTACTCGTGATTTTCATTTCATGAAATAAATCCAGGTCACTGGATCATCAACATAAAAATTCAGGTGTGGATTCAGTTCAACTTGGACTGTTCAGAATAATGTTAATTTCTTACCTGAAAGACACAGACTGACAACTTCTGAATTTTGACTTGACATTGCTATTGCCAAACAGATTATTGAGCTGTAAGGGATTAAAATGTTGCATTTTAGGATCAAAATTACATTGAAATAGAATATTTTCTATCAAAATTACTTGGACAACCATACCTCTTGTAGAATTTTGCTTGAGTTTGCTATATACAACGGCGAACTGAGATTTTGTAGACTTGATGTGAATGACAGTGTGAGCACAGTGAAGGTTACATTAAATTCTTTTGCCTGTGTCCCTTGATTTGGATTGACTGTTACAGGAACAATTGGGGGTTCCACTATAAAAACAAAAGATGCAAAAAGAATGGAGGAATTAAAATCTACATCTATTCAAGTAAGGATAACAAGTTATTAGCTCAGATATATTTGAGAGTGGTGAAGATACAGCTTTGGCTGTCCACCTCTGTTTAGTTGGCCAAAGATTTCTAATGGCCTTGCCAGCAGAAATTCTTACTCTTCCATTGTTAGCTTGAATTTGGTAAACTTTCAATTGAGTAGGAAATCTGTTAACTAATAAGATTGAAGTATCTTCAGAGAAGACGAAGCAGGAAAGAATAAACAGGAAGCATTTATTAAATTTAAATCATTGTTCAGAAACTAAAATAAAGCGTGTTTGATGCACTTTATCTACGAGTAAGACAGAAAAGAGCAAAACACAACCGTGACATTTGACAATTTTAAATTTAAAAAGTCTGCAAAACTAATTTTCTTTGAAGGAACTATGAATTCACCCTGATATAACTTTGTGTTCAGGGTCAGAGAGGGTGTTCAAAGATAATTCTGGCATACTACCCCATTAAATACATCGTTACTTCTGATTAAAATAGACTGGAATATTTCATCAGCATTTGGCACGACTACAGTAACATCTAACCCACATTTACAACAGTGATTTTGGTGCAGATTCCATCAGCAAAAACTGCTGCAACTCAGCCTGTGAAGGAAAAGAGTATACTTGACAGCAGCTTCCACATGTTCATGTTTAACTGCACATATGCCGTCAATTTAGCTTCCGATACAGCCACAAACTTGCCGTACTGGCCTCCCTGAACAGACGGCGGAATATGGCGACAAGGGGCTTTTCACAGTAACTTCATTGAAGCCTCCTTGTGACAATAAGCGATTATTATTATTTAAACTCAGATTTCTCTGATTTTCCAATGGTTGTATTATCTATTTGATACATTGCACCTGGGTGGAATCTGCAGAAATCTGTTCATCAGTTCTGTTTAGATTTACATTCGCTTCGATCTGTAGCCTACTGATTCACTCAATATGTGCCCAACATCCAATCAGGTTAATTCTGCAGCTGAATGATGTAATCCCCCAAATCACTGCCCAAAATATGCATGAGGGTGAGATCTGCTTCCATCTCTCTATATTTCCAAACATCAGAGATATTCCAACTTACAGAAATGGAAAACATTTCAAATGAAGGGACAAAAACACTTCTTAGACAAAGATTAAAATAATTGAAATAACTTCTCTACAAAAGCTATACAACTCATTGTTGCTGCGTGTACCTGTCATTAGGCTGGTTGTTCGTGTTGTAAATGCTTCACTGGTAGTCACGGGCACAGCTGAGCTTGTTGAGGTTTGAATAGTTGTAGAAGGAGTTTCTCGGCCTGACGGTGTCGATGTTTCTGTTGCACAAAAGAGAACATTCAAGGTTGTTACACAGCGTTCATATAACCGACAGTCATCCTATTCTGTTGCCTTCAGATTATGAAGCTGCTTCTTTAGCTGGATATGAGGTGAAATTCTGATGTTAACACAAAGTGACATATTGAGATTTAATAATGGGGCATAAACCAGCCCTGCTTAAATTGGAGCTCGAGCAGCAATATGATTATCAACCGACTGAAGCTCAATATGAAAATCCTTCCGTGGCGAACAAGTCCTGGAGTGGGACATGAACCCACAGCTTCTGTTTCAAATGCAGGGACACCACCTACATTCTCGAGCCAACACAATCATGGGCTATCTTTCCATTCTGTATTTCTAACTTTGCAGTCGATTGAAAAGATTCAGAAAGCTGCAACTGATGAAAGAGCACTCGTGAACTCACTACTTGTTGAGAGGAGGGATGTCATCATTGTTGTTGATGCTTCAGGGGAGGTTGCTGTAGTTGTTGGTGTTAATGTACGTGTTGAGGGAGGAGCTGGTGTGGAGGTGCGCACTACAGTGGATGTCTCCATATTTGTAGTGAAATGTTCTGTTGCTGTTATCAAAATAGAGGACTTCCATAATGAGATATGTAGGCATGGAGCAGCATCCTAACATTATGACCGGAAGGTCACATTCATAGTCATATATTATTGGCAAATTAACATGGCAATGTGGCAAGGCAATAATTGGCAAAAGACATTTGCACATTATTGCGCTTTAGATTATCATAGCTGATACAAGGTATACTTTGTAGTTACATTTCCATTATGTGTCTTCAGAGTTCCAGAAGGTGAATTAATTCAGAATATTACAATTGAATAGAGATCAATAATACTCACTGGAAAGGATTGATGTTGTTATTGTGGTTGCTTCAGTTGTCGTTGATTCAATGGAACTTGCTCCAGATGTTGGTGATATTGTACTTGGTGAGGGAGGTGCTGGTGTAGATGTTGCTGCTTCAGTGGAAGTCTGTATATTTGCTGCTGATACTGATGGCTCTGTGTTTTAAAAAGTATACATTGTTACTCAGGGAACTGGGAAGGATGGATCAATATAAATAAGTTTTTATTCATATTTGTGTTATAGTTTTTTCAAATAATATGCATATTGGTAGATACTGAGCTGGATAAAATATCATCCAATTGTTACAGCATTAGAGCACCAATTGTGTTTTACATCTCATTAAGCCAGTGCAATTATAGGAAACAATATACTGCTGAAATCCTCTAAGGGGTTTTGCTATGTACTTCCATCTTCCAGCAGTTTCAAATGATTAATATTTGTATTGCTGCATGTGTGATTTTGTGTGCTCACCACTTGTTGATGGGAGTGACGTAGTGTATGTCAACTGTTCAGTTGTTGACCCTTCCGTAGAGCCCACTGTCGATGTTGATGTTGTTTGACTTGTTGCGGGCGGGGATGATGGGGAGGTCAGTGCTGCTGTGGTTGTCTGTGTGCTTGCAGTTGATGATTCTGCAGCTATTATTGAAAGAGATAATAATTTTAATCAGTTGAACAGTGAGCATGGGTAACATATTATAATTTTTCCTCAATGGTTGTACCTTATATCATGTTAATACTCATGTATCATGGCATTTACTGAATCAATTTACATGACTTTGTTTCAACTGAAGGGACAGTTCCAAGGAACATGAGCACCAAGTTGTTGCAATATAATTAGAGCCTGCTACATAATGATATATTATTTTTATACTGCCTTCATATACTTCTAACTACGAGTACTTGATCAGGGCTGAGAATGGGATATGTGCAAAGAGTGTTTGTGGTTACTCACCACTTGTTGATAGGGGTGGTGGAGTGCCTGTTGTTGCTTCAGCAGTTGGTGCTTCAGTGGAGCTCACTGTAGGTGTTTGCGCTGTTGTAGTTGTTGAGACAAAACCTGATGTTGAGCTTTGTGCTGCTGTAGATGTCTCAGCAGCTGTGGCTGAAGTTTCTTCTACTGCTGTGAAAATAGGTGATAGACTTACAATGTCTACAAAAAGCACGGATAAACATGCAAAACCTCGAGCCCAAAAATGAACTTCCTTGAGCTCTCATGCCATGGATATTACGAATGTGACCTCGACATGCTAAAGCATCATGAAGAAGCAAATCTCATCTGCATTGTTCGACTTG
This sequence comes from Scyliorhinus canicula, assembly GCF_902713615.1. Lineage (NCBI taxonomy): Eukaryota > Metazoa > Chordata > Chondrichthyes > Carcharhiniformes > Scyliorhinidae > Scyliorhinus > Scyliorhinus canicula. The sequence goes on from NC_052163.1 coordinate 102,868,930, forward strand.
GGGCAATTGTGGACAGCCACATGATATACTCCTTTGATAATCTTCAGTAAATTGTTTCTACACTTGCACTTGGTGGAACAAATTGAAATGGTAGAACTGCAAATGGAGCACTCGTTTACTCATGACTTATTGACGGAAGATAGCTTGTATTTGTTGCTTCTGAAAATCGACCTTCATAACATGATATAAAAGGAAACTAACTAATGGCCACGTTGCAAAGCAGAAATCACAAAATGGGATTTGCATGTAATTCAAGTCTGCATATTGATAGCCAAAATTATGCTATATTCTTCTGTTAAATTTCCATTATGTATTTTTATACTTGCAGTCGGTGAAACAGATTGGAATATTAGAATTGAGCAGAGAGCACTCATACTCACCACTTGTTGAAAGCATGGATGTCATTGTCGTTGTTTCATGTGTTGATGATTCAATGGAGCTTGCTCCAGATGCTGGTGCTATTGTACTTGGTGAGGGAGTTGCTGATGTAGAAGTTGGTGCTGCAGTGGAACTCAGTGTAATTGCTGTCGATACTGATGGCTCTGTGATTTAAAAAGTGTACATTGGAATTGAAGGCACTATAAAGTGGATCAACATATAAAAGTATTAATTCATATTTGTGTTATAGTTTTTGTCACTTGACATGTATATGGAACTTTAATGAGCTGGATAAAATAGCCAGGAATAGTGGCAACATTCGGGGAACCAATTGTGTTTCACATGTCATTAAACCTGTGCAATTATAGGAAACAACATACTGCTAAAACCTTCTGATAGTATTGCTATGTACTACCATCTTCCAGCAGTTTCAAATGATTAATATTTGAATTGCTGCATCAGTCTTATTTTGTGTGCTCACCACTTGTTGATGGGAGTAACGTAGTGTATGCCGACTCTGCAGTTGTTGATCCTTCAGTAGAGCCCACTGTCGATGTTGATGCTGTTTCACTTGTTGCGGGTGGAGATGATGGGGAGGTCTGTGCTGCTGTGGTTATCTGTGTGCTTGTAGTTGATGATTCTGCCGCTATTATTGGAAGAGGTAATGATTTTATTCAGTTAAATAGGGAACCTGGGTAATATATTAACATGTTTCCACAATGGTTGTACTTTATATAATATTAATACTCATGTATCATGGGATATACAGAATCACTTAACTTGGCTTTGTTGTAACTGAATGTACAGCTCCACGAGATTTAAGCACCAAATTGTTCCATGTATAATTAGAGCCAACAAGATAATATTGTATTAATTTTTACTGCCTTTATGTGTTTCTAACTGCGAGTAGTTTTTCAGCACTGAGAATGGAATAGGGGCAAAGAGTGCTTTCGCTTACTCACCACTTGTTGTTAGGGGTGGTGGAGTGCCTGTTGTTCCTTCAGTAGTTGGTGCTTCAGTGGTGCTCACTGTAGGTGTTGTTCTTGTTGAGACGAAAGCTGTTGTTGAGCTTTGTGCTGCTGTGGATGTCTCAGTAACTGCAGCTGAAGTTTCTTCCACTGCTATGAGAATAGATGACAGACTTACAAAGTGTGTAAAAAACATAAGTCACTACAAAATGTTGAGCCCAAAAATCATCTTCTTTGAGCTCCCATATCATGTAATGTTCCTCATGTAAGATAGGCATTTTTAAATAATTCGAATGATCAAATCTCTTCTGCACATTATTCTTTTGGGGGCGGTTTTGGGCTATGTACTCCTTTGACACTGTTCAGTTGAGTGTTTCTACTCTTGGATTTGGCATAACGAATCGAAATGGTAGAACTAATAAGGGAGCATTTGTACACTCACCACTTGTTGAAGTGAGAAATGTTGTGATCGATGACGCTGTAGCTGCCAATGCTTCTGTGGAGCTCAGACCGGCTGTTGTTGCAATTGTACTTGTTGAGAGAGCAGCTGATGTAACAGTTTGTGCTGTAGACGATGCCTGTATGCTTGCAGTCGACTGTTCTGTTGCTGCGGTTAAAATAGATGAGAGCCTTAAAGAGGTATACAGCAAACATGTAACAAGGTGCTAACATTACAGCTGAAAATATATCTTCTTGACATGATATAGAGTGCAACGAACTAATGGCCATGTTACAATCCAGAAATCAGAGAATGGAATTTGCATATTATTCTACTCTGTAAATTGACAGCCAAAATCGTGCCATATTCTTCTGTCAAATTTCCATGATGTGATTTTATACTTTCAGGCAGTGAAACAGTTCAGAATATAAGATCTGAGCTGAGACCACTCATACTCACCACTTGATGAAAGGATTGATGTTGTCATTGTCGTTGCTTCAGGTGTCGTTGATTCAATGGAGCTTGCTCCAGATGTTGGTCCTATTGTACTTAGTAAGGTAAGTGCTGATGCAGATGTTGCTGCTTCAGTGGAAGTCTGTGTACTTGCTGTCGAAACTGATGGCTCTGTCATTTAAAATGTGTACATTGTTATGAGGAAACTGAAAAGATGAACCAATTTATGAGAGATTTTATTCATGTTTGTGGCATAGATTTTGTCAAATCACATGTATATGGGAAGATAATGAGTTGGAAAAAATAGCCTTAAATTGTGACAATATTAGGGCACTGACTGTGTTTTACATCTCATAAAGCCTGTGCAATTATGAAAAGTACCTTCTGCTCAATTCTCCTGCTGTTTTTTGTTGTTTACTTCCATCTTGCAGAAGTTTGAAATGATTAATAATGGAAAAGGTGCAAAGAGTGTTTTTGTTTACTCACCACTTGTTGATGGGGGTGGTGTCGTGCCTGTTGTTGCTTCAGTAGATGGTGCTTCAGTGGAGCTCACTGTAGGTGTTTGCGCTGTTGTACTTGTTGAGACGGAAGCTGATGTTGAGCTTTCTGCTGCTGTGAATGTCTCCATAGCTGCAGCGGAAGTTTCTTCCACTGCAATGAAAACAGTTGACAGACTTAGAAAGTGCTTAAAAAACATAGAAAAACACACAAAATGTTGAGCCCAAAAATAATCCTCTTTGAGCTCCTATATCATGTAATATTCCTGATAGGCATTTTTCAATAATTCTAATCATCAAATCACATCTGCACATTATTCTTTTTGGGATAATTTTGGGCAGCCATGTGCTGTGTACTTCTGGATGGGAAATTAATGAGTTGCCAACTTAGAAGCATGCTGGGAAATGCTTGACTATATAGTTCAACACTGCTTTTGAATGAAAATAAGTAGCTCAGGTACCATAAACAGAATACTGCTTAATATATTGGTCTCGGCCGTATTATGATAACACATTGTCCTCCAAAAGATAACAAAATGCGTACTCGAGTTGTTTTTAGCCATGGGCAAGAACATAAGTACGACATATTTCTTCTTACATACTTCCAATATTCTCTTTCATTTCAATTTGGCTGTTTACTTCAAGGTGCTATTTCAGACTATAAATATATGCTACCTTCAATCGAACCTCAGAGTGTTGTGGACTGGCTAAAAAGCCAGAAAACTCTCTCTCCGCAAATATATTTGTGTAACTAAACTTCCTTAAATCGAACCTCGAATAATTTGTCTTTATTATAATTTCCACAACAGTACTCCTTTGACAATGTCGAGTTGAGTGTTTCTACACTTGGATTTGACATAACGAATAGAAATGGGAGAATTGATAAGTGAGCACTCGCATACTCACCACTTGTTGATGTGAGAAATGTTGTGATCAATGATGCTGTAGCTGTCAATGCTTCTGTGGAGCTCACAGCAGCTGTTGTTGCAATTGTACTTGTTGACGGAACAGCAGATGTAACAGTTTGTGCTGTAATGGATGTCTGTATGCTTGCAGTCGACTGTTCTGATGCTGCGGTTAAAATAGATGACAGCCTTAAAGAGGTATACAGCAAGCCTGTAACAAGATTCTAACATTACAGCTGAAAATCTATCTTCTTGACATGATATAGAGTGCAACGAACTAATGGCCATGTTACAATGCAGAAATCGGAGAATGGAATTTGCATATTATTCTACTCTGTAAATTGATAGCCAAAATCATGCTTAATTCTTCTGTTAAATCTCCATGATGTGATTTAATACTTTCAGTCAGTGAAACAGTTCAGAGTATTAGAACTGAGCTGAGACCACTCATACTCACCACTTGTTGAAAGGATTGATGTTGTCATTGTCGTTGCTTCAGGTGTCGTTGATTCAATGGAGCTTGCTCCAGATGTTGGTGATGTTGTACTTGGTGAGGTAGGTGCTGATATAGATGTTGCTGCTTCAGGCTCTGTGATTTAAAATGTCCACATTGTTATTGAGGAAACTGAAAAGATGAAACAATTTATATAGAGTTATAGAATTAGAATTAGAACAGTACAGCACAGAACAGGCCCTTCGGCCCTCAATGTTGTGCCGAGCCATTCATGTTTTTGTAAAAGATTTTGTCAAATCACATGTTGATGGCAAGATAATGAGCTGGATGAAATCGCCTCGAATTGTGACAATATTAGGGTACCGAATGTATTTTACATCTCATAAAGCCAGTGCAATTATGGAAACTACATTCTGCTGAATTCCCCTGATAGTTTTTGCTGTGTACCTGCATCTTCCAGCAATTTTAAATGATTTATATTGCAATAGGTACAGATTGTTTTTGTTTACTCACCACCTGTTGATAGGACTGGTGTAGTGCCTGTTGTTGCTTCAGTAGTTGATGCTTCAGTGGAGCTCACTGTAGGTGTTTGCGCTGTTGTACTTGCTGTGATGAAAGCTGATGTTGAGCTTTCTGCTGCTGTTGATGTCTCAGTAGCTGCAGCGGAAGTTTCTTCAACTGCTATGAAAATAGTTGACAGACTTAGAAAGTTTGTAAAAGACATAGAAAAACACACAAAATGTTGAGCCGAAAAATCATCCTCTTTGAGCTCCTATATCATGTAATATTCCTGATGTAAGAAAGCATTTTTCAATAATTCTAATGATCAAATCACATCTGTACATTATTCTTTTTGGGATAATTTTGGGCAGTCATATGTTGTGTACTTGTAGATGGGAAATTAATGAAATGAAAAATGAAAATCGCTTATTGTCACGAGTAGGCTTCAATGAAGTTACTGTGAAAAGCCGCTAATTGCCACATTCCGGCGTCTGTCCGGGGAGACTGGTACGAGTTGCCAACTTAGAAGCATGCTGGGAAATGCTTGACTATATAGTTCAACACTGTTTTTGAATGAAAATAAGTAGCTCAGGTACCATAAACAGGATACTGCTTAATATTTTGGTCTCGGCCTTATTATGATAACACAGTGTCCTCCAAAAGATAACAAAATCCGTACTCGAGTTGTTTTTAGCCATGTGCAAGAACATAAGTACTACATATTTCTTCTTACGCACTTCCAATATTCTCTTTCATATCAATTTGGCTGTTTACTTCAAGGTGCTATTTCAGACTTTCAATATATGCTTCCTTAAATCGAACCTCAGAGTGTTGTGGACTGGCTAAAAAGCCAGAACACTCTCTCTCCGCAAATATATTTGTGTAACTAAACTTCCTTAAATCAAACCTCGAAGAATTTGTCTTTATTATAATTTCCACAACAGTACTCCTTTGATAATGTCGAGTTGAGTGTTTCTACACTTGGATTTGACATAACGAATAGAAATGGGAGAATTGATAAGTGAGCACTCGCATACTCACCACTTGTTGATGTGAGAAATGTTGTGATCGATGACGCTGTAGCTGCCAATGCTTCTGTGGAGCTCAGACCGGCTGTTGTTGCAATTGTACTTGTTGAGAGAGCAGCTGATGAAACAGTTTGTGCTGTAGACGATGTCTGTATGCTTGCAGTCGACTGTTCCGTTGCTGCGGTTAAAATGGATGAGAGCCTTAAAGAGGTATACAGCAAACATGTAACAAGGTGCTAACATTACAGCTGAAAATCTATCTTCTTGACATGATAAAGAGTGCAACGAACTAATGGCCATGTTACAATCCAGAAATCAGAGAATACAATTTGCATATTATTCTACTCTGTAAATTGACAGCCAATATTGTGACATATTCTTCTGTCAAATTTCCATGATGTGATTTTATACTTTCAGGCAGTGAAACAGTTCAGAATATAAGATCTGAGCTGAGACCACTCATACTCACCACTTGATGAAAGGATTGATGTTGTCATTGTCGTTGCTTCAGGTGTCGTTGATTCAATGGAGCTTGCTCCAGATGTTGGTCCTATTGTACTTAGTAAGGTAAGTGCTGATGCAGATGTTGCTGCTTCAGTGGAAATCTGTGTACTTGCTGTCGAAAGTGATGGCTCTGTGATTTAAAATGTGTACATTGTTATGAGGAAACTGAAAAGATGGACCAATTTATGAGAGATTTTATTCATGTTTGTGTCATGGATTTTGTCAAATCACATGTATATGGAAAGATAATGAGTTGAAAAAAATAGCCTTAAATTGTGACAATATTAGGGCACGGACTGTGTTTTACATCTCATAAAGCCTGTGCAATTATGGAAAGTACCTTCTGCTCAATTCTCCTGCTGGTTTTTGTTGTTTACTTCCATCTTGCAGAAGTTTGAAATGATTAATAATGGAAAAGGTGCAAAGAGTGTTTTTGTTTACTCACCACTTGTTGATAGGGGTGGTGTCGTGCCTGTTGCTGCTTCAGTAGATGGTGCTTCAGTGGAGCTCACTGTAGGTGTTTGCGCTGTTGTACTTGTTGAGACGGAAGCTGATGTTGAGCTTTCTGCTGCTGTGGATGTCTCCATAGCTGCAGCGGAAGTTTCTTCCACTGCAATGAAAACAGTTGACAGACTTAGAAAGTGCTTAAAAACATTGAAAAACACACAAAATGTTGAGCCCAAAAATCATCCTCTTTGAGCTCCCATATCATGTAATATTCCTGATGTAAGATAGGCATTTTTCAAAAATTCTAATCATCAAATCACATCTGCGTATTATTCTTTTTGGGTTAATTTTGGGCAGCCATTTGCTGTGTACTTGTGGATGGGAAATTAATGAAATGAAAAATGAAAATCGCTTATTGTCACGAGAAGGCTTCAAAGAAGTTACTGTGAAAAGCCCCTAGTCGCCACTTTCCGGCGCCTATCCGGGGAGGCTGGTACGAGTTGCCAACTTAGAAGCATGCTGGGAAATGCTTGACTATCTAGTTTAACACTGCTTTTGAATGAAAATAAGTAGCTCAGGTACCATAAACAGAATACTGCTTAATATTTTGGTCTCGGCCTTATTATGATAACACATTATCCACCAAAAGATAACAAAATGCGTACTCGAGTTGTTTTTAGCCATGGGCAAGAACATAAGTACTACATATTTCTGCTTACGTACTTCCAATATTCTCTTTCATTTCAATTTGGCTGTTTACTTCAAGCTGCTATTTCAGACTATAAATATATGCTACCTTCAATCGAACCTCAGAGTGTTGTGGACTGGGTGAAAACACAGAACACTCTCTCTCCGCAAATATATTTGTGTAACAAAACTTCCTTAAATCGAACCTCGAAGAATTTGTCTTTATTATAATTTCCACAACAGTACTCCTTTGACAATGTTGAGTTGAGTGTTTCTGCACTTGGATTTGACATAACGAATAGAAATGGGAGAATTGATAAGTGAGCACTCGCATACTCACCACTTGTTGATGTGAGAAATGTTGTGATCAATGATGCTGTAGCTGTCAATGCTTCTGTGGAGCTCACAGCAGCTGTTGTTGCAATTGTACTTGTTGAGGGAACAGCAGATGTAACAGTTTGTGCTGTAGTGGATGTCTCTATGCTTGCAGTCGACTGTTCTGATGCTGCGGTTAAAATAGATGACAGCCTTAAAGAGGTATACAGCAAGCCTGTAACAAGGTTCTAACATTACAGCTGAAAATCTATCTTCTTGACATGATATAGAGTGCAACGAACTAATGGCCATGTTACAATGCAGAAATCGGAGAATGGAATTTGCATATTATTCTACTCTGTATATTGATAGCCAAAATCATGCTTAATTCTTCTGTTAAATCTCCATGATGTGATTTAATACTTTCAGTCAGTGAAACAGTTCAGAATATTAGAACTGAGCTGAGACCACTCATACTCACCACTTGTTGAAAGGATTGATGTTGTCATTGTCGTTGCTTCAGGTGTCGTTGATTCAATGGAGCTTGCTCCAGATGTTGGTGATATTGTACTTGGTGAGGTAGGTGCTGATGTAGATGTTCCTGCTTCAGGCTCTGTGATTTAAAATGTGTACATTGTTATTGAGGAAACTGAATAGATGAACCAATTTATCAGAGTTTTTATTCATGTTTTTGTAAAAGATTTTGTCAAATCACATGTTGATGGCAAGATAATGAGCTGGATAAAATCACCTCGAATTGTGACAATATTAGGGTACCGAATGTATTTTACATCTCATAACGCCTGTGCAATTATGGAAACTACATTCTGCTGAATTCTCCTGATAGTTTTTGCTGTGTACATGCATCTTCCAGCAGTTTTAAATTATTTATATTGCAATAGGTACAGATTGTTTTTGTTTACTCACCACTTGTTGATAGTACTGGTGTTGTGCCTGTTGTTGCTTCAGTAGTTGATGCTTCAGTGGAGCTCACTGTAGGTGTTTGCGCTGTTGTACTTGCTGTGATGGAAGCTGATGTTGAACTTTCTGCTGCTGTTGATGTCTCAGTAGCTGCAGCGGAAGTTTCTTCAACTGCTATGAAAATAGTTGACAGACTTAGAAAGTTTGTAAAAGACATAGAAAAACACACAAAATGTTGAGCCAAAAAATCATCTTCTTTGAGCTCCTATATCATGTAATATTCCTGATGTAAGAAAGCATTTTTCAATAATTCTAATGATCAAATCACATCTGCACATTATTCTTTTTGGGATAATTTTGGGCAACCATATGCTGTGTACTTCTGGATGGGAAATTAATGAGTTGCCAACATAGAAGCATGCTGGGAAATGCTTGACTATATAGTTCAACACTGCTTTTGAATGAAAATAAGTAGCTCAGGTACCATAAACAGAATACTGCTTAATATTTTGGTCTCGGCCTTATTATGATAACACATTGTCCTCCAAAAGATAACAAAATGCGTACTCGAGTTGTTTTTAGCCATGGGCAAGAACATAAGTACTACATATTTCTTCTTACGTACTTCCAAAATTCTCTTTCATATCAATTTGGCTGTTTACTTCAAGCTGCTATTTCAGACTATAAATATATGCTACCTTCAATCGAACCTCAGAGTGTTGTGGACTGGGTGAAAACACAGAACACTCTCTCTCCGCAAATATATTTGTGTAACAAAACTTCCTTAAATCGAACCTCGAAGAATTTGTCTTTATTATAATTTCCACAACAGTACTCCTTTGACAATGTTGAGTTGAGTGTTTCTGCACTTGGATTTGACATAACGAATAGAAATGGGAGAATTGATAAGTGAGCACTCGCATACTCACCACTTGTTGATGTGAGAAATGTTGTGATCAATGATGCTGTAGCTGTCAATGCTTCTGTGGAGCTCACAGCAGCTGTTGTTGCAATTGTACTTGTTGAGGGAACAGCAGATGTAACAGTTTGTGCTGTAGTGGATGTCTGTATGCTTGCAGTCGACTGTTCTGATGCTGCGGTTAAAATAGATGACAGCCTTAAAGAGGTATACAGCAAGCCTGTAACAAGATTCTAACATTACAGCTGAAAATCTATCTTCTTGACATGATATAGAGTGCAACGAACTAATGGCCATGTTACAATGCAGAAATCGGAGAATGGAATTTGCATATTATTCTACTCTGTAAATTGATAGCCAAAATCATGCTTAATTCTTCTGTTAAATCTCCATAACGTGATTTAATACTTTCAGTCAGTGAAACAGTTCAGAATATTAGAACTGAGCTGAGATCACTCATACTCACCACTTGTTGAAAGGATTGATGTTGTCATTGTCGTTGCTTCAGGTGTCGTTGATTCAATGGAGCTTGCTCCAGATGTTGGTGATATTGTACTTGGTGAGATAGGTGCTGATGTAGATGTTGCTGCTTCGGTGGAAGTCTGTGTACTTGCTGTCGAAAGTGATGGCTCTGTGATTTAAAATGTGTACATTATTATTGAGGAAACTGAAAAGGTGAAGAAATTTATTAGTTTTTAATCATGTTTGTGTCATAGATTTTGTCAAATCAAATGTAGATGGGAAGATAATGAGCTGGATAATATAGCCTTGAATTGTGACAATATTAGGGCACCGACTGGATTTTACATCTCGTTAAGCCTGTGCAATTATGGAAACTACATTCTGCTGAATTCTCCTGATGGTTTTTGCTGTGTACATCCATCTTCCAGCAGTTTCAGATAATTTATATTGGAATACGTGCAGATTGTGTTTGTTTACTCACCATTTGTTGATAGGGGTGGTGTAGTGCCTGTTGTTGCTTCAGTAGTTGATGCTTCAGTGGAGCTCTCTGTAGGTGTTTGCGCTGTTGTACTTGTTGAGATCAAAGCTGATGTTGAACTTTCTGCTGCTGTTGATGTCTCAGTAGCTGCAGCGGAAGTTTCTTCAACTGCTATGAAAATAGTTGACAGACTTAGAAAGTTTGTAAAAAACATAGAAAAACACACAAAACATTGAGCCGAAAAATCATCCTCTTTGAGCTCCTATATCATGTAATATTCCTGATGTAAGAAAGCATTTTTCAATAATTCTAATGATCAAATCACATCTGCACATTATTCTTTTTGGGATAATTTTGGGCAGCCATATGCTGTGTACTTCTGGATGGGAAATTAATGAGTTGCCAACTTAGAAGCATGCTGGGAAATGCTTGACTATATAGTTCAACACTGCTTTTGAATGAAAATAAGTAGCTCAGGTACCATAAACAGAATACTGCTTAATATTTTGGTCTCGGCCTTATTATGATAACACATTGTCCTCCAAAAGATAACAAAATGCGTACTCGAGTTGTTTTTAGCCATGGGCAAGAACATAAGTACTACATATTTCTTCTTACGTACTTCCAAAATTCTCTTTCATATCAATTTGGCTGTTTACTTCAACCTGCTATTTCAGACTATAAATATATGCTACCTTCAATCGAACCTCAGAGTGTTGTGGACTGGGTGAAAACACAGAACACTCTCTCTCCGCAAATATATTTGTGTAACAAAACTTCCTTCAATCGAACCTCGAAGAATTTGTCTTTATTATAATTTCCACAACAGTACTCCTTTGACAATGTTGAGTTGAGTGTTTCTGCACTTGGATTTGACATAACGAATAGAAATGGGAGAATTGATAAGTGAGCACTCGCATACTCACCACTTGTTGATGTGAGAAATGTTGTGATCAATGATGCTGTAGCTGTCAATGCTTCTGTGGAGCTCACAGCAGCTGTTGTTGCAATTGTACTTGTTGAGGGAACAGCAGATGTAACAGTTTGTGCTGTAGTGGATGTCTGTATGCTTGCAGTCGACTGTTCTGATGCTGCGGTTAAAATAGATGACAGCCTTAAAGAGGTATACAGCAAGCCTGTAACAAGATTCTAACATTACAGCTGAAAATCTATCTTCTTGACATGATATAGAGTGCAACGAACTAATGGCCATGTTACAATGCAGAAATCGGAGAATGGAATTTGCATATTATTCTACTCTGTAAATTGATAGCCAAAATCATGCTTAATTCTTCTGTTAAATCTCCATAACGTGATTTAATACTTTCAGTCAGTGAAACAGTTCAGAATATTAGAACTGAGCTGAGATCACTCATACTCACCACTTGTTGAAAGGATTGATGTTGTCATTGTCGTTGCTTCAGGTGTCGTTGATTCAATGGAGCTTGCTCCAGATGTTGGTGATATTGTACTTGGTGAGGTAGGTGCTGATGTAGATGTTGCTGCTTCGGTGGAAGTCTGTGTACTTGCTGTCGAAAGTGATGGCTCTGTGATTTAAAATGTGTACATTGTTATTGAGGAAACTGAAAAGGTGAAGAAATTTATTAGTTTTTAATCATGTTTGTGTCATAGATTTTGTCAAATCAAATGTAGATGGGAAGATAATGAGCTGGATAATATAGCCTTGAATTGTGACAATATTAGGGCACCGACTGGATTTTACATCTCGTTAAGCCTGTGCAATTATGAAAACTACATTCTGCTGAATTTTCCTGATGGTTTTTGCTGTGTACATCCATCTTCCAGCAGTTTCAGATAATTTATATTGGAATAGGTGCAGATTGTGTTTGTTTACTCACCATTTGTTGATAGGGGTGGTGTAGTGCCTGTTGTTGCTTCAGTAGTTGGTGCTTCAGTGGAGCTCACTGTAGGTGTTTGCGCTGTTGTACTTGTTGAGATCAAAGCTGATGTTGAGCTTTCTGCTGCTGTTGATGTCTCAGTAGCTGCAGCGGAAGTTTCTTCAACTGCTATGAAAATAGTTGACAGACTTAGAAAGTTTGTAAAAGACATAGAAAAACACACAAAATGTTGAGCCGAAAAATCATCCTCTTTGAGCTCCTATATCATGTAATATTCCTGATGTAAGAAAGCATTTTTCAATAATTCTAATGATCAAATCACATCTGCACATTATTCTTTTTGGGATAATTTTGGGCAGCCATATGCTGTGTACTTCTGGATGGGAAATTAATGAGTTGCCAACTTAGAAGCATGCTGGGAAATGCTTGACTATATAGTTCAACACTGCTTTTGAATGAAAATAAATAGCTCAGGTACCATAAACAGAATACTGCTTAATATTTTGGTCTCGGCCTTATTATGATAACACATTGTCCTCCAAAAGATAACAAAATGCGTACTCGAGTTGTTTTTAGCCATGGGCAAGAACATAAGTACTACATATTTCTTCTTACGTACTTCCAAAATTCTCTTTCATATCAATTTGGCTGTTTACTTCAACCTGCTATTTCAGACTATAAATATATGCTACCTTCAATCGAACCTCAGAGTGTTGTGGACTGGGTGAAAACACAGAACACTCTCTCTCCGCAAATATATTTGTGTAACAAAACTTCTTTAAATCGAACCTCGAAGAATTTGTCTTTATTATAATTTCCACAACAGTACTCCTTTGACAATGTTGAGTTGAGTGTTTCTGCACTTGGATTTGACATAACGAATAGAAATGGGAGAATTGATAAGTGAGCACTCGCATACTCACCACTTGTTGATGTGAGAAATGTTGTGATCAATGATGCTGTAGCTGTCAATGCTTCTGTGGAGCTCACAGCAGCTGTTGTTGCAATTGTACTTGTTGAGGGAACAGCAGATGTAACAGTTTGTGCTGTAGTGGATGTCTGTATGCTTGCAGTCGACTGTTCTGATGCTGCGGTTAAAATAGATGACAGCCTTAAAGAGGTATACAGCAAGCCTGTAACAAGATTCTAACATTACAGCTGAAAATCTATCTTCTTGACATGATATAGAGTGCAACGAACTAATGGCCATGTTACAATGCAGAAATCGGAGAATGGAATTTGCATATTATTCTACTCTGTAAATTGATAGCCAAAATCATGCTTAATTCTTCTGTTAAATCTCCATGATGTGATTTAATACTTTCAGTCAGTGAAACAGTTCAGAATATTAGAACTGAGCTGAGACCACTCATACTCACCACTTGTTGGAAGGATTGATGTTGTCATTGTCGTTGCTTCAGGTGTCGTTGATTCAATGGAGCTTGCTCCAGATGTTGGTGATATTGTATTTGGTGAGGTAGGTGCTGATATAGATGTTGCTGCTTCAGGCTCTGTGATTTAAAATGTCCACATTGTTATTGAGGAAACTGAAAAGATGAACCAATTTATTAGAGTTTTTATTCATGTTTTTGTAAAAGATTTTGTCAAATCACATGTTGATGGCAAGATAATGAGCTGGATAAATTTGCCTCGAATTGTGACAATATTAGGGTACCGAATGTATTTTACATCTCATAACGCCTGTGTAATTATGGAAACTACATTCTGCTGAATTCTCCTGATAGTTTTTGCTGTGTACATGCATCTTCCAGCAGTTTTAAATGATTTATATTGCAATAGGTACAGATTGTTTTTGTTTACTCACCACTTGTTGATAGGACTGGTGTAGTGCCTGTTGTTGCTTCAGTAGTTGATGCTTCAGTGGAGCTCACTGTAGGTGTTTGCGCTGTTGTACTTGCTGTGATGAAAGCTGATGTTGAACTTTCTGCTGCTGTTGATGTCTCAGTAGCTGCAGCGGAAGTTTCTTCAACTGCTATGAAAATAGTTGACAGACTTAGAAAGTTTGTAAAAGACATAGAAAAACACACAAAATGTTGAGCCGAAAAATCATCTTCTTTGAGCTCCTATATCATGTAATATTCCTGATGTAAGAAAGCATTTTTCAATAATTCTAATGATCAAATCACATCTGCACATTATTCTTTTTGGGATAATTTTGGGCAGCCATATGCTGTGTACTTCTGGATGGGAAATTAATGAGTTGCCAACTTAGAAGCATGCTGGGAAATGCTTGACTATATAGTTCAACACTGCTTTTGAATGAAAATAAGTAGCTCAGGTATCATAAACAGAATACTGCTTAATATTTTGGTCTCGGCATTATTATGATAACACATTGTCCTCCAAAAGATAACAAAATGCGTACTCGAGTTGTTTTTAGTCATGGGCAAGAACATAAGTACTACATATTTCTTCTTACGTACTTCCAAAATTCTCTTTCATATCAATTTGGCTGTTTACTTCAAGCTGCTATTTCAGACTATAAATATATGCTACCTTCAATCGAACCTCAGAGTGTTGTGGACTGGGTGAAAACACAGAACACTCTCCGCAAATATATTTGTGTAACAAAACTTCCTTAAATCGAACCTCGAAGAATTTGTCTTTATTATAATTTCCACAACAGTACTCCTTTGACAATGTTGAGTTGAGTGTTTCTGCACTTGGATTTGACATAACGAATAGAAATGGGAGAATTGATAAGTGAGCACTCGCATACTCACCACTTGTTGATGTGAGAAATGTTGTGATCAATGATGCTGTAGCTGTCAATGCTTCTGTGGAGCTCACAGCAGCTGTTGTTGCAATTGTACTTGTTGAGGGAACAGCAGATGTAACAGTTTGTGCTGTAGTGGATGTCTCTATGCTTGCAGTCGACTGTTCTGATGCTGCGGTTAAAATACATGACAGCCTTAAAGAGGTATACAGCAAGCCTGTAACAAGGTTCTAACATTACAGCTGAAAATCTATCTTCTTGACATGATATAGAGTGCAACGAACTAATGGCCATGTTACAATGCAGAAATCGGAGAATGGAATTTGCATATTATTCTACTCTGTATATTGATAGCCAAAATCATGCTTAATTCTTCTGTTAAATCTCCATGATGTGATTTAATACTTTCAGTCAGTGAAACAGTTCAGAATATTAGAACTGAGCTGAGACCACTCATACTCACCACTTGTTGAAAGGATTGATGTTGTCATTGTCGTTGCTTCAGGTGTCGTTGATTCAATGGAGCTTGCTCCAGATGTTGGTGATATTGTACTTGGTGAGGTAGGTGCTGATGTAGATGTTCCTGCCTCAGGCTCTGTGATTTAAAATGTGTACATTGTTATTGAGGAAACTGAATAGATGAACCAATTTATCAGAGTTTTTATTCATGTTTTTGTAAAAGATTTTGTCAAATCACATGTTGATGGCAAGATAATGAGCTGGATAAAATCACCTCGAATTGTGACAATATTAGGGTACCGAATGTATTTTACATCTCATAACGCCTGTGCAATTATGGAAACTACATTCTGCTGAATTCTCCTGATAGTTTTTGCTGTGTACATGCATCTTCCAGCAGTTTTAAATTATTTATATTGCAATAGGTACAGATTGTTTTTGTTTACTCACCACTTGTTGATAGGACTGGTGTTGTGCCTGTTGTTGCTTCAGTAGTTGATGCTTCAGTGGAGCTCACTGTAGGTGTTTGCGCTGTTGTACTTGCTGTGATGAAAGCTGATGTTGAACTTTCTGCTGCTGTTGATGTCTCAGTAGCTGCAGCGGAAGTTTCTTCAACTGCTATGAAAATAGTTGACAGACTTAGAAAGTTTGTAAAAGACATAGAAAAACACACAAAATGTTGAGCCGAAAAATCATCTTCTTTGAGCTCCTATATCATGTAATATTCCTGATGTAAGAAAGCATTTTTCAATAATTCTAATGATCAAATCACATCTGCACATTATTCTTTTTGGGATAATTTTGGGCAACCATATGCTGTGTACTTCTGGATGGGAAATTAATGAGTTGCCAACATAGAAGCATGCTGGGAAATGCTTGACTATATAGTTCAACACTGCTTTTGAATGAAAATAAGTAGCTCAGGTACCATAAACAGAATACTGCTTAATATTTTGGTCTCGGCCTTATTATGATAACACATTGTCCTCCAAAAGATAACAAAATGCGTACTCGAGTTGTTTTTAGCCATGGGCAAGAACATAAGTACTACATATTTCTTCTTACGTACTTCCAAAATTCTCTTTCATATCAATTTGGCTGTTTACTTCAAGCTGCTATTTCAGACTATAAATATATGCTACCTTCAATCGAACCTCAGAGTGTTGTGGACTGGGTGAAAACACAGAACACTCTCTCTCCGCAAATATATTTGTGTAACAAAACTTCCTTAAATCGAACCTCGAAGAATTTGTCTTTATTATAATTTCCACAACAGTACTCCTTTGACAATGTTGAGTTGAGTGTTTCTGCACTTGGATTTGACATAACGAATAGAAATGGGAGAATTGATAAGTGAGCACTCGCATACTCACCACTTGTTGATGTGAGAAATGTTGTGATCAATGATGCTGTAGCTGTCAATGCTTCTGTGGAGCTCACAGCAGCTGTTGTTGCAATTGTACTTGTTGAGGGAACAGCAGATGTAACAGTTTGTGCTGTAGTGGATGTCTGTATGCTTGCAGTCGACTGTTCTGATGCTGCGGTTAAAATAGATGACAGCCTTAAAGAGGTATACAGCAAGCCTGTAACAAGATTCTAACATTACAGCTGAAAATCTATCTTCTTGACATGATATAGAGTGCAACGAACTAATGGCCATGTTACAATGCAGAAATCGGAGAATGGAATTTGCATATTATTCTACTCTGTAAATTGATAGCCAAAATCATGCTTAATTCTTCTGTTAAATCTCCATAACGTGATTTAATACTTTCAGTCAGTGAAACAGTTCAGAATATTAGAACTGAGCTGAGATCACTCATACTCACCACTTGTTGAAAGGATTGATGTTGTCATTGTCGTTGCTTCAGGTGTCGTTGATTCAATGGAGCTTGCTCCAGATGTTGGTGATATTGTACTTGGTGAGATAGGTGCTGATGTAGATGTTGCTGCTTCGGTGGAAGTCTGTGTACTTGCTGTCGAAAGTGATGGCTCTGTGATTTAAAATGTGTACATTATTATTGAGGAAACTGAAAAGGTGAAGAAATTTATTAGTTTTTAATCATGTTTGTGTCATAGATTTTGTCAAATCAAATGTAGATGGGAAGATAATGAGCTGGATAATATAGCCTTGAATTGTGACAATATTAGGGCACCGACTGGATTTTACATCTCGTTAAGCCTGTGCAATTATGGAAACTACATTCTGCTGAATTCTCCTGATGGTTTTTGCTGTGTACATCCATCTTCCAGCAGTTTCAGATAATTTATATTGGAATACGTGCAGATTGTGTTTGTTTACTCACCATTTGTTGATAGGGGTGGTGTAGTGCCTGTTGTTGCTTCAGTAGTTGATGCTTCAGTGTAGCTCTCTGTAGGTGTTTGCGCTGTTGTACTTGTTGAGATCAAAGCTGATGTTGAACTTTCTGCTGCTGTTGATGTCTCAGTAGCTGCAGCGGAAGTTTCTTCAACTGCTATGAAAATAGTTGACAGACTTAGAAAGTTTGTAAAAAACATAGAAAAACACACAAAACATTGAGCCGAAAAATCATCCTCTTTGAGCTCCTATATCATGTAATATTCCTGATGTAAGAAAGCATTTTTCAATAATTCTAATGATCAAATCACATCTGCACATTATTCTTTTTGGGATAATTTTGGGCAGCCATATGCTGTGTACTTCTGGATGGGAAATTAATGAGTTGCCAACTTAGAAGCATGCTGGGAAATGCTTGACTATATAGTTCAACACTGCTTTTGAATGAAAATAAGTAGCTCAGGTACCATAAACAGAATACTGCTTAATATTTTGGTCTCGGCCTTATTATGATAACACATTGTCCTCCAAAAGATAACAAAATGCGTACTCGAGTTGTTTTTAGCCATGGGCAAGAACATAAGTACTACATATTTCTTCTTACGTACTTCCAAAATTCTCTTTCATATCAATTTGGCTGTTTACTTCAAGCTGCTATTTCAGACTATAAATATATGCTACCTTCAATCGAACCTCAGAGTGTTGTGGACTGGGTGAAAACACAGAACACTCTCTCTCCGCAAATATATTTGTGTAACAAAACTTCCTTAAATCGAACCTCGAAGAATTTGTCTTTATTATAATTTCCACAACAGTACTCCTTTGACAATGTTGAGTTGAGTGTTTCTGCACTTGGATTTGACATAACGAATAGAAATGGGAGAATTGATAAGTGAGCACTCGCATACTCACCACTTGTTGATGTGAGAAATGTTGTGATCAATGATGCTGTAGCTGTCAATGCTTCTGTGGAGCTCACAGCAGCTGTTGTTGCAATTGTACTTGTTGAGGGAACAGCAGATGTAACAGTTTGTGCTGTAGTGGATGTCTGTATGCTTGCAGTCGACTGTTCTGATGCTGCGGTTAAAATAGATGACAGCCTTAAAGAGGTATACAGCAAGCCTGTAACAAGATTCTAACATTACAGCTGAAAATCTATCTTCTTGACATGATATAGAGTGCAACGAACTAATGGCCATGTTACAATGCAGAAATCGGAGAATGGAATTTGCATATTATTCTACTCTGTAAATTGATAGCCAAAATCATGCTTAATTCTTCTGTTAAATCTCCATAACGTGATTTAATACTTTCAGTCAGTGAAACAGTTCAGAATATTAGAACTGAGCTGAGATCACTCATACTCACCACTTGTTGAAAGGATTGATGTTGTCATTGTCGTTGCTTCAGGTGTCGTTGATTCAATGGAGCTTGCTCCAGATGTTGGTGATATTGTACTTGGTGAGATAGGTGCTGATGTAGATGTTGCTGCTTCGGTGGAAGTCTGTGTACTTGCTGTCGAAAGTGATGGCTCTGTGATTTAAAATGTGTACATTATTATTGAGGAAACTGAAAAGGTGAAGAAATTTATTAGTTTTTAATCATGTTTGTGTCATAGATTTTGTCAAATCAAATGTAGATGGGAAGATAATGAGCTGGATAATATAGCCTTGAATTGTGACAATATTAGGGCACCGACTGGATTTTACATCTCGTTAAGCCTGTGCAATTATGGAAACTACATTCTGCTGAATTCTCCTGATGGTTTTTGCTGTGTACATCCATCTTCCAGCAGTTTCAGATAATTTATATTGGAATACGTGCAGATTGTGTTTGTTTACTCACCATTTGTTGATAGGGGTGGTGTAGTGCCTGTTGTTGCTTCAGTAGTTGATGCTTCAGTGTAGCTCTCTGTAGGTGTTTGCGCTGTTGTACTTGTTGAGATCAAAGCTGATGTTGAACTTTCTGCTGCTGTTGATGTCTCAGTAGCTGCAGCGGAAGTTTCTTCAACTGCTATGAAAATAGTTGACAGACTTAGAAAGTTTGTAAAAAACATAGAAAAACACACAAAACATTGAGCCGAAAAATCATCCTCTTTGAGCTCCTATATCATGTAATATTCCTGATGTAAGAAAGCATTTTTCAATAATTCTAATGATCAAATCACATCTGCACATTATTCTTTTTGGGATAATTTTGGGCAGCCATATGCTGTGTACTTCTGGATGGGAAATTAATGAGTTGCCAACTTAGAAGCATGCTGGGAAATGCTTGACTATATAGTTCAACACTGCTTTTGAATGAAAATAAGTAGCTCAGGTACCATAAACAGAATACTGCTTAATATTTTGGTCTCGGCCTTATTATGATAACACATTGTCCTCCAAAAGATAACAAAATGCGTACTCGAGTTGTTTTTAGCCATGGGCAAGAACATAAGTACTACATATTTCTTCTTACGTACTTCCAAAATTCTCTTTCATATCAATTTGGCTGTTTACTTCAACCTGCTATTTCAGACTATAAATATATGCTACCTTCAATCGAACCTCAGAGTGTTGTGGACTGGGTGAAAACACAGAACACTCTCTCTCCGCAAATATATTTGTGTAACAAAACTTCCTTCAATCGAACCTCGAAGAATTTGTCTTTATTATAATTTCCACAACAGTACTCCTTTGACAATGTTGAGTTGAGTGTTTCTGCACTTGGATTTGACATAACGAATAGAAATGGGAGAATTGATAAGTGAGCACTCGCATACTCACCACTTGTTGATGTGAGAAATGTTGTGATCAATGATGCTGTAGCTGTCAATGCTTCTGTGGAGCTCACAGCAGCTGTTGTTGCAATTGTACTTGTTGAGGGAACAGCAGATGTAACAGTTTGTGCTGTAGTGGATGTCTGTATGCTTGCAGTCGACTGTTCTGATGCTGCGGTTAAAATAGATGACAGCCTTAAAGAGGTATACAGCAAGCCTGTAACAAGATTCTAACATTACAGCTGAAAATCTATCTTCTTGACATGATATAGAGTGCAACGAACTAATGGCCATGTTACAATGCAGAAATCGGAGAATGGAATTTGCATATTATTCTACTCTGTAAATTGATAGCCAAAATCATGCTTAATTCTTCTGTTAAATCTCCATAACGTGATTTAATACTTTCAGTCAGTGAAACAGTTCAGAATATTAGAACTGAGCTGAGATCACTCATACTCACCACTTGTTGAAAGGATTGATGTTGTCATTGTCGTTGCTTCAGGTGTCGTTGATTCAATGGAGCTTGCTCCAGATGTTGGTGATATTGTACTTGGTGAGGTAGGTGCTGATGTAGATGTTGCTGCTTCGGTGGAAGTCTGTGTACTTTCTGTCGAAAGTGATGGCTCTGTGATTTAAAATGTGTACATTGTTATTGAGGAAACTGAAAAGGTGAAGAAATTTATTAGTTTTTAATCATGTTTGTGTCATAGATTTTGTCAAATCAAATGTAGATGGGAAGATAATGAGCTGGATAATATAGCCTTGAATTGTGACAATATTAGGGCACCGACTGGATTTTACATCTCGTTAAGCCTGTGCAATTATGGAAACTACATTCTGCTGAATTTTCCTGATGGTTTTTGCTGTGTACATCCATCTTCCAGCAGTTTCAGATAATTTATATTGGAATAGGTGCAGATTGTGTTTGTTTACTCACCATTTGTTGATAGGGGTGGTGTAGTGCCTGTTGTTGCTTCAGTAGTTGGTGCTTCAGTGGAGCTCACTGTAGGTGTTTGCGCTGTTGTACTTGTTGAGATCAAAGCTGATGTTGAGCTTTCTGCTGCTGTTGATGTCTCAGTAGCTGCAGCGGAAGTTTCTTCAACTGCTATGAAAATAGTTGACAGACTTAGAAAGTTTGTAAAAGACATAGAAAAACACACAAAATGTTGAGCCGAAAAATCATCCTCTTTGAGCTCCTATATCATGTAATATTCCTGATGTAAGAAAGCATTTTTCAATAATTCTAATGATCAAATCACATCTGCACATTATTCTTTTTGGGATAATTTTGGGCAGCCATATGCTGTGTACTTCTGGATGGGAAATTAATGAGTTGCCAACTTAGAAGCATGCTGGGAAATGCTTGACTATATAGTTCAACACTGCTTTTGAATGAAAATAAATAGCTCAGGTACCATAAACAGAATACTGCTTAATATTTTGGTCTCGGCCTTATTATGATAACACATTGTCCTCCAAAAGATAACAAAATGCGTACTCGAGTTGTTTTTAGCCATGGGCAAGAACATAAGTACTACATATTTCTTCTTACGTACTTCCAAAATTCTCTTTCATATCAATTTGGCTGTTTACTTCAACCTGCTATTTCAGACTATAAATATATGCTACCTTCAATCGAACCTCAGAGTGTTGTGGACTGGGTGAAAACACAGAACACTCTCTCTCCGCAAATATATTTGTGTAACAAAACTTCTTTAAATCGAACCTCGAAGAATTTGTCTTTATTATAATTTCCACAACAGTACTCCTTTGACAATGTTGAGTTGAGTGTTTCTGCACTTGGATTTGACATAACGAATAGAAATGGGAGAATTGATAAGTGAGCACTCGCATACTCACCACTTGTTGATGTGAGAAATGTTGTGATCAATGATGCTGTAGCTGTCAATGCTTCTGTGGAGCTCACAGCAGCTGTTGTTGCAATTGTACTTGTTGAGGGAACAGCAGATGTAACAGTTTGTGCTGTAGTGGATGTCTGTATGCTTGCAGTCGACTGTTCTGATGCTGCGGTTAAAATAGATGACAGCCTTAAAGAGGTATACAGCAAGCCTGTAACAAGATTCTAACATTACAGCTGAAAATCTATCTTCTTGACATGATATAGAGTGCAACGAACTAATGGCCATGTTACAATGCAGAAATCGGAGAATGGAATTTGCATATTATTCTACTCTGTAAATTGATAGCCAAAATCATGCTTAATTCTTCTGTTAAATCTCCATGATGTGATTTAATACTTTCAGTCAGTGAAACAGTTCAGAATATTAGAACTGAGCTGAGACCACTCATACTCACCACTTGTTGGAAGGATTGATGTTGTCATTGTCGTTGCTTCAGGTGTCGTTGATTCAATGGAGCTTGCTCCAGATGTTGGTGATATTGTATTTGGTGAGGTAGGTGCTGATATAGATGTTGCTGCTTCAGGCTCTGTGATTTAAAATGTCCACATTGTTATTGAGGAAACTGAAAAGATGAACCAATTTATTAGAGTTTTTATTCATGTTTTTGTAAAAGATTTTGTCAAATCACATGTTGATGGCAAGATAATGAGCTGGATAAATTTGCCTCGAATTGTGACAATATTAGGGTACCGAATGTATTTTACATCTCATAACGCCTGTGTAATTATGGAAACTACATTCTGCTGAATTCTCCTGATAGTTTTTGCTGTGTACATGCATCTTCCAGCAGTTTTAAATGATTTATATTGCAATAGGTACAGATTGTTTTTGTTTACTCACCACTTGTTGATAGGACTGGTGTAGTGCCTGTTGTTGCTTCAGTAGTTGATGCTTCAGTGGAGCTCACTGTAGGTGTTTGCGCTGTTGTACTTGGTGTGATGAAAGCTGATGTTGAACTTTCTGCTGCTGTTGATGTCTCAGTAGCTGCAGCGGAAGTTTCTTCAACTGCTATGAAAATAGTTGACAGACTTAGAAAGTTTGTAAAAGACATAGAAAAACACACAAAATGTTGAGCCGAAAAATCATCTTCTTTGAGCTCCTATATCATGTAATATTCCTGATGTAAGAAAGCATTTTTCAATAATTCTAATGATCAAATCACATCTGCACATTATTCTTTTTGGGATAATTTTGGGCAGCCATATGCTGTGTACTTCTGGATGGGAAATTAATGAGTTGCCAACTTAGAAGCATGCTGGGAAATGCTTGACTATATAGTTCAACACTGCTTTTGAATGAAAATAAGTAGCTCAGGTATCATAAACAGAATACTGCTTAATATTTTGGTCTCGGCATTATTATGATAACACATTGTCCTCCAAAAGATAACAAAATGCGTACTCGAGTTGTTTTTAGTCATGGGCAAGAACATAAGTACTACATATTTCTTCTTACGTACTTCCAAAATTCTCTTTCATATCAATTTGGCTGTTTACTTCAAGCTGCTATTTCAGACTATAAATATATGCTACCTTCAATCGAACCTCAGAGTGTTGTGGACTGGGTGAAAACACAGAACACTCTCCGCAAATATATTTGTGCAACAAAACTTCCTTAAATCGAACCTCGAAGAATTTGTCTTTATTATAATTTCCACAACAGTACTCCTTTGACAATGTTGAGTTGAGTGTTTCTACACTTGGATTTGACATAACGAATAGAAATGGGAGAATTGATAAGTGAGCACTCGCATACTCACCACTTGTTGATGTGAGAAATGTTGTGATCAATGATGCTGTAGCTGTCAATGCTTCTGTGGAGCTCACAGCAGCTGTTGTTGCAATTGTACTTGTTGAGGGAACAGCAGATGTAACAGTTTGTGCTGTAGTGGATGTCTGTATGCTTGCAGTCGACTGTTCTGATGCTGCGGTTAAAATAGATGACAGCCTTACAGAGGTATACAGCAAGCCTGTAACAAGATTCTAACATTACAGCTGAAAATCTATCTTCTTGACATGATATAGAGTGCAACGAACTAATGGCCATGTTACAATGCAGAAATCGGAGAATGGAATTTGCATATTATTCTACTCTGTAAATTGATAGCCAAAATCATGCTTAATTCTTCTGTTAAATCTCCATGATGTGATTTAATACTTTCAGTCAGTGAAACAGTTCAGAATATTAGAACTGAGCTGAGACCACTCATACTCACCACTTGTTGAAAGGATTGATGTTGTCATTGTCGTTGCTTCAGGTGTTGTTGATTCAATGGAGCTTGCTCCAGATGTTGGTGATATTGTACTTGGTGAGGTAGGTGCTGATGTAGATGTTGCTGCTTCAGTAGAAGTCTGTGAACTTGCTATCGAAAGTGATGGCTCTGTGATTTAAAATGTGTACACTGTTATTGAGGAAACTGAAAAGGTGAACCAATTTATTACAGTTTTTATTCATGTTTGTGTCATAGATTTTGTCAAATCAAAAGTAGATGGGAAGATAATGAGCTGGGTAATATAGCCTTGAATTGTGACAATATTAGGGCACCGACTGGATTTTACATCACGTTAAGCCTGTGCAATTATGGAAACTACATTCTGCTGAATTCTTCTGCTGGTTTTTGCTGTGTACATCCATCTTCCAACAGTTTCAAATGATTTATATTGGAATAAGTGCAGATTGTGTTTGTTTACTCACCACTTGTTGATAGGGGTGGTGTAGTGCCTGTTGTTGCTTCAGTAGTTGATGCTTCAGTGGAGCTCACTGTAGGTGTTTGCGCTGTTGTACTTGTTGAGATGAAAGCTGATGTTGAGCTTTGTGCTGCTGTGGATGTCACTGTAGCTGCAGCGGACGTTTCTTCAACTGCTATGAAAATATTTGACAGATTTAGAAAGGGTGTAAAAAACATAGAAAAACACACAAATGTTGAGCCCAAAAATCATACTCTTTGAGCTCCCATATCATGTAATATTTCTAATGTAAGATAGGCATTTTTAAATAATTCTAACAATCAAATCTCATCTGCACATTATTCTTTTTGGGATCGTTTTGGGCAGCCATATGCTATGAAAGATGAAAATCGCTTATTGTCACAAGTAGGCTTCAAATGAAGTTACTGTGAAAAGCCCCTAGTCGCCACATTCTGGCACCTGTTCGGGGAGGCTGGTGCCGGAATTGAACTGTGCTACTTGCCTGCCCTGGTCTGCTTTCAAAGCCAGCAATTTAGCCGTGTGCTAAACCAGCCCCTACTTGCGGATGTACTTGCAGATGGGAAATTAATGAGTTGCCAACTTAGAAGCATGCTGGGAAATGCTTGACTATATAGTTTAACACTGCTTTTGAACGAAAATAATTAGCTCAGGTACCATAAACAAAATACTGCTTTATATTTTGGTCCCGGCCTTATTATGATAACCCATTGTCCTCCAAAAGATAACAAAATGCATACTCGAGTTGTTTTTAGCCATGGGCATGAACATACGTACTATATATTTCTTCTTACATACTTCCAACAGTCTCTTTAATACAAACATGGCTGTTTACTTTAAGCTGCTATTTCAGACTATAAAGATATGCCTTCTTCAATCGAATCTCAGAGTGCTGTGGAATGTTCCTCAGTTCCATTTCCATTATGTAGTTTTATACTTGCAGTCAGTGAAACAGTTCAGAATATTAGAACTGAGCAGAGAGCACGCATACGCACCACTTGTTGACTGAATTGATGTTGTCATTGTCGTTGATTCAATGGAGTTTGCTCCAGATGTTGGTGCTACTGTACCTGGTGAGATAGTTGCTGATGTAGATGTTGTTGCCACAGTGGAAGTCTGTGTACTTGCTGTCGATACAGATGGCTCTGTGATTTAAAAAGTGTACATTGCTTTTGAGGGAACTGAAAAGTATGAACCAATTTATAAATGTTTTTATTCATGTTTGTGTCATAGTTTTTGTCAAATCGCATGTGTATCAGAAGATAATGAGCTGGATAAAATAACCTCAAATTGTGACAGCATTAGAGCACCAATTGTTTTTTACATTTTATTTAGCCAGGGCAATTACAGGAAGCAACAAGAAATCTTCTTATGGTTTTTGCTATGTACTACCATCTTCCCGCAGTTACAAATGATTAATATTTGAATTGCGAGTGTGACTTTGTGTTCTCACCACTTGTTGATGGGAGTGACGTAGTGTATGTCGACTCTGCAGTTGTTGATCCTTGAGTAGAGCCCACTGTCGATGTTGATGCTGTTTCACTTGTTGCGGGTAGAGATGATGGTGAGGTCAGTGCTGCTGTGGTTATCTGTGTGCTTGCAGTTGATATTTCTGCCGCTATTATTGAAAGAGGTAATGAGTTTATTCATTTAAACAGTGTGCATTGGTCATATATTATCATTTTTCCACAACATTTGTACTTCATATCATGTTAATACTCATGTATCATTGGGTATACAGAATCATTTAACATGGCTTTGTTGGAACTGAATGTACAGCTCCTCGGGATATGAGCACCTGATTGTTCGATGTATAATTAGAGCCAACACGACAATATTCTTTTTTTTTTCTGCGTTTATGTGTTTCTAACTATGAGTAGTTTCTCCGCACTGAGAGTGGAATATGTGCAAAGAGTGTTTTTGGTTACTCACCACTTGTTGATAGGGGTGGTGTAGTACCTATTCTGGCTTCAGTACTTGATCCTTCAGAGGAACTCACTGTAGGTGTTTGCGCTGTTGTACTTGCTGAGATGAAAGCTGATGTTGAGCTTCGTGCTGCTCTGGATGTCTCAGTAGCTGCAGCGGAAGTTTCTTCCACTACAATGAAAATAGGTGATCGACTTAGAAAGTGAATAAAAACATTGAAAAACACACAAAATATTGAGCCTCAAAACCGTCTTCTTTGAGCTCCCATATCATGTATATTACTAATGTAAGATAGGCATTTTTAAATACCTCAAATGATCAAATCTCATCTGCACATTATTCTTTTTGGGGCAATTTTGGGCAGCCATATATGATATGTATTCCTTTGACCACCTTCAGTTGAGTGTTTCTGCACTCACTTGGCAGAACAAATAGTAATGCTATCTTCTTAACATGATATAGAGTGCAACTAACTAATGGCCATGTTATAATGCTGAAATCGGAAAATGGAATTTGCATATTATTCTACTCTGTCAATTGATAGCCAAAATCATGCTTAATTCTTCTGTTAAATTTTCATGATGTGATTTTATACTTGCCATCAGTGAAAGAGTTCAGAATATTAGAATTGAGCTGAGACCACTCATACTCACCATTTGTTGAAAGGATTGATGTTGTCATTGTCGTTGCTTCAGGTGTCGTTGATTCAATGGAGCTTGCTCCAGATGTTGGTGATATTGTACTTGGTGAGGTAGGTGCTGATGTAGATGTTGCTGCTTCAGTGGAAGTCTGTGTACTTGCTGTCGAAGCTGATGGCTCTGTCATTTAAAATGTGTACATTGTTATTAAGGAAACTGAAAAGATGGACCAATTTATTAGAGTTTTTATTCATGTTTGTGTCATAGAGTTCGTCAAATCACATGTTATGGGGAAGATAAAGAGCTGGATAAAATAGCCATGAATTGTGACAATATTAGGGCACTGACTGTGCTTTACATCTCATTAAGCCTGTGCAATTATAGCAAACTACATTCTGCTGAATTCTTCTGCTGGTTTTTGCTGTGTACTTCCATCTTCCAGAAGTTTGAAATGATTAATATTGGAATAGGTGCAGATTGTGTTTGTTTACTCACCACTTGTTGTTAGGGGTGGTGTAGTGCCTGTTGTTGCTTCAGTAGTTGATCCTCCAGTGGAGCTCACTGTAGGTGTTTGCGCTGTTGAACTTGTTGAGATGAAAGCTGATGTTGAGCTTTGTGCTGCTGTGGATGTCTTAATAGTTGCAGTGGAAGTTTCTGCTATTGCTATGGAAATAGATGTTAGACTTAGAATGTGTGTAAAAAGCACGGATAAACACACAAAGTGTTGAGCCCATAAATCAACTTCCTTGAAATTGCATGTCATTGATATTGCTAATGTAACCAGGACATGTTATAACATTCAGAATGAGCAAATCTCATCTGCACATTATTCTATTTGGGTCAACTGTGGACAGTCGCGTCCTCTACTCCTTTGATAATCTTCAGTAAAGTGTTTCTACACTTGGAGTTGGCAGAACGAATAGAAATGGTAGAACTGAAAAGAGAGCACTCGTATACTCATTACTTGTTGAAGGGAGAGATGTTGTGATTGTAGCTTTTGGAGTTGTCAGTGTTTCTGTCGTGTAGCCACCTGGGTTGGCCACATTCTCACACAAAATGGAAGAACGCAAAGATTGCAGGGTAAAATGGACATTGGCAAAAAAAACAGCAGTCTGCAGAATCCCCTGTATTCTAGCTGCCACAGAAACCCGACAGAATTGTAACTAACAAGCTGCGCATATTAATGAAGCGATTTACGGTGATTCCCAGGCACAATGGACACAACAGTTAAACATTCTATGGAAGGCCAGACATTCCAGCGCCAGTAGAGTCTAAGAAAAAGGGCACCAATAAGGTGTAAGGAATCGGCCGGTGATCGAGGGACAGCCCCGTTATTGGGGAAATTCAAATCAATCGATTGGGAAGAAACACAATCGATTGCAGGTTTATAGAGGGTCCGCCCTGAAGGAGATGAAGCCCCTGGGACCTATAAAAGACAGGTCCAAGAACTGATTAGCTCTCTTGACCAGCTCTCTTAGCCAGCCTCTCCTTGACCAGCCAGCCCTCCCAGCAGAACACCATTGCAGCAGAAGACCTTGAGAAGGAGAGGCCTGCTCAGCAGCCGCACGCTACGAGAGTAGACACTCCTGACCCCTTTAGTCCACACCGACTGGAAGCCTGCGGATCCAGGACAAAGCAAGAGGCCGTTGTTCCCTGATCCGGCAGTTCCCTTATTCCAGATAAATATTGGCCTGTTAGTGGTAGGATTAGCCTAGTCTTGTAGTTTTATGTGCACAATTAGTAGATAACTGTATTATAATAAACGTGTCCTGTTTGAACTTACTAACTGGTGTATTGAGTTATTGGTCTGAACTTGAACTTGAAACTTGTGGCGGTATCTTAATGATACCTGGTGACTCTAGAGCTAAGGAACGAAACAGAGCCAAACTCACCCAGAACGAGCAACAGTCGACCTCAGTGCGGTTGTTGTTTCAATTGTACTTGGTGGTGGTAGAGCTGATGTAATAGTTTGTGCAGTAGTGGAAGTCTTTCGGCGGGATTCTCCCGCAACTGGCCGGATGGCCTGACGCCGGCGCCAAGAGCGGCGCGATTACTCCGGCGTCAGGCCAACCGGAAGTTGTGGAATCCTCTGCACTTCCGGGGGCGAGGCCGGCGCCGGAGGGATTGGTACTGTGCCAACCGGCGTCGAAGGGCCGGCACGAGTTGCCGCATGCGCAGGACTGCCAGCGTGGTTCCGCGCATGTGCAGACCGGCCTTCCTGTTTCCTGCGCATGCGCAGGGGGGTTCTTCTCCGCGCCAGCCATGGCAGAGCCCCACAGAGTCCGGCGCGGAAAGAAAGAGTGCCCCCACGGCACATGCTCACTCGCAGATTGGTGGGCCCCGATCGCAGGTCAGGCCACTGTGCCCCCCCCTCCCCCCCCACCCGGGGCCGGATTCCCCCGCGTCCACCCAAGGAATCACCTAGCCAGCCTACAAGCCAGATCCCGCCATGATGGACCATGTCCATTTCACGCCAGCGGAATTGGCCAGGAAATGACGGCTGCTCAGCCCATCCGGGCCTGGCGAATTGCCGGGGGGGGCCGCTGCCAATGGCCCCCGACGGACGACGTAAACGTTCCCACTCAGTATATGTTTTAGCAACTGAGATTTACATTTCTAAATTTTAAAAAGTTTAATCAATATCTTTTCAGGCAATCATATTCACCACGTAGTTTAAGTCCTACAATAATGCAAAAATAAAATTCTTGCATGATGTAGCACTTTTCACAAACATCTGGGCCGGGATTCTTCAAAATGGCGGCTAAGAATGGATGCTAGCATAAAGACCGGAGCGTTTCACGCCGGCTTCAATGTGCCTCTTGACCCAGCGATTCCATGGCCCACAGGGGTCCAGCACAGCGCACGAGTGCTTCACACAGCTCCGGCTGCCGATACGCGGCCCTGCACTTCCGGCCGTAGGTCTGAGATGTACCTGGAGAATCCCGCCCCAGATAACCTTCAGCACACCATAGCCAACAAAGTACTTTTACTGAAGGATAGCCACTGTTATAACGTTGCAAGCTCGCATACAGCAATGCAATCACGGCCAAATAAACTGTTTTTTGTGATGTTGTTAGAGAATATCTCCCTGCTCTTTTTCATAATAGTGTGTTTAACATTTAACTTCAGTAACTTCAGAGTCAGTGATGAGTGCAACACCCCACTGGTGTGACAATATATATTGTTGCGCTTTAGTCCTGCGGTTGGACTTGAACCTGCAAGTTTCTGAAACATTGGTGAGTGTGCTCCCAACTAACACAAAAATCAATGTTTATCTGTGTATTAGTTCCAGCGTAATCCTAAACTGAGCACGAGAGAATGTGCTTATAACTTCAGTATGGCGCAGAGAAAGCTTTCACAACATGTCTATTGTCTCAGGTCAAGTTGTTGTAAGATTGTAGAGATACTAAACAACAATATTAACAGAACAAAGATAGATATAATACTTACTGGTTAAAACAATTGATTCATGATAACCTGAAAAATCAGAAATGAAATGGATGACTTAAGAGGGTGAAATAACTTTATCTTAAAACTGCAATTCATTACATGTGTCAGTCAGATATAGATTAATAATAATCTTTATTAGTGTCACAAGTGGGCTTACATTAATACTGCAATGAAATTACTGTGAAAATCCCCCAGTTGCCACACTACGGAGCCTGTTCGGGTACACGGAGATAGAATTCAGAATTCAGAATTTGCAATTCACCCAACAAGCTTGTCGGGACTTGTGGGAGCACCCGGAGGAAAGACACACAGGCACGGGTGAACTTGCAGCCTCCGCACGGGCAGTCACCCAAGCCAGGAAGTGAACCTGGGCCCTTGGTGTTGTGAAGCAACAATACTAACCATTATGCTACCATGCCGTCCACTTAGACAAGTGTCAGGTCATGTTGATGGCTTGGATACGATATTGCATATTTTCAAAGTTAAACTTTTCAAAACTCTAAGATGGATTTCACAATAATTGTTTTTGTTCATTTAGCTGTTTGCTTTCACCAATGAATAGACTGGAACAAGCAGAGCAATAGCAAGATGCGGCCACCTGATCAGGAGTGAATGACAGTGAGTAAGAGGCAACAGGCCAAGGATAAGGAAGCCAACAGAGTAGCAGAGAATCAGTCGACAGGAATTGACAGTTAAAATAATGATAGTAAAGTTAGTGCATTGCTTGCGAGTGAGGTGGTGGTAGGATGGCAGAGCAGCAGTAGTGGGAATATCTCTGAAATAACGATTCCACCAGGTATATTAATGTACAATCAGATCGATATTTAATTAAAATGAGCACTTACCATTGACAAAGAGACTGTTGCTGTCCAGTGAATATGGTCCGAAGGTGGTGATGCCCTGCGTGTTGTTTTGGAATTCACGGTAGAGCAGAACTTTATCAACTTGGGCAGTAGAACTCCAAGTGCAGATTGCCTCAACCGTACTGCTGCTATCACTTGCAGGCCTGCCACATACACAAACCAGGTGATTAGTTTGTTTTAGTTTAAATTTTAGATTTAATGCAGAATCATTGAATGGCTGGGTTTTTA
This sequence comes from Scyliorhinus canicula, assembly GCF_902713615.1. Lineage (NCBI taxonomy): Eukaryota > Metazoa > Chordata > Chondrichthyes > Carcharhiniformes > Scyliorhinidae > Scyliorhinus > Scyliorhinus canicula. The sequence continues at coordinate 102,901,154 of NC_052163.1, forward strand.
TGCTCCGGGTTGAAGCCTGAGCACCAGCCACTCGCCTCATGGAATGCCTCGCTGAGAGATTTCACGTTCTCTGTGGCAAGAAATCCAACTCTTTCAATGTGCAATTGATTGTAACATTGTGAATGCGGATTGCCAGTGCGAGACGGCAACAGTATCACTCGCAGGTAATAATAATAATCGGTTATTGTCACAAGTAGGCTTCAACGAAGTTACCGTGAAAAGCCCCCCAGTCGCAACATTCCGGTCCTGCTCAGGCAGGCTGGTACGGGAATTGAACCCGCGCTGCTGGCCTTGTTTTGCTTAACAAGCTAGCGATTTAGCCCAGTTTGCTAAACCAGCCCCAGGTATCCCAAAAAACAATTACATTCAAGAATTGTCATATACAGCCAAGCAGGAAATGAATCGCATGTACAATCAAATCACTCTCAAAATACATTGCTGAGAGTGAAATATAGATTGCGACATTCACATGGATTTAAGTTAGAAACATCGAGTACTGATATTGACTCCTTGTTGAATTAAGGCTTAACCTTCTGGGGGTTTCTCACAGTAATGTCAGAGTGGAAAATGGGAAATGTCGGCAAATCAAATGATTTCACTGATTGCTGGCACTGGGTGGATTGAGGTGGGAGTGAGTTTGTGTTGAGGGTGAGGGGGTGGTGGGTCTGGTGTTGGTGGATCCTCATCGAAACTGCACTTTCCCTGAACTGGCAGAGCAGTGGATCACAAGCCGCAAATTTAGGATTTCTGTATTAACCTGCACCGTATTGACAATGAAAGCTGGCTAGGCGCCTTCGGAAACCTTATAAATTCCAGGCCAATCGTTTTCAACATTCGAAAGCTATGCTTAAAATATGCACGATACATTTCTGAAGTCATCTATGTGATTGTTATTTTCTGAATGATGGTACATTACTTGGTGTTTGAAAAGGCAGTGAGGATTTTTCACACTACTGTACTTTTTGGTGTCTGTGCACGTGGCTAAGGCCGTGCTATACAGTGGCATGAGCATTATTCAAGAACACAATGCCGGTGTATTGGATATTCTCCACTTGATCCCGACACAAGTGGACAGAAGGTTGCTGTGAACAAATTTTACCAAGTGAACAGAAACGGGTGCCTACATGTTAGCTTAAAAGTTGGGTCGGTCCCACCATCAATGATTCATTTTGCCCCTTGCCTGCTGGCAGCTCCCTCTTCCTAACAGTGCCACTCGGGCAGACAAAACAAGATTGGTCATGAAGCTGGGAATGTAAGTTATACCTGGGTAATGGAGGGGCCAGGCTCGAAGTTTTAAAATGACATATTATTTACATTTTTACCATACAAACACTTTTTAATCATGGAAGTAATATCTTATTACTATGATATTATACATCTAGATTGGTTTTGATGTAATCCTGTGTGTGTCAAATCTGTTCAATGGTGGGAACTTGGAAATAAAGGATCTGAATACTGAAGATATATAAATAACTGTACTGAACTGCACTGTGGGCTCAAATCACAAAGCATGATGGTCAATTTATTCAAGTCAAAAGCTTTGCTATTATCAGCAAAGCTTTATAAAATGATTAGGACATGGGATAAAGGGGGAAGGGCAGCACAGTGGTACAATGGTGAGAATTGCTGCCTCACAGCGCCAGTGATCCAGGTTTGATTCTGACTCCAGTGACTGTGTGGAGTTTATACATTCTCCCCATGTCTCATGGGTTTCCTCCGGATGCTCCAGTTTCCTCCCACAGTCAAAGATGTGCAGATTGAGTGGATTGGCCATGCTAAATTGCCCCTAAACGTTAGGTGGGGTTTTGGGATAGGGCAGGGAACTGGGCCTAGGTAGAGGTTTCTTTCGGAAGGTCAGTGCCTTCTCAGTGGTCCTCCTTCTGCACTGTCGGGATTCTATGGTTCAGGGAAATATCTTACAGAATCTTCGGGGCTGGAGTGGTTGGAACAATTTTGCAGGTAGCTCAAAAGACATGCACAGAGGATTCTGTTATTGGATTGCAACCGAGACAGAGTTTGTCATACAAATTACCTAATCAACCTGCATTGTAGTCAGTATTTATCACTGGTTCATGGTTTAATAAAGATTTATTACCTTGGTGAAATATCATCCAAGTTGTTATGTTAGTTTTACCCAGAGTAAAGACAAATTAACCTGTTGACAAGATAAAGGGTTGTCAACAGTACACCACAGAGTACTGAGTACACTACTCAGAGTTTCAGAGTACACCACAAGGGGGATGGCAGCTGGGTTTGGGAGGGTGGTTGTGTCACTCACATGGTGGAGCAGAGTACATCAGGAAAGATTTTGTTGGGCACAGGGTACCTGATTAGGAGCCATCCCTCTCACCCTGTGGTTGACATCCGTGCTGCTATGTTTTACGAAGTGACCTCGCCAAGTGTCTTGGGCACCGCATACCACTGGTAAAATACCATTGTGGGAAGGAAGAAGCCCTTAATTGTGTATTATTTGGCCTAATTGGCCTGTGGGCAAGCAGGCTGTTAACTATCTTTCACTCTTCATTAAATACCAATAGAAATGGGTGTAATGCTGCAAATATGGAACCCACGTTATTTTTCCAACTTGGCAGCACCGCCGTGTTCCCACGCACCTACCCCACTTGGGGAAGGTGGGGAATGGGATAACACGTCAAATTCTGGCCATAGTGTCTGATCTCATTTTGCTGTAACAGATAAAGTAACAATTAACAAGTGCATTGGAGTTGGTCTTTCAAACAGAAAATTGCGGTTTTCTCTGCCTTATTGTTTCAAAACGGAAAGGAGGACATCCTGCAGCCACCCTGTTCATCTATGGCTACATTATCTGATACCTGAGGCAAAGTCATTCTCTCAGAGCCATGAGTGGGGACATATTTCACAGTCAGAGTTTTGAAGTGACTTCCGCATTGTGAGGTAAATCATGGAATCAGTTCTCTGAAATGGTGGAAGATTGGGTATGTGGGGTTTGCAACAGTGCAGTTTGACAATGCCCTCATCAGTCCATGACATTGAGAAAATCATTTTCTAACACTTTTCTAATTTTATTTAAGTCTTATGAAATACATCCTGGTCACTGGAACATCAACATATAAATTCAGGTGTGAATTCAGTTTAACTTGGACTGTTCGGAATAATGTTAATTTCTTACCTGAAAGCCGCAGACTGACAATTTATGAATTTTGACTTGACATTGCTATTGCCAAACAGATTATTGAGCTGTAAGGAATTAAAATGTTGCATTTTAGTATGTAAAATACATTGAAATCGAATATTTTCTTTCAAAATACTTGGACAACCATACCTCTTGTAGAATTTTGCTTGAGTTTGCTATATACAACGGCGAACTGAGATTTTGTAGACTTGATGTGAATGACAGTGTGGGCACAGTGAAGGTCACGTTAAATTCTTTTGCCTGTGTCCCTTGATTTGGATTGACTGTTACAGGAACAATTGGGGGTTCCACTATAAAAACAAAAGATGCAAAAAGAATTGAGGTCAAAAAATCTACATCTATTCAAGTAAGGATAACAAGTTATTGGCTCAGATTTATTTGAGAGTGGTGAAGATACAGCTTTGGCTGTCCACCTCTGTTTAGTTGGCCAAAGGTTTTCTAATGACCTTGCCAGCAGAAATTCTTACTCTTCCATTGTTAGCTTGAATTTTGTAAACTCTCAATCGAGTAGGAAATCTGCTAACCAATGAGATTGGAGTATCTTCATAGAAGCCAAAGCAGGAAATGATAAACAGGAAGCATTTATTAAATTTAAATCATTGTTCAGAAACTGAAATAAGAGGAAGACAGAAAAGAGCAAAACATTTAATTTAAAAAAGTCTGCAACATTAATTTTCTTCTAAGGAATGATAAGTTCACCCTGAAATAATATTGTTTTCACGGTCAGAGAGGGTGTTCAGAAATAATTCTGGCATACTAATGTATTGAAAGCATAGTTACTTCTGATTGAAATAGATTTGAATATTTCATCAGCATTTGCCACAACTATAGTAGCACCGAACCCATGTTTACAACAGTGATTTTGGTGCAAATCCATCAGCAAAAACAGCTGCAAGACAGCCGATGAAGGAAAAGAATATTATTGACAGCAGCTACCACATTTTCATGTTTAACTGCACATATGCAGACTCCAGAGGTCGATGTTAATTATACTCTGAAACCATATTGATTACTGACAAACTCACTATTATCAGTGGAGTACATTATTGGCTTGCCAGGGAGATCTGCCTGATGCCTCAAATTACAGAAGTTGAACAGGCTGGAGAAGCCACACACAACGTATCCGATCAATTTAGTTTCCTGTACAGCCATAAACTCAGATGTCTCTGATTTTCCAATAGTTGTATTATCTGTATGATACATTGCATCTGGGTGAAATCTGTTGATCAATTCTGTTTAAAATTTCATTAGCTTCCATCTGCAACTCACTGATCCAATGCTACTGCAACCTGGCAGTCAATATGTGCCCAAAGTCCAATCAGGTTAATTGTGCGGCTGAATGATGCATTCCTGCAAATTACTGCCCAAAATATGCACGAGGGAGAGATCTGCTCCCACTATTCTATAATTCAAACCATCAAAGATATTCCAACTTACAGACATGGAAACTATTTCAATTGATGGTACAAAAATTCTTCTTAGACATAGATAAAAATAATTGATAGAACTTCCCTGCACAAATATGCAGCTCATTGTTGTTGGTGCGTGTACCTGTCATTAGGCTGGTTGTTCGTGTTGTAAATGCTTCACTGGTAGTCACGGGCACAGCTGAGCTTGTTGAGGTTTGAATAGTTGTAGAAGGAGTTTCTCTGCCTGACGGTGTCGATGTTTCTGTTGCACGAAAGAGAACATTCAAGGTTGTTACACAAATGTTCATTCCTATTATCCTATTCTTTTGCCTTCAAAGTATGAAGCTGCTGCTTTAGCTTGGTATGAGGTAAAATTCTGATAGTAACACAAGGTGACGTATTGAAATTTAATAATGGAGCATTCACTAGCCCTGCTTAAATTGGAGCTCGATCGGCAATATGATTATCCTTCCATTACCAATAAGTCATTGAGCAGGAATTGAACCCACAGCTTCTGGTTCAAATGTAGGGACACATTTGAATCTACATTCTAGAGCCAACACAATCATGGGCTAGCTTTGCATTCTGCATTTCTAACTTGACAGTAGATTGAAAAGATCCAGAAAGTTACAACTGATAAAAGAGCACTCGCGAACTCACTACTTGTTGAGAGGAGGGAGGTCGTCATTGTCGTTGATGCTTCAAGGGAGGTTCCTGTAGTTGTTGCTGCTAATGTATTTGTTGAGGGAGGAGCTGGTGTGGAGGTTTGTGCGACAGTGGATGTCTCCATATTTGCAGTGAAATGTTTTGTTGCTGTCATTGAAATAGAGGACAGCCGTAATGAGATATGCAGACATGGAGCAGCATTCTAGGCGACTAGAAGGTCGCCTTTATAGTTTCATATATTGTTGGCTAATTAACATGGCCAGGTGGCAAGGCAGCAATGCCCAAAAGGCAGTTGCACATTATTCCACATTATGATAGCTGATATAAAGACACACATTGTTGTTAAACTTCCATTATGTGTCTTTAAAGTTGCAGCAGGTGAATTAATTCAGAATATTACAATAGAATAGAGAGCAATAATACTCACTGGAACGGAGTGATGTTGTTACTGTGGTTTCTTCAGTTGTCGATGATTCAATAGCGCTTGCTCCAGATGTTGGTAATATTGTACTTGGTGTGGTAGGTACTGATGTAGATGTTGGTGCTGCAGTGGAAGTCTGTGCTGTCGATACAGATGGCTCTGTGATTTAGAAAATGCACTTTGTCATTGAGGGAACTGGAAAGGATGGATTAAAATATAAAAGATATTACGTATTCATATTTGTGTTATACATTTTGTGAAATGACATGTCTATGAACTATAATCAGCTTCATAAAGTAGCCCAGAATTGTGACAACATTAGGCCACCAATTGTGTTTTACATAGCATTAACCCTGTGCAGTTAACGGAAACAACATATTGCTGAAATCTTCTGATAGTTTTTGCTATGTGCTTCCATCTTCCAGCAGTTTCAAATGATTAATGTTTGAACTGCTGCATAAGTGTTATTTTGTGTGCTCACCACTTGTTGATGGGAGTGATGTAGTATATGTCAACTCTTCAGTTGTTGATCCTTCAGAAAACAGGAAGCATGGGTAATACATCATCATTATTCCACAACGGTTGTACTTTATATCATGTTAAGACTCATGAATCATGGGATATACAGAGTCATTTATATATGGCTTTGTTTTATCTGCATGTACAGGGCCACGAGATATGAGCACCAGATTGTTCCATGTGTAATTAGAGCCATCAAGATAATATGATATTATTTTTATACTGCCTTTATGTGTTTCTAACTGTGAGTAGTTTTTCAGCACTGAGAATGAAATAGGTGCAAAGAGAGCTTTCGCTTACTCACCACTTGTTAACAGGGGTGGTGTCGTGCCTGTTGCTGCTTCAGTAGTTGGTGCTTCAGTGGAGCTCACTGTAGGTGTTTGCGCTGTTGTACTTGTTGAGATGGACGCTGATGTTGTGCTTTGTGCTGCTACTGATGTCTCTGTAGCTGCAGAGAAAGTTTCTTCTACTGCTGTGAGAATAGGTGACAGACTTAGAAAGTGCATAAAAGGCATAAAAAATCACACAAAATGTTGAGTCCAATATTCATCCTCTTTGAGCTCCCGTATCATGTACATTACTAATGTACGATAGGCATTTTTAAATAACTCGGATGATCAAATCTCTTCTGCACATTATTTGTTTCGGGGCAATTTTGGGCAGCCCTATGCTATGTACTCCTTTAAGAAGTCTTACAACACCAGGTTAAAGTCCAACAGGTTTGTTTCAAACACGAGCTTTCGGAGCACGGCTCCTTCTTCAGGTGAAGGAGCCGTGCTCCGAAGAAGAAGGAGGAGAAGGAGCCGTGCTCCGAAAGCTCGTGTTTGAAACAAACCTGTTGGACTTTAACCTGGTGTTGTAAGACTTCTTACTGTGCTCACCCCAGTCCAACGCCGGCATCTCCACATCATGTACTCCTTTGACAGTCTTCAGCTGAGTTTTTCTACACTTGGATTCGGCATAACAAATAGAAATGGTAGAATTGAGAAGGGAGCAATTGCATATTCACCACTGGTTGAAGTGAGAGATGTTGTGATCGATGCTTCTGGAGTTGTCAATGCTTCTGTGGAGCTCAGTACAGTTGTTGTTGCAATTGTACTTGTTGAGGGAGCAGCTGATGTAATAGTTTGTGCTGTAGTGGATGTCTGTATGTTTAGAGTCGACTGTTCTGTTGCTACGGTTAAAATAGATGACAGCCTTAAAGAGGTATACAGCATGTTTGGAAAAAAAACCAAACAGTATGGCAGAAAATCTATCTTGTTAACATGATACAGAGTACAACTAACTAGCGACCATGTTACAATGCAGCTATCGCAAAATGGAATTTGTATATTATTCTACTTTGTAAATTGACAGCCAAAATCATGCCAAATTCTTCAGTTCCATTTCCATTGTTATTTTATACTTGCACTTGGTGAAACAGTTCAGAATATTAGAACTGAACAGAGAACACTCATACTCACCACTTGTTGAACTTATTGATGCTGTTATGGTTGTTGCTTCAGGTGTCGATGATTCAATGGAGCTTGCTTCAGAAGTTGTTGCTGTTGTACTTGGTGAGGGAGGTGCTGATGTAGATGTTGGTGCTTCAGTGGAAGTTTGTGTATTTGTTGTCGATACTGATGGCTCTGTTTTTTAAAAAGTGTACATTGTTATTGAAGGAACTGAAAAGGATGGATCAGTATGTAAATTTGTCCACTAGTTTTTGTCAAATGACATGTATAGGGTAATATAATGTGTCCCGAAAGACGTGCTTGTCAGGTGAATTGGACATTCTGAATTCTCCCTCAGTGTACCCAGAGTGTGGTTACAGAGGGGATTTTCATTGTAAAATCATTACAGTATTAATATAAGCCTACTTGCGGCAGTAATAAAGATTATGATTATAGCTGATAAAGTAGCGTAGAGTTGTGACTACATTGGGGCACCAATTATCTTTTACATATCATTTATCCTGTGCAATTATAGGAAACAACATACTGCTGAAATACTCTGATGGTTTTTGCTACATAATTCCATCTTCCAACAGTTTCAAATGATTAATATTTGAATTGCTTCTTAACATGATATGCAGTGCAACTAATTAATGGCCTTGTTGCAAAGCAGAAATCACAAAATGGAATTTGCAGGTTATTCTACTCTGCATTGATAGCCAAAATCAGGCCATATTTTTCTGTTAAATACCTATTGTGTGTTTTTCTGGACTGAGAATGGGATAGGCACAAAGAGTGTTTTTGGATACTCACCACTTGTTGATAGGGGTGCTGTGGTACCTGTTGTTGCTTCAGTAGTTGAAGCTTCAGTGGAGCTCACTGTCGGTGTTAGCGCCGATGTAATAGTTGAGATAGAAGTTGATGCTGTGCTTTGTGCTGCTGTGGATGTCTCAGTAGAAACAGCTGAAGATTCCACTACTGGTGTAAACATAGGTGACAGACTTAGAAGTTGTATAAAAAACAAGGAAGGACACAGAAAATATTTAGCCCAAAAATCAGCTTCCTTGAGCTCGCATGTCATGGATATTACGAATGTAACCTGGGCATTCTTAAGCAAAATGAATGAGCAAATTTCATCTGCACATTATTCTACTTGGGGCAATTATGGTCAACCACATGCTATACTCCTTTGATAATATTCAGTGAAGTGTTTCTACACTTGGAGTTGGCAGAACGAATGGAAATGGCAGAACTGATCAGTTAGCACTCGCATGCTCATCACTGGTAGAAGGGAGAAATATTGTGATTGATGCTTCTGGAGTTGCCAATGTTTCTGGGGAGTTCAGTGCAGTTATTCTTGCAATTGTTCTTGTTCAGGATGGAGATGATGTAACAGTTTGTGTGGGGTGGATGTCTGTATGTTTGCAGTTTGACAATTCTGTTGCAGAGGCTTAAATGTGTGACAGTCTTAATAAGGTGTACAACATATCTGGCACATGATCCGTGCATTATAGCCGAAAATTCACCTTCTTTACATGATATTAAGTGCAAATCACAAATGGCCTTGTTGCAAAGCAGAAATCACTGGAATTTGCATGTTATGCTACTCTGCATATTGATAGCCAAACTCGTGCCATATTCTTCTGTTAAATTTCAATTATGTGTTTTTATACTTGCAGTCGGTGAAACAGTTCAGAATATTAGAACTGAACAGAGAACACTCATACTCACCACTTGTTGAACTTGTTGATGTTGTTCTGGTTGTTGATTCAGGTGTCGATGATTCAATGGAGCTTGCTTCAGAAGTTGTTGCTGTTGTACTTGGTGAGGGAGGTGCTGATGTAGATGTTGGTGCTTCAGTGGAAGTCTGTGTATTTGTTGTCGATACTGATGGCTCTGTGATTTAAAATGTGTATTGTTATTGAGGGAACTGGAAAGGATGTTTCAATATATAAATGTTTTTCTGCCTATTTGTCTTATAGTGTTTTGTGAAATGACATGTATATGGGAATATAATGAGTCCCAAAAGATGTGCTAGTTAAGTGAATTGGACCTTCTGAATTCTCCCTCAGTGTACCCGAACAGGTGGCGGAAGGTGGCGACGAGGGGATTTTCACAGTAACTTCATTGCGGTATTAATGAGAGCCTACTTGTTACAGTAATATAGATTATGATTTGAGCTGATGAAATAGCCTAGAATTTTGACTACAATGGGCACCAATTGTATTGTACAAGTCATTTATCCGGTGCAATTATAAGAAACAACATAATGCTGAAATCTCCTGATGGTTTTTGCTATGTCATTCCATCTTCCAACAGTATCAAATGATTAATATTTGAATTGCTGCATAAGTGTGATATTGTGTGCTCACCGCTTGTTGATGGGAGTGACGTAGTGAATGTCGACTCTGCAGTTGTTGATCCTTCAGTCGAGCCCACTGTCGATGTTGATGCTGTTTCACTTGTTGCGGGTGGAGATGATGGGGAGGTCAGTGCTGCTGTGGTTATCTGTGTGCTTGTAGTTGATGATTCTGCCACTATGAAAGAGGTAATGATTTTATTCAGTTAAATAGGGAGCATAGGTAATTTATTATAATTTTACCGCATCGCATGTCCTTTATAAATTGTTCATACTCATGTCTAATGGGCTTCACTAAGTAATTTAATGGGCTTTGTTATTTACTGACGTATAGTTGCAAGAATTTATTTTATGATTTGTTCCTGGACGTGGGCATCGCAGGCTGTGCCAGCATTCATTGTCCATTCCATGAAGGGACATTTAAGGGTTAACCACATTGCTTTGTGTCGGGAGTCACATGTAAGTCAGACTAGCTGAGGACGGCATATATTCTTCCCCGACAGATATTATTGAACCAGATGGGTTTTTCGGACAATCTGTTTGTGGTCATCGTTTGACTTTAAATTTCAGACTTTTAAAATTTAAGTGTCCCCACATGCAGTGGTGGGATTTGAACTAGGGTCCCAGAAAATGACTTTTGGTTTCTGGGTTATTAGTCCAGTGTAAACATCACTGTGCTATTTCCTCCCTGGGAGACATGAGCACTAGATTGGGCCATGTATAATTATAGCCAAGAAAATAATATATTATTTTTGTACTGCCTTTATGTGTTTCTAACTACAAGTAGATTTTCAGGACTAAGAATGGGATACGTGCAACGAGTGTTTTCGGTTACTCACCATTTGTTGATGGGGGTGGTGTAGTGCCTGTTGTTGCTTCAGGAGTTGATGCTTCGGTGGATCTCACTCTAGGTGTTAGCGCTGTTGTAATAGTTGAGATAGAAGTTGATACTGTGCTTTGTGCTGCTGTGGATGTCTCAGTAGTAACAGCTGAAGATTCCTCTACTGGTGTGAACATAGGTGACAGACTTAGAATTTGCTTAAAAAGCAAGGAAAGACACAGAACATATTTACCCCCAAAATCAGCTTCCTTGAGCTCCCATGTCATGGATTTTCCTGACATGACCTAGGCATTTTTGAGCAAAATGAATGAGCAAATTTCATCTCCACATTTTTCTACTTGGGACAATTGTGGTCAGCCACATGCTGTACTCCTTTGACAATGTTCAGTGAAGTGTTTCTAAACTTGGAGTTGGTAGATCGAATGGAAATGTTAGAATTGATCAGGTAGCACTCGCATGTTCATCAGTTGTTCAAGGAAGAGACGTGATTGATGCTTCTGGAGTTGTCAGTGTTTCTGTTGAGTTCAGTGCAGTTATTGTTGCAATTGCACATGTTGAAGATGGAGCTGGTTGTACTGTGGTGGATGTCTGTAGGTTTGCTGTTGACAATTCTGTTGCAGAGGCTTAAATGTCTGTCAGTCTTATAGAGGTATATGACCTATCTGGCAGACGGTCCAAGCATTATAGCTGACAAATCCACATTCTTAACATGATATAAAGTGCGACTAACGAATGGTCTTGTTGTAAAGCAGAAATCAGAAATTGGAATTTGCATGTTATTCTACTCTGCATATTGATAGCCAAAATCATGCCATATTCTTCTGTTAAATTTCACTTATGTATTTTTATACTAGCAGTTGGCGAAACAGGGCAGAATATTAGAACTGAACAGAGAGCTCTCAGACTCACCACTTGTTGAACTTATTGATGTTGTTATAGTTATTGCTTCAGTTGTCGATGATTCAATGGAGCTTGCTTCAGAAGTTGTTGCTGTTGTACCTGGTGAGGGAGGTGCTAACGTAGATGTTGGTGCTTCAGTGGAAGTCTGTCTATTTGTTGTCGATACTGATGGTTCTGTGATTTTAAAAGTGTATATTGTCATTGAGGGAACTGGAAAGGATGTTTCAATATATAAATGTTTTTATGCATATTTGTCTTGTAGTGTTTTGTGAAATGACATGTATACGGGAATATAACAAGTCCCAAAAGACGTGCTTGTTAAGTGAATTGGACCTTCTGAATTCTCCCTCAGTGTACCTGAACAGGTGTGGGGGGGGGGGGGGGGCAACGAAGGGATTTTCACAGTAACTTAATTGCGGTTTAATGTAAGCCTACTTGTTACAGTAATAGATTATGATTATCGCTAAATAAATTTGCATAGAATTTTGACTACAATGGGCACCAATATTATTTTACATGTCATTTATCCGGTGCAATTATAAGAAACAACATAATGCTGAAATCTCCTGATGGTTTTTGCTATGTACTTCCATTTTCCAGCAGTTTCAAATGATTAATATTTGAATTGCTGTATAAGTGTGATTTTGTGTACTCACCACTTGTTGATGGGAGTGACGTAGTGTATGTCGACTCTGCAGTTGTAGATCCTTGAGTAGAGCCCACTGTCGATGTTGATGCTGTTTCACTTGTTGCGGGTGGAGATGATGGGGAGGTCAGTGCTGCTGTGGTTATCTGTGTGCTTGTATTTAATGATTCTGCCGCTATTATTTAAAGAGGTAATGATTTTATTCAGTTAAATAGGGAGCATGGGTAATATATTATAATTTTTCCACACCACATGTTGTTTATATCTTCTTCATACCCATGTCGAATGGGCTTCACGATGTAATTTAATGAGGCTTTGTAATTTACCTGACGTACACCAGCAATAATATTTTTGTTATTTGTTCATGGATGTGGGCATCGTAAGCTGTGCCAGCATTCATTACCCATCACATGAAGGGACGTTTAAGGGACATTGCTTTGTGTCTGGAGTCACATGTTGGTCAGACGAGGTGAGGACAGCATATTTCCTTCCCTGACGGAAATTATTGAACCAGATGGGTTTTTCGGACAATCGTTTTGTGGTCATCTTTTGACTTTGAATTCCAGACTTCAAAAAATTAAATTCTAAATTTCCACACCTGCAGTGCTGGGATTTGAACAAGGGCCCCAGAAAATGTTTTTGGGTTTCTGGATTATGAGTACAGAGTGAACATCACTAAGCTATTTCCTCCCTGGCAGAGATGAGCACTAGATTTTTCCATGTATAATTATAGCCAAGAACATAATAAAATATTATTCTTATAGGGTATTTATGTGTTTCTAACTACGAGTAGATTTTCAGGAGTGAGAATGGGATTGGGCAACGAGTGTTTTCGGTTACTCACCACTTGTTGATGGGGGTGCTGTGGTGCCTGTTGTTGCTTCAGTAGTTGATGCTTCAGTGGAGCTCACTAGAGTGTTAGCGCTGTTGTAATAGTTGAGATAGAGGTTGATGCTGTGCTTTGTACTGCTGTGGATATCTCAGTAGTAACAGCTGAAGATTCCTCTACTGGTATGAACATAGGTGACAGACTTAGAAGTTGTATAAAAAGCAAGGAAAGACACAGAAAGTATTTAGTCCAAAAATCAGCTTCCTTGAGCTCGCATGTCATGGATATTACGAATGTAACCTGGGCATTCTTATGCAAAGTGAATGAGCAAATTTCATCTGCACATTATTCTACTTGGGGCAATTGTGGTCAACCACATGCTATACTCATTTAACAATCTTCAGTGAAGTGTTTCTACACTTGGACTTGTTAGATTGAATGGAAATGGTAGAACTGATCAGGTATCACCTGCATGCTCACCACTTGTAGAAGGGGGAGATGTTGTGATTGATGCTTCTGGAGTTGTCAATGTTTCTATGGAGTTCAGTGCAGTTATTGTTGCCATTGTACTTATTCAGGGTGGAGCTGATACAACAGCTTGTACTGTGGTGGATGTATGTATGTTTGCTGTTGAACGTAATGTTGCAGAGGCTTAAGTGTGTGACAGTCTTATAGCGATATATGACATATCTGGCAGACGATTCAAGCATTGTAGCTGAAAATTCAGCTTCTTCACGTGATATTACGTTCGACTAACAAATGGCATTGTTGAAAAGCAAAAATCAGAAATTGGAATTTGCATGTTATTCTACTCTGCATATTGATAGCCAAAATCATGCCATATTCTTATGTTAAATTTCAATTTGTGTTTTTATACTTGCAGTGGGCGAATATTAGAACTGAACAGAGAACACTCATACTCACCACTTGTTGAACTTATTGATGTTGTTATGGTTGTTGCTTCAGGTGTCGATGATTCAATGGAGTTTGCTTCAGAAGTTGTTGCTGTTGTACTTGGTGAGGGAGGTGCTGATGTAGATGTTGGTGCTTCAGTGGAAGTCTGTGTATTTGTTGTCGATACTGATGGCTCTGTTTTTTAAAAAGTGTACGCTGTTATTCAGGGAACTGGAAAGAATGGATCAATATGTTTCTATTCATATTAGTCTTATTGTTTTTTGTGAAATGTCACCTATACGGGAATAAAATGAGTTCCGAACGATGTGCCTGTGAAGGGATTGGACGTTCTGAATTCTCCCTCAGTTTACCCAGACAGGCGCCGGAATGTGGCGACTAGGGGATTTTCACAGTAACTTAATTGCAGTATTGATATAAGCCTACTTGTTACAGTAATATACATTATGATTATCGCTGAGAAAATAGCCTGGACTTTTGACTGTAATTGGAACCAATTGTATTTTTCATATCATTTATCCCGTGCAATTAAAGGAAACAACATGCTGCTGCAATCTCCTGATTCGTTTAGCTATGTACTACCATCTTGCAGCTGTTCCAAATGATTAATATTTGAATTGCTGCATAAGTGTGATTTTGTGTGCTCACCACTTGTTGATGGGAGTGACGTAGTGTATGTCAACTCTTCAGTTGTTGATCCTTGAGTAGAGCCCACTGTCGATGTTGATGCTGTTTCACTTGTTGCGGGTGGAGATGATGGGGAGGTCAGTGCTGCTGTGGTTATCTGTGTGCTTGTAGTTGATGATTCTGCCGCTATTATTTAAAGAGGTAATGATTTTATTCAGTTAAATAGGGAGCATGGGTAATATATTATAATGTTTCCTACATCGCATGTCCTTTATATCTTGTTCATATTCATGTCTAATGGGCTTCACTAAGTAATTTAATGTGGCTTTGTTATTTACTGACGTACAGCAGCAATAATTTCTTTTTAATGATCTGTTCATGGACTTGGGCATCGCCGGCTGTGCCACCATTCATTGCCCATCCCAAGAAGTAACATTTAAGAGTTAGCCACATTGCTTTGTGTCTGGAGTCACATGTTGGTCAGACCAGCTGAGGACGGCATATTTCCTTCCCTGATGGACATTATTGAACCAGATTGTGTTGTTCCTCATGTCTTAATAGAACTCGTAGTCTCAAATGTGGAGAAGATGCTTTATTGTGAATTCGTTCTCTCTTCAGAACTTTACCTACGGCTACCTCAAATGCAACTAGCTGGTGTGTCTGTCCTGCTACCAGTTCTACCTTCCGTGAAGTGTGTCGTCACTTCCTGTCCCAGTCTATTTATATGGCTCTCCCGTGCTCCCTCTAGTGTTTGCTCAGTTGTATTGCATCTAGTTAACTTGTGATCACCAAATGGGTTTTTCGGAAATCGTTTTGTGGTCATCTTTTGACATTGAAATCCAGACTTTTAAAAATTAAATTTAAATTTCCCCACCTGCAGTGGTGGGATTTGAACCAGGGTCCCAAGAGAATGACTTTGGTATTCTGTATTACTAGCCCAGTGTAAACATCACCATACTATTTACTCCCTCGCAGAGATGAGCACTAGATTGTTCCATGTATCATTATAGCCAAGAACATCATAATATATTATGTTTATACTGCCTTTATGATGTTTCTAACTACGAGTAGTTTTTCAGAGAATGGGATAGGTGCAACGAGTGTTTTCGGTTACTCACCACTTGTTGATGGGGGTGCTGTGGTGCCTGTTGTTGCTTCAGTAGTTGATGCTTCAGTGGAGCTCACTCCAAGTGTTAGCGCTGTTGTAATAGTTGAGATAGTAGTTGATGCTGTGCTTTGTGCTGCTGTGGATGTCTCAGTAGTAACAGCTGAAGATTCCTCTACTGGTGTGAACATAGGTGACAGACTTAGAAGTTGTATAAAAAACAAGAAAAGACACAGAAAATATTTAGCCCAAAAATCAGCTTCCTTGAGCTCGCATGTCATGGATATTACGAATGTAACCTGGGCATTCTTAAGCAAAATGAATGAGCAAATATCATCTGCACATTATTCTACTTGGGGCAATTGTGGTCAACCACATGCTATACTTCTTTGACAATCTTCAGTGAAGTGTTTCTACACTTGGAGTTGTTAGAATAAATGGAAATGGTAGAACTGATCAGGTATCACTTGCATGCTCACCACTTGTAGAAGGGAGAGATGTTGTGATTGATGCTTCTGGAGTTGTCAATGTTTCTGTGGAATTCAGTGCAGTTATTGTTGCCATTGTACTTATTCAGGGTGGAGCAGATGTAACAGCTTGTACTGTGGTGGATGTCTGTATGTTTGAGGTTGACTGTTCTGTTGCAGAGGCTTAAGTGTGTGACAGTCTTATAGAGGTCTATGACATATCTGGCAGAAGATTCAAACATTATAGCTGAAAATTCAGCTTCTTCACGTGATATTACGTTCGACTAACAAATGGCGTTGTTGCAAAGCAGAAATCCGAAATTGGAATTTGCCTGTTATTCTACTCTGCATATTGACAGACAAAATCATGCCATATTCTTCTGTTAAATTTCAATTATGTGTTTTTATACTTGCAGTCGGTGAAACAGTTCAGAATATTAGAACTGAACAGAGAACACTCATACTCACCACTTGTTGAACTTATTGATGTTGTTATGGTTGTTGCTTCAGTTGTCGATGTTTCAATGGAGCTTGCTTCAGAAATTGTTGCTGTTGTACTTGGTGAGGGAGGTGCTGATGTAGATGTTGGTGCTTCAGTGGAAGTCTGTGTATTTGTTGTCGATACTGATGGCTCTGTTTTTTAAAAAGTGTACGCTGTTATTGAGGGAACTGGAAAGGATTGATCAATATATACATGTTTCTATTCATATTAGTCTGATTGTTTTTTGTGAAATGACATGTACACGGGAATATAATGAGTTCCGAAAGACGTGCCTTGAAGGGAATTGGACGTTCTGAATTCTCCCTCAGTTTACCCAGACAGGCGCCGGGGTGTGGCAACTACGGGATTTTCACAGTAACGTCATTGCAGAATTGATATCCGCCTACTTGTTACAGTAATATACATTATGATTATCGCTGAGAAAATAGCCTGGACTTTTGACTGTAATTGGAACCAATTGTATTTTTCATATCATTTATCGGGTGCAATTAAAGGAATCAACATGCTGCTGCAATCTCCTGATTCGTTTTGCAATGTACTACCATCTTGCAGCAGTTTCAAATGATTAATATTTGAATTGCTGCATTAGTTTGATATTGTGTGCTCACCACTTGTTGATGGGAGTGACGTAGTGTATGTCAACTCTTCAGTTGTTGATCCTTGAGTAGAGCCCACTGTCGATGTTGATGCTGTTTCACTTGTTGCGGGTGGAGATGATGGGGAGGTCAGTGCTGCTGTGGTTATCTGTGTGCTTGTAGTTGATGATTCTGCCGCTATTATTTAAAGAGGTAATGATTTTATTCAGTTAAATAGGGAGCATGGGTAATATATTATAATGTTTCCACATCGCATGTCCTTTATATCTTGTTCATATTCATGTCTAATGGGCTTCACTAAGTAATTTAATGTGGCTTTGTTATTTACTGACGTACAGCAGCAATAATTTCTTTTTAATGATCTGTTCATGGACTTGGGCATCGCCGGCTGTGCCACCATTCATTGCCCATCCCACGAAGTAACATTTAAGAGTTAGCCACATTGCCTTGTGTCTGGAGTCACATGTTGGTCAGACCAGCTGAGGATGGCATATTTCCTTCCCTGATGGACATTATTGAACCAGATTGTGTTGTTCCTCATGTCTTAATAGAACTCGTAGTCTCAAATGTGGAGAAGATGCTTTATTGTGAATTCGTTCTCTCTTCAGAACTTTACCTACGGCTACCTCAAATGCAACTAGCTGGTGTGTCTGTCCTGCTACCAGTTCTACCTTCCGTGAAGTGTGTCGTCACTTCCTGTCCCAGTCTATTTATATGGCTCTCCCGTGCTCCCTCTAGTGTTTGCTCAGTTGTATTGCATCTAGTTAACTTGTGATCACCAAACAGATGGGTTTTTCGGAAATCGTTTTGTGGTCATCTTTTGACATTGAAATCCAGACTTTTAAAAATTAAATTTAAATTTCCCCACCTGCAGTGGTGGGATTTGAACCAGGGTCCCAAGAGAATGACTTTGGTATTCTGTATTACTAGCCCAGTGTAAACATCACCATACTATTTACTCCCTCGCAGAGATGAGCACTAGATTGTTCCATGTATCATTATAGCCAAGAACATCATAATATATTATGTTTATACTGCCTTTATGTGTTTCTCGCTACGAGTAGTTTTTCAGAGAATGGGATAGGTGCAACGAGTGTTTTCGGTTACTCACCACTTGTTGATGGGGGTGCTGTGGTGCCTGTTGTTGCTTCAGTAGTTGATGCTTCAGTGGAGCTCACTCCAAGTGTTAGCGCTGTTGTAATAGTTGAGATAGTAGTTGATGCTGTGCTTTGTGCTGCTGTGGATGTCTCAGTAGTAACAGCTGAAGATTCCTCTACTGGTGTGAACATAGGTGACAGACTTAGAAGTTGTATAAAACACAAGAAAAGACACAGAAAATATTTAGCCCAAAAATCAGCTTCATTGAGCTCGCATGTCATGGATATTACGAATGTAACCTGGGCATTGTTCAGCAAAATGAATGAGCAAATATCATCTGCACATTATTCTACTTGGGGCAATTGTGGTCAAACACATGCTATACTTCTTTGACAATCTTCAGTGAAGTGTTTCTACACTTGGAGTTGTTAGAATAAATGGAAATGGTAGAACTGATCAGGTATCACTCGCATGCTCACGCCTTGAAGAAGGGAGAGATGTTGTGATTGATGCTTCTGGAGTTGTCAATGTTTCTGTGGAATTCAGTGCAGTTATTGTTGCCATTGTACTTATTCAGGGTGGAGCAGATGTAACAGCTTGTACTGTGGTGGATGTCTGTATGTTTGAGGTTGACTGTTCTGTTGCAGAGGCTTAAGTGTGTGACAGTCTTATAGAGGTCTATGACATATCTGGCAGAAGATTCAAACATTATAGCTGAAAATTCAGCTTCTTCACGTGATATTACGTTCGACTAACAAATGGCGTTGTTGCAAAGCAGAAATCCGAAATTGGAATTTGCCTGTTATTCTACTCTGCATATTGACAGACAAAATCATGCCATATTCTTCTGTTAAATTTCAATTATGTGTTTTTATACTTGCAGTCGGTGAAACAGTTCAGAATATTAGAACTGAACAGAGAACACTCATACTCACCACTTGTTGAACTTATTGATGTTGTTATGGTTGTTGCTTCAGTTGTCGATGTTTCAATGGTGCTTGCTTCAGAAATTGTTGCTGTTGTACTTGGTGAGGGAGGTGCTGATGTAGATGTTGGTGCTTCAGTGGAAGTCTGTGTATTTGTTGTCGATACTGATGGCTCTGTTTTTTAAAAAGTGTACGCTGTTATTGAGGGAACTGGAAAGGATTGATCAATATATACATGTTTCTATTCATATTAGTCTTATTGTTTTTTGTGAAATGACATGTACACGGGAATATAATGAGTTCCGAAAGACGTGCCTTGAAGGGAATTGGACGTTCTGAATTCTCCCTCAGTTTACCCAGACAGGCGCCGGGGTGTGGCAACTACGGGATTTTCACAGTAACGTCATTGCAGAATTGATATCCGCCTACTTGTTACAGTAATATACATTATGATTATCGCTGAGAAAATAGCCTGGACTTTTGACTGTAATTGGAACCAATTGTATTTTTCATATCATTTATCGGGTGCAATTAAAGGAATCAACATGCTGCTGCAATCTCCTGATTCGTTTTGCAATGTACTACCATCTTGCAGCAGTTTCAAATGATTAATATTTGAATTGCTGCATTAGTTTGATATTGTGTGCTCACCACTTGTTGATGGGAGTGATGTAGTGTATGTCAACTCTTCAGTTGTTGCTCCTTGAGTAGAGCCCACTGTCGATGTTGATGCTGTTTCACTTGTTGCGGGTGGAGATGATGGGGAGGTCAGTGCTGCTGTGGTTATCTGTGTGCTTGTAGTTGATGATTCTGCCGCTATTATTTAAAGAGGTATTGCTTTTATTCAGTTAAATAGAGAGCATGAATAATATATTATAATTTTTCCACATCGCACGTCCTTTATATCTTGTTCATACTCATGTCTAATGGGCTTTACTAAGTAATTTAATGTGGCTTTGTTATTTACTGACGTACAGCTGCAAAAATTTTTTTTTAATGATTTGTTCATGGACTTGGGCATCGCAGGCTGCGCCAGCATTCATTGCCCATCCCATGAAGTAACATTTAAGAGTTAGCCACATTGCTTTGTTTCTGGATTCACATGTAGGTCAGACCAGGTGAGGACGGCATATTTCCTTCCCTATGGACATTATTCAACCAGATGGGTTTTTCGGAAATCGTTTTGTGGTCATCTTTTGACTTTGAAATCCAGACTTTTAAAAATTAAATTTAAATTTCCCCACCTGCAGTGGTCCCAAGAGAATGGCTTTGGTATTCTGTATTACTAGCCCAGTGTAAACATCACCATACTATTTACTCCCTCGCAGAGATGAGCACTAGATTGTTCCATGTATCATTATAGCCAAGAACATCATAATATATTATGTTTATACTGCCTTTATGTGTTTCTAACTACAAGTAGTTTTTCAGAGAATGGGATAGGTGCAACGAGTGTTTTCGGTTACTCACCACTTGTTGATGGGGGTGCTGTGGTGCCTGTTGTTGCTTCAGTAGTTGATGCTTCAGTGGAGCTCACTCCAAGTGTTAGCGCTGTTGTAATAGTTGAGATAGAAGTTGATGCTGTGCTTTGTGCTGCTGTGGATGTCTCAGTAGTAACAGTTGAAGATTCCTCTACTGGTTTGAACATTGGTGACAGATTTAGAAGTTGTATAAAAAGCAAGGAAAGGCACAGAAAATATTTAGCGCAGAAATCAGCTTCCTTGAGTTCGCGTGTCATAGATATTACAAATGTAACCTGGGCATTTTTAAACAAATTAAATGAGCAAATTTCATCTGCACATTATTCTACTTGGGGCAATTGTGGTCAACCACATGCTATACTTCTTTGACAATCTTCAGTGAAGTGTTTCTACACTTGGAGTTGTTAGAATAAATGGAAATGGTAGAACTGATCAGGTATCACTTGCATGCTCACCACTTGTAGAAGGGAGACATGTTGTGATTGATGCTTCTGGAGTTCTCAATGTTTCTGTGGAATTCAGTGCAGTTATTGTTGCCATTGTACTTATTCAGGGTGGAGCAGATGTAACAGCTTGTACTGTGGTGGATGTCTGTATGTTTGAGGTTGACTGTTCTGTTGCAGAGGCTTAAGTGTGTGACAGTCTTATAGAGGTCTATGACATATCTGGCAGAAGATTCAAACATTATAGCTGAAAATTCAGCTTCTTCACGTGATATTACGTTCGACTAACAAATGGCGTTGTTGCAAAGCAGAAATCCGAAATTGGAATTTGCCTGTTATTCTACTCTGCATATTGACAGACAAAATCATGCCATATTCTTCTGTTAAATTTCAATTATGTGTTTTTATACTTGCAGTCGGTGAAACAGTTCAGAATATTAGAACTGAACAGAGAACACTCATACTCACCACTTGTTGAACTTATTGATGTTGTTATGGTTGTTGCTTCAGTTGTCGATGTTTCAATGGTGCTTGCTTCAGAAATTGTTGCTGTTGTACTTGGTGAGGGAGGTGCTGATGTAGATGTTGGTGCTTCAGTGGAAGTCTGTGTATTTGTTGTCGATACTGATGGCTCTGTTTTTTAAAAAGTGTACGCTGTTATTGAGGGAACTGGAAAGGATTGATCAATATATACATGTTTCTATTCATATTAGTCTTATTGTTTTTTGTGAAATGACATGTACACGGGAATATAATGAGTTCCGAAAGACGTGCCTTGAAGGGAATTGGACGTTCTGAATTCTCCCTCAGTTTACCCAGACAGGCGCCGGGGTGTGGCAACTACGGGATTTTCACAGTAACGTCATTGCAGAATTGATATCCGCCTACTTGTTACAGTAATATACATTATGATTATCGCTGAGAAAATAGCCTGGACTTTTGACTGTAATTGGAACCAATTGTATTTTTCATATCATTTATCGGGTGCAATTAAAGGAATCAACATGCTGCTGCAATCTCCTGATTCGTTTTGCAATGTACTACCATCTTGCAGCAGTTTCAAATGATTAATATTTGAATTGCTGCATTAGTTTGATATTGTGTGCTCACCACTTGTTGATGGGAGTGATGTAGTGTATGTCAACTCTTCAGTTGTTGCTCCTTGAGTAGAGCCCACTGTCGATGTTGATGCTGTTTCACTTGTTGCGGGTGGAGATGATGGGGAGGTCAGTGCTGCTGTGGTTATCTGTGTGCTTGTAGTTGATGATTCTGCCGCTATTATTTAAAGAGGTATTGCTTTTATTCAGTTAAATAGAGAGCATGAATAATATATTATAATTTTTCCACATCGCACGTCCTTTATATCTTGTTCATACTCATGTCTAATGGGCTTTACTAAGTAATTTAATGTGGCTTTGTTATTTACTGACGTACAGCTGCAAAAATTTTTTTTAATGATTTGTTCATGGACTTGGGCATCGCAGGCTGCGCCAGCATTCATTGCCCATCCCATGAATTAACATTTAAGAGTTAGCCACATTGCTTTGTTTCTGGATTCACATGTAGGTCAGACCAGGTGAGGACGGCATATTTCCTTCCCTATGGACATTATTCAACCAGATGGGTTTTTCGGAAATCGTTTTGTGGTCATCTTTTGACTTTGAAATCCAGACTTTTAAAAATTAAATTTAAATTTCCCCACCTGCAGTGGTCCCAAGAGAATGGCTTTGGTATTCTGTATTACTAGCCCAGTGTAAACATCACCATACTATTTACTCCCTCGCAGAGATGAGCACTAGATTGTTCCATGTATCATTATAGCCAAGAACATCATAATATATTATGTTTATACTGCCTTTATGTGTTTCTAACTACGAGTAGTTTTTCAGAGAATGGGATAGGTGCAACGAGTGTTTTCGGTTACTCACCACTTGTTGATGGGGGTGCTGTGGTGCCTGTTGTTGCTTCAGTAGTTGATGCTTCAGTGGAGCTCACTCCAAGTGTTAGCGCTGTTGTAATAGTTGAGATAGAAGTTGATGCTGTGCTTTGTGCTGCTGTGGATGTCTCAGTAGTAACAGTTGAAGATTCCTCTACTGGTTTGAACATTGGTGACAGATTTAGAAGTTGTATAAAAAGCAAGGAAAGGCACAGAAAATATTTAGCGCAGAAATCAGCTTCCTTGAGTTCGCGTGTCATAGATATTACGAATGTAACCTGGGCATTTTTAAACAAATTAAATGAGCAAATTTCATCTGCACATTATTCTACTTGGGGCAATTGTGGTCAACCACATGCTATACTTCTTTGACAATCTTCAGTGAAGTGTTTCTACACTTGGAGTTGTTAGAATAAATGGAAATGGTAGAACTGATCAGGTATCACTTGCATGCTCACCACTTGTAGAAGGGAGAGATGTTGTGATTGATGCTTCTGGAGTTGCTCAATGTTTCTGTGGAATTCAGTGCAGTTATTGTTGCCATTGTACTTATTCAGGGTGGAGCAGATGTAACAGCTTGTACTGTGGTGGATGTCTGTATGTTTGAGGTTGACTGTTCTGTTGCAGAGGCTTAAGTGTGTGACAGTCTTATAGAGGTCTATGACATATCTGGCAGAAGATTCAAACATTATAGCTGAAAATTCAGCTTCTTCACGTGATATTACGTTCGACTAACAAATGGCGTTGTTGCAAAGCAGAAATCCGAAATTGGAATTTGCCTGTTATTCTACTCTGCATATTGACAGACAAAATCATGCCATATTCTTCTGTTAAATTTCAATTATGTGTTTTTATACTTGCAGTCGGTGAAACAGTTCAGAATATTAGAACTGAACAGAGAACACTCATACTCACCACTTGTTGAACTTATTGATGTTGTTATGGTTGTTGCTTCAGTTGTCGATGTTTCAATGGTGCTTGCTTCAGAAATTGTTGCTGTTGTACTTGGTGAGGGAGGTGCTGATGTAGATGTTGGTGCTTCAGTGGAAGTCTGTGTATTTGTTGTCGATACTGATGGCTCTGTTTTTTAAAAAGTGTACGCTGTTATTGAGGGAACTGGAAAGGATTGATCAATATATACATGTTTCTATTCATATTAGTCTTATTGTTTTTTGTGAAATGACATGTACACGGGAATATAATGAGTTCCGAAAGACGTGCCTTGAAGGGAATTGGACGTTCTGAATTCTCCCTCAGTTTACCCAGACAGGCGCCGGGGTGTGGCAACTACGGGATTTTCACAGTAACGTCATTGCAGAATTGATATCCGCCTACTTGTTACAGTAATATACATTATGATTATCGCTGAGAAAATAGCCTGGACTTTTGACTGTAATTGGAAACAATTGTATTTTTCATATCATTTATCGGGTGCAATTAAAGGAATCAACATGCTGCTGCAATCTCCTGATTCGTTTTGCAATGTACTACCATCTTGCAGCAGTTTCAAATGATTAATATTTGAATTGCTGCATTAGTTTGATATTGTGTGCTCACCACTTGTTGATGGGAGTGATGTAGTGTATGTCAACTCTTCAGTTGTTGCTCCTTGAGTAGAGCCCACTGTCGATGTTGATGCTGTTTCACTTGTTGCGGGTGGAGATGATGGGGAGGTCAGTGCTGCTGTGGTTATCTGTGTGCTTGTAGTTGATGATTCTGCCGCTATTATTTAAAGAGGTATTGCTTTTATTCAGTTAAATAGAGAGCATGAATAATATATTATAATTTTTCCACATCGCACGTCCTTTATATCTTGTTCATACTCATGTCTAATGGGCTTACTAAGTAATTTAATGTGGCTTTGTTATTTACTGACGTACAGCTGCAAAAATTTTTTTTAATGATTTGTTCATGGACTTGGGCATCGCAGGCTGCGCCAGCATTCATTGCCCATCCCATGAAGTAACATTTAAGAGTTAGCCACATTGCTTTGTCTCTGGATTCACATGTAGGTCAGACCAGGTGAGGACGGCATATTTCCTTCCCTATGGACATTATTCAACCAGATGGGTTTTTCGGAAATCGTTTTGTGGTCATCTTTTGACTTTGAAATCCAGACTTTTAAAAATTAAATTTAAATTTCCCCACCTGCAGTGGTCCCAAGAGAATGGCTTTGGTATTCTGTATTACTAGCCCAGTGTAAACATCACCATACTATTTACTCCCTCGCAGAGATGAGCACTAGATTGTTCCATGTATCATTATAGCCAAGAACGTCATAATATATTATGTTTATACTGCCTTTATGTGTTTCTAACTACGAGTAGTTTTTCAGAGAATGGGATAGGTGCAACGAGTGTTTTCGGTTACTCACCACTTGTTGATGGGGGTGCTGTGGTGCCTGTTGTTGCTTCAGTAGTTGATGCTTCAGTGGAGCTCACTCCAAGTGTTAGCGCTGTTGTAATAGTTGAGATAGAAGTTGATGCTGTGCTTTGTGCTGCTGTGGATGTCTCAGTAGTAACAGTTGAAGATTCCTCTACTGGTTTGAACATTGGTGACAGATTTAGAAGTTGTATAAAAAGCAAGGAAAGGCACAGAAAATATTTAGCGCAGAAATCAGCTTCCTTGAGTTCGCGTGTCATAGATATTACAAATGTAACCTGGGCATTTTTAAGCAAAATAAATGAGCAAATTTCATCTGCACATTATTCTACTTGGGGCAATTGTGGTCAACCACATGCTATACTTCTTTGACAATCTTCAGTGAAGTGTTTCTACACTTGGAGTTGTTAGAATAAATGGAAATGGTAGAACTGATCAGGTATCACTTGCATGCTCACCACTTGTAGAAGGGAGAGATGTTGTGATTGATGCTTCTGGAGTTCTCAATGTTTCTGTGGAATTCAGTGCAGTTATTGTTGCCATTGTACTTATTCAGGGTGGAGCAGATGTAACAGCTTGTACTGTGGTGGATGTCTGTATGTTTGAGGTTGACTGTTCTGTTGCAGAGGCTTAAGTGTGTGACAGTCTTATAGAGGTCTATGACATATCTGGCAGAAGATTCAAACATTATAGCTGAAAATTCAGCTTCTTCACGTGATATTACGTTCGACTAACAAATGGCGTTGTTGCAAAGCAGAAATCCGAAATTGGAATTTGCCTGTTATTCTACTCTGCATATTGATAGCCAAAATCATGCCATATTCTTCTGTTAAATTTCAATTATGTGTTTTTATACTTGCAGTCGGTGAAACAGTTCAGAATATTAGAACTGAACAGAGAACACTCATACTCACCACTTGTTGAACTTATTGATGTTGTTATGGTTGTTGCTTCAGGTGTCGATGTTACAATGGTGCTTGCTTCAGAATTGTTGCTGTTGTACTTGGTGAGGGAGGTGCTGATGTAGATGTTGGTGCTTCAGTGGAAGTCTGTGTATTTGTTGTCGATACTGATGGCTCTGTGTTTTAAAAAGTGTACGCTGTTATTGAGGGAACTGGAAAGGATTGATCAATATATACATGTTTCTATTCATATTAGTCTTATTGTTTTTTGTGAAATGACATGTACACGGGAATATAATGAGTTCCGAAAGACGTGCCTTGAAGGGAATTGGACGTTCTGAATTCTCCCTCAGTTTACCCAGACAGGCGCCGGGGTGTGGCAACTACGGGATTTTCACAGTAACGTCATTGCAGAATTGATATCCGCCTACTTGTTACAGTAATATACATTATGATTATCGCTGAGAAAATAGCCTGGACTTTTGACTGTAATTGGAACCAATTGTATTTTTCATATCATTTATCGGGTGCAATTAAAGGAATCAACATGCTGCTGCAATCTCCTGATTCGTTTTGCAATGTACTACCATCTTGCAGCAGTTTCAAATGATTAATATTTGAATTGCTGCATTAGTTTGATATTGTGTGCTCACCACTTGTTGATGGGAGTGATGTAGTGTATGTCAACTCTTCAGTTGTTGCTCCTTGAGTAGAGCCCACTGTCGATGTTGATGCTGTTTCACTTGTTGCGGGTGGAGATGATGGGGAGGTCAGTGCTGCTGTGGTTATCTGTGTGCTTGTAGTTGATGATTCTGCCGCTATTATTTAAAGAGGTATTGCTTTTATTCAGTTAAATAGAGAGCATGAATAATATATTATAATTTTTCCACATCGCACGTCCTTTATATCTTGTTCATACTCATGTCTAATGGGCTTTACTAAGTAATTTAATGTGGCTTTGTTATTTACTGACGTACAGCTGCAAAAATTTTTTTTTAATGATTTGTTCATGGACTTGGGCATCGCAGGCTGCACCAGCATTCATTGCCCATCCCATGAAGTAACATTTAAGAGTTAGCCACATTGCTTTGTTTCTGGATTCACATGTAGGTCTGACCAGGTGAGGACGGCATATTTCCTTCCCTATGGACATTATTCAACCAGATGGGTTTTTCGGAAATCGTTTTGTGGTCATCTTTTGACTTTGAAATCCAGACTTTTAAAAATTAAATTTAAATTTCCCCACCTGCAGTGGTCCCAAGAGAATGACTTTGGTATTCTGTATTACTAGCCCAGTGTAACATTACCATACTATTTACTCCCTCGCAGAGATGAGCACTAGATTGTTCCATGTATCATTATAGCCAAGAACATCATAATATATTATGTTTATACTGCCTTTATGTGTTTCTAACTACGAGTAGTTTTTCAGAGAATGGGATAGGTGCAACGAGTGTTTTCGGTTACTCACCACTTGTTGATGGGGGTGCTGTGGTGCCTGTTGTTGCTTCAGTAGTTGATGCTTCAGTGGAGCTCACTCCAAGTGTTGGCGCTGTTGTAATAGTTGAGATAGTAGTTGATGCTGTGCTTTGTGCTGCTGTGGATGTCTCAGTAGTAACAGCTGAAGATTCCTCTACTGGTGTGAACATAGGTGACAGACTTAGAAGTTGTATAAAAAACAAGAAAAGACACAGAAAATATTTAGCCCAAAAATCAGCTTCCTTGAGCTCGCATGTCATGGATATTACGAATGTAACCTGGGCATTTTTAAGCAAAATAAATGAGCAAATTTCATCTGCACATTATTCTACTTGGGGCAATTGTGGTCAACCACATGCTATACTTCTTTGACAATCTTCAGTGAAGTGTTTCTACACTTGGAGTTGTTAGAATAAATGGAAATGGTAGAACTGATCAGGTATCACTTGCATGCTCACCACTTGTAGAAGGGAGAGATGTTGTGATTGATGCTTCTGGAGTTCTCAATGTTTCTGTGGAATTCAGTGCAGTTATTGTTGCCATTGTACTTATTCAGGGTGGAGCAGATGTAACAGCTTGTACTGTGGTGGATGTCTGTATGTTTGAGGTTGACTGTTCTGTTGCAGAGGCTTAAGTGTGTGACAGTCTTATAGAGGTCTATGACATATCTGGCAGAAGATTCAAACATTATAGCTGAAAATTCAGCTTCTTCACGTGATATTACGTTCGACTAACAAATGGCGTTGTTGCAAAGCAGAAATCCGAAATTGGAATTTGCCTGTTATTCTACTCTGCATATTGATAGCCAAAATCATGCCATATTATTCTGTTAAATTTCAATTATGTGTTTTTATACTTGCAGTCGGTGAAACAGTTCAGAATATTAGAACTGAACAGAGAACACTCATACTCACCACTTGTTGAACTTATTGATGTTGTTATGGTTGTTGCTTCAGGTGTCGATGTTACAATGGTGCTTGCTTCAGAAATTGTTGCTGTTGTACTTGGTGAGGGAGGTGCTGATGTAGATGTTGGTGCTTCAGTGGAAGTCTGTGTATTTGTTGTCGATACTGATGGCTCTGTTTTTTAAAAAGTGTACGCTGTTATTGAGGGAACTGGAAAGGATTGATCAATATATACATGTTTCTATTCATATTAGTCTTATTGTTTTTTGTGAAATGACATGTACACGGGAATATAATGAGTTCCGAAAGACGTGCCTTGAAGGGAATTGGACGTTCTGAATTCTCCCTCAGTTTACCCAGACAGGCGCCGGGGTGTGGCAACTACGGGATTTTCACAGTAACGTCATTGCAGAATTGATATCCGCCTACTTGTTACAGTAATATACATTATGATTATCGCTGAGAAAATAGCCTGGACTTTTGACTGTAATTGGAACCAATTGTATTTTTCATATCATTTATCGGGTGCAATTAAAGGAATCAACATGCTGCTGCAATCTCCTGATTCGTTTTGCAATGTACTACCATCTTGCAGCAGTTTCAAATGATTAATATTTGAATTGCTGCATTAGTTTGATATTGTGTGCTCACCACTTGTTGATGGGAGTGATGTAGTGTATGTCAACTCTTCAGTTGTTGCTCCTTGAGTAGAGCCCACTGTCGATGTTGATGCTGTTTCACTTGTTGCGGGTGGAGATGATGGGGAGGTCAGTGCTGCTGTGGTTATCTGTGTGCTTGTAGTTGATGATTCTGCCGCTATTATTTAAAGAGGTATTGCTTTTATTCAGTTAAATAGAGAGCATGGATAATATATTATAATTTTTCCACATCGCATGTCCTTTATATCTTGTTCATACTCATGTCTAATGGGCTTCACTAAGTAATTTAATGTGGCTTTGTTATTTACTGACGTACAGCTGCAATAATTTTTTTTTAATGATTTGTTCATGGACTTGGGCATCGCAGGCTGTGCCAGCATTCATTGCCCATCCCATGAAGTAACATTTAAGAGTTAGCCACATTGCTTTGTGTCTGGATTCACATGTAGGTCGGACCAGGTGAGGACGGCATATTTCCTTCCCTATGGACATTATTCAACCAGATGGGTTTTTCGGAAATCGTTTTGTGGTCATCTTTTGACATTGAAATCCAGACTTTTAAAAATTAAATTTAAATTTCCCCACCTGCAGTGGTGGGATTTGAACCAGGGTCCCAAGAGAATGACTTTGGTATTCTGTATTACTAGCCCAGTGTAAACATCACCATACTATTTACTCCCTCGCAGAGATGAGCACTAGATTGTTCCATGTATCATTATAGCCAAGAACATCATAATATATTATGTTTATACTGCCTTTATGTGTTTCTAACTACGAGTAATTTTTCAGAGAATGGGATAGGTGCAACGAGTGTTTTCGGTTACTCACCACTTGTTGATGGGGGTGCTGTGGTGCCTGTTGTTGCTTCAGTAGTTGATGCTTCAGTGGAGCTCACTCCAAGTGTTAGCGCTGTTGTAATAGTTGAGATAGTAGTTGATGCTGTGCTTTGTGCTGCTGTGGATGTCTCAGTAGTAACAGCTGAAGATTCCTCTACTGGTGTGAACATAGGTGACAGACTTAGAAGTTGTATAAAAAACAAGAAAAGACACAGAAAATATTTAGCCCAAAAATCAGCTTCCTTGAGCTCGCATGTCATGGATATTACGAATGTAACCTGGGCATTCTTAAGCAAAATGAATGATCAAATTTCATCTGCACATTATTCTACTTGGGGCAATTGTGGTCAACCACATGCTATACTTCTTTGACAATCTTCAGTGAAGTGTTTCTACACTTGGAGTTGTTAGAATAAATGGAAATGGTAGAACTGATCAGGTATCACTTGCATGCTCACCACTTGTAGAAGGGAGAGATGTTGTGATTGATGCTTCTGGAGTTGTCAATGTTTCTGTGGAATTCAGTGCAGTTATTGTTGCCATTGTACTTATTCAGGGTGGAGCAGATGTAACAGCTTGTACTGTGGTGGATGTCTGTATGTTTGAGGTTGACTGTTCTGTTGCAGAGGCTAAAGTGTGTGACAGTCTTATAGAGGTCTATGACATATCTGGCAGAAGATTCAAACATTATAGCTGAAAATTCAGCTTCTTCACGTGATATTACGTTCGACTAACAAATGGCGTTGTTTCAAAGCAGAAATCAGAAATTGCAATTTGCCTGTTATTCTACTCTGCATATTGATATCCAAAATCATGCCATATTATTCTGTTAAATTTCAATTATGTGTTTTTATACTTGCAGTCGGTGAAACAGTTCAGAATATTAGAACTGAACAGAGAACACTCATACTCACCACTTGTTGAACTTATTGATGTTGTTATGGTTGTTGCTTCAGTTGTCGATGATTCAATGGAGCTTGCTTCAGAAGTTGTTGCTGTTGTACTTGGTGAGGGAGGTGCTGATGTAGATGTTGGTGCTTCAGTGGAAGTCTGTGTATTTGTTGTCGATACTGATGGCTCTGTTTTTTAAAAAGTGTACGCTGTTATTGAGGGAACTGGAAAGGATTGATCAATATATACATGTTTCTATTCATATTAGTCTTATTGTTTTTTGTGAAATGACATGTACACGGGAATATAATGAGTTCCGAAAGACGTGCCTTGAAGGGAATTGGACGTTCTGAATTCTCCCTCAGTTTACCCAGACAGGCGCCGGGGTGTGGCAACTACGGGATTTTCACAGTAACTTCATTGCAGAATTGATATCCGCCTACTTGTTACAGTAATATACATTATGATTATCGCTGAGAAAATAGCCTGGACTTTTGACTGTAATTGGAAACAATTGTATTTTTCATATCATTTATCGGGTGCAATTAAAGGAATCAACATGCTGCTGCAATCTCCTGATTCGTTTTGCAATGTACTACCATCTTGCAGCAGTTTCAAATGATTAATATTTGAATTGCTGCATTAGTTTGATATTGTGTGCTCACCACTTGTTGATGGGAGTGACGTAGTGTATGTCAACTCTTCAGTTGTTGATCCTTGAGTAGAGCCCACTGTCGATGTTGATGCTGTTTCACTTGTTGCGGGTGGAGATGATGGGGAGGTCAGTGCTGCTGTGGTTATCTGTGTGCTTGTAGTTGATGATTCTGCCGCTATTATTTAAAGAGGTATTGCTTTTATTCAGTTAAATAGGGAGCATGGATAATATATTATAATTTTTCCACATTGCACGTCCTTTATATCTTGTTCATACTCATGTCTAATGGGCTTCACTAAGTAATTTAATGTGGCTTTGTTATTTACTGACGTACAGCTGCAATAATTTTTTTTTAATGATTTGTTCATGGACTTGGGCATCGCAGGCTGTGCCAGCATTCATTGCCCATCCCATGAAGTAACATTTAAGAGTTAGCCACGTTGCTTTGTGTCTGGATTCACATGTAGGTCAGACCAGGTGAGGACGGCATATTTCCTTCCCTATGGACATTATTCAACCAGATGGGTTTTTCGGAAATCGTTTTGTGATCATCTTTTGACATTGAAATCCAGACTTTTAAAAATTAAATTTAAATTTCCCCACCTGCAGTGGTGGGATTTGAACCAGGGTCCCCAGAGAATGACTTTGGTATTCTGTATTACTAGCCCAGTGTAAACATCACCATACTATTTACTCCCTCGCAGAGATGAGCACTAGATTGTTCCATGTATCATTATAGCCAAGAACATCATAATATATTATGTTTATACTGCCTTCATGTGTTTCTCACTACGAGTAGTTTTTCAGAGAATGGGATAGGTGCAACGACTGTTTTCGGTTACACACCACTTGTTGATGGGGGTGCTGTGGTGCCTGTTGTTGCTTCAGTAGTTGATGCTTCAGTGGAGCTCACTCCAAGTGTTAGCGCTGTTGTAATAGTTGAGATAGAAGTTGATGCTGTGCTTTGTGCTGCTATGGATGTCTCAGTAGTAACAGTTGAAGATTCCTCTACTGGTTTGAACATTGGTGACAGATTTAGAAGTTGAATAAAAAGCAAGGAAAGGCACAGAAAATATTTAGCGCAGAAATCAGCTTCCTTGAGTTCGCGTGTCATGGATATTACAAATGTAACCTGGGCATTTTTAAGCCAAATGAATGAGCAAATTTCATCTGCACATTATTCTACTTGGGGCAATTGTGGTCAACCACATGCTATACTTCTTTGACAATCTTCAGTGACGTGTTTCTACACTTGGAGTTGTTAGAATAAATGGAAATGGTAGAACTGATCAGGTATCACTCGCATGCTCACGCCTTGTAGAAGGGAGAGATGTTGTGATTGATGCTTCTGGAGTTGTCAATGTTTCTGTGGAATTCAGTGCAGTTATTGTTGCCATTGTACTTATTCAGGGTGGAGCAGATGTAACAGCTTGTACTGTGGTGGATGTCTGTATGTTTGAGGTTGACTGTTCTGTTGCAGAGGCTTAAGTGTGTGACAGTCTTATAGAGGTCTATGACATATCTGGCAGAAGATTCAAACATTATAGCTGAAAATTCAGCTTCTTCACGTGATATTACGTTCGACTAACAAATGGCGTTGTTGCAAAGCAGAAATCAGAAATTGGAATTTGTCTGTTATTCTACTCTGCATATTGATATCCAAAATCATGCCATATTCTTCTGTTAAACTTCAATTATGTGTTTTTATACTTGCAGTCGGTGAAACAGTTCAGAATATTAGAACTGAACAGAGAACACTCATACTCACCACTTGTTGAACTTATTGATGTTGTTATGGTTGTTGCTTCAGTTGTCGATGTTTCAATGGAGCTTGCTTCAGAAATTGTTGCTGTTGTACTTGGTGAGGGAGGTGCTGATGTAGATGTTGGTGCTTCAGTGGAAGTCTGTGTATTTGTTGTCGATACTGATGGCTCTGTTTTTTAAAAAGTGTACGCTGTTATTGAGGGAACTGGAAAGGATCGATCAATATATACATGTTTCTATTCATATTAGTCTTATTGTTTTTTGTGAAATGACATGTACACGGGAATATAATGAGTTCCGAAAGACGTGCCTTGAAGGGAATTGGACGTTCTGAATTCTCCCTCAGTTTACCCAGACAGGCGCCGGGGTGTGGCAACTACGGGATTTTCACAGTAACTTCATTGCAGAATTGATATCCGCCTACTTGTTACAGTAATATACATTATGATTATCGCTGAGAAAATAGCCTGGACTTTTGACTGTAATTGGAAACAATTGTATTTTTCATATCATTTATCGGGTGCAATTAAAGGAATCAACATGCTGCTGCAATCTCCTGATTCGTTTTGCAATGTACTACCATCTTGCAGCAGTTTCAAATGATTAATATTTGAATTGCTGCATTAGTTTGATATTGTGTGCTCACCACTTGTTGATGGGAGTGACGTAGTGTATGTCAACTCTTCAGTTGTTGATCCTTGAGTAGAGCCCACTGTCGATGTTGATGCTGTTTCACTTGTTGCGGGTGGAGATGATGGGGAGGTCAGTGCTGCTGTGGTTATCTGTGTGCTTGTAGTTGATGATTCTGCCGCTATTATTTAAAGAGGTATTGCTTTTATTCAGTTAAATAGAGAGCATGGATAATATATTATAATTTTTCCACATCGCACGTCCTTTATATCTTGTTCATACTCATGTCTAATGGGCTTCACTAAGTAATTTAATGTGGCTTTGTTATTTACTGACGTACAGCTGCAATAATTTTTAAAAATGATTTGTTCATGGACTTGGGCATCGCAGGCTGTGCCACCATTCATTGCCCATCCCATGAAGTAACATTTAAGAGTTAGCCACATTGCTTTGTGTCTGGAGTCACGCGTAGGTCAGACCAGCTGAGGACGGCATATTTCCTTCCCTGATGGACATTATTGAACCAGATATGTTTTTCAGAAATCGTTTAGTGGTCATCTTTTGACTTTGAAATCCAGACGTTTAAAAATTAAATTTAACTTTTCCCACCTGCAGTGAGTGGTGGGATTTGAACCAGGGTCCCCAGAGAATGACTTTGGATTTCTGGATTACTAGCCCAGTGTAAACATCACCATACTATTTCCTCCCTGACAGAGATGAGTACTAGATTCTTCCATGTATCATTATAGCCAAGAACATAATAATATATTATGTTTATACTGCCTTTATATGTTTCTAACTAAGAGTAGTTTTTCAGAGAATGCGATAGGTGCAACGAGTGTTTTTGGTTACTCACCACTTGTTGATGGGGGTGCTGTGGTGCCTGTTGTTGCTTCAGTAGTTGATGCTTCAGTGGAGCTCACTCTAGGTGTTAACGCTGTTGTAATAGTTGAGATAGAAGTTGATGCTGTGCTTTGTGCTGCTGTGGATGTCTCAGTAGTAACAGCTGAAGATTCCTCTACTGGTGTGAACATAGGTGACAGACTTAGAAGTTGTATAAAAAACAGGGAAAGACACAGAAAATATTTAGCCCAAAAATCAGCTTCCTTGAGCTCGCATGTCATCGATATTACGAATGTAACCTGGGCATTCTTAAGCAAAATGAATGATCAAATTTCATCTGCACATTATTCAACTTGGGGCAATTGTGGTCAACCACATGCTATACTTCTTTGACAATCTTCAGTGAAGTGTTTCTACACTTGGAGTTGTTAGAATAAATGGAAATGGTAGAACTGATCAGGTATCACTCGCATGCTCACCACTTGTAGAAGGGGGAGATGTTGTGATTGATGCTTCTGGAGTTGTCAATATTTCTGTGGAGTTCAGTGCAGTTATTGTTGCCATTGTACTTATTCAGGGTGGAGCTGATGTAACAGTTTGTACTGTGGTGGATGTCTGTATGTTTGAGGTTGACTGTTCTGTTGCAGAGGCTTAAGTGTGTGACAGTCTTATAGAGGTCTATGACATATCTGGCAGAAGATTCAAGCATTATAGCTGAAAATTCAGCTTCTTCACGTGATATTACGTTCGACTAACAAATGGCGTTGTTGTAAAGCAGAAATCAGAAATTGCAATTTGCATGTTATTCTACTCTGCATATTGATAGCCAAAATCATGCCATATTCTTCTGTTAAATTTAAATTATGTGTTTTTATACTTGCAGTCGGTGAAACAGTTCAGAATATTAGAACTGAACAGAGAACACTCATACTCACCACTTGTTGAACTTATTGATGTTGTTATGGTTGTTGCTTCAGGTGTCGATGATTCAATGGAGCTTGCTTCAGAAATTGTTGCTGTTGTACTTGGTGAGGGAGGTGCTGATGTAGATGTTGGTGCTTCAGTGGAAGTCTGTGTATTTGTTGTCGATACTGATGGCTCTGTGTTTTAAAAAGTGTACGCTGTTATTGAGGGAACTGGAAAGGATGGATCAATATATACATGTTTCTATTCATATTAGTCTTATTGTTTTTTGTGAAATGTCACCTATTGGGGATTAAAATGAGTTCCGAACGATGTGCCTGTGAAGGGAATTGGGCGTTCTGAATTCTCCCTCAGTTTACCCAGACAGGCGCCAGAATGTGGCGACTAGGGGATTTTCACAGTAACTTAATTGCAGTATTGATATAAGCCTACTTGTTACAGTAATATACATTATGATTATCGCTGAGAAAATAGCCTGGACTTTTGACTGTAATTGGAAACAATTGTATTTTTCATACCATTTATCCTGTGCAATTAAAGGAAACAACATGCTGCTGCAATCTCCTGATTCGTTTTGCAATGTACTACCATCTTCCAGCTGTTCCAAATGATTAATATTTGAATTGCTGCATAAGTGTGATTTTGTGTGCTCACCACTTGTTGATGGGAGTGACGTAGTGTATGTCAACTCTTCAGTTGTTGATCCTTGAGTAGAGCCCACTGTCGATGTTGATGCTGTTTCACTTGTTGCGGGTGGAGATGATGGGGAGGTCAGTGCTGCTGTGGTTATCTGTGTGCTTGTAGTTGATGATTCTGCCGCTATTATTTAAAGAGGTAATGATTTTATTCAGTCAAATAGGGAGCATGGGTAATATATTATAATGTTCCCACATCGCATGTCCTTTATATCTTGTTCATATTCATGTCTAATGGGCTTCACTAAGTAATTTAATGTGGCTTTGTTATTTACTGACGTACAGCTGCAATAATTTCTTTTTAATGATCTGTTCATGGACTTGGGCATCGCAGGCTGTGCCACCATTCATTGCCCATCCCATGAAGTAACATTTAAGAGTTAGCCACATTGCTTTGTGTCTGGAGTCACATGTTGGTCAGACCAGCTGAGGACGGCATATTTCCTTCCCTGATGGACATTATTGAACCAGATTGTGTTGTTCCTCGTGTCTTAATAGAACTCGTAGT
Source organism: Scyliorhinus canicula (assembly GCF_902713615.1). NCBI lineage: Eukaryota > Metazoa > Chordata > Chondrichthyes > Carcharhiniformes > Scyliorhinidae > Scyliorhinus > Scyliorhinus canicula. Next base: position 102,938,515 of record NC_052163.1, read on the forward strand.
CTCAAATGTGGAGAAGATGCTTTATTGTGAATTCGTTCTCTCTTCAGAGCTTTACCTACGGCTACCTCAAATGCTACTAGCTGGTGTGTCTGTCCTGCTACCAGTTCTGCCTTCCGTGAAGTGTGTCGTCACTTCCTGTCCCGGTCTATTTTTATGGCTCTCCCGTGCTCCCTCTAGTGTTTGCTCAGTTGTATTGCATCTAGTTAACTTGTGATCACCACACAGATGGGTTTTTCGGAAATCGTTTTGTGGTCATCTTTTGACATTGAAATCCAGACTTTTAAAAATTAAATTTAAATTTCCCCACCTGCAGTGGTGGGATTTGAACCAGGGTCCCAAGAGAATGACTTTGGTATTCTGTATTACTAGCCCAGTGTAAACATCACCATACTATTTACTCCCTCGCAGAGATGAGCACTAGATTGTTCCATGTATCATTATAGCCAAGAACATCATAATATATTATGTTTATACTGCCTTTATGAGTTTCTAACTACGAGTAGTTTTTCAGAGAATGGGATAGGTGCAACGAGTGTTTTCGGTTACTCACCACTTGTTGATGGGGGTGCTGTGGTGCCTGTTGTTGCTTCAGTAGTTGATGCTTCAGTGGAGCTCACTCCAAGTGTTAGCGCTGTTGTAATAGTTGAGATAGTAGTTGATGCTGTGCTTTGTGCTGCTGTGGATGTCTCAGTAGTAACAGCTGAAGATTCCTCTACTGGTGTGAACATAGGTGACAGACTTAGAAGTTGTACAAAAAACAAGAAAAGACACAGAAAATATTTAGCCCAAAAATCAGCTTCCTTGAGCTCGCATGTCATGGATATTACGAATGTAACCTGGGCATTCTTAAGCCAAATGAATGAGCAAATTTCATCTGCACATTATTCTACTTGGGGCAATTGTGGTCAACCACATGCTATACTTCTTTGACAATCTTCAGTGACGTGTTTCTACACTTGGAGTTGTTAGAATAAATGGAAATGGTAGAACTGATCAGGTATCACTCGCATGCTCAGCACTTGTAGAAGGGAGAGATGTTGCGATTGATGCTTCTGGAGTTGTCAATGTTTCTGTGGAATTCAGTGCAGTTATTGTTGCCATTGTACTTATTCAGGGTGGAGCAGATGTAACAGCTTGTACTGTGGTGGATGTCTGTATGTTTGAGGTTGACTGTTCTGTTGCAGAGGCTTAAGTGTGTGACAGTCTTATAGAGGTCTATGACATATCTGGCAGAAGATTCAAACATTATTGCTGAAAATTCAGATTCTTCACGTGATATTATGTTCGACTAACAAATGGCGTTGTTGCAAAGCAGAAATCAGAAATTGGAATTTATCTGTTATTCCACTCTGCATATTGATATCCAAAATCATGACATATTCTTCTGTTAAACTTCAATTATGTGTTTTTATACTTGCAGTCGGTGAAACAGTTCAGAATATTAGAACTGAACAGAGAACACTCATACTCACCACTTGTTGAACTTATTGATGTTGTTATGGTTGTTGCTTCAGTTGTCGATGTTTCAATGGAGTTTGCTTCAGAAATTGTTGCTGTTGTACTTGGTGAGGGAGGTGCTGATGTAGATGTTGGTGCTTCAGTGGAAGTCTGTGTATTTGTTGTCGATACTGATGGCTCTGTTTTTTTAAAAGTGTACGCTGTTATTGAGGGAACTGGAAAGGATTGATCAATATATACATGTTTCTATTCATATTAGTCTGATTGTTTTTTGTGGAATGACATGTACACGGGAATATAATGAGTTCCGAAAGACGTGCCTTGAAGGGAATTGGACGTTCTGAATTCTCCCTCAGTTTACCCAGACAGGCGCCGGGGTGTGGCAACTACGGGATTTTCACAGTAACTTCATTGCAGAATTAATATCCGCCTACTTGTTACAGTAATATACATTATGATTATCGCTGAGAAAATAGCCTGGACTTTTGACTGTAATTGGAAACAATTGTATTTTTCATATCATTTATCGGGTGCAATTAAAGGAATCAACATGCTGCTGCAATCTCCTGATTCGTTTTGCAATGTACTACCATCTTGCAGCAGTTTCAAATGATTAATATTTGAATTGCTGCATTAGTTTGATATTGTGTGCTCACCACTTGTTGATGGGAGTGACGTAGTGTATGTCAACTCTTCAGTTGTTGATCCTTGAGTAGAGCCCACTGTCGATGTTGATGCTGTTTCACTTGTTGCGGGTGGAGATGATGGGGAGGTCAGTGCTGCTGTGGTTATCTGTGTGCTTGTAGTTGATGATTCTGCCGCTATTATTTAAAGAGGTATTGCTTTTAATCAGTTAAATAGGGAGCATGGATAATATATTATAATTTTTCCACATTGCACGTCCTTTATATCTTGTTCATACTCATGTCTAATGGGCTTCACTAAGTAATTTAATGTGGCTTTGTTATTTACTGACGTACAGCTGCAATAATTTTTTTTTAATGATTTGTTCATGGACTTGGGCATCGCAGGCTGTGCCAGCATTCATTGCCCATCCCATGAAGTAACATTTAAGAGTTAGCCACGTTGCTTTGTGTCTGGATTCACATGTAGGTCAGACCAGGTGAGGACGGCATATTTCCTTCCCTATGGACATTATTCAACCAGATGGGTTTTTCGGAAATCGTTTTGTGATCATCTTTTGACATTGAAATCCAGACTTTTAAAAATTAAATTTAAATTTCCCCACCTGCAGTGGTGGGATTTGAACCAGGGTCCCCAGAGAATGACTTTGGTATTCTGTATTACTAGCCCAGTGTAAACATCACCATACTATTTACTCCCTCGCAGAGATGAGCACTAGATTGTTCCATGTATCATTATAGCCAAGAACATCATAATATATTATGTTTATACTGCCTTCATGTGTTTCTCACTACGAGTAGTTTTTCAGAGAATGGGATAGGTGCAACGAGTGTTTTCGGTTACACACCACTTGTTGATGGGGGTGCTGTGGTGCCTGTTGTTGCTTCAGTAGTTGATGCTTCAGTGGAGCTCACTCCAAGTGTTAGCGCTGTTGTAATAGTTGAGATAGAAGTTGATGCTGTGCTTTGTGCTGCTGTGGATGTCTCAGTAGTAACAGTTGAAGATTCCTCTACTGGTTTGAACATTGGTGACAGATTTAGAAGTTGAATAAAAAGCAAGGAAAGGCACAGAAAATATTTAGCGCAGAAATCAGCTTCCTTGAGTTCGCGTGTCATGGATATTACAAATGTAACCTGGGCATTTTTAAGCCAAATGAATGAGCAAATTTCATCTGCACATTATTCTACTTGGGGCAATTGTGGTCAACCACATGCTATACTTCTTTGACAATCTTCAGTGACGTGTTTCTACACTTGGAGTTGTTAGAATAAATGGAAATGGTAGAACTGATCAGGTATCACTCGCATGCTCACGCCTTGTAGAAGGGAGAGATGTTGTGATTGATGCTTCTGGAGTTGTCAATGTTTCTGTGGAATTCAGTGCAGTTATTGTTGCCATTGTACTTATTCAGGGTGGAGCAGATGTAACAGCTTGTACTGTGGTGGATGTCTGTATGTTTGAGGTTGACTGTTCTATTGCAGAGGCTTAAGTGTGTGACAGTCTTATAGAGGTCTATGACATATCTGGCAGAAGATTCAAACATTATAGCTGAAAATTCAGCTTCTTCACGTGATATTACGTTCGACTAACAAATGGCGTTGTTGCAAAGCAGAAATCAGAAATTGGAATTTGTCTGTTATTCTACTCTGCGTATTGATATCCAAAATCATGCCATATTCTTCTGTTAAACTTCAATTATGTGTTTTTATACTTGCAGTCGGTGAAACAGTTCAGAATATTAGAACTGAACAGAGAACACTCATACTCACCACTTGTTGAACTTATTGATGTTGTTATGGTTGTTGCTTCAGTTGTCGATGTTTCAATGGAGCTTGCTTCAGAAATTGTTGCTGTTGTACTTGGTGAGGGAGGTGCTGATGTAGATGTTGGTGCTTCAGTGGAAGTCTGTGTATTTGTTGTCGATACTGATGGCTCTGTTTTTTAAAAAGTGTACGCTGTTATTGAGGGAACTGGAAAGGATCGATCAATATATACATGTTTCTATTCATATTAGTCTTATTGTTTTTTGTGAAATGACATGTACACGGGAATATAATGAGTTCCGAAAGACGTGCCTTGAAGGGAATTGGACGTTCTGAATTCTCCCTCAGTTTACCCAGACAGGCGCCGGGGTGTGGCAACTACGGGATTTTCACAGTAACTTCATTGCAGAATTGATATCCGCCTACTTGTTACAGTAATATACATTATGATTATCGCTGAGAAAATAGCCTGGACTTTTGACTGTAATTGGAAACAATTGTATTTTTCATATCATTTATCGGGTGCAATTAAAGGAATCAACATGCTGCTGCAATCTCCTGATTCGTTTTGCAATGTACTACCATCTTGCAGCAGTTTCAAATGATTAATATTTGAATTGCTGCATTAGTTTGATATTGTGTGCTCACCACTTGTTGATGGGAGTGACGTAGTGTATGTCAACTCTTCAGTTGTTGATCCTTGAGTAGAGCCCACTGTCGATGTTGATGCTGTTTCACTTGTTGCGGGTGGAGATGATGGGGAGGTCAGTGCTGCTGTGGTTATCTGTGTGCTTGTAGTTGATGATTCTGCCGCTATTATTTAAAGAGGTATTGCTTTTATTCAGTTAAATAGAGAGCATGGATAATATATTATAATTTTTCCACATCGCACGTCCTTTATATCTTGTTCATACTCATGTCTAATGGGCTTCACTAAGTAATTTAATGTGGCTTTGTTATTTACTGACGTACAGCTGCAATAATTTTTAAAAATGATTTGTTCATGGACTTGGGCATCGCAGGCTGTGCCACCATTCATTGTCCATCCCATGAAGTAACATTTAAGAGTTAGCCACATTGCTTTGTGTCTGGATTCACATGTAGGTCAGACCAGGTAAGGACGGCATATTTCCTTCCCTATGGACATTATTCAACCAGATGGGTTTTTCGGAAATCGTTTTGTGGTCATCTTTTGACATTGAAATCCAGACTTTTAAAAATTAAATTTAAATTTCCCCACCTGCAGTGGTGGGATTTGAACCAGGGTCCCAAGAGAATGACTTTGGTATTCTGTATTACTAGCCCAGTGTAAACATCACCATACTATTTACTCCCTCGCAGAGATGAGCACTAGATTGTTCCATGTATCATTATAGCCAAGAACATCATAATATATTGGGCGAAATTCTCCCAAAACGGGAGAAATCGTCAAACTGCCGTAAAACCCGGGCGGGTTTTACGGCATCGCGCCCCTTCCCGACGGGGGACCGATTCTGGTCCCCGGTCGGGGCTAGCAGCCCGACGTCGGAGGCCCCGACAAGTCGGGCTTAACGAAAATCGTTAAGCCCGCTTGTCGGACTTAGCGCCGGCTGACGCGTCATATGACGTCAGCCGCGCATGCGCAGGTGGGAAGACTCCACACGCGCATGCGCGGGTGACGTCATCGCGTTTTTGCGCGAAACCCGCGCATGCGCGGTCCGGGTTGCCCCTCAGCCGCCCCGCGTATTGATACTGCGGGGCGGCGGAAGGACAAATAGTGCGCGGGCATCGGGCCCGCTGCCCGCGATCGGTGGGCACCGATCGCGGGCCCATGGCACCCTTGGCACGGCCGTGGTACTGCCGTGCCAATCGGTGCCATGGTTATTTTTTTCCAGGTGGTCACGACGTTTTTACGAATGGCAGGACCAGGTGTGTTTGCCGTTCGTAAAAAGGTCGTAAAGGGCTGGGACTTCGGCCCTTCTAACAGCTGTGAATCGCTGCCGGCCGTAAAAAAACGGCGGCAGCGATTCGTGTCGGGATTTCGGCGGGGGGGGGGGAGAATAGCGGGAGGGCGTCAAAAAAGTCGGGAAGGCCCTCCCGCTATTCTCCCACCCGTCGTTGGGGGGGGGAGAATTTCGCCCATTATGTTTATACTGCCTTTATGTGTTTCTAACTAAGAGTAGTTTTTCAGAGAATGGGATAGGTGCAACGAGTGTTTTCGGTTACTCACCACTTGTTGATGGGGGTGCTGTGGTGCCTGTTGTTGCTTCAGTAGTTGATGCTTCAGTGGAGCTCACTCCAAGTGTTAGCGCTGTTGTAATAGTTGAGATAGTAGTTGATGCTGTGCTTTGTGCTGCTGTGGATGTCTCAGTAGTAACAGCTGAAGATTCCTCTACTGGTGTGAACATAGGTGACAGACTTAGAAGTTGTATAAAAAACAAGAAAAGACACAGAAAATATTTAGCCCAAAAATCAGCTTCCTTGAGCTCGCATGTCATGGATATTACGAATGTAACCTGGGCATTCTTAAGCAAAATGAATGAGCAAATTTCATCTGCACATTATTCTACTTGGGGCAATTGTGGTCAACCACATGCTATACCTCTTTGACAATCTTCAGTGAAGTGTTTCTACACTTGGAGTTGTTAGAATAAATGGAAATGGTAGAACTGATCAGGTATCACTCGCATGCTCACGCCTTGTAGAAGGGAGAAATGTTGTGATTGATGCTTCTGGAGTTGTCAATGTTTCTGTGGAATTCAGTGCAGTTATTGTTGCCATTGTACTTATTCAGGGTGGAGCAGATGTAACAGCTTGTACTGTGGTGGATGTCTGTATGTTTGAGGTTGACTGTTCTGTTGCAGAGGCATAAGTCTGTGACAGTCTTATAGAGGTCTATGACATATCTGGCAGAAGATTCAAACATTATAGCTGAAAATTCAGCTTCTTCACGTGATATTGCGTGCGACTAACAAATGGCGTTGTTGCAAAGCAGAAATCAGAAATTGGAATTTGTCTGTTATTCTACTCTGCATATTGATATCCAAAATCATGCCATATTCTTCTGTTAAACTTCAATTATGTGTTTTTATATTTGCAGTCGGTGAAACAGTTCAGAATATTAGAACTGAACAGAGAACACTCATACTCACCACTTGTTGAACTTATTGATGTTGTTACGGTTGTTGCTTCAGTTGTCGATGTTTCAATGGAGCTTGCTTCAGAAATTGTTGCTGTTGTACTTGGTGAGGGAGGTGCTGATGTAGATGTTGGTGCTTCAGTGGAAGTCTGTGTATTTGTTGTCGATACTGATGGCTCTGTTTTTTTAAAAGTGTACGCTGTTATTGAGGGAACTGGAAAGGATTGATCAATATATACATGTTTCTATTCATATTAGTCTGATTGTTTTTTGTGAAATGACATGTACACGGGAATATAATGAGTTCCGAAAGACGTGCCTTGAAGGGAATTGGACGTTCTGAATTCTCCCTCAGTTTACCCAGACAGGCGCCGGGGTGTGGCAACTACGGGATTTTCACAGTAACTGCATTGCAGAATTGATATCCGCCTACTTGTTACAGTAATATACATTATGATTATCGCTGAGAAAATAGCCTGGACTTTTGACTGTAATTGGAACCAATTGTATTTTTCATATCATTTATCGGGTGCAATTAAAGGAATCAACATGCTGCTGCAATCTCCTGATTCGTTTTGCAATGTACTACCATCTTGCAGCAGTTTCAAATGATTAATATTTGAATTGCTGCATTAGTTTGATATTGTGTGCTCACCACTTGTTGATGGGAGTGACGTAGTGTATGTCAATTCTTCAGTTGTTGATCCTTGAGTAGAGCCCACTGTCGATGTTGATGCTGTTTCACTTGTTGCGGGTGGAGATGATGGGGAGGTCAGTGCTGCTGTGGTTATCTGTGTGCGTGTAGTTGATGATTCTGCCGCTATTATTTAAAGAGGTATTGCTTTTATTCAGTTAAATAGAGAGCATGGATAATATATTATAATTTTTCCACATCGCACGTCCTTTATATCTTGTTCATACTCATGTCTAATGGGCTTCACTAAGTAATTTAATGTGGCTTTGTTATTTACTGACGTACAGCTGCAATAATTTTTTTAAATGATTTGTTCATGGACTTGGGCATCGCAGGCTGCGCCAGCATTCATTGTCCATCCCATGAAGTAACATTTAAGAGTTAGCCACATTGCTTTGTGTCTGGATTCACATGTAGGTCAGACCAGGTGAGGACGGCATATTTCCTTCCCTATGGACATTATTCAACCAGATGGGTTTTTCGGAAATCGTTTTGTGGTCATCTTTTGACATTGAAATCCAGACTTTTTAAAATTAAATTTAAATTTCCCCACCTGCAGTGGTCCCAAGAGAATGACTTTGGTATTCTGTATTACTAGCCCAGTGTAAACATCACCATACTATTTACTCCCTCGCAGAGATGAGCACTAGATTGTTCCATGTATCATTATAGCCAAGAACATCATAATATATTATGTTTATACTGCCTTTATGTGTTTCTAACTACGAGTAGTTTTTCAGAGAATGGGATAGGTGCAACGAGTGTTTTCGGTTACTCACCACTTGTTGATGGGGGTGCTGTGGTGCCTGTTGTTGCTTCAGTAGTTGATGCTTCAGTGGAGCTCACTCCAAGTGTTAGCGCTGTTGTAATAGTTGAGATAGTAGTTGATGCTGTGCTTTGTGCTGCTGTGGATGTCTCAGTAGTAACAGCTGAAGATTCCTCTACTGGTGTGAACATAGGTGACAGACTTAGAAGTTGTATAAAAAACAAGGAAAGACACAGAAAATATTTAGCCCAAAAATCAGCTTCCTTGAGCTCGCATGTCATGGATATTACGAATGTAACCTGGGCATTCTTAAGCAAAATGAATGAGCAAATTTCATCTGCACATTATTCTACTTGGCGCAATTGTGGTCAACCACATGCTATACCTCTTTCACAATCTTCAGTGAAGTGTTTCTACACTTGGAGTTGTTAGAATAAATGGAAATGGTAGAACTGACCAGGTATCACTCGCATGCTCACGCCTTGTAGAAGGGAGAGATGTCGTGATTGATGCTTCTGGAGTTGTCAATGTTTCTGTGGAATTCAGTGCAGTTATTGTTGCCATTGTACTTATTCAGGGTGGAGCAGATGTAACAGCTTGTACTGTGGTGGATGTCTGTATGTTTGAGGTTGACTGTTCTGTTGCAGAGGCTTAAGTGTGTGACAGTCTTATAGAGGTCTATGACATATCTGGCAGAAGATTCAAGCATTATAGCTGAAAATACAGCTTCTTCACGTGATATTACGTTCGACTAACAAATGGCGTTGTTGCAAAGCAGAAATCAGAAATTGGAATTTGTCTGTTATTCTACTCTGCATATTGATAGCCAAACTCATGCCATATTCTTCTGTTAAACTTCAATTATGTGTTTTTATACTTGCAGTCGGTGAAACAGTTCAGAATATTAGAACTGAACAGAGAACACTCATACTCACCACTTGTTGAACTTATTGATGTTGTTATGGTTGTTGCTTCAGGTGTCGATGTTTCAATGGAGCTTGCTTCAGAAGTTGTTGCTGTTGTACTTGGTGAGGGAGGTGCTGATGTAGATGTTGGTGCTTCAGTGGAAGTCTGTGTATTTGTTGTCGATACTGACGGCTCTGTTTTTTAAAAAGTGTACGCTGTTATTGAGGGAACTGGAAAGGATTGATCAATATATACATGTTTCTATTCATATTAGTCTTATTGTTTTTTGTGAAATGACATGTACACGGGAATATAATGAGTTCCGAAAGACGTGCCTTGAAGGGAATTGGACGTTCTGAATTCTCCCTCAGTTTACCCAGACAGGCGCCGGGGTGTGGCAACTACGGGATTTTCACAGTAACTTCATTGCAGAATTAATATCCGCCTACTTGTTACAGTAATATACATTATGATTATCGCTGAGAAAATAGCCTGGACTTTTGACTGTAATTGGAACCAATTGTATTTTTCATATCATTTGTCGGGTGCAATTAAAGGAATCAACATGCTGCTGCAATCTCCTGATTCGTTTTGCAATGTACTACCTTCTTGCAGCAGTTTCAAATGATTAATATTTGAATTGCTGCATTAGTTTGATATTGTGTGCTCACCACTTGTTGATGGGAGTGACGTAGTGTATGTTAACTCTTCAGTTGTTGATCCTTGAGTAGAGCCCACTGTCGATGTTGATGCTGTTTCACTTGTTGCGGGTGGAGATGATGGGGAGGTCAGTGCTGCTGTGGTTATCTGTGTGCTTGTAGTTGATGATTCTGCCGCTATTATTTAAAGAGGTATTGCTTTTATTCAGTTAAATAGAGAGCATGGATAATATATTATAATTTTTCCACATCGCACGTCCTTTATATCTTGTTCATACGCATGTCTAATGGGCTTCACTAAGTAATTTAATGTGGCTTTGTTATTTACTGACGTACAGCTGCAATAATTTTTTTAAATGATTTGTTCATGGACTTGGGCATCGCAGGCTGCGCCAGCATTCATTGTCCATCCCATGAAGTAACATTTAAGAGTTAGCCACATTGCTTTGTGTCTGGATTCACATGTAGGTCAGACCAGGTGAGGACGGCATATTTCCTTCCCTATGGACATTATTCAACCAGATGGGTTTTTCGGAAATCGTTTTGTGGTCATCTTTTGACATTGAAATCCAGACTTTTAAAAATTAAATTTAAATTTCCCCACCTGCAGTGGTGGGATTTGAACCAGGGTCCCAAGAGAATGACTTTGGTATTCTGTATTACTAGCCCAGTGTAAACATCACCATACTATTTACTCCCTCGCAGAGATGAGCACTAGATTGTTCCATGTATCATTATAGCCAAGAACATCATAATATATTATGTTTATACTGCCTTTATGTGTTTCTAACTACGAGTAGTTTTTCAGAGAATGGGATAGGTGCAACGAGTGTTTTCGGTTACTCACCACTTGTTGATGGGGGTGCTGTGGTGCCTGTTGTTGCTTCAGTAGTTGATGCTTCAGTGGAGCTCACTCCAAGTGTTAGCGCTGTTGTAATAGTTGAGATAGTAGTTGATGCTGTGCTTTGTGCTGCTGTGGATGTCTCAGTAGTAACAGCTGAAGATTCCTCTACTGGTGTGAACATAGGTGACAGACTTAGAAGTTGTATAAAAAACAAGAAAAGACACAGAAAATATTTAGCCCAAAAATCAGCTTCCTTGAGCTCGCATGTCATGGATATTACGAATGTAACCTGGGCATTCTTAAGCAAAATGAATGAGCAAATTTCATCTGCACATTATTCTACTTGGCGCAATTGTGGTCAACCACATGCTATACCTCTTTCACAATCTTCAGTGAAGTGTTTCTACACTTGGAGTTGTTAGAATAAATGGAAATGGTAGAACTGATCAGGTATCACTCGCATGCTCACGCCTTGTAGAAGGGAGAGATGTTGTGATTGATGCTTCTGGAGTTGTCAATGTTTCTGTGGAATTCAGTGCAGTTATTGTTGCCATTGTACTTATTCAGGGTGGAGCAGATGTAACAGCTTGTACTGTGGTGGATGTCTGTATGTTTGGGCTTGACTGTTCTGTTGCAGAGGCTTAAGTGTGTGACAGTCTTATAGAGGTCTATGACATATCTGGCAGAAGATTCAAGCATTATAGCTGAAAATACAGCTTCTTCACGTGATATTACGTTCGACTAACAAATGGCGTTGTTGCAAAGCAGAAATCAGAAATTGGAATTTGACTGTTATTCTACTCTGCATATTGATAGCCAAAATCATGCCATATTCTTCTGTTAAACTTCAATTATGTGTTTTTATACTTGCAGTCGGTGAAACAGTTCAGAATATTAGAACTGAACAGAGAACACTCATACTCACCACTTGTTGAACTTATTGATGTTGTTATGGTTGTTGCTTCAGTTGTCGATGTTTCAATGGAGCTTGCTTCAGAAATTGTTGCTGTTGTACTTGGTGAGGGAGGTGCTGATGTAGATGTTGGTGCTTCAGTGGAAGTCTGTGTATTTGTTGTCGATACTGATGGCTCTGTTTTTTAAAAAGTGTACGCTGTTATTGAGGGAACTGGAAAGGATTGATCAATATATACATGTTTATATTCATATTAGTCTGATTGTTTTTTGTGAAATGACATGTACACGGGAATATAATGAGTTCCGAAAGACATGCCTTGAAGGGAATTGGACGTTCTGAATTCTCCCTCAGTTTACCCAGACAGGCGCCGGGGTGTGGCAACTACGGGATTTTCACAGTAACTTCATTGCAGAATTGATATCCGCCTACTTGTTACAGTAATATACATTATGATTATCGCTGAGAAAATAGCCTGGACTTTTGACTGTAATTGGAAACAATTGTATTTTTCATATCATTTATCGGGTGCAATTAAAGGAATCAACATGCTGCTGCAATCTCCTGATTCGTTTTGCAATGTACTACCATCTTGCAGCAGTTTCAAATGATTAATATTTGAATTGCTGCATTAGTTTGATATTGTGTGCTCACCACTTGTTGATGGGAGTGACGTAGTGTATGTCAACTCTTTAGTTGTTGATCCTTGAGTAGAGCCCACTGTCGATGTTGATGCTGTTTCACTTGTTGCGGGTGGAGATGATGGGGAGGTCAGTGCTGCTGTGGTTATCTGTGTGCTTGTAGTTGATGATTCTGCCGCTATTATTTAAAGAGGTATTGCTTTTATTCAGTTAAATAGAGAGCATGGATAATATATTATAATTTTTCCACATCGCACGTCCTTTTTATACTGTTCATACTCATGTCTAATGGGCTTCACTAAGTAATTTAATGTGGCTTTGGTATTTACTGACGTACAGCTGCAATAATTTTTTTAAATGATTTGTTCATGGACTTGGGCATCGCAGGCTGTGCCAGCATTCATTGCCCATCCCATGAAGTAACATTTAAGAGTTAGCCACATTGCTTGTGTCTGGATTCACATGTAGGTCAGACCAGGTGAGGACGGCATATTTCCTTCCCTATGGACATTATTCAACCAGATGGGTTTTTCGGAAATCGTTTTGTGGTCAGCTTTTGACATTGAAATCCAGACTTTTAAAAATTAAATTTAAATTTCCCCACCTGCAGTGGTGGAATTTGAACCAGGGTCCCAAGAGAATGACTTTTGTATTCTGTATTACTAGCCCAGTGTAAACATCACCATACTATTTACTCCCTCGCAGAGATGAGCACTAGATTGTTCCATGTATCATTATAGCCAAGTACATCATAATATATTATGTTTATACTGCCTTCATGTGTTTCTAACTACGAGTAGTTTTTCAGAGAATGGGATAGGTGCAACGAGTGTTTTCGGTTACTCACCACTTGTTGATGGGGGTGCTGTGGTGCCTGTTGTTGCTTCAGTAGTTGATGCTTCAGTGGAGCTCACTCCAAGTGTTAGCGCTGTTGTAATAGTTGAGATAGTAGTTGATGCTGTGCTTTGTGCTGCTGTGGATGTCTCAGTAGTAACAGCTGAAGATTCCTCTACTGGTGTGAACATAGGTGACAGACTTAGAAGTTGTATAAAAAACAAGAAAAGACACAGAAAATATTTAGCCCAAAAATCAGCTTCCTTGAGCTCGCATGTCATGGATATTACGAATGTAACCTGGGCATTCTTAAGCAAAATGAATGAGCAAATTTCATCTGCACATTATTCTACTTGGGGCAATTGTGGTCAACCACATGCTATACTTCTTTGACAATCTTCAGTGAAGTGTTTCTACACTTGGAGTTGTTAGAATAAATGGAAATGGTAGAACTGATCTGGTATCACTTGCATGCTCACCACTTGTAGAAGGGAGAGATAATGTGATTGATGCTTCTGGAGTTGTCAATGTTTCTGTGGAATTCAGTGCAGTTATTGTTGCCATTGTACTTATTCAGGGTGGAGCAGATGTAACAGCTTGTACTGTGGTGGATGTCTGTATGTTTGAGGTTGACTGTTCTGTTGCAGAGGCTTAAGTGTGTGACAGTCTTATAGAGGTCTATGACATATCTGACAGAAGATTCAAACATTATAGCTGAAAATTCAGCTTCTTCACGTGATATTACGTTCGACTAACAAATGGCGTTGTTGCAAAGCAGAAATCAGAAATTGGAATTTGCCTGTTATTCTACTCTGCATATTGATAGCCAAAATCATGCCATATTCTTCTGTTAAATTTCAATTATGTGTTTTTATACTTGCAGTCGGTGAAACAGTTCAGAATATTATAACTGAACAGAGAACACTCATACTCACCACTTGTTGAACTTATTGATGTTGTTATGGTTGTTGCTTCAGTTGTCGATGTTTCAATGGAGCTTGCTTCAGAAGTTGTTGCTGTTGTACTTGGTGAGGGAGGTGCTGATGTAGATGTTGGTGCTTCAGTGGAAGTCTGTGTATTTGTTGTCGATACTGATGGCTCTGTTTTTTAAAAAGTGTACGCTGTTATTGAGGGAACTGGAAAGGATCGATCAATATATACATGTTTCTATTCATATTAGTCTTATTGTTTTTTGTGAAATGACATGTACACGGGAAGATAATGAGTTCCGAAAGACGTGCCTTGAAGGGAATTGCACGTTCTGAATTCTCCCTCAGTTTACCCAGACAGGCGCCGGGGTGTGGCAACTACGGGATTTTCACAGTAACTTCATTGCAGATTTGATATCCGCCTACTTGTTACAGTAATATACATTATGATTATCGCTGAGAAAATAGCCTGGACTTTTGACTGTAATTGGAACCAATTGTATTTTTCATATCATTTATCGGGTGCAATTAAAGGAAACAACATGCTGCTGCAATCTCCTGATTCGTTTAGCTATGTACTACCATCTTGCAGCAGTTTCAAATGATTAATATTTGAATTGCTGCATAAGTGTGATTTTGCGTGCTCACCACTTGTTGATGGGAGTGATGTAGTGTATGTCAATTCTTCAGTTGTTGATCCTTGAGTAGAGCCCACTGTCGATGTTGATGCTGTTTCACTTGTTGCGGGTGGAGATGATGGGGAGGTCAGTGCTGCTGTGGTTATCTGTGTGCTTGTAGTTGATGATTCTGCCGCTATAATTTGAAGAGGTAATGCTTTTATTCAGTTAAATAGGAAGCATGGATAATATATTATAATTTTTCCACATTGCACGTCCTTTTTATCTTGTTCATACTCATGTCTAATGGGCTTCACTAAGTAATTTAATGTGGCTTTGTTATTTACTGACGTACAGCTGCAATAATTTTCTTTAATGATTTGTTCATGGACTTGGGCATCGCAGGCTGTGCCACCATTCATTGCCCATCCCATGAAGTAACATTTAAGAGTTAGCCACATTGCTTTGTGTCTGGATTCACATGTAGGTCAGACCAGGTGAGGACGGCATATTTCCTTCCCTATGGACATTATTCAACCAGATGGGTTTTTCGGAAATCGTTTTGTGGTCACCTTTTGACATTGAAATCAAGACTTTTAAAAATTAAATTTAAATTTCCCCACCTGCAGTGGTGGGATTTGAACCAGGGTCCCAAGAGAATGACTTTGGTATTCTGTATTACTAGCCCAGTGTAAACATCACCATACTATTTACTCCCTCGCAGAGATGAGCACTAGATTGTTCCATGTATCATTATAGCCAAGAACATCATAATATATTATGTTTATACTGCCTTTATGTGTTTCTCGCTACGAGTAGTTTTTCAGAGAATGGGATAGGTGCAACGAGTGTTTTCGGTTACTCACCACTTGTTGATGGGGGTGCTGTGGTGCCTGTTGTTGCTTCAGTAGTTGATGCTTCAGTGGAGCTCACTCCAAGTGTTAGCGCTGTTGTAATAGTTGAGATAGTAGTTGATGCTGTGCTTTGTGCTGCTGTGGATGTCTCAGTAGTAACAGCTGAAGATTCCTCTACTGGTGTGAACATAGGTGACAGACTTAGAAGTTGTATAAAAAACAAGAAAAGACACAGAAAATATTTAGCCCAAAAATCAGCTTCCTTGAGCTCGCATGTCATGGATATTACGAATGTAACCTGGGCATTCTTAAGCAAAATGAATGAGCAAATTTCATCTGCACATTATTCTACTTGGGGCAATTGTGGTCAACCACATGCTATACTTCTTTGACAATCTTCAGTGAAGTGTTTCTACACTTGGAGTTGTTAGAATAAATGGAAATGGTAGAACTGATCTGGTATCACTTGCATGCTCACCACTTGTAGAAGGGAGAGATAATGTGATTGATGCTTCTGGAGTTGTCAATGTTTCTGTGGAATTCAGTGCAGTTATTGTTGCCATTGTACTTATTCAGGGTGGAGCAGATGTAACAGCTTGTACTGTGGTGGATGTCTGTATGTTTGAGGTTGACTGTTCTGTTGCAGAGGCTTAAGTGTGTGACAGTCTTATAGAGGTCTATGACATATCTGACAGAAGATTCAAACATTATAGCTGAAAATTCAGCTTCTTCACGTGATATTACGTTCGACTAACAAATGGCGTTGTTGCAAAGCAGAAATCAGAAATTGGAATTTGCCTGTTATTCTACTCTGCATATTGATAGCCAAAATCATGCCATATTCTTCTGTTAAATTTCAATTATGTGTTTTTATACTTGCAGTCGGTGAAACAGTTCAGAATATTATAACTGAACAGAGAACACTCATACTCACCACTTGTTGAACTTATTGATGTTGTTATGGTTGTTGCTTCAGTTGTCGATGTTTCAATGGAGCTTGCTTCAGAAGTTGTTGCTGTTGTACTTGGTGAGGGAGGTGCTGATGTAGATGTTGGTGCTTCAGTGGAAGTCTGTGTATTTGTTGTCGATACTGATGGCTCTGTTTTTTAAAAAGTGTACGCTGTTATTGAGGGAACTGGAAAGGATCGATCAATATATACATGTTTCTATTCATATTAGTCTTATTGTTTTTTGTGAAATGACATATACACGGGAAGATAATGAGTTCCGAAAGACGTGCCTTGAAGGGAATTGCACGTTCTGAATTCTCCCTCAGTTTACCCAGACAGGCGCCGGGGTGTGGCAACTACGGGATTTTCACAGTAACTTCATTGCAGATTTGATATCCGCCTACTTGTTACAGTAATATACATTATGATTATCGCTGAGAAAATAGCCTGGACTTTTGACTGTAATTGGAACCAATTGTATTTTTCATATCATTTATCGGGTGCAATTAAAGGAAACAACATGCTGCTGCAATCTCCTGATTCGTTTAGCTATGTACTACCATCTTCCAGCTGTTCCAAATGATTAATATTTGAATTGCTGCATAAGTGTGATTTTGCGTGCTCACCACTTGTTGATGGGAGTGATGTAGTGTATGTCAATTCTTCAGTTGTTGATCCTTGAGTAGAGCCCACTGTCGATGTTGATGCTGTTTCACTTGTTGCGGGTGGAGATGATGGGGAGGTCAGTGCTGCTGTGGTTATCTGTGTGCTTGTAGTTGATGATTCTGCCGCTATAATTTGAAGAGGTAATGCTTTTATTCAGTTAAATAGGAAGCAATAATAATATATTATAATTTTTCCACATTGCACGTCCTTTTTATCTTGTTCATACTCATGTCTAATGGGCTTCACTAAGTAATTTAATGTGGCTTTGTTATTTACTGACGTACAGCTGCAATAATTTTCTTTAATGTTTTGTTCATGGACTTGGGCATCGCAGGCTGTGCCACCATTCATTGCCCATCCCATGAAGTAACATTTAAGAGTTAGCCACATTGCTTTGTGTCTGGATTCACATGTAGGTCAGACCAGGTGAGGACGGCATATTTCCTTCCCTATGATGTGGAGATGCCGGCGTTGGACTGGGGTGAGCACAGTAAGAAGTCTTACAACACCAGGTTAAAGTCCAACAGGTTTGTTTCAAACACGAGCTTTCGGAGCACGGCTCCTTCTTCACGGCTCCTTCTTCCATTCACCTGAAGAAGGAGCCGTGCTCCGAAAGCTCGTGTTTGAAACAAACCTGTTGGACTTTAACCTGGTGTTGTAAGACTTCTTACTGTCCTTCCCTATGGACATTATTCAACCAGATGGGTTTTTCGGAAATCGTTTTGTGGTCATCTTTTGACATTGAAATCCAGACTTTTAAAAATTAAATTTAAATTTCCCCACCTGCAGTGGTGGGATTTGAACCAGGGTCCCCAGAGAATGACTTTGGTATTCTGGATTACTAGCCCAGTGTAAACGTCACCATACTATTTCCTCCCGGGCAGAGATGAGCACTAGATTGTTCCATGTATCATTATAGCCAAGAACATCATAATATATTATGTTTATACTGCCTTTATGTGTTTCTCACTACGAGTAGTTTTTCAGAGAATGGGATAGGTGCAACGAGTGGTTTTGGTTACTCACCACTTGTTGATGGGGGTGCTGTGGTGCCTGTTGTTGCTTCAGTAGTTGATGCTTCAGTGGAGCTCACTCCAAGTGTTAGTGCTGTTGTAATAGTTGAGATAGAAGTTGATGCTGTGCTTTGTGCTGCTGTGGATGTCTCAGTAGTAACAGTTGAAGATTCCTCTACTGGTTTGAACATTGGTGACAGATTTAGAAGTTGTATAAAAAGCAAGGAAAGGCACAGAAAATATTTAGCGCAGAAATCAGCTTCCTTGAGTTCGCGTGTCATGGATATTACAAATGTAACCTGGACATTCTTAAGCCAAATGAATGAGCAAATTGCATCTGCACATTATTCTACTTGGGGCAATTGTGGTCAACCACATGCTATACTCCTTTGAAAATCTTCAGTGAACTGTTTCTACACTTGGTGTTGTTAGAATGAATGGAAATGGTTGAACTGATCAGATATCACTCGCATGCTGACCACTTGTAGAAGGGAGAGATGTCGTGATTGATGCTTCTGGAGTTGTCAATGTTT
Organism: Scyliorhinus canicula; assembly: GCF_902713615.1. Taxonomy (NCBI): domain Eukaryota; kingdom Metazoa; phylum Chordata; class Chondrichthyes; order Carcharhiniformes; family Scyliorhinidae; genus Scyliorhinus; species Scyliorhinus canicula. Next base: position 102,957,318 of record NC_052163.1, read on the forward strand.
CTGTGGGGTTTAGTGCAGTTATTGTTGCCATTGTACTTATTCAGGGTGGAGCTGATGTAACAGTTTGTACTGTGGTGGAAGTCTGTATGTTTGAGGTTGACTGTTCTGTTGCAGAGGCTTAAGTGTGTGACAGTCTTATAGAGGTCTATGACATATCTGACAGAAGATTCAAACATTATAGCTGAATATTCAGCTTCTTCACGTGATATTACGTTCGACTAACAAATGGCGTTGTTGCAAAGCAGAAATCAGAAATTGGAATTTGCATGTTATTCTACTCTGCATATTGATAGCCAAAATCATGCCATATTCTTCTGTTAAATTTCAATTATGTGTTTTTATACTTGCAGTCGGTGAAACAGTTCAGAATATTATAACTGAACAGAGAACACTCATACTCACCACTTGTTGAACTTATTGATGTTGTTATGGTTGTTGCTTCAGTTGTCGATGTTTCAATGGAGCTTGCTTCAGAAATTGTTGCTGTTGTACTTGGTGAGGGAGGTGCTGATGTAGATGTTGGTGCTTCAGTGGAAGTCTGTGTATTTGTTGTCGATACTGATGGCTCTGTTTTTTAAAAAGTGTACGCTGTTATTGAGGGAACTGGAAAGGATGGATCAATATATACATGTTTCTATTCATATTAGTCTGATAGTTTTTTGTGAAATGACATGTACACGGGAATATAATGAGTTCCGAAAGACATGCCTGTGAAGTGGATTGGATGTTCTGAATTCTCCCTCAGTGTACCCAGACAGGCGAGGGGTGTGGCAACTACTGGATTTTCACAGTAACTTCATTGCAGTATTGATATAAGCCTACTTGTTACATTTAAATACATTATGATTATCGCTGAGAAAATATCCTGAACTTTTGATAGTAATTGGAACCAATTGTATTTTACATATCATTTATCGGGTGCAATTAAAGGAAACAACATGCTGCTGCAATCTCCTGATTCGTTTAGCTATGTACTACCATCTTGCAGCAGTTTCAAATGATTAATATTTGAATTGCTGCATAAGTGTGATTTTGTGTGCTCACCACTTGTTGATGGGAGTGACGTAGTGTATGTCAATTCTTCAGTTGTTGATCCTTGAGTAGAGCCCACTGTCGATGTTGATGCTGTTTCACTTGTTGCGGGTGGAGATGATGGGGAGGTCAGTGCTGCTGTGGTTATCTGTGTGCTTGTAGTTGATGATTCCGCCGCTATAATTTGAAGAGGTATTGCTTTTATTCAGTTAAATAGAGAGCATGGATAATATATTATAATTTTTCCACATTGCATGTCCTTTATATCTTGTTCATACTCTTGTCTAATAGGCTTCACTAAGTAATTTAATGTGGCTTTGTTATTTACTGACGTACAGCTGCAATAATTTTCTTTAATGATTTGTTCATGGACTTGGGCATCGCAGGCTGTGCCAGCATTCATTGCCCATCCCATGAAGTAACATTTAAGAGTTAGCCACATTGCTTGTGTCTGGATTCACATGTAGGTCAGACCAGGTGAGGACGGCATATTTCCTTCCCTATGGACATTATTCAACCAGATGGGTTTTTCGGAAATCGTTTTGTGGTCACCTTTTGACATTGAAATCAAGACTTTTAAAAATTAAATTTAAATTTCCCCACCTGCAGTGGTGGGATTTGAACCAGGGTCCCAAGAGAATGACTTTGGTATTCTGTATTACTAGCCCAGTGTAAACATCACCATACTATTTACTCCCTCGCAGAGATGAGCACTAGATTGTTCCATGTATCATTATAGCCAAGAACATCATAATATATTATGTTTATACTGCCTTTATGTGTTTCTCGCTACGAGTAGTTTTTCAGAGAATGGGATAGGTGCAACGAGTGTTTTCGGTTACTCACCACTTGTTGATGGGGGTGCTGTGGTGCCTGTTGTTGCTTCAGTAGTTGATGCTTCAGTGGAGCTCACTCCAAGTGTTAGCGCTGTTGTAATAGTTGAGATAGTAGTTGATGCTGTGCTTTGTGCTGCTGTGGATGTCTCAGTAGTAACAGCTGAAGATTCCTCTACTGGTGTGAACATAGGTGACAGACTTAGAAGTTGTATAAAAAACAAGAAAAGACACAGAAAATATTTAGCCCAAAAATCAGCTTCCTTGAGCTCGCATGTCATGGATATTACGAATGTAACCTGGGCATTCTTAAGCAAAATGAATGAGCAAATTTCATCTGCACATTATTCTACTTGGGGCAATTGTGGTCAACCACATGCTATACTTCTTTGACAATCTTCAGTGAAGTGTTTCTACACTTGGAGTTGTTAGAATAAATGGAAATGGTAGAACTGATCTGGTATCACTTGCATGCTCACCACTTGTAGAAGGGAGAGATAATGTTGATTGATGCTTCTGGAGTTGTCAATGTTTCTGTGGAATTCAGTGCAGTTATTGTTGCCATTGTACTTATTCAGGGTGGAGCAGATGTAACAGCTTGTACTGTGGTGGATGTCTGTATGTTTGAGGTTGACTGTTCTGTTGCAGAGGCTTAAGTGTGTGACAGTCTTATAGAGGTCTATGACATATCTGACAGAAGATTCAAACATTATAGCTGAAAATTCAGCTTCTTCACGTGATATTACGTTCGACTAACAAATGGCGTTGTTGCAAAGCAGAAATCAGAAATTGGAATTTGCCTGTTATTCTACTCTGCATATTGATAGCCAAAATCATGCCATATTCTTCTGTTAAATTTCAATTATGTGTTTTTATACTTGCAGTCGGTGAAACAGTTCAGAATATTATAACTGAACAGAGAACACTCATACTCACCACTTGTTGAACTTATTGATGTTGTTATGGTTGTTGCTTCAGTTGTCGATGTTTCAATGGAGCTTGCTTCAGAAGTTGTTGCTGTTGTACTTGGTGAGGGAGGTGCTGATGTAGATGTTGGTGCTTCAGTGGAAGTCTGTGTATTTGTTGTCGATACTGATGGCTCTGTTTTTTAAAAAGTGTACGCTGTTATTGAGGGAACTGGAAAGGATCGATCAATATATACATGTTTCTATTCATATTAGTCTTATTGTTTTTTGTGAAATGACATATACACGGGAAGATAATGAGTTCCGAAAGACGTGCCTTGAAGGGAATTGCACGTTCTGAATTCTCCCTCAGTTTACCCAGACAGGCGCCGGGGTGTGGCAACTACGGGATTTTCACAGTAACTTCATTGCAGATTTGATATCCGCCTACTTGTTACAGTAATATACATTATGATTATCGCTGAGAAAATAGCCTGGACTTTTGACTGTAATTGGAACCAATTGTATTTTTCATATCATTTATCGGGTGCAATTAAAGGAAACAACATGCTGCTGCAATCTCCTGATTCGTTTAGCTATGTACTACCATCTTCCAGCTGTTCCAAATGATTAATATTTGAATTGCTGCATAAGTGTGATTTTGCGTGCTCACCACTTGTTGATGGGAGTGATGTAGTGTATGTCAATTCTTCAGTTGTTGATCCTTGAGTAGAGCCCACTGTCGATGTTGATGCTGTTTCACTTGTTGCGGGTGGAGATGATGGGGAGGTCAGTGCTGCTGTGGTTATCTGTGTGCTTGTAGTTGATGATTCTGCCGCTATAATTTGAAGAGGTAATGCTTTTATTCAGTTAAATAGGAAGCATGGATAATATATTATAATTTTTCCACATTGCACGTCCTTTTTATCTTGTTCATACTCATGTCTAATGGGCTTCACTAAGTAATTTAATGTGGCTTTGTTATTTACTGACGTACAGCTGCAATAATTTTCTTTAATGTTTTGTTCATGGACTTGGGCATCGCAGGCTGTGCCACCATTCATTGCCCATCCCATGAAGTAACATTTAAGAGTTAGCCACATTGCTTTGTGTCTGGATTCACATGTAGGTCAGACCAGGTGAGGACGGCATATTTCCTTCCCTATGATGTGGAGATGCCGGCGTTGGACTGGGGTGAGCACAGTAAGAAGTCTTACAACACCAGGTTAAAGTCCAACAGGTTTGTTTCAAACACGAGCTTTCGGAGCACGGCTCCTTCTTCACGGCTCCTTCTTCCATTCACCTGAAGAAGGAGCCGTGCTCCGAAAGCTCGTGTTTGAAACAAACCTGTTGGACTTTAACCTGGTGTTGTAAGACTTCTTACTGTCCTTCCCTATGGACATTATTCAACCAGATGGGTTTTTCGGAAATCGTTTTGTGGTCATCTTTTGACATTGAAATCCAGACTTTTAAAAATTAAATTTAAATTTCCCCACCTGCAGTGGTGGGATTTGAACCAGGGTCCCCAGAGAATGACTTTGGTATTCTGGATTACTAGCCCAGTGTAAACGTCACCATACTATTTCCTCCCGGGCAGAGATGAGCACTAGATTGTTCCATGTATCATTATAGCCAAGAACATCATAATATATTATGTTTATACTGCCTTTATGTGTTTCTCACTACGAGTAGTTTTTCAGAGAATGGGATAGGTGCAACGAGTGTTTTCGGTTACTCACCACTTGTTGATGGGGGTGCTGTGGTGCCTGTTGTTGCTTCAGTAGTTGATGCTTCAGTGGAGCTCACTCCAAGTGTTAGTGCTGTTGTAATAGTTGAGATAGAAGTTGATGCTGTGCTTTGTGCTGCTGTGGATGTCTCAGTAGTAACAGTTGAAGATTCCTCTACTGGTTTGAACATTGGTGACAGATTTAGAAGTTGTATAAAAAGCAAGGAAAGGCACAGAAAATATTTAGCGCAGAAATCAGCTTCCTTGAGTTCGCGTGTCATGGATATTACAAATGTAACCTGGACATTCTTAAGCCAAATGAATGAGCAAATTGCATCTGCACATTATTCTACTTGGGGCAATTGTGGTCAACCACATGCTATACTCCTTTGAAAATCTTCAGTGAACTGTTTCTACACTTGGTGTTGTTAGAATGAATGGAAATGGTTGAACTGATCAGATATCACTCGCATGCTGACCACTTGTAGAAGGGAGAGATGTCGTGATTGATGCTTCTGGAGTTGTCAATGTTTCTGTGGGGTTTAGTGCAGTTATTGTTGCCATTGTACTTATTCAGGGTGGAGCTGATGTAACAGTTTGTACTGTGGTGGAAGTCTGTATGTTTGAGGTTGACTGTTCTGTTGCAGAGGCTTAAGTGTGTGACAGTCTTATAGAGGTCTATGACATATCTGACAGAAGATTCAAACATTATAGCTGAATATTCAGCTTCTTCACATGATATTACGTTCGACTAACAAATGGCGTTGTTGCAAAGCAGAAATCAGAAATTGGAATTTGCATGTTATTCTACTCTGCATATTGATAGCCAAAATCATGCCATATTCTTCTGTTAAATTTCAATTATGTGTTTTTATACTTGCAGTCGGTGAAACAGTTCAGAATATTATAACTGAACAGAGAACACTCATACTCACCACTTGTTGAACTTATTGATGTTGTTATGGTTGTTGCTTCAGTTGTCGATGCTTCAATGGAGCTTGCTTCAGAAATTGTTGCTGTTGTACTTGGTGAGGGAGGTGCTGATGTAGATGTTGGTGCTTCAGTGGAAGTCTGTGTATTTGTTGTCGATACTGATGGCTCTGTTTTTTAAAAAGTGTACGCTGTTATTGAGGGAACTGGAAAGGATGGATCAATATATACATGTTTCTATTCATATTAGTCTGATAGTTTTTTGTGAAATGACATGTACACGGGAATATAATGAGTTCCGAAAGACATGCCTGTGAAGTGGATTGGATGTTCTGAATTCTCCCTCAGTGTACCCAGACAGGCGAGGGGTGTGGCAACTACTGGATTTTCACAGTAACTTCATTGCAGTATTGATATAAGCCTACTTGTTACATTTAAATACATTATGATTATCGCTGAGAAAATATCCTGAACTTTTGATAGTAATTGGAACCAATTGTATTTTACATATCATTTATCGGGTGCAATTAAAGGAAACAACATGCTGCTGCAATCTCCTGATTCGTTTAGCTATGTACTACCATCTTGCAGCAGTTTCAAATGATTAATATTTGAATTGCTGCATAAGTGTGATTTTGTGTGCTCACCACTTGTTGATGGGAGTGACGTAGTGTATGTCAATTCTTCAGTTGTTGATCCTTGAGTAGAGCCCACTGTCGATGTTGATGCTGTTTCACTTGTTGCGGGTGGAGATGATGGGGAGGTCAGTGCTGCTGTGGTTATCTGTGTGCTTGTAGTTGATGATTCCGCCGCTATAATTTGAAGAGGTATTGCTTTTATTCAGTTAAATAGAGAGCATGGATAATATATTATAATTTTTCCACATTGCATGTCCTTTATATCTTGTTCATACTCTTGTCTAATAGGCTTCACTAAGTAATTTAATGTGGCTTTGTTATTTACTGACGTACAGCTGCAATAATTTTCTTTAATGATTTGTTCATGGACTTGGGCATCGCAGGCTGTGCCAGCATTCATTGCCCATCCCATGAAGTAACATTTAAGAGTTAGCCACATTGCTTTGTGTCTGGATTCACATGTAGGTCAGACCAGGTGAGGACGGCATATTTCCTTCCCTATGGACATTATTCAACCAGATGGGTTTTTCGGAAATCGTTTTGTGGTCACCTTTTGACATTGAAATCAAGACTTTTAAAAATTAAATTTAAATTTCCCCACCTGCAGTGGTGGGATTTGAACCAGGGTCCCAAGAGAATGACTTTGGTATTCTGTATTACTAGCCCAGTGTAAACATCACCATACTATTTACTCCCTCGCAGAGATGAGCACTAGATTGTTCCATGTATCATTATAGCCAAGAACATCATAATATATTATGTTTATACTGCCTTTATGTGTTTCTCGCTACGAGTAGTTTTTCAGAGAATGGGATAGGTGCAACGAGTGTTTTCGGTTACTCACCACTTGTTGATGGGGGTGCTGTGGTGCCTGTTGTTGCTTCAGTAGTTGATGCTTCAGTGGAGCTCACTCCAAGTGTTAGCGCTGTTGTAATAGTTGAGATAGTAGTTGATGCTGTGCTTTGTGCTGCTGTGGATGTCTCAGTAGTAACAGCTGAAGATTCCTCTACTGGTGTGAACATAGGTGACAGACTTAGAAGTTGTATAAAAAACAAGAAAAGACACAGAAAATATTTAGCCCAAAAATCAGCTTCCTTGAGCTCGCATGTCATGGATATTACGAATGTAACCTGGGCATTCTTAAGCAAAATGAATGAGCAAATTTCATCTGCACATTATTCTACTTGGGGCAATTGTGGTCAACCACATGCTATACTTCTTTGACAATCTTCAGTGAAGTGTTTCTACACTTGGAGTTGTTAGAATAAATGGAAATGGTAGAACTGATCTGGTATCACTTGCATGCTCACGCCTTGTAGAAGGGAGAAATGTTGTGATTGATGCTTCTGGAGTTGTCAATGTTTCTGTGGAATTCAGTGCAGTTATTGTTGCCATTGTACTTATTCAGGGTGGAGCAGATGTAACAGCTTGTACTGTGGTGGATGTCTGTATGTTTGAGGTTGACTGTTCTGTTGCAGAGGCTTAAGTGTGTGACAGTCTTATAGAGGTCTATGACATATCTGACAGAAGATTCAAACATTATAGCTGAAAATTCAGCTTCTTCACGTGATATTACGTTCGACTAACAAATGGCGTTGTTGCAAAGCAGAAATCAGAAATTGGAATTTGCCTGTTATTCTACTCTGCATATTGATAGCCAAAATCATGCCATATTCTTCTGTTAAATTTCAATTATGTGTTTTTATACTTGCAGTCGGTGAAACAGTTCAGAATATTATAACTGAACAGAGAACACTCATACTCACCACTTGTTGAACTTATTGATGTTGTTATGGTTGTTGCTTCAGTTGTCGATGTTTCAATGGAGCTTGCTTCAGAAGTTGTTGCTGTTGTACTTGGTGAGGGAGGTGCTGATGTAGATGTTGGTGCTTCAGTGGAAGTCTGTGTATTTGTTGTCGATACTGATGGCTCTGTTTTTTAAAAAGTGTACGCTGTTATTGAGGGAACTGGAAAGGATCGATCAATATATACATGTTTCTATTCATATTAGTCTTATTGTTTTTTGTGAAATGACATGTACACGGGACTATAATGAGTACCAAAAGATGTGCTTGTCAAGTGAATTGGATCTTCTTAATTCTCCCTCAGTGTACTGTTTTTTTGAATGTGTCCATTGTTATTGAGGGAACTTGAAAGGATGGATCAATATATGCATGTTTTTATTCATATTTGTCTTATCATTTTTAGTGAAATGACATGTATACGGGAATATAATTGATCCCGAATTACGTGCCTGGGAAGTGAATTGGACGTTGTGAATTCTTCCTCAGTTCCGACAAGCTCCGGCGTGTTCGACCAAGGGACTTTCACAGTAACTTCATTGCAGTATTAATGTAAGCCTACTTGTTACAGTGATATAGATTATGATTATAGCTGATAAAATAGCTTGGAATTTTGTACCAGTTGTATTTTACATATCATTCATTCTGTGCAATTATAGGAAAGAACATACTGCTGAAATGTCCTCATGGTTTTTGCTATGTACTATTGTTATAACCTGCCTGCTTACCACTGGCTGGGGACTAATGTCAATCCCATAACCCTATGGGAGTATCAGCTTCCCCAATAAGGGAGGGGGGGGGGGGGGGGCGGAGAAATCATTGGCCGACTCCCTGCATAAATAGAGCTGGCCAGTTTGGAACCAGCAGAGAGAGAGGAGTGAGCAGCAAGGGAAGTTGCTGCTGCTGTTGTCTTTATATGTTATTGTAAATAAATGTTATTTCTTTGTATCCTTAAAACTCGCGCTTGATTCTTCATGGCCCTCACAAAACTGGCGACGAGGGTTAAAGTGATTAGCTGTCCACACTGATGAAGCCACCTCCCTGGATTTTTGTTGTATACAGGTTGGAAGTTGTTTTCTATTTCACCATGCTTCTGTATGGACGATTGGATGTTTTTGATGCTGCGCTGGAAAGCTGGAACCTGGACGCACAATGGATGCGTTACTATTTCCGGGCAAACAACATCACCGAAAACGACGCCAGGTGGTCATATTGCTCACTGCTTGCGTCCTTCAAATGTTTGGGGTGATTAGGAGCCTTACGTACCCAGCTGCGCCGGACACCAAAACATTTGATGTACTTGTGAACTTCGTGGGGCAACATTTTCACCCAACCCCATCCACGATAGTCCAACGTTACCGATTTAATACCGCTGAGAGGACCCCAGGAAAATCCCTTGCCGACTTTCTATCCAGGCTATGCAGGATTGCGGAGTACTGTGACTATGGTGAGACCTTGTCAGAAATGTTACGCGACTGTTTGGTTTGCGGTATTAACAATGCGGCCACCTAGAGAAAGTTGTTAGCCGAGCCAACATTGACTTTTCAACAGGCCATTCAAATAGTATTGTCCCGAGAGAGCACAGAACGAGGAGTGCAGGAGCTACAGGGAATTGAGGTGCATGCCTTGGGGCGCAACCCCTTCCATCCGAAAGCATCCCCCTGCACCCCTGTGGTACCTTGGGCGAGGCAACGTCCAGATCGATGCTCGTGGCCGTCGGACATTCCTCCCTGAAGGGAGCCTTCTCCAGAACCAATGGATGAGGATCAATGTCCGTGTCAGACCTGTAGGGGCCGACCCTGTCACGGACGCCGGTCCTGGGGGCGCCAGAGGCACTGTCATTCCGACCGAAACTGGGGCCAACCCAGGGGCCGTACCTTCCATTTTGATGAATCTGCGGCGACTACTTCCGAGGACGTGGTGACGGAGGACGACTGCCTGCAGCTGCATTGTGTGGCAGCTCCCCGTGTGGCTCCCATTAAAGTGACAGTACGGGTCAATGGTCAACCGCTTGAGATGGAGTTGGACACTGGCGCAGCGGTCTCCGCGATCGCCCAGAAGACATTCAACCGCATCAAGCAGGGTATACAGACCCTTACATTAACTGGCACACAGGCCAGGTTGGCCACCTACACGGGGGAACCATTGAACATTGCAGGAACTACGATGACCCCTGTAGTTATGGACGCCAGGAGGAGTGTTTCCCACTTATCGTGGTGCAAAACCATGGGCCTAGCCTGTTGGGTCGGGACTGGTTGCGCCGTTTATGGTTGCAGTGGTAGCACACCGGCAAAGTTTCTGGAAGGTTGACTGAGGTGCTAGGACGATACCCAGATGTATTCCAGCCCGGTTTGGGGAAAATAAAAGGGGCCGTAGCCCATATCCAAGTCGAATCAGGAGCCATGCCACGCTATTTCCGGGCACTCCCGGTGCCTTACGCCATGCTCAAGAAGGTAAAAGGGGAGCTCACTCGTTTGGAGACTTTGGGTATTATCAAGCCCGTCCGTTTCGCTGACTGGGCAGCACCAATTGTACCTGTAATGAAGCCAGATGCCACAGTTTGCTTGTGTGGCGACAATAAACTTACAGTGAATATGACTTCCCAACTCGACCGATACCCAATGCCTCGCATAGAGGATCTCAACGCGAAGCTTGCAGGCGGACTCTCGTTCACAAAATTAGATATGAGTCATGCCTACCTACAGTTGGAGCTGGACCCTGCCTCCTGGTCATATGTAACGACTAATACACACCGGGGCTGTATGAATATACACGTTTGCCCTTTGGAGTATCCTCTGCCTGCGTTATTTTTCAACGCGTTATGGAGGGCATTTTGAGAGGTTTACCGCATGTTGCTGTCTACTTAGATGACGTTTTGATCATAGGGACGTCGGAGCAGGAACACTTGGAAAATTTGGAGGCTGTCCTGAGATGCTTTTCGGAGGCTGGAGTCCGTTTAAGTCGCACAAAGTGCGTTTTTCAGGTGAAGGAAGTAGTCTACCTGAGTTATCAGGTGGACCATGAAGGTTTGCACCCCGTCATAGAGAAGGTGCGTGCGATTCAACAGGCCCCCGCCCCCGACTGACACTTTGCATCTTCGTTCATTTCTCGGCCTCGTAAAGTATTACGGGAAGTTCCTCCCCAATCTGGAAACTACACTGGCCACGTTGCACCTTCTGCTAAAGAAGAATCACACCTGGGTTTGGGGTCAGCCGCAAGAAACCGCTTTCCGGCGGGTAAAACAACAATTGTCGTCGTCTGGGTTACTAACCCATTATGATCCTGGAAAGGTTTTGCTTGTCACATGTGATGCATCCCCGAATGGTATTGGGGCCGTCCTGTCCCACAAGATGGAGAACGGGGCTGAGCGGCCGATAGCTTTCACCTCCCGCACATTGACTGCAGTGGAAAAAAAATATGAGCAGATCGAGAAGGAGGGCCTAGCAGTGGTCTTTGCGGCAAAAGTTTCCACCAGTACGTGTATGGCCGCCAATTCACTATCGTGACTGATCATAAGCCTCTGCTGGGACTTTTCAGAGAGGATAAGCCAATACCGCCCATTGCTTCCGCATGGATCCAGCGCTGGGCTTTGTTGCTCACTGCATATGAGTATTCTCTGGAGCACAAACCAGGAACCCAGATAGGGAATACTGACACACTGAGCCGATTGCCTTTATCGACTGACCCCGTGTCGACCCCCACGACCGGTGAGGTGGTTGCGACCCCAAATTTTATGGATACCTTGCCTGTCACGGCATCACAGATCCGTGAGTGGACCCAGATGGAGCCAGTCCTGTCAAAGGTTCGGCACATAGTCCTGTATGGTGGGCAGCATAGACAGCTCCCAGGCGAGTTGCGGGCATTTTCTTCCAAGCTGTCAGAATTCAGCATAGAAGACGGTATCCTTTTGTGGGGGACGCATGTGATTGTCCCGGAAAAAGGACAGGAGCTGATACTGAGAGACTTGCACAATGGGCACCCAGGTGTGACCAAAATGAAAATGTTGGCCCGGAGTTATGTCTGGTGGCCAGGCCTCGACACCGACATTGAGAAGGTGGCCCAAAACTGATCCATTTGCCAGGAGCATCAGAAGCTTCCGCCGGCCGCGCCCCTACATCACTGGGAATGGCCAGGGCGGCCTTGGGCGCGCTTACATGCGGATTTCGCCGGCCCTTTTCAAGTATCCATGTTCCTTCTATTAGTCGATGCCCAGTCTAAATGGCTAGAGGTGCATAAGATGGTAGGCACAATGTCCTGCGCAACAATCGAGAAGATGCGTTTGTCTTTCAGTACGCATGGCCTCCCCGAGGTGCTGGTCACGGACAATGGCACTCACAAGTGAGGAGCTTACGAGGTTCATGAAGGTGAACGGCATACGCCATATCTGCACTGCCCCTTACCACCCGGCTTCAAATGGGTTGGCGGAGCGCGCAGTACAGACGTTCAAACGAGGCCTAAAGAAGCAGTCTTCCTGGTCGATGGACACGAGACTGGCTCGTTTTTTGTTTTCATATAGGACCACCCCCACGAGGTGACTGGGGTAGCTCCCGCAGAACTCCTAATGGACCGGAGACTTCGCACCCGCCTTAGCATGGTTTTCCCGGGCATCGGTGCAAAAGTACGCCACACACAAGAACGTCAGGAACATGGTTTTTATCGGCATCGGCCGATTCGGCAGTTTACGCCTGGTGACCCAGTATTCGTTCGGAATTTTGCTAATGGTGCCCAGTGGGTCCCTGGCGTAATCTTTCTCCAAACGGGCCCTATCTCTTACCAGGTGCAAGCCCAGGGTTGTCTCCAGCGCAAACATGTAGACCACGTTCAGTCCAGAAGACTATCCCTTCCAAAGATTCCCTGCCCCCGGAGTTCAATTCTACAGCCACAGAGACCAGGCACAATGGAAAGTATTCCTCACAATCTTCCTCTGGTGCCTCACTCAAAGTCTGTGCAGGTCGTTTCAGAACCGCATGGAGATAGAGACGCCAAGATGACTGAGGCAGCAGACTCTGACTCCGAGATGGAGACACAGGACACCTCAGAGGGGGAATCCTCGGCCCCACGGGCTGTGGATGTACAACCGTTACGCCGTTCATCGCGGAAGAACCGGTCTCCGTCTCGTTACAAGCCGCCCGATCCAGCGCCTCGTGCAAATGGTGTCCGGCCTGCGGCAAAACGAGTCCGACACCCTCCTTCACCAAGATCTTCGGTGGATTCCATGGACTTTGGGGGGAGGGATGTTATAACCTGCCTGCTTACCACTGGCTGGGGACCAATGACAATCCCACAATCCTATGGGAGTATGGGTTTCTCCAATGAGGGGGGCGGAGAAATCATGAGCAGACTCCCTGCATAAATAGAGCTGGCCTGTTTGGAACCAGCAGAGAGAGAGAGGAGTGAGCAGCAAGGGAAGTTGCTGCTGCTGTTGTTGTATATATATGTTATTGTAAATAAATGTTACTTCTTTGTATGCTTAAAACTCGTGCTGGATTCTCCGTGGCCCTCACAAAAACTATCATCTTCCAGCAGTTTCAAATGATTAATATTTGAAATGCTGCATCAGTGTGATTTTGTGTGCTCACCACTTGTTGATGGGAGTGACGTAGTGTATGTCAATTCTTCAGTTGTTGATCCTTGAGTAGAGCCCACTGTCGATGTTGATGCTGTTTCACTTGTTGCGGGTGGAGATGATGGGGAGGTCAGTGCTGCTGTGGTTGTCTGTGTGCTTGTAGTTGATGATTCTGAAATGAAATGAAAATGAAAATCACTTTATTGTCACGAGTAGGCTTCAATGAAGTTACTGTGAAAAACCCCTAGTTGCCACATTCCGGCGCCTGTCTGGGGAGGCTGGTACAGGAATAGAACCGTGCTGCTGGCCTGCTTGGTCTGCTTTAAAAGCCAGCGATTTAGCTTAGTGAGCTAAACCAGCCCCTATTCTGCCGCTATTATTGAAAGAGGTAATGATTTTATTCAGTTAAATAGGGAGCATAGATAATATATTATAATTTTTCCACATCACATGCCTTTTGTATCTTGTTCATACTCATGTCTAATGGGCTTCACTAAGTAATTTAATGTGGTTTGGTTATTTACTGACATATAGCTGCAATAATTTTTTTTATTATTTGTTCATGCACGTGGGCATTGCAAGCTGTGCCAGCATTCATTACCCATCTCATGAAGGGACGTTTAAGAGTTAGCCACATTGCTTTGTGTCTGGAGTCACATGTTGGTCAGACCAGCTGAGGACGGCATATTTCCTTCCCTGACGGACATTATTGAACCAGATGGGTTTTTCGGACAATCGTTTGGTGGTCATCTTTTGATTTTGAATTTCAAATTTTTAAAAATTAAATTCAAATTTCCCCAACTGCAGTGGTGGGATTTGAACCAGGGTCCCCAGAGAACAACTATGGGTTTCTGGTTTACCAGCCCAGTGTAAACATCACTATGCTGTTTCCTCCCTGGCATTGATAAGCACTAATGTATCATTATAGCCAAGAACATAATATATTATGTTTATACTGCCTTTATGTGTTTCTAACTACGAGTAGATTTTCCGGACTGAGAATGGGATCGGTGCAAAGAGTGTTTTCGGTTACACACTATTTGTTGATGGGGGTGGTGTAGTGCCTGTTGTTGCTTCAGTATTTGATGCTTCAGTGAAGCTCACTGTAGGCGTTTGCAATATTGTAACAGTTGATGTTGTGCTTTGTCCAGCTGTGACAGTAGAACATAGAACATAGAACAGTACAGCACAGAACAGGCCCTTCGGCCCTCAATGTTGTGCCGAGCCATGATCACCCTACTCAACCCACGTATCCACCCTATACCCGTAACCCAACAACCCCCCCCTTAACCTTACTTTTATTAGGACACTACGGGCAATTTAGCATGGCCAATCCACCTAACCCGCACATCTTTGGACTGTGGGAGGAAACCGGAGCACCCGGAGGAAACCCACGCACACAGGGGGAGGACGTGCAGACTCCACACAGACAGTGACCCAGCCGGGAATCGAACCTGGGACCCTGGAGCTGTGAAGCATTTATGCTAACCACCATGCTACCCTGCTGCAGTAGTTGCAGCTGAAGATTTTTCTACGGGTATTAACACAAATGTGATCGACTTAGAAGTTGTATATAAAGCATGGAAATACATAGAAAATATTTAGCCCAAAAATCATCTTCCTTGAGCTCCCACATCATGGATATTAGTCATGTCACCCCAGGCATTAGTTAAAAAAAATGAATGAGCAAATTTCATCTGCACATTGGTCTACTTGGAGCAATTGTGGTCAGCCACATGCTATACCCCTTTGATAATCTTGAGTGAAGTGTTTATATACTTGGAGTTGTTAGAATGAATGGAAATGGTGGAACTGATCAGATATCACTCGCATGCTCACCACTTGTAGAAGGGAGAGATGTTGTGATTGATGCTTCTGGAGTTGTCAATGTTTTTGTTGAGTTCAGTGCAGTTATTGTTACGATTGTACGTGTTGAAGGTGGAGCTGATGTAACAGTTTGTGATGTGGTGGATGTCTGTGTGTCTACAGCTGACTGTTCTGTTGCAAAGTTGGAAATGTGCGTGACAGCCTTATAGCAGTGTACAACATATCTGGAACAAGATCCTAGCATTATAGCTAAAAATCCACCTTCCTAACATGATATAAAGGGTAACCAACTAATGGCCTTGTTGCAAAGCAGAGGTCACAAAATGGAATTTGCATATTATTCCACTCTGCATACTGATAGCCAAAATCATGCCATATTCTTCTGTTAAATTTCCATTTAGCAGAAGGTGCAGTCGGTGAAACAGTTCAGAATATTAGAACTAAACAGAGAGCACTCATTCTCACCATTTGTTGAACTGAATGATGTTGTCATTGTCGTTGCTTCAGGCGTCGTTGATTCAATGGAGCTTGCTTCCGATGTTGCTGCTGTTGTACTTGGTGAGGGAGGTGCTGATGTAGATGTTGGTGCTTCAGTGGAAGTCTGTGTATTTGTTGTCGATACTGATGACTCTGTGGTTTAAAAAGTGTGCATTGTTATTGAGGGAACTAGAAAGGATGGATCAATATATAAATGTTTTATTCATATTTGTTTTATAGTTTTTGTGAAAAGACATGTATATGGGATTAGAATGAGTCCCGAAAGACGTGCTTGTTAGGGGAATTGGACATTCTGAATTCTACCTCAGTGAAACCGAACAGGTGCCGGAGTGTGACGACTCATGGATTTTCACAGTAACTTCATTGCAGTGTTCATATAATCCTCCTTATAACACTAATAAAGTATGTGGTTATTTCTGATAAAATAGCCTGAAATAGTGACTACATTGGGGTACCAATTGTGTTTTACATATCATTAACCCTGTGCAATTATGGGAAACAACATACTGCTGAAACCTTCTGATGGTTTTTGCTGTGTACTTCGATCTTCCAGTAGTTTCAAATGATTAAAAAATGAATTGCTGCAGAAGTGTGGTTTTGTGTGCTCACCACTTGTTGATGGGAGTGACGTAGTGTATGTCGACTCTGCAGTTGTTGATCCTTCTCATACTCACCACTTGTTGAAAGGATTGATGTTGTCATTGTCGTTGCTTCAGGTGTCGTTGATTCAATGGAGCTTGTTCCAGATGTTGGTGATATTGTACTTGGTGAGGTAGGTGCTGAAGTAGATGTTGGTGCTTCAGTGGACAACTGTGTACTCACTGTTGATACTGATGGCTCTGTGATTTTAAAAGTGAACATTGCTTTTGTTGGAACTGACAAGGTATAGATCAATATATAAATGTTTTTACTCATGTTTGTGTCATAGTTTTTGTCAAATCACATGTATGTGGGAAGATAATCAGCTGGATAAAAAAAGCCTTGAATTGTGACAACAATAGAGCATCAATTGCGTTTTACATCTCATTAAGCCTGTGCAATTACAGGAAACAACATACTGCTCCAATCTTCTGATGATTTTTGCTGTATACTTCCATCTCCCAGCAGTTGCAAATGATGAATACATGAATTGCTGCGTAAGTGTGATTTTGGGTGCTCACCATTTGTTGATGGGAGTGACGTAGTGTATGTCGATTCCTCAGTTGTTGATCCTTCAATGGAGCCCACTGTCGATGTTGATGCTGTTTCATTGATTGTGGGAGTAGATGTTGAGGAGGTCTGTGCTGCTGTGGTTGTCTGTGTGCTTGTAGTTGTAGATTCTGCCACTATTAGTGAAATAGGTAATGTTTTCATTCAGTTAAACATGGAGCATGTGTAATATATTGCAAATTTTCCACAACGGTTGCCTTTTATATCATGTTAATCCTCATGTGTCATGGGCTTTACAAAGTCATTTAACATGGCTTTGTTTCAACTGAAAGTACAACTCCAAGAGATTTGAGCACCAGATTGTTCCATGTATAATTATAGCCAACAACATAATACTGCAATATTTTCATACTTCCTTTCTGCATTTCTAACTTTGAGTAATTTTACAGCACTGAGAATGGAATAGCTGCAATGAGTGCTGTCATATATTCACCACTTGTTGACCTTTTCCTGCACGTCATCGGAAAGCCAGAATGTTTCCAGTTGATTTACATCTCAGAATTTGTAAAATTCTAAGACGAAAGCTAAACCGACTGTGTATGCAAGGCATATCCATTTCTCTTTCCTGGGAATACTTCCATAAAATTGTTTGAAACTTGCTGTAAGGGGCAGAGCAGAACAACAACAGTTCATCTCTGTCTGTGTCTTGCTGGAGGAAAATGTGTTCAAGGAGACAGAGAACAAGCAGCAAAAACAGGTCAGCCTCCTCAATCACTCCTGTAAAGACAAGTGGATTATCTCTCCCACTGGGAATCAGCCAACAAGTGCCTGCAACAGACGGCAAAACTGCCATGGTTAGCTCTTGAGTTCTATTGGAATTATCTAACTTAATGTCCACAGTGCACCGCCATCTACCCCTCAATGACAAGCCAAAGACTTCCTCGAATATACATTTTTATGAAGTAACTGCATTTACATTAGGATCCGCCAGGGAAGAAGTTGAAACAAACCTTTGTTGCGACCAACTGAGGGTGTTCGAAAAGAGGGCGGCCTCCTTTATAATAACAATCTTTATTGTAACAAGTAGGCTTACATTAACACTGCAGTGAAGTTATTGTGAAAAGCCCCTAGCTGCCACATTCTGTGCCTGTTTGGGTACACAGGGGGAGAATTCAGAATGTCCAATTCACCTAACAAGCACGTCTTTCACGATTTGTGGGAGTTAACTGGAGCACTCGGAGGCAACCCATGCAGACACGGGGAGAACATGCAGACATTGCACAGACAGTGACCCAAGCGGGGAATCAAACCTGGGACCCTGGAGTTGTGAAGCAACATTGCTACCCATTGTACTCCCCGCTGTGCTACCATAAATGGGACCATTTCTTCTCAAGCTAGTTGCTTTGACCTAAAAGTGTGAACGCACTGCAGAGATTCGAACCCAGGATTTCATGTTTACTAGACAGACGCTTTAACCATCTAAGTCCCCCCCCCGCTCATCCAGTCTAGTATCCTTTTGGTCAGCAAACCTGCCATCCTTCCCTGCTCTGGCCTGCATGTGATTTCAGACCAACCGCAATGTGGTTGACTCTTAAATGCCCACTGAAATGGCCCAGCATGTTACTCAGTTGAAGACATTTAGGGGTCAGCAGCAAATACTTGCCCAGCCAGCGATGCTCACTTCCCATAACCAAATTACAAAAACAAAACAGTGGATTAATCTGGCAGGTAATAGGATTTCTGATGGTGTGTTGTATGTTGAAGAAAGTAAAAGCCAATATAAAATGCATATTCCAATCCAAATTTATAAATTCAGTAATGCGCCGATACATTAAGAAAGAGCTAACTTCCTTTGTGCCACATCCATGTGCTCTAATGAGTTACTTACGCAGCATGATTGATGGAAGGTAACTGATCTTGTGTTGATGTGACTGCAGATGTCCTTGGTGAACATCTTCATCATCTCAACTGGCAGGCAGCAGTCTGAGCTGGCTGGCTGAAAGCAACCACAGGAAGGGAAACTACCAGAGTGACATGAGTGGGAGCACAAATTCTGTCATCCTGAAAGAATCATACAACAGGGCCCACTGCCACTCCCCTGCACCTCAGCAATGTCAGTAATCTTTTGAAGAACAGATTATTGAATGGCTGTGGCACGCTTTAAATCGTGTGAAGACTGGCGTTCAGGAACAGGAAAGCAGCAGCTGGAGCATGCATGGCAACAAAGTGAGTTTCCACAGCAGCACTCACACTTTTGGTGGATGCTGCAAGTTGCCTTGCGATTGACCCCAAAAGTGTGCTGACATCAAGTGACCACTTATTCCACATTGAAAAGGATGGTCTTCAAACGCTGCACAAAGTCATGTGCCAACTGATATTTTGATTCCTCTATTTTCCTGATCCTTTAGCCCAGGCTTTTTGGCTGTCTATCCAGTACAGGAAACATCAGCCTTTTTCTGCAGCCTTTCCCAAAGAAGTTTTCACCTGAGTCCTCTGCAGCAGAGCGAGAATTGAGCTCTGTCTTCCCCTGAGCTGGTACCTGCACTATTATTTTAGCTAGCTCTGCCTTTGGGTCCAATCTCTCACCACATGGCAATCCGCTCTCTATCCTAGCTCCTAAAATACGTGCAATGAATTGTTGCTGGTGTCGATGACCATATCATCATGATATCAGTGTAACAGTGCAGCCGTGCTAAATATGTGTGAAGTATATGAACATTAGCTTTGAGTCCTGATTATTTTTTTTAAATTTAGAGTACCCAATTCATTTTTTCCAATTAAGGGGCAATTTAGCATGGCCAATCCACCTACCCTGCACAACTTTTGGTTGTGGGGACGAAACCCACGCCAACACGGGGAGAATGTGCAAACTCCACACGGAGCGTAAACCAGAGCCGGGATTGAACCGGGAACCTTGGTGCTGTGAGACACCAATGCTAACCACTGCGTTAGCATTGAGTCCTGATTCAGAGAGATCGTTGGTGGGTGAGAGTGTAGTGAATTAAGAAGTGAATAAGCTAGTGGTGCGATTGGTATGATATTGCATTTGAAGGTGAGCTCATTGATCATGATATCTAGTATGAGATCATTGTATTTATTCATCGGATGTATGCATCGATGTCAAGGCCAGGATTTGTTGTCCATCCCTAATTGCCCTTGTGAAGGTGAGCATGAGACAACTTCTGGAACGATTGCAGTCTATGTGGTATAGATAACCCACTATGCTGTCAGGGAGGGTGTTTCAGTATTTTATCCCAGAGATCATGAAGGAAAACTGATATATTTCCAAATCAAAATAGTGTGTGACTTGGAGGGGAACCTTCAGATATTGGTGTTCCTCATGTCTGCTCTTCTTGTTCTTCTCGGTGGTAGCTGTCATGGTTTTGGAAGGTGCTCATCAAAAAGCTTTAAAGAGTTGCTACAGCGTATCTTGCAGATGATGTGTTCTGATGCCACTGTGTGCTGGAGGTGGAGGGAATGAATAAGATAGGGGTAGGAGACCAATCAAGTAGGCTGATTTAACCTGCATGGTGTCGAGATTCTTGAACATTGTACACTGATCCAGGCAAGTAGGAAATATTCCATCACACTCCTGACTTGCACCTTGGAGATGGTGAATAGTCTTTGGGAATTCAACAGGAGGGTATCTGCTGCAGAATTCTCAAGCTCTGGCCTGCTTTTGCAGCCACTGTACTAATGTATGTTGTGCAGTTACGTTTCTGATCAATGCATGTTGATGGTAATGCGGTTGAGTGACAAGAGGAGACAGTTAATTCCCTGGGAGTTGGTCATTAGCTAGCACTTGTATGACACAATTATACTTGCCATTTATCAACCCAAAACTAAATGTTGTCCATCACTGGCTACATGGTGACTGATTTGTTATCTGACGAGTTATGAACAGAATGGTACACAGAATGGTGAACATCCCCATTTTGGACCTTATGAATGTGAAAAAGCCATTTTGTGAGCAGCTGAAGATGGTTGGATCAAGTTTACTACCCTGAGAATTTTCTGTAGTGATGTCCTGGGACTGCGTAAATTGGCCTCTGTTGTGGACAGGGGAGGGATTAAGTTAAATCAGCTCCGAGTTCTCCACTGTCCATGAACAGAAATGTGTCTTTTGATTTCTGATTTTCCCCTTTGTAATTTGTCGCATAGTTTCCCCAATCTTTCAATTTGGAGTGATCCAATCCTCAGCGAACTCATCTGGTGAAATAAGCGGCTTGGTTTACTTCACACACACCAAATGGAGAAAAGGGTTTTTGCGAAGTCTGTCCCTTTTGCACTCATACAAGAAAGAAGGGATAAGGGGAAGAAAGGGATATAGGCAAAATCATGACAAAATTAGTTATGGTTTCATGTGAATCCACAGTCCAGAATCAAAATCCGCTGGAGTATTTCTTCAGAGGTTGTTAGGCTGAAACTTTTGCAGGGTGATCTGTCTTTTCATGCAGAGATGTATCAGTCTTATTGGCAGCAGTACAGGAGTTTTAATATTCCAATAGTGCACAATATAGATGAGGGCCCAGAAATTTACCTGGACAGAGCTCTCTGCTGCAGCCTGTTGGGTGGTAAAATGGTGCACTGCCTGGGTCCAGTTCCACATGGCAATATTACAGGTTATAGCAGTTTGGGGGAGGGGATGCGACATACTTCCCACTTCTTCTCCAGGGGGTTGGACAAAGGATGTATTTTTCTTGGTCTCGAATCTTGAGAAGAGGAACCAGGGTCCCTTTTATCCTTGCAGACATACTGATTGGAATTCTCCCATAGTTCGCTTGTGGTGGGATTCTCTGGTCCCGCAGAGAGGACACCCCCGCCTGGAGGGTTTCTGGTGACGTGGAGTGGTTTCCGTGGGAATTGGTTTCAATTGGAATTTCCATTGACAGTAGTGGGAGCAGAGAATCCACTGGGGCGGTCAGTGAATGACAGGCCGCCTCCCGCCACTGAGGAGTTAAAGAATCCAGGCCACTGTCTCCATTGGTCAGGGCTTTGCCTTAGAAAGGCCAAGTGTGTTGGTGCATTGCTGCAGCCACATGGGGCATTAATGCCTCTTTAAGGATAACAATGCCCTGCTAGTTTTCCAGAGGCTAGAAATTCCTCTGGAATGTGTCTTGGCTAGTTAGACATTTCAGGGTAATAACTTTGTCCATTTCTAAAATAAAACTTTTATAAAGTAGTCAGGTTGACATAGATATATATTTTCCTTCCTCCCTTCTTGTTGGGGGGTATCTAGTTTAGCCATTTATTGGCTGCATTTTCCTGAAGGAAGTGACGTCAGAATCTTTGTGGGTCCTGGGCCTTCACATTCGCCACCCAATTAAGGTTGGCAGGTGGGATGTGGGCATGGGACATGTCTGTTTTGGGGCAGCATGATGGCACAGTGGTTAGCACTGTTGCCTCACAGCTCCAGGGAGCCGGGTTCAATTCCATTCTCGGCTGACTCTCTGTGTGGAGTTTGCACTTTAGAACATAGAACATAGAACATAGAACATAGAACAGTACAGCACAGAACAGGCCCTTCGGCCCTCAATGTTGTGCCGAGCCATGATCACCCCACTCAAACCCACGTATCCACCCTATACCCGTAACCCAACAACCCCCCCCCCCTTAACCTTACTTTTATTAGGACACTACGGGCAATTTAGCATGGCCAATCCACCTAACCCGCACATCTTTGGACTGTGGGAGGAAACCGGAGCACCCGGAGGAAACCCACGCACATAGGGGGAGGACGTGCAGACTCCACACAGACAGTGACCCAGCCGGGAATCGAACCTGGGACCCTGGAGCTGTGAAGCATTTATGCTAACCACCATGCTACCCTGCTGCCCCTTTCTACCCATGTCTGCCTGGGTTTCCTCCGGGTGCTCCGGTTTCCTCCCACAGTCACAAAAAAATGTGCAGGTTGGGTGGATTGCCCCTTAGTGTCCAAAGAATTAGATGGGATTACTGGGTTACGGGGATAGGATGGAGGCGTGGGCTCAAGTAGGATGCTCTTTCCAAGGGCCAGTGCAGACTCGATGGGCCGAATGGCCTTCTTCTGCACTGTAAATTCTATGATTCTATGCCCAAAGAAGACTCACAAAACTGGTAGGTGGGTGTTCATGTGGCAGAACGTGAGCATGAGGGCACCTCAGAATGCCGACTCTTTGGAAAGGCTGCATAAACAAAAAATGGCCCAGAATTAGGGCAGCACGGTAGCATAGTGGTTAGCATCAATGCTTCACAGCTCCAGGGTCCCAGGTTCGATTCCCGGCTGGGTCACTGTCTGTGCGGAGTCTGCACGTTCTCCCCGTGTGTGCGTGGGTTTCCTCCGGGTGCTCCGGTTTCCTCCCACAGTCCAAAGATGTGCGGGTTAGGTGGATTGGCCATGCTAAATTGCCCGTAGTGTCCTAAAAAGTAAGGTTAAGGGGGGGGGGTTGTTGGGTTACGGGTATAGGATGGATACGTGAGTTTGAGTAGGGTGATCATTGCTCGGCACAACATCGAGGGCCGAAGGGCCTGTTCTGTGCTGTACTGTTCTAAAAAAAAAAAGAGCTGTAGTGGCTGTGACCGTGTCCAATTCAGCCTTGTGATAGTTTTTCGGGGCATAGAAAACAGGCACTCATGGGCCCTTTGTTCTATCACCTAAGCCAGCACTAGATTGTCATTGAGCTCGGTCCAGCAGTGGATGACTTTAAGGCAGTGGGAAATCTACATCCTTCAGTGGAGGTTCAATTGTACTGATAGCTGCCTGCTTCTGGGGCATTCTGCCATTTACAGGAAGGATAGTGTCAGGAAGCCACTCCAAAGGAATTGACACAACTTTCCTGCAGCATTGCCACCTCCAAACCCACCACAAGGTGATTAGGAAAATCCAGCATTATGTCTGCACACCAGGGCATTAAATAGTTAGATCCCCATTTTATGCGTAAAGGCATAGCTGGAGAATGATGTGGGAGCAAATGTAATTGATTCAGAAGTATTAATTGAGCTCATATTGAGCTCCAACACCACCTATTCTTGTTTTTCCAGTTTCAAACAGATAAATCAGGTGTGTGAACTATCACATCTAATTATGCAATCTGTAGTTGTTTGGCTCCGTGCTACTATGGCAACCTTGTAAAGGTTATGTACCAAGGTGACAATATACTCCTGCAGACACTGTGAACTCAGATGTATGATGACCTCACAAAAATGTGCAAATGGTAGAAACACCTAAAAGTGTAATTTACACAATCAAAGAGGGTTGCAACGGAATTTTCATCACCTGCAAAGGGAATTTCGCAGAACACTATAGAAGCAATAATGCTTTTGGCATCAAAACCTGTTTTTGATTTGGTTTTGTGATCTGCATGTCTGATCACAACATTAGGAAAGAGACTTCCAGTTGTTATAGGAAAATGCACCAATTGGCACAGAGCCCCCATGTTTCACAATCCAAGTCTTCAGATTTCAGTGAGCTTTTATTATTATATTGCCTTGTCATATATAAAATGGAATATGGCAGCATGGTGGCGCAGTGGCTAGCACTGCTGGCTTACGGTGCCAAGGACCCGGGTTCGATCCCAGGTCATTGTCTGTGTGGAGTTTGCAAATTCTTCCCGTGTCTGTGTGGGTCTCACCCCACAACCCAATGATGTGCAAGGTAAGTGGATTGGCCATGCACAATTTCCCCTTAATTGGGAAAAAATTGTTGGGTACTCTAATTTTAATAAAAAAACATATAGAATAGAATAAAATAGTTAGGATTTCAATGATCATAATTCCAGCATGACCGTCATGGTTAAATTTACAACAAGAATTCCAAATTCTATCAATTTTCGATGATGTTTAGTCATTATTAAACCTGAATGATCCATGTTACGCATGATCAATATTTCAGAAAATTAAACTAATGTCTGTAGCAACTTGGTAGTTTCCCTTCCGTACTGATCTTTACCCAGTGTCTTATGTTCTCTGACATGTTGTTCAAAGATCAATTCTAATTAAGGTATAGTTTGTTGAACCCAAGATAACCGGGTCTTTCTTCAACCACAGTCCAAGTGTTGCGGACAATATTTGCTCCTCAATCAACATCACCGAAACACATTGGGCGAGATTCTCCGCAAATGCGGAGAATCGTAAAGGCTACCGTGGGACAGGCCATGACCCACGGCAGCCTTCACGCCCACTTCCGGGGCCGATTCTCCCCTCCGGGCGGGGCTAGGAGCGCGGCTCCGTGCGTCACGGTGGCGCGGCCTTGACGACCGGCGTCAAGGCCGCACGTCAGGCGTCAAGCCGGCTGACGCGGCCGACTTCGCGCAGGTTGGACAATGCCAACTCGCGCATGCGCAGTTGCCGTCTTTTCCCTCAGCCGTCCGGCAAGACGTGGCGGCTTGATCTTGCGGGGTGGCGGAGGGAAAAGAGTGCGTCCGTTACGGACGCACGGCCCGCGATCGGTGGGCACCGGCTGGCACGGCTGTGGTACTGCCACGCCAATCGGGCCCCAAACGGGCATATGGCACCCGTTTCACGACAGCAGCGAGCAGGTGTGTTTGCTGCCGTGTTGAAGCAGGCGTGAAGGCCCGGCCGCTCGGCCGTTAGGCGAGCGGCGATTCGTGGCGTGGGTCGAGCGTGGGGGGGGGGGGGAGAATAGTGGGAGGGCATGAAAAATGTCGGTAGGCCCTCCCGCTGTTCTCCCACCCGGCCTGGGGGGCGGAGAATCACGCCCATTGGATTGAATTTTCCAGCTGGTCCCTCCGGCGGATTCGTCCGCTCTCGCCGACGGCAATCTACCCTGCCTCCCCCCACTACTGTGGGTTTTCCGGAGCTGGAGCGTGCAAACAAATGAAAACCCTGCTGACGACGGCAGAACTGGAAGAAAAAGCTGCTAGCCAATGGTGGGCCACCTTCACCACCACAAAACTGGCTGCAGGGAGATGGGGGAGAAAATCCAACCCAATATCCGGTCATTATCGCATTGCTGTGTATAGGAATTTACAATGCACAATCAGCTGTCCTACATTACACTTCAAAAAGTACTTCATTGGCTGTGAAGCACCCCGAGATATCTGTGGCCATGAAAAGCACTATATAAATGCAGATCTTTATATTTCTCTTTTTTTTCTTTTAGACCATAGAAATAAACAGACCATCAATCAATTCACTTCTGTGAGAAAGCTGTATGATTTTTTTAAAAATACCACCGACATGTGTATTTTTGTTGAAGGATTAATGGTTCAAGTAATAATTCCAAACACGAATGGTAGTCTGTTGTTGGCCCACCAGTTGAGGCGGCCAGAGCATCCAGTGAAATTTTGCAGGTGAGGGCAGAGAAGGGGGAGGTGGCTTCGTAGCCGGAGAACATAAACGAGGTGTTTAAGGCTTTCCACCAAGGGTTGTGTGGCGCTAACAATTGCACTCAAAGACGAGAGACAAGTACAATCGAGGCTTTATTGCTGTGTGATGCTATTCCTCCGGCTGCAACTGTAGACTCTGAATGACTCACACGCATATTTATACACAAGCTCCCTGTGGGCGGAGCTAGCCGGCAGGGGCTTACCGAAGGAACCTGTATTACAGGTACAGCCATACATCCCCCTCCTGCAAGCATGCATATCTACAGTGGTTATCACCACAGGTTGTATGGAGTGGAGCATGTGCTGGAGGATATGGGGCAGTTTCTCGATGGGTTGGTCCCCAGAGTTGGAAGGGAAGAGCAGGGAATCCCATCAGGGAAGGACCCGGGGCCGAACGACTTTCCGGCTGAGTTTTCCAAGCAGATTGCGACGGAGCTGGCCCCCCATCTGGTGGGTATGTTTAATGAGGCAGTGGGGCATTGATGCTGAAAAAGAGGAAGGACCCACTGTAGTGTGGATCCAACAGGCCCATTTCATTGTTAAACACGGATGTGAAAATCCTGGCGAAGGTGTTGGAGTGTAAGCTGGAGAGGTGCATTCCGGAGGTGGTTTCTGAAGACCAAACATGTTTAGTGAAGGGGTGGCAGCCCTCTGGTAGTATTGGGAGGTTGCTGAATGTAATTATGATTCCGTTAGGGGGACGGGAGCCAGAGGTGATTGGGGGGGGTGGGGGGGGGGGGGGGGTGGCAGCGGTAGGGAGCACCAGGTATCACTGTATGCGAACGACCTTTTGTTTGTGTCGGAACAATTGGAAAGTATGGGCAGAATTATGAACTTGTGGTGGGCAAATCTGGGTGCTACCATTTAAGGTGGCAAAGTCACAGGTTAGGTATCCAGGGATTCAGGTAACCCATGGGTGGGCCACTATATCTAGGTGGAAGTTGACAGGGTTAGTGGAAAAGGGTAAACGGGACTTTAAAAGGCGGATTCATTACACTTGACAGTTGCATGGAGGGTGCAGGTGGTAAAGATGAATGTGCTGTCAAGGTTCCTGTTTGTTTTTCCGTCACTCCCAATCTTTCTCCCTGAGGCCTTTTTCCGGAGGGTGGAGGCGCTGATCTCAGAATATGTGTGGGGAGGGAAAGTACCGAGTGTGAAGAGGGCTCTGCTACATAGGTTGCTGCTCCCGAACCTGATGCACTCCTATTGGGCAGCGAATGAGTCATTTTTGGGGTGTGGGGGACGATGCAGTGGATCAGGTCGAAGGAGGTGTCCTGTAGGGGCTCAGGTCTGAGGGCCCAGGTGATGACCCCATTACTGTTAGCCCCGGGGAAGTAAATGGGAGTCGACTCTTAGGATTTGGAATTAACTGAGGAGGCACTTTAAATTGAACCAAATGTCAGTGTTCATGCCATTGTATGGGAACAACAGGTTTAAGCTGAGAGATGGATGGGATGTACAGGTAGAGCGAGGAAGGATTGGAGCGGGCGAGGGTTGTGTTCTCAGATGGGAAATTTGATAAGTTGGATGAGCTGCATGAGAGGTTTGAGTTACCGAGGGGGTGTGAGTTTGCGTACTGGCAGGTGTAAGACATTGGGCGAAAGGAGCAGCCAATGTTTCCCCAAATACTGAAGAAATTGCTGCTCCCAGATGAGGTGTGGGAGGGCAGGACCAGGGATATTTACGGGTGGTTGGGAGAGCAGGGTAAGGCGGTGGTGGAAAGGGTTAATCAGAAGTGGGAGAGGGAGATAGGATGGGGTCTCTGGTGTGAGGTGATGCGGCGAGTGAACTCAACCTCCTCCTGTGCTACAATGAACTTGATTCAGTTTAAAGTAGGATACAGAGACCACATGGTTCGGGCTTGGATGAGTGGGTTATTCCCGAGGGTAACAGATGGATGTGAGAAGTGTGGGCGGAGACCGGCAAATCATGTTTATATGTTTGAGAGAAGTTGGAGAGCTTCTCTGAAGTGGTTTGGGTCCTTATCAAGGATAATGGGGACCAAGTTGAAGCCGGACCTTGTGGTGGTGATCTTTGGGATTTTGGAGGTGCCGGAGCTGCTGGAGTGGAAGGGGCCGATGTCGTTGCTCGGCAACGGATTATTTTGAATTGGAGATCAGATACATCACTGGGGATTGCGGCTTTGCTGGGAGACTTGTACGAGTTTCTCCAGTTGGAAAAGATTAAGTTTGCCTTAAGGGGTCAGAAGAGGGCTTCGAGGTGCGGTGGAGATATTTGAGGAGATGTTCGTCACGGGGCACGGGGGGATGAGGGGACGGGAAGGGGAGGGAAGAAAGAAAAAAAGTAATCTTTATTGTCACAAGTAGGCTTACATTAAGACTGCAATGAAGTTACTGTGAAAAGCCCCCAGGCACCACATTCCGGCGTCTGTTCGAGGGAGGGAGAATTCAGAATGTCTAAATTACATAACAGCACGTCTTTCGGGACTTGTGGGAGGAAACCCACGCAGACACGGGGAGAACGTGCAGAGAAAAATGTACAAACTGTTAACTCTGCTTTGTTGGTATGTGGTTTTGCTGTTATTGTTTACACTTGGAATAAAATATCTTAAAAAGATAATTAATCTAATTGATTTTATAGTCATTACAGAATCAAACCTGTTTCGAAATTACACATTGAGCAGCGAAGGGACAGTGTTCAAAAATATAAAACTACTTTATCTTGAACAACGAGGTGCCACAGCAGTTTTTCTGAATTTATTACACTGTTAAAAATCCAATTGCTCCTTTTTCAACTGGACATAACTATATAACGCTAATTTACAGTGAGATTAATAGCGTTAAAAGACAATTTCTTGTCAGTTCAAGGAGAACAGTATCTCTGACAGAAATTTCCACATTTGTGAACTCAGTTCCAGAAGAGTACCGATGGTGAACACTGTCACCAGTTTCACTATCATTACTGGGCAATTAACATTGTCGATTAAACAATTACATGCATTTTTTTTCCCTCCAACAAATTTGAGACATAATTTTATCAATATTATACAAACCAATGCTGACTATTTCCTATATTCTTTTGAGACAAACAAAGGTAACATACACAATGCTTTGCAGCATTGCCTTCATCTCTAATATTACATGACTGTGTTTTAAAGCCCAATGCTTGTTTATTTTGTAATTAACTTAATTTTTCTGCCAAATTTATCCTCTCATCACTCTGAAATAAACTATGTTGCAGATTTTTTATCTAGCCTAATTTTAGTCATTGAGATTCCAAATTAAAATTCTGTTGCAATGTCAGAAACAAATAATTTACCTTCAGCATTCTCGAGAACAAGTATTTATTCAGAATAATCTGTTTCACCTCAACAGTTAAGGAACATTTACAATACTGTAATTTCTCAAAGGAAGTCCTTGAGCAAAAATGTGCCAGGCCAGGTTATTACCTAAATATGAATGTGGCTGAATAAAATAGATTGAGTTGCATTCACACTGAATGCGCCATCTGGGACTCGTGTCTCATGTTACTTTATTCTAACATTTAACACACAACTCAGTTTTTCTTTCTAATTAAGGGGCAATTTAGCGTGGCCAATCCACCTAACCTGCACATAGAACATAGAACAGTACAGCACAGAACAGGCCCTTCGGCCCTCAATGTTGTGCCGAGCCATGATCACCCTACTCAAACCCACGTATCCACCCTATACCCGTAACCCAACAACCCCCCCCTTAACCTTACTTTTTTTATTAGGACACTACGGGCAATTTAGCATGGCCAATCCACCTAACCCGCACATCTTTGGACTGTGGGAGGAAACCGGAGCACCCGGAGGAAACCCACGCACACAGGGGGAGGACGTGCAGACTCCACACAGACAGTGACCCAGCCGGGAATCGAACCTGGGACCCTGGAGCTGTGAAGCATTTATGCTAACCACCATGCTACCCTGCTGCCCCTAAGCAGGGTAAGCCTAAGCAGACAGAGGGAGAATGTGCAAACTCCACACAGACAGTGACCCAGGGCCGGGATAAAACAGGGGACCTCAGCACTGTAGGCAGCAGTGCTAGCTACTGCACCACCGTGCCACCAACTCAATTTGCTGTATGTGTCTGTTCCTGAACACTCACCTGTAATCTAATACATTTTAAACAATTTCCAGCATTATCAAATTGACTCTACCACTTTTAATAGTAAAAATAGCAATAATTTTCACATAGCATTCTAACATACAACTCTACAGTGCCAGGATTGACTAAATTATCATTTATTGATCATTTATTTTGTATTCTTACCTGACAGACAGAGGCAACACAGAATTATATGCCCAAATAACATTAGTGATTTAATTCTTTTGCGATTCATTTTCCACTCATGTAGCCTTCCCATTGCAGGACTTGAGAGTGCACTATCTCAAGGAGAGTGCCTCAGGAGTATCTGAAACCTTTCTCAATTGAAGCTCATTACACCTCCAAATTGTGAGGTGTTTGGACATGTCTGACGTTTCTGAAGACCACACCTTGCTTTGTTTGCTGGGTAGCAGTTAAGTTCAACATGTAAATAATAGGTATCAACTTTGCAATGGGCTGAAAAAGCCCATTCACATCCAGGTTCATTCTTATAGGTGTTTGTGTTTTTTTTGTACACACCAGGTTTCACTGCTGACTCATTTTGAGTCATTTTCCTCAGTTCCAGACCTCCTCATACATGAACATTTATTACACACAACAATCCAGAGCACAAAATAAACAGTTTTGTCTGTTGTCAGTGAAGCTTTGCAGTCTTTTGTACACTCAAAAGGTAAAAGCTCACAGTGCAATATTTTGAAAGCCCAACTGCCAGCAGGATGATCCAGGAGGAAATACATGTACTGTTCTGATCCCAGGTGGTGTTATTACTGGACGGGAAAGTGGCAGATTGGAATTCTGGCTCAGAAAGCCGCAATGTTTCATTTTCTTTTTTTCATAAAACATGGAGGTACAGATTCACAAGCCTGCCAATTAATTTTTAACAGGAATAAAAATACAGTTATTAAACAAGAAGGGGGGGGGGGGGCATTTCCGGCTGCTTTGCGCCTGGTGCAAATCCCGCTATGTGGGGCAGCAGGGTAGCATGGTGGTTAGCATAAATGCTTCACAGCGCCAGGGTCCCAGGTTCGATTCCCGGCTGGGTCACTGTCTGTGTGGAGTCTGCACGTCCTCCCCCTGTGTGCGTGGGTTTCCTCCGGGTGCTCCGGTTTCCTCCCACAGTCCAAAGATGTGCGGGTTAGGTGGATTGGCCATGCTAAATTGCCCGTAGTGTCCTAATTAAAGTAAGGTTAAGGGGGGGGGGGGGGGGGGGTTGTTGGGTTACGGGTATAGGGTGGATACGTGGGTTGAGTAGGGTGATCATGGCTCGGCACAACATTGAGGGCCGAAGGGCCTGTTCTGTGCTGTACTGTTCTATGTTCTATGTCGGGAAAATTTGGCACAAGGCAAAAAGTGGGATGTACACAAGGTTTTGTGAATTTCCCGGGCCCTTACCACTGGCGCAAACCAGATCAGGCTGATTTGCATGCATCTACATGCATTTTCATATGATTCGCAAGTTTAATGTCAGATCTTCCGCCATCCCAATATGTTTTTGCCACCCTCTGAGCAGCAAGTCACCCGGGACCAAATCACTACTGCTCAAGAAAAGCAGGGGCAACGTGCCATGGGCTCTGATGGGGAGCAAGGAGGTCAGTACCACTCAGCTTACCTCCAGTTGCACAAGGGAAAGTTAGTCACTACCCAGGTGCAGAGGGGGGGGGGGGGGGGGGGGGAGACCCTTCACCGGAGCTGGCACTTGGAGGGGTTCAGGTTGGGCTTGAGGGCTTGAGGTCTGGGTCTTCTCCGGGGTGGTGGTCACGTGTCTATTCTACTCTCTCTTTGTTGAAAGCCCTTGAAGTATTTCATTTGATGTCTATTTCAAAGTCCAGTCAGCTCCCAATGGCTACTCTGCTCTCTGCTTACTTTGAAGGCTTTGTGAATCCCCATGGCATTTAATTTCACATTAACTTTGACATGCCCCTGCTTTAGCAGCTGTTGCCTCATGCAAAGGAGCTTTTCAGATATTGCACCTCATGCTCCATTAACTCTAAAATGTTTCCTAGAATGTGCACCTGTTCTGCTCGAGCGCATTTGTTTTAAAAGGGATTTCTTTCGAGCTTTTTGGTCTGAACTGAACTGGAAGCTGGTTTCACCATAAAAGCAGGTGGCACCACTCAGACATTAGAGTGCAAGGTGTCCTCAGTGAGGATCTTCTCATAGCCACTGTTGTACTCCACATGGGCGCCAGAGAGCAGAGCATAATCTCCCACATATTGCTGCTAATGGCCTGGGGGGGGATCAGGGCTCCTGATATGGGTGGAAGGGAGCCTTAAGACTGAAAGTTGCCAGCCCAAGGAGCAGGCCCTATGTCACTCAGAAAGCAAAGGTTAGACAGTCATGTTAAGGGTGGAGGAGGGGACAATATTTGTCTCCCCATTAGAGTTTAAGTCATAGGCCGTGCACTGGCTTCCCAGGTACATTGCGTTTTAGGGCATGACAGCAACAAGGTTGCGAGGTGCGCAAGCTTGAGTAACCATGCTGCACATTGGTCTGGCTCTTGTCTGCCTCTGAAAAGGATTGTGCGTTTCCTGTGAGTCATACACCCGTCCAACCAATTGGCCATCATCATATATCCTCCACCACTCTTGGCTGTTTCACTCTCCAAGTCAGGGTTAGTGGGTTAGTAGATTAATGTTGACATTTTAACTGTTTCAGACGGGACTGATGCCAGGAGGATACAGGAGGTCTCTCACCCTTGAACCTTGAATAAGGTCATTCATTTTCTTGCACCATTGAATGCCAGTCCTCCCTGTTCGGCTGCTGGCTCTGACTGCCATAGCCACCACATCTCAGGCTGGATCAGCCTCGCTGCTTCCGGATTTTCTACCCACTCAAGGATACAGGGCGACCCGCCTCTCCTCCACTGCATCTAGACTGATAGTGAGCGCAGAGGGACTGTTTGAATGCAGCTCCCCCATGTTAACTGTGCACAGCTGGGCCTCTGTTCAGGCGAGTCAGATGCCTGGAGACTCCAATTTGACGTGATTCATGTGGGGGTTCATTTATTGCACTAAGTGAGGGAAGATCGCAATCAGATTTGCGTAGGACCAGTCGGCGCGAATCACACCAGTTTTCCCACCCAAAATTACACTTTGGCGTTTTTAGGGAGGATTGCATTCAGAAAGTTTCATTATAATATAATACACCTTCACTACCTTCAGATATGTACACAGATTTCAAGGATAACACACCAAATGGCAGATGCCACTCAATCTGTGGATTTCTCCTCAAATTGTCCCCAAATGTTCATCACATGAATGTTTCCAAATTCCACTCTCAAAAAAGCACGCTTTAAAATCTACTTTGAAACATTGCCTTCCATTTGAGATCCAAACACCAATTGCTCCATAATTATTTCACCTGTCGCTTCATAGTTTGTGGTAAGATATCACGCACGTTTGAACCACTTCCAATATCTTTATGGCTTCTCACTAGCCAACTCCTTCCTAGTTCTGTCAGTGGCTTCAGTGAAGAGCACCCTGTTCTAGTTCCAGTTTCCTCTGTTCATTTAATTTTAGACTTCCTGGAAACCCCTCTTGCTTGTCATGTTTCATTAAGGAGCTGTCCTTTAGGTTTCTGGCACTTGCCTTCTTTGCCCATTATTCCACTGTATAGCTTTTCTTTTAGCAAAGCTGTGAGAGATGTTCCCTCTCTTCCTGCAAAAACCCTTCCAAACTGACTTCCAGTTTAAACTAAATGCAAAAATCTCTTCTCCTTAAAAGTGCCACTGTTTGCTTGGCAACATCTCAATTGTCCTCTAAGTTAATATTTACTTTTCCCATTGCAAACACTTTCAGCAAAATGAAAACACACTTGGCACAATAGAAACAGTTTGAACTGAAACCAAATCATGCATGCAAACACCTTTGTTTAACATAAATCTGACAATAATTTTACCCTTTCCTACCTAAAACTAATAACATTAAACCCACTTTAATCTATGTCTTATTGCTGATATTTAACAGTACATAAATAGAACACTTAAACCTAACTCATTTTCCTGACAGCACACAATTCATGTGTAAGAAAATGAGTCTGTGAGATCACTTGATAAATCCCTATCCAGGGTCCACAACACAAAATAAAACAAGCAAAATATTTTGGGCTGGATTCTCTGCACCACAATGCCGAAATCGGGTCTGGCGCCGGGGCAGAGAATCCAGTTTGATGCAGAACATTCCAGCAATTTTCTAGCTGTTACTTCAGATTACATTTGGTCCAATGAGGGGCACGTACTTTATAGAATCTATGACTTTCCTCGTTACAAGGTGTCGGGCACAGTAATGGTGCTGCTAATTGCCATAATTGATGCAATAGGAAACAATTAGTGAGGGCTGGGGCGTGGGGGTGCGGAGGGAGGGGATGCCCAATATCAAACTGTGCAATAGCATAACCAAGGTCTTCGCAATCGATACGTTAACTCTGTTTCTCTCTCCACAGAAGCTGCCAGACCTGCTGAACTTATCCAGCATTTTCTGTCCTTACTTCAGATTTCTAGCATCTGCAGTATTTTGCTTTTAGCTTAACGAGCATAATTTGTTTCCCCACATCTTACTTTGCTTGAACCAATTAATTCTTAGCTACCATCCTGAGCCATTGTCTTCTGCTTCTGGGTAAAGCCTGCCCTCGCAGCTTAATGGTTAAGAAACCTGATTGTCACTGCCTTCGGGTTCGAGTTAGGTTGAGGTTGTTTTCAATCCAATGTTCAAAACTGAAAGTGTGAGCCTCTTTACACAACTCATGCCAGTGGCATGAGGCCAAATACTTCGAAACACAATGGAATTCAGGTTCACGAATTGCTAAGATACACTCTTGATTTTTGGGGAAACAGCTAGATAATTGATATTTTAACCACCTTCTGTGCTTATAGAAATTTGTGTGAGTATATTTTGTTTAAAAGTGACTCTTATACCAAATAGTGTCCGGGAAAATTAAGAATCCTTATTTTCACATCAGCATTCGGGACCGGCGCCGGTTCGCCCATTCACCGAAAAGCAGTATACTCGGGCCATTGCCAGAAGCCTGCTCCACCATCCTCTTGCCCCGACCGGCCAAAGTCTCGATGGCGTGGAACTAATGTGCTCCAGCCAGTCAGGATACTTGCGTGGTGGCAGCGGACTCAGTCCGCGGCCGCCCTGGTCGGGGGCGGGCTGATCGGAGTCCAGAGGGGGCTTTATAGGCAGCTGGGGAATGTTGGCGCGGGTGTTGAGGGTCAGGCGTGCGGCCGATCGGGGGTCTCTTACTTTGGTCTGGCTCCGTGTTCCATGGAGCACTGGAGGCCGCTGCCGTGCACATGCACGGACTCTGACCCACAAGTGCGGGGGGCCCATATCTGCAGCAAAAGCTGTGGGATTTACTCCGGGTCCCTGCTAGCCCCCTGCAGGGCTGGGAGTTTGTGTCCCTTTAATCCTGGATTTTCAGGAATAAAATCAGTTTTTACGCCAGCGTGTGGACATAGTCCCAATAATGGTGAATCCTGCCCTTGATTTATTTAAAATTCATGGTTTTAGAAGGCAGTGACTTTTGAATGCTGGTCATACTAGCTATGTTGTAATTGAGGGGATATTGATGTGAAAATAAGGATTCTTATTTTTCCCAGACACTATTTGGTATAAGAGTCACATTTAAACAAAATATACTCACACAAATTTCTATAAGCACAGAAGGTGGTTAAAATATCAATTATGTAGCCGTTGAAGCTGTTTCCCCAAAAATCAAGAGCGTATCTTAGCAATTCGTGAACCTGAATTCCATTGTGTTTCGAAGTATTTGGCC
Organism: Scyliorhinus canicula; assembly: GCF_902713615.1. Taxonomy (NCBI): domain Eukaryota; kingdom Metazoa; phylum Chordata; class Chondrichthyes; order Carcharhiniformes; family Scyliorhinidae; genus Scyliorhinus; species Scyliorhinus canicula. The sequence continues at coordinate 102,993,419 of NC_052163.1, forward strand.
TCATGCCACTGGCATGAGTTGTGTAAAGAGGCTCACACTTTCATTTTTGAACATTGGATTGAAAACAACCTCAACCTAACTCGAACCCGAAGGCAGTGACAAGCAGGTTTCTTAACCATTAAGCTGCGAGGGCAGGCTTTGCCCAGAAGCAGAAGACAATGGCTCAGGATGGTAGCTAAGAATTAATTGGTTCAAGCAAAGTAAGATGTGGGGAAGCAAATTATGCTCGTTAAGCTAAAAGCAAAATACTGCAGATGCTAGAAATCTGAAGTAAGGACAGAAAATGCTGGATAAGTTCAGCAGGTCTGGCAGCTTCTGTGGAGAGAGAAACAGAGTTAACGTATCGATTGCGAAGATCTTGGTTATGCTGTTGCACAGTTTGATATTGGGCACCGCCTCCCTCCGCACCCCCATGCACCAGCCCTGGTTAATTATTTAATCTTGCGTCAATTATGGCAATTAGCAGCACCATTACTGTGCACAAGACCTTCTAACAAGAAAAGTCATAGATTTTATTACGAACGTGTTCACTCATTGGACCAAATGTAATCTGAAGTAACAGCTAGAGAATTGCTGGAATGTGTGACATTTGAAAACGTCACATTTATGTTGCGTTTACAACTGGTTTAAAAACAACTTTAGTGACGTTTACTAAGGCGGTAACTCAGTAATAAAGAACAATTCCCTCGCCCTAACGTATTGTGAAAATTGTTTGTTTTCTTTCTTAAATGTCATAAGCTGGTGGGACCATGTGATGTGGGTGCAGGAACAACATGGTTTTCCACGGCCTCTGGCACCACCCACTTTATATCCATCTTTTGTCCTGATGCCTCACACATGCTCACCAAATCTGAGAGTTAATATTTTGTAGTACGTCCCTGGAAGACTTTTGGATAAGCATTGGTGAGAAAATTCTGAAAAACGTGAAGAAATCTAGCGATGAAATGACGCAGTCAGATTCAGTGCCTTTTCAAAATGGCGAATAAATCCTCGAGAGGCCTGAACATCAAAAGTATTTAGTCTACAGATGAAGCTCATATTCAATTATTGGAAAACCAGCTTTGTGGCATGTCAGAAATCCTGGAAGATTTGGAGAACCGAGGTTGGAGCGCGAATGGGTGGGATTCTCCGTCCAGCGACGCGGGAATCGCAAAATGCGATTGGGTGGGGAATCGCGCGTGAACTGAAAATTGTGGCCGGTGCTGGGCACCCAACATAATATCATGCTCCATTGCCTCGACAGCAGTGTCAATGTGCTCGACTTTGCACGTACATTAAACGCCATTGGCATATCATTAATGGGCCCGACCAGGTATTCTCTGGGGCTCCCGCGATGTTCTGCCTCTGCCAGGCGGATTACTGATGGAGAGTTTCACTTTTATAAATCAGGAAACAGGCACTATGGCTGCTGAGGGAGAGAGCAGAGGTAGGACATATTCCCAGTGGCGTGACTGTGGGATGTCGGTGCTGCCACTGGCAGGGCTGGCTGAGGCGGGGGAGGGGGGGACCTTCCAGTGCTTGGGGGGGGGGGGGGGAAGGGGGGGTTGTAGCTGGGGTGAGACAGGGGGTGATCAAGGAATAAGCAATGCTATTGGGGTGACCCCCCAGGGCGGCCCGGAGTACGGCACTAAGGCTTTTCTGGACTCGGCTGCTTATCGGGAGTTGCCCTTAGCTAATTATTTTGTGGGCGGGCACGTTAATTGTCATCTGTGATGTGTTGGGTAAGCTGGGTCTACGTGGACTGCGTTTGGTGAAGTGAGAGATGCAACACGATTTTATTGAACAATTAACTATAATACATGCTTAACTGTGGGTTGACACTATTCTGACTTGACTGGAGTCCTGAGGATAACCTGACCAGACTGCACCAGCCCTTGGAAATAGCACAGCACCCATGCCCACACCTCCACCCCATCTCTGTAACCCAATAACCCCTCCTAACCTTTTTGGACACTAAGGGGCAGTCTAGCATGGCCAATCCACCTAACCTGCACATCTTTGGACTGTGGGAGAAAACCGGAGCACCCGGAGGAAACCCACGCGGAGAATGTGCAGACTCTGCACAGACAGTGACCCAAACCGGGAATCGAACCTGGGACCTTGTAGCTGTGAAGCAACAGTGCTAACCACTGTGCTACCGTGCCACCCAGGTTTGTTTGGAGGTTTGTTTGACTGAGGTCGAGGAGAGGTATAGGAGAGCCTCTAATAATCAATCGTTGAAGGAGGTTAACGCAGCTAAGGTGGCTCTTGGTCCCTTACTGTTGCAGCAGGAGAAGATAAACCTAAAATTGTCAAGCCAAAAATTGTCTGAGTTTGGGAATAAGCTGAGTAAGTACTTAGTCTGTTTGACAAAGATGAAGGCAGATTCTAGGGTGTCATTCAGGGGATAGGATGGTAACGAAAACCGAGAAGATTAACGGGGCATTTAGGGATTTTCATCATGTTTTATATAAGTCAGTTCAGTCTGACATATACTCAGTCACATACTCAGTGACAAGTATGGAACATTTCTTCTATTGACTTGGGCTTCCTATTGTATTGGAGGGTTAATGTTTGGCCCTTAATGCTCCTATGTCTAAAGATGAGGTGGCAGTAGCTATGAAGTAGCTTAAACCGGGTAAAACCCCAGGACCAGATGGTTTTGAATGTGAGTTTTACAGGGAGTTTAAAATGAGTAGAACCATTGGTGGGTATCCTTCTGACATTTGTTCGGGGGGACCAGTCTGGGTTTATAAAGGTAAAGTTCTCCAGTAATAATCTCAGAAGGTGGTTGAATATGATTCAGGCTTTCCAGAAGTGGGCACTGGATGGACTGGTGATTTCCTTGGATGCGGAGAAAGCCTTTGGTCAGCTCCAGTGGAATTATCTGGCGTATACGTTGCGGAGGTTTTGGCTGGATGAGGATTACATTCAATGGATTCAGGTGCCAGTGGTGGCACAAATGGTTATAGGTCTGAGAACTTTGGGCTGCAAAGAGGGACCAGCCCGGCTGTCCCTGATCCCACTTGACATCCCCCTTTAGGTGGTCTCCATTGGGGTTTAAGTACCTGGGTGTCGCAATTATTTTCCCTTTTAGCCACTTATATGGGGGCCATTTGATTGCTTCCATTAGGTGGGATTTGACTTGTTGGTCATCCCTGCCAGTTTCATGGCTGGGCAGGATTGCCTTGATTAAAATTAATGTATTGCCGAGAATTCTAAATCCTACGCAGATGTTGCCAATCTTGTCAGCTAGAGTTTTAAAGGAGATCAATGGAATAATCAGTCTGTTTATTTGGAATATGAAGTCTCACCTAAAGTTTGCCAAGCTCCAGATCACGGGGGCTTATGGTGTGGGTTGCGTATCCTGAATATTGGGCTACATCACATAGCCATTGTTCATAAAGAATTGGGTTAGGAAGGACCCAACCTCCATTTGGCTCAATTTTGAAGCAGACCAGTATTTAGAACATACAGTGCAGAAGGAGGCCATTTGGCCCATCGAGTCTGTACCGACCCACTTAAACCCTCACTTCCACCATATTCCCATAACCCAATAACCCCTCCTAACCTTTTTGGACACTAAGGGCAACTTAGCATGCCCAATCCAACTAACCTGCATGTCTTTGGACTGTGGGAGGACATCAGAGCACCCAGAGGGAACATACGCAGACACGGGGAGAACGTGCAGACTCTGCACAGACAGTGACCTAGCGGGGAATCGATCCTGGGACCAGGCACTGTGAATACCCAGTGCTAGCCACTGTGTTACCGTGCTGCCACGAGGGTTTAACCCTCTGCAGGTCTTGTTACTTTAAGGAGACATTAAGGCAGGTTCTGCTAAATATGATAAACCTATTATTATTAACAGTCTTAAGAGTGGGGAGATTAGTCAGCCAACTAGAAGGGAGATCTAAACTGACTTCCACTCTTTTTTCCCATCCAGGGCTGCCCAGAATTCCCATCGGATCATGGATTCGATACATAGAGGGATCGAGGTTTTTGTAGGCTGGAAGATATGTTCGGTGATGCTTCCTTGTCATCCTTTAAGCAGCCAGGCCAACAACCTGATATCCCGAGACAGTAATTTTTAAAGTAATTACAACTTGGAGACTTTAGCCTTAATAAGACGACTTTGCATCTTGACTCCTCTATTTCTCTGGTGGAAAAAAATCCTGAATTCTTTCGTGCCTAGACAGTTAATCAATAAGTTTTATGGTACCCTATTTTGTAGATCCTGCAGCAGTACATTGGGGACCTTACAGTCTTGGGGGAAAAAACTTGGCAATTAATATTGATGAGGAGATATGTTGCAGTACATGGGATTATACCAGTAAAATTTCTGTTTGCATAAAACAAAGGAGATTCAGTTAAATTTGATGCATCACTTGCATATTGCGCCTGTTCTTAGATACATGTTTGGTCCTGCTGTATTCCCGAGGTGCCTGATAGTCGAGGGTGATTGCATACTGGGCAGGATTCTCCCGAATCCCCTGATGGCCCGACGGCAGCTTAAACAAATGGTGCAAACCACTCCGGCGTTGGGCCAACCTGAATTTGCAGAATCCACCGCACCTCCGGGGGCTAGGCCGGCGGCGGAGGGGTTGGCGCCATGCCAACCGGCGCCGAAGGGCCGTCGCAAGTTAGTGCATGCGCAGAACCGCTGGCATGGTTCCACGCATGCGCAGACCGGCCGACGTATTCTGTCATCTCCGCACCGACCATGGCAGAACCCTACAGAGGCCGGCATGGAAGCAAGGAGTGCCCCCCACAGCACAGGCCCGTCTGCAGATAGGTCAGCTTCCATTGCGGGCCAGGCCAGCGTGGCCCCCCAGCCCCCCCCCCCACCCCCCCCCCTCCCGGGGCCAGACCCCCCACGCCCCCCCCGAGGACCGCACCAGCCGGCCTACCAGCCAGGTCCCGACGTGTGGGACCATGTCCATTTCACGCTGGCGGGTTGGCCAGAAACCGACGGACGCTCAGCCCATCAGAGCCCAGACAATTGCCATGGGCCCACTGCCAACGGCCTCCGACTGGCATGGCGTGATCCCAGCCAGAGAATACGACAGCTGGCGTCGGAGCAGCGGGGCATGATTCACGCCCGGGGTAGGGTCGGCGAACTCCACTCACTGTGTATGGATCTGTGTTCAGATTCAACACTATTGGTCTGGTATTACACTAGAGAGTTGAAGAGGATCTTTATTAGAACCATTACAACTTAATCATATGTTCCTAATTCTAGGTCTTCCAGTTGGAAGGATTACTGGTGCTACTGAAAAAAGGCGGTCCAATATCGTAACTTTTACAGCTCGTAAAAATATCCTTTGCTCCTGGATCAGTCACAAGTATCCTTCAGTTCAAAACTGGCATAAAATAGTCATGACATTCTAAGTCTGATGCATTCCGCAAAGTATGGGACCCCTATCTTAGATTTATAGGCTCCACCTTATCTGACTTGCTGAGGAATTTTGAACGTTTCTTCACAATCACTCCACTATGGGACATAGAACATAGGAAGATATAAGACCATTGGTTGCTCACATATTGAAACTGTGCAATGTGAGGCAGGGCTAAGGGAAATATTGGATCTTGTGATCTTTAGCTAAAGAGAAAGGCCATGAATGCAGCCAAGTGGACATGAGACTGAACATACGAGGTGCTGGCACTGCCCACACTGGGGGTACTGTGTATTCGGTAAGAAATTGCAATTTCAAGACAATTATCAATTTGTTTGTCCCAAGAGTCACATTCAATCAAAAAGAGGCACAAACCTGTGGTGAATTTTATAGTGAACTTTATGATGACTTTGCCAGGAACATATCAGAAAGGTCCGACATTGGACTGAACTTCGAATACCCTGGCCTTGGACTTATGTCAGGGATTATAGGATCACCCCAAACAAAGACATAGGCATCAGGGGTCTGCTACATTCGGAGTTTTACTTTAATTTATTTGGTCATGGGGTGAATGGTCAGACCAGCATTTCTGGTCAAGCTCCACCCTTGAGAAGGTGGTGGTGAACCACGTTCTTGAACGGCTGCAATCGATGTGGTGTAGGTCCATCTACGGTGCTATTAGGCAGGGAGTTCCAAGATTTTAACACAGCCGCTATGAAGAAACCGTGGGCAGGATTTTCCTGGACCACCAGTTAACTATTGACAGGCTCATGGCACTCTCCCCTGCAGCAGGTGCCACCATAGTGTGGCCGGAAAATCCCGGTGAGTGATATTGTTCCAAGTTAGGATGGCGAATAGCTTGGAGGCAAACTTCCAAGAGGTGGTGTTCCCATTTATCTGCTGTCATCTTCTTTCTAGGCAGTTGAAGTCACAGGTTCGGAAGGTGCTATCAAAGGAATATTTGCAAAGTGCCACGTGCTTCTTCTAGATCTACACACTGTTGCCTCTCTGCACTGCGATGGAGAAAGTAAACGTTTATGGTGGTGTGGCTGCCGATCAAGTGGGTTACTTTGTCCTGGGTGGTACTGAGCTACTTCGGCACTGTTGGAACTTCACTCAACCAGGTGCGTGGAGAGTATTCCATCATACTCCTGACTTGTACCTTTTACATAGCGGACAGGCTTTGGGGAGTTTGGAAGTGAGTTACTCACCACAGAATTCTCTTATCTGCCCTTGGAGACACAGTGGCTGGAGTTTCCGTTCCTGAGACCAAGGGTGGGATTCACCGTTCCCCTACGCCGATTTCGTAACCAGCGATCGGGTGGAGAATGCCTTCTGGCGCCAAAATCGGGGGCGGTGCCTATTTGATGCTCTCTCCGATATGCCGTAATCGTGTCGTGCAATGCACAATGTTAGAATGGCGTTAGTGAGTCAGCTGAAGGACCTCCCCCGCTGTTCCACACCCGATAGGCCGAGTTCCCGACCGCGCTGTTGACGTGCGGTGTCAGCGATCGGGAACCCGGCGTGGCAGGTACGGACTGTGTCCAGCAGCGCCAAAGTTGGGCCTTGCTGCTGGTTGCGGGTGGGGGGGGGGGGCTTCCACGAGAATTAAGGGGACTGGTGGGGGGTGGCCAGGGGGCCACTATCTGGCAGGTCGGGTCTGCTCATGGACGCTCCATGTTTTACGGTGCAACCGCTGAGGGCATTGCCAATCTCCAGTTTATGTCGTGGGTGCCGGGAGTTTTACTCAACGCGGCTGCTAGCCCCTTACTGGTCACAGGATCGGTGAGTAGTTGGCGCTGATTGTTTTGTCGTACAATGCCACAGTTCCTCTTCTGGCGTCAACACGTCGTCTCAAAATTGGTGAATCCAGCCCCAAGTGTTGACGACGGCGCAGGAGCTGTGGAGTTCCACGACAGAAAAACTGGCACCACACCTGGACCGATACAGTGACTAGTTAAGGGGCTAGCACCGGCATCACGTCGAACACAATCGATTCTAATGAGAAATTGTGGCGGATTGGCGATTGACAGTCAGGAGTCTGACAAGCTGCAGCCACATATACACACTGCAGTCCTCACACACACCATCGCAGCCAACAACAAGATGGCAGCAAGGAGAGCAGCTCCATGATTTACAGACGCTGAGCTGGAGACCCTCCTGGGCGCAGTGGAGGAGAGGCGGCTGACCCTGTACCCCGTCCCAGGATGAAGTTGTCACCCGCCACCATTCACCGTGCTTGTGGCAGAGGCAGTGGGCTTTAAGGCCCATAAGGCCAGAAAGTTAGACACCATTTAAGTTGGCATGGGTGTGGGCACAGTTTAGTTATAGGGGCTAGGGCACGACTCTGATATATGTTGTCCAATTAAACACCTGTTCACAATATTACAAACTGCCTCATGTTTAATTGAAACCCACCAACAAACAATCAACAGTAACAAATACAATGTCAATCCCCGGTCAACAATCCCCTCCTCCCACCAACCCCCAAACAACCTCCAACATTTTAAATACAAACATCAAAGAAAAGGGGCGAGATTCTCCGACCCCCCCCGCCGGGCCGGAGAATCGCCAGGGGGCGGCGTGAATCCCGCCCTCGCCGGCTGCCAAATTCTCCGGCTGCCATCGGCAGCCGTTGGCAGCGGCTCCCCCGGCAATTCTCCGGCCCGCAATAGGCCGAGCGGCCGCCTGTTTGAGGCCAGTCCCGCCGGCGTAAATTAGACCTGGTAATTACTGGCGGGACCTGGCTCTGTAGGCAGCCTCCGGGATCCTCGGGCGGAGGGATCTGGCCCTGGGGGTTCCCCCACGGTGGCCTGGCCCACGATCGGGGCGCACCAATCCGCGGGCGGGCCTGTGCCGTGGGGGCACTCTTTCCCTCCGCACCGGCTGCTGTGGACCTCTGCCATAGCCGGTGCAGAGACGAACCCCCCTGCGCATGCGGTGGGGTGACAGCAGCACACGCTGGTGCTCCCGCCCATGCGCCAACTCTCGCTGGCCGGCGGAGGCCCTTCGGCGCCAAGCCCCTTCTGTGCTGGTTGGCGCGGCGCCAACCCCGCTTGCGCCGGCCTAGCCCCTGAAAGTAAGAGGATTCTGCACCTTCTGGGCGACCCGACGCCGGAGTCGCTCATGCCACTCCTCGGCGCCGGGACCGCCCGCCCCCCCGGGTAAGGGAGAATCCCGCCAAGGAATCCAGAATTCACCATCCACCCATACATAGTCACCAATAACATACACAGTCCAACCCTCCCACCCCCCCCACAATGTTTGATGTCACCCGATTCTCGAAAGTGTCTAATGAACAAAGCCCATTAATTGTAGAACCCTTCCATGTTTCCCCTCAACTCGAACTTCACCTTTTCGAGTGTTAAAAACTCCAATAGGTCCCCCCATCATGCCAGGGCACAGGATGGTCTCCACGCCAACAGGATCCATCTTCGGGTGATCAGTGAGGCGAAGGCTAAAACATCTGCCTCCGCACCCGCTTCTAACACCAGCCCATCAGATTCCCCTAATATGGCCTCCAAAGGACCCGGCTCAATCATCACATGTACCGCCTTCGAAACTACCCTGAAAACCTCCCTCCAATACCCTTTCAGCTTTGGACAGGACCAAAACATATGAATGTGGTTTGCAGGTGCCCCCTTCCCCCCCCCCCCCCCCCCCCCCCCCCACAACGCTCACAAACTTCCTCTACCCCCTTAAAGAATCGGCTCATCCTCACCATTGTGAGGTGCACCCGATACACCACCTTCAGCTATATCAGCCCCAACCTCGCGCACGAAGTTGAGGCCTTCACCCTCCGGAGCACCTCACACCACAAATCCCCCCCCCCCCCCCCCGCCATGCCCTCTCCCAACTCCTCCTCCCACTTTATCTTAATCCCCTCCAGCGGTGCGTTTTCTTCTCCCAGAATCGCCCCATAAATGTCCGACACCACCCCTTCTCCATTCCCCCTGTCGCCAGCACCTCCTCCAACAGTGTGGTAGGGCCGGCACTGTTTTATTATGCTCTTGACGTAGCATAAGCTGCTTCCTTGATGTACACTCTGACAAAAGAAGATTCAGACTTGGAGATAGCTTTAACACATTTATTAAACTGTTAACAATTCTCCTACTTGGATTTGACTCTCCTGTTAATGCTGCTATAGCTACTCAGACTGACGAACCAGTCTGCTACAATCCAGGTGGTGGGTGTGATGTGTTTCAAATCAACCCTGTGTACTCAGAGCGTCTCCACTGGAAAGAGGAAGATCATGGGTGCTGTGTCCGTTTATATGGGTTGGTGTAATGCCCCCCTGTGGTGGTGTCACCTCTGTGTGTGTTGTGAATGCCCATTGGTCGTGTCCTATCTTTCTGACCTATTGATTGAATGTCTGTGTGTCATGTCTCTGGTGCTCCCTCTAGTGTCTAGCTAGTCTACATGTACTTGCATTAACCCCTTGTGTATTTACAGTGATGCATATCACCACAGGCGCCACTGGAAAGCTCTGTATCTCTTTCTTAGCAAAATCCTGTATATACCTAAACATTTCCCCCTGCCATATTCCACCCCCAACTTCTCCAGTCCCGCAAACCGGCCCCCAGAAACAAATCCTTTAGTCCCCTAACTCCCTTCTCCTCCGATCTCTGAAAACTCCTATCCCACTTCCCTTGCTCAAATCTGTGATTCCTCTGAATCGGCATTTCTGCAACTGCCTCCAGATTTTCAATATTGCTACTACTACCGGACTCCCTGAGTATTTAACCGGGCCCATCAGGAGCGGTGCTGTTGCCACGCTGTCAGCCCCGACCCCCTGCACAGACTCTTCTCCATTCTAAACCACTGGGATTCCCCCCCCCCCCCCCCTCCACCAAGCTCCTCATCTTCTCCGCATTTGCCACCCAGTAATAATATAGTAAATTCAGAAGATCCAACCCCCCCTGATTGCTGTCCTCTCTGCAACAACACCTTCCCACTCCTAGCCACCTTCTCCCCATGTAGCAGGAAGATCGGCAGGCACTGAAAAATAAACAAAAATTGCGGCAGCGCTTTCATTTTAACTGCCTGTACCCGACCTGCCAGCGACAGAGGGAGACCATCCCACCTTGTCAGATCTGCTTCCACCCTCCCCACCAAACTAGTAATGTTATACCTACGGAGCCCCCGTGCCAGCTGCACCCCAGATATCTAAAGTGAATCCCTGCCCTATGGAATGGCAGCCCACCACCTGTGCTCCCAACTCTGGCTGAAACACCATAAAGTATTCACTTTTCTCTAAATTAAGTTTGTATCCGAAAAAGATCCAAATATTCGGAGCAACTCCAATATTTTCCCCATCGACCCACTCGGTTCCGATACATATAACAGCAAGTTGTCTGCATACAAAGACATCTCAATCGATCCCCCCACCACCCCGCACTATCCCTTTCCACACCTCCGAACTCCTCAACACGATGGTCAACGGTTCAGTTGCAAGCACGAACAACAGGGGAGACAAAGGACATACCTGCCTGGTCCCACGGTGCAGAGCAAAATATCCCAAATTCATGTTATTTGTGTGGACTCTCGCCCTTGGCACCCGATGCAGCAGCCTTAACCAATCTACAAATTGTGGCCCAATCCCAATCCACTCAAGAACTACCATCGAATGCTCCCATTCTGCCCGGTCAACCACTTTCTCGGACTCCAATGCCACAACCACCTCTGTCTCCCTCCCCTCCATCGGTGTATTATCCATATTCAATACCCTCTGAATGTTCAAATTGTGCTGCCTCTCCTTCACAAACCCTGTCTGATCTTCGCCTATCACCATCCCGATGCACTCCTCCAACCACCCGCCAATACCTTCGGCAACACCTTTGCGTCCACATTCAAAAATGATATGGGCCTATACGACCCACATTCTGTCGGATCCTTATCCTTCTTGAGCAACAGGGGGATCGATGCCTGCCCCAAAGTCTGCGGTAACACCCCCTTCCCTATCACCTCCTTAAACATCCCCACCATCAGCGCCGCCAGCTTATCTTTAAATTTCTTGTAATCCTCCAACAGAATTCACTGCATTTCCCCAACTGCATCCTCCCAATCGCATCTTCTATCTCCTGCTCCGTTATAGTCCCATCCAATATGTCCCTATCCCCCTCCCCCAACCTCGGGTATTCCAAATCATCCAGGAATTCCTGCATGTCCTGATCCCCTCCAGATGGCTCCAACCTATATATTCTCTCGTAAAACTCCTCAAACACCCTATTAATCTAATCCGAAGCCCCCACCAACTTCCCACCCTTTCCCGCATCTGAACAATTTCCCTCGCTGCTGCCTCCCTCCAAAGCCGGCCTGCCAACATGCCATATTCATAAACCGCTCCCCTTGCCCACCTCAATTGGCGCACTGCATTCCTGTGGACAGCCGGTCAAAACTCACCTAAAACTCCTTCCTCTTTTCCAACTTCGCTGGATCCCCATCTTCTGCATAATTCCTGTCTACTTCCAATATCTCATCTACCCTTTGATGCTCCACCCTCTCATCCTTATCCACCTTCCCTGAAACGAGATCACCTCCCCCCTCATCACCGCCTTTAGAACTTCCCAAACCACCACCTGCGAAACCTCCCCCATACAATTGAACCCCACATATTCCTCGATTACTTTCCCAATATTATCATAGAACCCTCGAGCCCCCAACAGACTCATACCTAATCTCCACCCCGGCCTCTGCGCTGCCCCCTCTTCAACACCATATCCACTCAATGTGGCGCATGGTCCGATATCGCAATTGCCGAGTATTCCAACCCCATAATCCCAGCCAACAACGCCTTCCCCACCACAAAAAAGTAAATTCACGAATAAACCTTGAGGACCGAGGAAAAAAAAAGAGTACTCCCGCTCCGCGGGTGCAGAAACATCCAAGGATTCACCCTTCCCATTTCCGGCATTAGTCCAGCCAACGGCTTCGCACCCCCCTGTCCTCCTCCTGACAGGACAAGGGAGCGCGGCCATGATCTGTCCAATCTTGGATCCTGTACCAGGTCCCAGTCCCCAACCACTAACAATTTGTCTGAATCCAAGTCGAGGAAGGCCCCACACACCTTCTTCACAAATCCTATAACATCCCAGTTGGGACCATACATGCTTACCATTGGCATCAGCACCACCAGCCTCCCCTCCAATGCCCCTGTCACAATCACATACCTGCCTCCCTGGTCTGCAAACACTTTCTCCATCTGGAACCGTACTCTTTTGTTAACCAGGATTACTACCCCTCGAACCCAACCATCAAATCTCAAATGAAACACCTGGTTGACCCAGCCCTTCCTAAGCCTCACCAAGTCCTTCATCCTCAAGTGAGTCTCCTGCAGCATCACCACATAGGCCTTCAAACATTTCAGATGCGCTAGCACCCTTGATCTCTTGACTGGGCCACCTAACCCCTCATGTTCCACGTAACAAAACTAACCAGGGGTCTCTCACCCCCTCCCTTCTTATCCACCATTATCGTAACACCAGGCCCTGCCCGACGAGCCTGACCCGCCCCTATCCATTGTTAACATCGAACCCCCTCCCCCTCCCAGAATCTCCCCTTGCACTTCCTCTAAAAAAACCCTCCCCCAATATCGATTCCCCCCCCACCCACTTCACACTTTTTCGATCCTTCGAAACCTGCTCGCCTGGCTCCGATGTCCGCAGCCCCTACCCCCGCCTGACCTCCGTTCTCCAGCCGACTGCAGTTAGTTAGCATGGGGGCCTGCACCCAAGGCTTTCCCTCCCCTCCCTCCCCATCCCAGGAAAAAAACACCAAACCCAAATATCTCCATAAAATTACATAAAACCGTCGCAAGAAATAATGACAATCAAAAAACTTAAACTCTATAACAGCGTGAAGTAAACAAAGAATAATGTTGATTCCCGCACCGGCCTCCTCGAACAGGCGCCGGAATGTGGCGACTAGGGGCTTTTCACAGTAACTTCAGTTGTAGCCTACTTGTGACAATAAGCAATTTTCATTTCATTTCCATTTCATTTCATTCATTAAAAATAAACATTTAAAACATTTATACACTCTCCCAACTCCGCATTCGCAATCCCCAACCTCTCTTCAGTTCCAGCCTTCACTTCTGTCCAAGGCCTTCAATCTTCACAAACGCCTCCGCCGCCTCTACCGTCTCAAAGTAGAAATCTCTGGCATTGTAGGTCACCCTCAGCTTCGCTGGATACACCACACCAAATTGCACCCCACTGTTGTATAATGCCGTCTTAACTTGGCCGAAAGCCACTCGCCTCTTTGCCAGTTCCACCATCAAGTCCTGGTAAATGCGAACTCCAGCACCAGCTCACTGCACCTATCGCATCTGCTTCGCCCAGTTCACCTTCTCCTTCATGTGGTACTTGTTGAAGCAGATGATCACTGCCCTTGGCAGCTCATTTAACGTTGGCTTCGGCCTTAGCGACCAATGAGCTCGGTCCAGTTCATACCGGGTGGGTTCCTCTTCCTCCCTCATCAATTCCACCAACACCTTGGCGAAGTTCTCCAGCGAAGTACTCCATCGGCCTTGAGCCCTCTACAACTTCGGGCAAGCCCACAATCCTTAACTTTTGCCAGTTCGAGCGGTTGTCCAGTTCCTCCAGCTTTGCTCAAAGCCCCTTATTGGCCTTCACCACCCTCCGCAGCTCATCCCCCATTGAGATGAACTGATCGCTGTGCTGCGACATGGCCTCCTCCACTCATTTCAACTTCTCGCTCTGCTTCCTTAACTCGGCCAATGTCTTCGCCACAGCCTACTCTCACCGGGGTAACTGCCTCCTCCACCAACGCCTACAAAGATACTGCCATATCCTTCCTCAATGCCTCCATGTGCTTTGTAAACTATTCTCCAGCTCCAAAGAAATCACTTCAGTCCTCCAGAAATGGTGAACAGTGCGGCCCCACCCGACAGCCCAACCGCCGCCATCTTGCTAGCTCCCTGGCTGTCCCTCTCACTTGAGGGTGAACACTCACTCCCTCCCTTCTTCACGGCTGTTTTTCTTAATCATTTTGACATCCTTTACCTTCCTTGTATGTTCCTTCATTCAATCATTCGCAAATTTCCTCTAGAACTGGACATTAAAACTCCTAAAATCACACCTCAAGCAGGAGCTACCCAGTATGCAAATTCCGCACTGCATGTCGTCACTGGACGCAAGGGTAATGTATTATCATTTTTTCACAACAGTTGTACTTTATATCATGTCAATACTTATGTCTAATGGCTTTTCATGAATAATTTAACATGGCTTTGTATTAATTGAAGGTACAGCTCCACAAGATAAGAGCACCAGATTGTTCCATGTGTAATTAGAGCCAACAAGATAATATTATATTATTTTAATACTGCCTTTATGTGTTTCTAACTACGAGCAGTTTATCAGGACTGAGAATGAAATAGGTGCAAAGAGTGCTTTCGCTTACTCACCACTTGTTGACAGGGGTGGTGTCGTGCCTGTTGTTGCTTCAGTAGTTGGTGCTTCAGTGGAGCTCAGTGTAAGTGTTTGCGCTGTTGTACTTGTTGAGACCAAAGTTGATGTTGAGCTTTGTGCTGCTGTGGATGTCTCAGTAGTAACAGCGGAAGTTTCTTCTACTGCTATGAAAAAGGTGATAGACATAGAAAGTGCATAAAAAGACATAGAATAACATAAAATGTGGAGCCAAAAAAAATCTTCTTTGAGTTCCCATGTCATGTATATCACTAATATTATGGGTTGGGGTATAGAAAACATCAAAGTATATAAAGGAGTCCACCTGACACACAACGTTCAATAGATTTTGGTTCTGAGGAGCACAAGGGTTCATTTTCCACGTGTTATGCAACAGAGAACTTAAATATTTTTCAACAAAACATTTGACAATGTGCAGCTGAGTGTTTTGACACTTTGATTTGGCATAACGGATAGAAATGCTCGGACTGATAAGGGAGATTCACCACTTGTTGAAGTGAGAGATGTTGTGCTCGATGCTTCTGGAGTTGTCAATGCTTCTGTGGAGCTCAGTGCGGCTGTTGTTGCAATTGTACTTGTTGAGGGAGCAACTGATGTAACAGTTGATGCTGCAGTGGAAGTCTGTGGGAGTGTTTCTCCGCTCCCCAGGCCAGGTGGGAGAATCGCGGGAGGGCCGCTCTGGCACCCCCCCCCCCCCCGCAAAAAACGCGACACACCGCTCGGAGGATCGCGGGTCGCCGCCCATGATTCTCCGGCACAGATGGGCCGAGCGGCCTGACGTTCCCGACCTGTTCACGCCGGCGGCAACCACACCTGGTCGCTGCCGGCATGAACATCGCGTGAAAGGTAAGTTTGGGGCCTGTGGGGGGCGGAGAGGGGATCGAGCACCACGGCCGTGCTCGGGAGGGGACTGGCACGCGATCGGTGCCCACCGATCGTTGGGCTGGCGTCTCTAAGAGATGTACTCTTTCCCCTCCGCCGCCCTGCAAGATCAAGCTGCCACGTCTTGCGGAGCAGCGGAGGGGAAGACGGCAACCGCGCATCCGCGGGTTGGCGCCGGCCAACCTGCGCATACGCGGCTGACGTCACTTAGGCGCCGCCGGCCGCGTCATTATCGGCGCGCCGCCTTGACGCCAGCATCAAGGCCCGGCGGCCACGTTCCCCGCAACGCCGCTCCTAGTCCCCCCCCCCCCCCCCCCGGGGGCGGGGGGAGAATAGCGGGCGAGGAGCGGGCGAGGAGCGGGCGAGGAGCGGGCGAGGAGCGGGCGAGGAGCGGGCGAGGAGCGGGCGAGGAGCGGGCGAGTTTCACGCCTGGTTTCACGCCTGCATCGGCCGTTGCGGAGAATCGGCCGTTGCGGAGAATCGGCCCTGTATGTTTGCAGTTGACTGTTCTGTTGCTGTGGTTAAAATAGATGACACCCTTGAAGAGGTATATAGCATGTCTGGAACAAGATCCTAACATTACTGCTAAAAATCTATCTTCTTAACATGATACAGAGTACAACTAACTAATGACCATGTTACAATGCAGAAATCGCAAAATGGAATTTGTATATTATTCTACTCTGTAAATTGATAGCCAAAATCATGACAAATTCTTCAGTTCCGTTTCCATTATTTGATTTTATACTTGCAGTCGGTGTACAGGACAGAATATTAGAATGGAGCAGAGAGCACTCATACTCACCATTTGTCGAAAGGATTGATGTTGTCATTGTCGTTGCTTCAGGTGTCGTTGATTCAGTGGAGCTTGCTCCAGATGTTGAGGCTCTTGTACTTGGTGAGGTCGGTGTTGATGTAGATGTTGGTGCTTCAGTGGACAACTGTGTACTTACTGTTGATACTAATGGTTCTGTGATTTAAAAAGTGAACATTGCTTTTGTTGGAATTGAAAAGGTATAGATCAATATATAAACATTTTTACTCATGTTTGTGTCATAGTTTTTGTCAAATCACATGTACCTGGGAAGATAATCAGCTGGATAAAAAAGCCTCAAATTGTGGCAACATTAGAGCATCAATTGTGTATTACATCTCATTAAGCCTGGGAAATTACAGGAAACAACATACTGCTGAAATATTCTGATGATTTTTGCTATGCACTACCATCTTCCAGCAGTTGCAAATGATTAATATTTGAATTGCTGCATAAGTGTGATTTTGTGTGCTCACCACTTGTTGATGGGAGTGACGTAGTGAATGTCGACTCTGTAGTTGTTGATCCTTCAGTGGAGCCCACTGTCGATGTTGATGCTGTTTCACTTGTTGTGGGAGTAGATGTTGGGGAGGTCAGTGCTGTTGTGGTTATCTGTGTGCTTGTAGTTGATGTTTCTGCCTCTAATATTAAAAGAGGGAACGATTTTATTCAGTTAAACAGGGAGCATGGGGGATATATTATAATTTTTCCACAATGGTTGTACATTGTATCATGTTAATGCTCATGTATCATGGTGTAGCCATCTGGGATGGCCACTTCCAACGAGGTACAGAGAAACTCGCAAAGCCTGGCAGGTAAAATGGACAAGCCAAGACCCAGGCAGGCTCAGAGCCTGAAATGCATATTCATAAGCAAGAAGTCCAGACGGTATCGAAACTTCATCCAATTAGCATTTTAATGGGGCCGAATAGCATTTGATGGCCCATCTTCACCAAAATAAAGGACTGGTATTCAAGCAACCGGGACAGTCCCAGACATTTCAGCGCCACTCCCTGTATAAGGGAAACGTAATCAATGGGATCAGTGACCGCTTGGGACAAACCCAGCCATCCAGATCCCCGCCCACTTATTGGTTAAGGAATCGAACGGAGTGATCAGGGAATCACCAAATTAGTAGGGCCCAAATCGAAGGACCGCCCAAAAGAGCGCGAAAACCCCCTGAGTATAAGAAGAAGAGTTCGCCATATGTTTGCTCTCTCTTGGCCCTGGTACACTGGTCACGGCCATCGCAAAGTGCAGCAACACCAGAAGCGAGTCCAAGTTCAACGCCCGCTACCAGACGGATGAGCCCAGCTGAGCAGCTATTCCTTCGAACTCGAGAGATCCAGAATTGAACAGCGGCCACTGTTTTCTGACCTAAGCTGGGTGCCTGAAGTTAAGTACAGGTTGTCTTAGTTGATAGGTGTAGTTAACTAGTAGTGTTTATGTTGCATGACTAGTTGTGTGTAAATAAAGAACCCTTGACCTTGAACTAACTAACTGGCCTTTGGCTCTTTGATGGATAGCCGGTTGAAACTTGTGGTGGTATCTTTCGATACCAGGCGACTCTAAGCATTCGGACATAGATAACGTAGAAAGAAGGGCAAATTCACCGATTGCCATAATTGGAACAGAGCCACAAAAAACACCAAGTCGCAAGAAAAGCACAACAGTGGGATGTACAGAATTGTTTAACACGGCTTTTTTTTAACTGAATGGACAGCTCCACAGGAAATGAGCACAAGATTGTTCCACGTATAATTAGAGCCAACAAGATAATATGATATGATTGTTATGCTGGCTTTATCTGTTTCTAAGTACGAGTAATCTTTCAGCACTGAGAATGGAATAGGTGCAAAGAGCGCTTTCGCTTACTCACCACTTGTTGATGGGGGTGCTGTCGTGCCTGTTGTTGCTTCAGTAGTTGGTGCTTCAGTGGAGCTCACTGTAGGTGTTTGCGCTGTTGTACTTGTTGAGACGGAAGCTGATGTTGTGCTTTGTGCTGCTGTGGATGTCTCCATAACTGCAGCGGAAGTTTCTTCCACTGAAATGAAAACAGATGATAGACTTAGAAAGTGTATAAAAAACACAGAAAACCACAGAAAATGTTGAGCCCCAAAATCATCTTCTTTGAGCTCCCATATCATATACATTACTAATGTAAGATAGGCATATTTAAATGACTCGAATGATCAAATCTCATCTGCACGTTGTTCTTTTCGGGACAATTTTGGACAGCCAGATGCCATGTACTCTGTTGACAATCTCCAGTTGAGTGGTTTTGGATTTGGCAGAACAAAGAGAAATGGTAGAACTGATAAGGCAGCAATCGCACACTCACCACTTGTTGAAGTGAGAGATGTGATCGATGTTTCTGGAGTTGTCAATGCTTCTGTGGAGCTCAGTGCGGCTGTTGTTGCAATTGTACTTGTTGAGGGAGCAGCTGATGTAACAGTTGGTGCTGCAGTGGAAGTCTGTAAGTTTGCAGTCGACTGTTCTGTTGCTGTGGTTAAAATAGATGACAGCCTTAAAGCGGTATACAGCATGTCTGGAACAAAATCCTCACATGACAGCTGAAAATCTATCTTCATGACATGATTAGAGTACAACTAACTAATAAACATGTTACAATGCTGAAATCATAAAACGGAATTTGCATATTATTCTACTTTGTAAATTAATAGCCAAAATAAAGCCACATTTTTCAGTTCCACTCTCATGATATGATTGTACACTTGCAGTTGGTAAAACAGTTCAGAATATTAGAACTGAGCAGAGAGCACTCATACGCACGATTTGTTGAAAAGGTTGATGTTGTCATTGTCATTGCTTCAGGTGTCGTTGATTCAATGGAGCTTGCTCCAGATGTTTGTGCTGTTGTAATTGGTGAGGGAGGTGCTGATGTAGATGTTGGTGCTGCCGTGGAAGTCTGTGGACTTGTTGTCGATACTGATGGCTCTGTCATTTAAAAAGTGTAAATTGCTTTTGAGTGAACTGAAATGGATGGATCAATTTAGAAGAGTTTTTATTTATATTTGTGTCAAAGATTTTGACAAATCACATGTCTATGGGAAGATAATGAGCTTGATAGAATAGCCTTGAATTGTGACAATAATAGGGCACCAACTTTGTTTTACATCTCATTAAGCTTGTGCAATAAGAGGAACCAACATACTGGTGCAATCTTCTGATAGTTTTTTTCTGTCCACTTCTATCTTCCACCAGTTTCAAGTGATTAAAATTTAAATTGATGCGTAAGTGTGATTTTGTGTGCTCACCACTTGTTGATGGGGGTGGTGTAGTGCCTGTTGTTGCTTCACTAGTTGGTGCTTCAGTGGAGCTCACTGTAGGTGTTTGCGCTGTTGTACTTGTTGAGACGGATGCTGATGTTGAGCTTTGTGTTGCTGTGGATGTCTCCATAGCTGCAGCAGAAGTTTCTTCCACTGCAGTGAAAACAGATGATAGACTTAGAAAGTATATAAAAAACACAGAAAACCACACAATATGTTGAGCCCCAAAATCATCTTCCTTGAGCTCCCATATCATGTGTATTCCGAATGTTAGATAGGCATTTTTAAATACCTCAAATGATCAAATCTCGTCTGCACGTTATTCTTTTTGGGTCAATTTTTGGCAGCCATATGCTATGTACTCCTTTAGCAATCTCCAGTTGAGTGTTTCTTGGACATATCAGAATGAATAATAATGGTAGAACTGGTAAGGGAGCAATCACATACTCACCACTTGTCAAAGTGAGAGATGTTGTGATCGATGCTTCTGGAGTTGTCAATGCCTCTGTGGCGCTCAGTGCGGCTGTTGTTGCAATTGTACTTGTTGAGGCAGCAGTAGTTTGTGCTGCAGTAGAAGACTCTATGTTTGCAGTTGACTGTTCTGTTGCTGTGGTTAAAATAGATGACAGCCTTAAAGCGGTATACAGTTTGTCTGAAACAAACTCCTCACCTGACAGCTGTAAATCTATCTTCATAACATGATATAGATTACAACAAACTAATTAATAAACATGTTACAATGCTGAAATCAGAAAATGGAATTTGCGTATTAATCTACTCTGTAAATTAATAGCCAAAATAATGCCAAATTTTTCATATTTAACTCTCATGATATGATTTTACACTTGCAGTGGGTGAAACAGTTCAGAATATTAGTACTGAACAGTGAGTACTCATACTCACCACTTGTTGAAAGGATTGATGTTGTCATAGTCGTTGCTTCAGCAGTCGTTGATTCAATGGAGCTTGTTCCAGATGTTGGTGCTATTGTACTTGGTGAGGTAGGTGCTGATGTAGATGTTGGTGCTGCCGTGGAAGTCTGTGTACTTGCTGTCGATACTGATGGCTCTGTCATTTAAAAAATGTAAATTGCTTTTGAGTGAACAGAAAAGGATGGGCCAATTTATAAGAGTTTTCATTCATAATTGTGTCAAAGATTTTGACAAATCACATATATATGGGAAGATAATGAGCTGGGTTAAATAGCCTCAAATTGTGACAATAATAGGACACCAACTATGTTTTACATCTCATTTAGCTGGTGCAATTATAGGAAACAACATACTGGTGCAATCGTCTGATGGTTTTTTTCTGTGTACTTCTATATTCCAGTAGTTTCAAGTGATCAAAATTTAAATTGATGCATAATTGTGATTTTGTGTGCTCACCACTTGTTGATGGGGGTGGTGTAGTGCCTGTTGTTGCTTCAGTAGTTGGTGCTTCAGTGGAGCTCACGGTAGGTGTTTGCGCTGTTGTACCTGTTGACACGGAAGCTGATGGTGAGCTTTGTGTTGCTGTGGATGTCTCCATAGCTGCAGCAGAAGTTTCTTCCACTGCAGTGAAAACAGATGATAGACTTAGAAAGTGTATAAAAAACACAAAAAACCACAGGAAATGTTGAGCCACAAAATCATCTTCCTTGAGCTCCCATATCATGTGTATTACGAATGTAATATTTATTTTTATTTTTTTTTAATTTTGAGTACCCAATTATTTTTTTTCCAATTAAGGGGCAATTTAGCGTGGCCAATCCACCCACCCTGCACATCTTTGGGTTGTGGGGGTGAAACCCACGCAGACACGGGGAGAATGTGCAAACTCCACACGGACAGTGACCCAGAGCCGGGATCGAACCTGGGACCTCAGCGCCGTGAGACAGCAGTGCTAACCCACTGCGCCACCGTGCTGCCCTTTACGAATGTAATATAGGCATTTTTAAATACCACAAATGATCAAATCTCATCTGCACATTATTCTTTTTGGGGCAATTTTTGGCAGCCATATGCTATGTACTCCTTTGACAATCTCCACTTGAGTGTTTCTTGGACTTATCAGAATGAATAGTAATGGTAGAACTGGTAAGGGAGCAATCACATACTCACCACTTGTTGAAGTGAGAGATGTTGTGCTCGATGCTTCTGAAGTTGTCAATGCTTCTGTGGAGCTCAGTGCGGCTGTTGTTGCAATTGTACTTGTTGAGGGAACAAGTGATGTAACAGTTGGTGCTGCAGTGGAAGTCTGTAAGTTTGCAGTCGACTGTTCTGTTGCTGTGGTTAAAATAGATGACAGCCTTAAAGAGGTATACAGCATGTTTGGAAGAAGATCCTAACATTACAGCTAAAAATCTATCTTCTTAACATGATATAGAGTACAACTAACTAATGACCATGTTTCAATGCAGAAACCAAAAAATGGAATTTGAATATTATGCTACTCTGTCAATTAATAGCCAAAATCATGCTTAATTCAGCAGTTCCATTCCCATTTTGTGATTTTACACTTGCTGTCATTCAACAGTTCAGAATATTAGAACTGAGCAGAGAGCACTCTTACTCACCACTTGTTGATAGGATTGATGTTGTCATTGTCGTTGCTTCAGCTGTCGTTGATTCAACGGAGTTTGCTCCAGATGTTGGTGCTATTGTACTTGGTGATGTAGGTGCTGATGTAGATGTTGGTGCTGCCGTGGAAGTCTGTGGACCTGTTGTCGATACTGTTGGCTCTGTCATTTAAAAAGTGCAAATTGCTTTTGAGTGAACAGGAAAGGATGCGCCAATTCATAAGAGTTTTTATTCATATTTGTGTCAAAGATTTTGACAAATCACATATTAATGGGATGATAAAGAGCTGGATTAAATAGCCTCAAATTGTGACAATAATAGGGCACTAACTTTGTTTTACATCTCATGAAGCCTGTGCAATTATAGGAAACAACATACTGATGCAATCTTCGGAAGGTTGTTTCTGTGTACTTCTATCTTCCAGTAGTTTCAAGTGATCAAAATTTAAATTGATGCATAATTGTGATTATGTGTGCTCACCACTTGTTGATGGGTGTGGTGTAGTGCCTGTTGTTGCTTCACTAGTTAGTGCTTCAGTGGAGCTCACTGTAGGTGTTTGTGCTGTTGTACTTGTTGACACGGAAGCTGATGGTGAGCTTTGTGTTAGAACATAGAACATAGAACATAGAACAGTACAGCACAGACAGGCCCTTCGGCCCTCGATGTTGTGCCGAGCCATGATCACCCTACTCAAACCCACACTATACCCGTAACCCAACAACCCCCCCCCTTAACCTTACTTTTAGGACACTACGGGCAATTTAGCTTGGCCAATCCACCTAACCCGCACATCATTGGACTGTGGGAGGAAACCGGAGCACCCGGAGGAAACCCACGCACACACGGGGAGGACGTGCAGGCTCTGCACAGACAGTGACCCAGCCGGGAATCGAACCTGGGACCCTGGAGCTGTGAAGCATTTATGCTAACCACCATGCTACCGCGCTGCCCCCGCGTTGCTGTGGATGTCTCCATAGCTGCAGCAGAAGTTTCTTCCACTGCAGTGAAAACAGATGATAGACTTAGAAAGTGTATAAAAAACACAGAAAACCACACAAAATGTTGAGCGCCAAAATCATCTTCCTTGAGCTCCCATATCATGTGTATTACGAATGTAATATAGGCATTTTTTAATACCTCAAATGAACCAATCTCATCTGCACATTATTCTTTTTGGGGCAATTTTTGGCAGCCATATGCTATGTACTCCTTTGACAATCTCCACTTGAGTGTTTCTTGGACTTATCAGAATGAATAGTAATGGTAGAACTGGTAAGGGAGCAATCACATACTCACCACTTGTTGAAGTGAGAGATGTTGTGCTCGATGCTTCTGGAGTTGTCAATGCTTCTGTGGAGCTCAGTGCGGCTGTTGTTGCAATTGTACTTGTTGAGGGAGCAACTGATGTAACAGTTGGTGCTGCAGTGGATGTCTGTAAGTTTGCAGTCGACTGTTCTGTTGCTGTGGTTAAAATAGATGACAGCCCTAAAGAGGTATACAGCATGTTTGGAAGAAGATCCTAACATTACAGCTAAAAATCTATCTTCTTAACATGATATAGAGTACAACTAACTAATGAGAATGTTACAATGCAGAAATCAGAAAATGAAATTTGTATATTATTCTACTTTTTAATTTGTTAGCCAAAATCATGCCAAATTCTTCAGTTCCATTTCCATTATTTGATTTTATACTTGCAGTCGGTGTACAGGACAGAATATTAGAATGGAGCAGAGAGCACTCCTACTCACCACTTGTTGAAAAGATTGATGTTGTCATTGTCGTTGCTTCAGCTGTCGTTGATTCAATGGAACTTGCTCCAGATGTTGGTGCTGTTGTAATTGGTGAGGGAGGTGCTGATGTAGATGTTGGTGCTGCCGTGGAAGTCTGTGGACCTGTTGTCGATACTGATGACTCTGTCATTTATAAAGTGTAAATTGCTTTTGAGTGAACTGAAAAGGATGGATCATTTCAGAAGAGTTTTTATTCATATTTGTGTCAAAGATTTTGACAAATCACATGTATATTGAAGATAATGAGCTGGATAAAATAGCCTCGAATTGTGACAATAATAGGGCACCAATTATTTACATCTCATTTAGCCTGTACAATTATAGGAAACAACATACTGCTGAAATATTCTGATGATATTTGCTGTGTACTTCCATCTTCCAGCAATTGCAAATGATTAAAATTTGAATTAATGCATTCGTGTGACTTTGGGTACTCACCACTTGTTGATAGGGGTGTTGGAGTGCCTGTTGTTGCTTCAGTAGTTGGTGCTTCAGTGGAGCTCACTGTAGGTGTTTGTGCTGTTGTACTTGTTGAGACGGAAGCTGATGTTGAGCTTTGTGCTGCTGTGGATGTCACTGTAGCTGCAGCGGGCGTTTCTTCGACTGGTATGGAAATCGGTGATTGAATTTAAAAGTGTATAAAAATCATAGAAAAACACGCAGAATGTTGAGCCCAAAAATAATCTTTGAGCTCCCACGTGATGCATATTACTAATGTTACATAGGCATGTTTAAAATTCAATGATTAAATCACATCTGCAACTAACTGATAACCATGTTTCAATGCAGAAACCAAAAAATGGAATTTGAATATTATGCTACTCTGTCAATTAATAGCCAAAATCATGCTTAATTCAGCAGTTCCATTCCCATTATGTGATTTTACACTTGCTGTCATTCAACAGTTCAGAATATTAGTACTGAGCAGAGAGCACTCTTACTCACCACTTGTTGATAGGATTGATGTTGTCATTGTCGTTGCTTCAGCAGTCGTTGATTCAACGGAGTTTGCTCCAGATGTTGGTGCTATTGTACTTGGTGATGTAGGTGCTGATGTAGATGTTGGTGCTGCCGTGGAAGTCTGTGGACCTGTTGTCGATACTGTTGGCTCTGTGGTTTAAAAAGTGCAAATTGCTTTTGAGTGAACAGGAAAGGATGCGCCAACTCATAAGAGTTTTTATTCATATTTGTGTCAAAGATTTTGACAAATCACATATATATAGGATGATAATGAGCTGGTTTAAATAGCCTCAAATTGTGACAATAATAGGGCACTAACTTTGTTTTACATCTCATGAAGCCTGTGCAATTATAGGAAACAACATACTGATGCAACCTTCGGACGGTTGTTTCTGTGTCCTTCTATCTTCCAGTAGTTTCAAGTGATCAAAATTTTAATTGATGCATAATTGTGATTTTGTGTGCTCACCACTTGTTGATGGGGGTGGTGTAGTGCCTGTTGTTGCTTCAGTAGCTGGTGCTTCAGTGGAGCTCACTGTAGGTGTTTGTGCTGTTGTACTTGTTGACACGGAAGCTGATGGTGAGCTTTGTGTTGCTGTGGATGTCTCCATAGCTGCAGCAGAAGTTTCTTCCACTGCAGTGAAAACAGATGATAGACTTAGAAAGTATATAAAAAATACAGAAAACCACACAAAATGTTGAGCGCCAAAATCATCTTCCTTGAACTCCCATACCATGTGTATTACAAATGTAATATAGGCATTTTTAAATACCACAAATGATCAAATCTCATCTGCACATTATTCTTTTTGGTGCAATTTTTGGCAGCCATATGCTATGTACTCCTTTGACAATCTCCACTTGAGTGTTTCTTGGACTATCAGAATTAATAGTAATGGTAGAACTGGTAAGGGAGCAATCGCATACTCACCACTTGTTGAAGTGAGAGATGTTGTGCTCGATGCTTCTGGAGTTGTCAATGCTTCTGTGGAGCTCAGTGCGGCTGTTGTTGCAATTGTACTTGTTGAGGGTGCAACTGATGTAACAGTTGGTGCTGCAGTGGATGTCTGTAAGTTTGCAGTCGACTGTTCTGTTCCTGTGGTTAAAATAGATGACAGCCTTAAAGAGGTATACAGCATGTTTGGAAGAAGATCCTAACATTAGAGCTAAAAATCTATCTTCTTAACATGATATAGAGGACAACTAACTATTGACCATGTTACAATGCAGAAATCACAAAATGAAATTTGTATATTATTCTACTTTTTAAATTGTTAGCCAAAATCATGCCAAATTCTTCAGTTCCATTTCCATTATTTGATTTTATACTTGCAGTCGGTGTACAGGACAGAATATTAGAATGGAGCAGAGAGCACTCCTACTCACCACTTGTTGAAAAGATTGATGTTGTCATTGTCGTTGCTTCAGCTGTCGTTGATTCAATGGAGCTTGCTCCAGATGTTGGTGCTGTTGTAATTGGTGAGGGAGGTGCTGATGTAGATGTTGGTGCTGCCGTGGAAGTCTGTGGACTTGTTGTCGATACTGATGACTCTGTCATTTATAAAGTGTAAATTGCTTTTGAGTGAACTGAAAAGGATGGATCATTTCAGAAGAGTTTTTATTCATATTTGTGTCAAAGATTTTGACAAATCACATGTATATGGAAGATAATGAACTGGATAAAATAGCCTCGAATTGTGACAATAATAGGGCACCAATTATTTACATCTCATTTAGCCTGTACAATTATAGGAAACAACATTCTGCTGAAATATTCTGATGATATTTGCTGTGTACTTCCATCTTCCAGCAATTGCAAATGATTAAAATTTGAATTAATGCATTTGTGTGACTTTGGGTGCTCACCACTTGTTGATAGGGGTGTTGGAGTGCCTGTTGTTGCTTCAGTAGTTGGTGCTTCAGTGGAGCTCACTGTAGGTGTTTGCGCTGTTGTACTTGTTGAGATCAAAGCTGATGTTGAGCTTTGTGCTGCTGTGGATGTCACTGTAGCTGCAGCGGGCGTTTCTTCGACTGGTATGGAAATCGGTGATTGAATTTAAAAGTGTATAAAAATCATAGAAAAACACGCAGAATGTTGAGCCCAAAAATAATCTTTGAGCTCCCACGTCATGCATATTACTAATGTTACATAGGCATGTTTAAAATTCAATGATTAAATCACATCTGCAACTAACTGATAACCATGTTTCAATGCAGAAACCAAAAAATGGAATTTGAATATTATGCTACTCTGTCAATTAATAGCCAAAATCATGCTTAATTCAGCAGTTCCATTCCCATTATGTGATTTTACACTTGCTGTCATTTAAAAGTTCAGAATATTAGAACTGAGCAGAGAGCACTCATACGCACCACTTGTTGATAGGATTGATGTTGTCATTGTCGTTGCTTCAGCAGTCGTTGATTCAACGGAGTTTGCTCCAGATGTTGGTGCTATTGTACTTGGTGATGTAGGTGCTGATGTAGATGTTGGTGCTGCCGTGGAAGTCTGTGGACCTTTTGTCGATACTGTTGGCTCTGTGGTTTAAAAAGTGCAAATTGCTTTTGAGTTAACAGGAAAGGATGCGCCAATTCATAAGAGTTTTTATTCATATTTGTGTCAAAGATTTTGACAAATCACATATATATGGGATGATAATGAGCTGGATTAAATAGCCTCAAATTGTGACAATAATAGGGCACTAACTTTGTTTTACATCTCATGAAGCCTGTGCAATTATAGGAAACAACATACTGATGCAATCTTCGGATGGTTGTTTCTGTGTACTTCTATCTTCCAGTAGTTTCAAGTGATCAAAATTTAAATTGATGCATAATTGTGATTTTGTGTGCTCACCACTTGTTGATGGGCGTGCTGTCGTGCCTGTTGTTGCTTCACTAGTTGGTGCTTCAGTGGAGCTCACTGTAGGTGTTTGTGCTGTTGTACTTGTTGACACGGAAGCTGATGTTGAGCTTTGAGTTGCTGTGGATGTCTCCATAGCTGCAGCAGAAGTTTCTTCCACTGCAGTGAAAACAGATGATAGACTTAGAAAGTGGATAAAAAACACAGAAAACCACACAAAATGTTGAGCGCCAAAATCATCTTCCTTGAGCTCCCATATCATGTGTATTACGAATGTAATATAGGCATTTTTAAATACCTCAAATGAACCAATCTCATCTGCACATTATTCTTTTTGGGGCAATTTGTGGCAGCCATATGCTATGTACTCCTTTGACAATCTCCACTTGAGTGTTTCTTGGACTTATCAGAATGAATAGTAATGGTAGAACTGGTAAGGGAGCAATCACATACTCACCACTTGTTGAAGTGAGAGATGTTGTGCTCGATGCTTCTGGAGTTGTCAATGCTTCTGTGGAGCTCAGTGCGGCTGTTGTTGCAATTGTACTTGTTGAGGGAGCAACTGATGTAACAGTTGGTGCTGCAGTGGAAGTCTGTAAGTTTGCAGTCGACTGTTCTGTTGCTGTGGTTAAAATAGATGACAGCCCTAAAGAGGTATACAGCATGTTTGGAAGAAGATCCTAACATTACAGCTAAAAATCTATCTTCTTAACATGCTATAGAGTACAACTAACTAATGACCATGTTACAATGCAGAAATCACAAAATGAAATTTGTATATTATTCTACTTTTTAAATTGTTAGCCAAAATCATGCCAAATTTTTCAGTTCCATTTCCATTATTTAATTTTATACTTGCAGTCGGTGTACAGGACAGAATATTAGAATGGAGCAGAGAGCACTCATACTCACCACTTGTTGAAAGGATTGATGTTGTCATTGTCGTTGCTTCAGCTGTCGTTGATTCAATGGAGCTTGCTCCAGATGTTGGTGCTGTTGTAATTGGTGAGGGAGGTGCTGATGTAGATGTTGGTGCTGCCGTGGAAGTCTGTGGACTTGTTGTCGATAATGATGGCTCTGTCATTTAAAAAGTGTGAATTGCTTTTGAGTGAACTGAAAAGGATGGATCAATTTAGAAGAGTTTTTATTCATATTTGTGTCAAAGATTCTGACAAATCACATGTCTATGGGAAGATAATGAGCTGGATAAAATAGCCTCGAATTGTGACAATAATAGGGCACCAATTATTTACATCTCATTTAGCCTGTACAATTATATGAAACAACATACTGCTGAAATATTCTGATGATATTTGCTGTTGACTTCCATCTTCCAGCAATTGCAAATGATTAACATTTTAATTAATGCATTCGTGTGATTTTGGGTGCTCACCACTTGTTGATAGGGGTGGTGGAGTGCCTGTTGTTGCTTCAGTAGTTGGTGCTTCAGTGGAGCTCACTGTAGGTGTTTGCGCTGTTGTACTTGTTGAGACGGAAGCTGATGTTGAGCTTTGTGCTGCTGTGGATGTCACTGTAGGTGCAGCGGACGTTTCTTCGACTGGTATGGAAATCGGTGATTGAATTAAAAAGTGTATAAAAATCATAGAACAACACGCAGAATGTTGAGCCCAAAAATAATCTTTGAGCTCCCACGTCATGCGTATTACTAATGTTACATAGGCATGTTTAAACATCAATGATCAAATCACATCTGCAACTAACTGATAACCATGTTTCAATGCAGAGACCAAAAAGTGGAATTTGCATATTATGCTACTCTGTCAATTAATAGCCAAAATCATGCTTAATTCATCAGTTCCATTCCCATTATGTGATTTTACACTTGCTGTCATTTAACAGTTCAGAATATTAGAACTGAGCAGAGAGCACTCATACTCACCACTTGTTGTTAGGATTGATGTTGTCATTGTCGGTGCTTCAGCAGTCGTTGATTCAATGGAGCTTGCTCCAGATGTTGGTGCTATTGTACTTGGTGATGTAGGTGCTGATGTAGATGTTGGTGCTGCCGTGGAAGTCTGTGGACTTGTTGTCGATACTGTTGGCTCTGTGGTTTAAAAAGTGCAAATTGCTTTTGAGTGAACAGCAAAGGATGGGCCAATTCATAAGAGTTTTTATTCATATTTGTGTCAAAGATTTTGACAAATCACATATATATGGGTGATAATGAGCTGGATTAAATAGCCTCAAATTGTGACAATAATAGGGCACTAACTTTGTTTTACATCTCATGAAGCCTGTGCAATTATAGGAAACAACATACTGATGCAATCTTCGGATGGTTGTTTCTGTGTACTTCTATCTTCCAGTAGTTTCAAGTGATCAAAATTTAAATTGATTCATAATTGTGATTTTGTGTGCTCACCACTTGTTGATGGGGGTGGTGTAGTGCCTGTTGTTGCTTCAGTAGCTGGTGCTTCAGTGGAGCTCACTGTAGGTGTTTGCGCTGTTGTACTTGTTGACACGGAAGCTGATGTTGAGCTTTGTGTTGCTGTGGATGTCTCCATAGCTGCAGCAGAAGTTTCTTCCACTGCAGTGAAAACAGATGATAGACTTAGAAAGTGTATAAAAATCACAGAAAACCACACAAAATGTTGAGCGCCAAAATCATCTTCCTTGAGCTCCCATATCATGTATATTACAAATGTAATATAGGCATTTTTAAATACCACAAATGATCACATCTCATCTGCACATTATTCTTTTTGGTGCAATTTTTGGCAGTCATAGGCTATGTACTCCTTTGACAATCTCCTCTTGAGTGTTTCTTGGACTATCAGAATTAATAGTAATGGTAGAACTGGTAAGGGAGCAATCGCATACTCACCACTTGTTGAAGTGAGAGATGTTGTGCTCGATGCTTCTGGAGTTGTCAATGCTTCTGTGGAGCTCAGTGCGGCTGTTGTTGCAATTGTACTTGTTGAGGGTGCAACTGATGTAACAGTTGGTGCTGAAGTGGAAGTCTGTAAGTTTGCAGTCGACTGTTCTGTTGCTGTGGTTAAAATAGATGACAGCCTTAAAGAGGTATACAGCATGTTTGGAAGAAGATCCTAACATTAGAGCTAAAAATCTATCTTCTTAACATGATATAGAGGACAACTAACTATTGACCATGTTACAATGCAGAAATCACAAAATGAAATTTGTATATTATTCTACTTTTTAAATTGTTAGCCAAAATTATGCCAAATTCTTCAGTTCCATTTCCATTATTTGATTTTATACTTGCAGTCGGTGTACAGGACAGAATATTAGAATGGAGCAGAGAGCACTCCTACTCACCACTTGTTGAAAGGATTGATGTTGTCATTGTCGTTGCTTCAGCTGTCGTTGATTCAATGGAGCTTGCTCCAGATGTTGGTGCTGTTGTAATTGGTGAGGGAGGTGCTGATGTAGATGTTGCTGCTTCAGTGGAAGTCTGTGGACTTGTTGTCGATACTGATGACTCTGTCATTTAAAAAGTGTAAATTGCTTTTGAGTGAACTGAAAAGGATGGATCATTTCAGAAGAGTTTTTATTCATATTTGTGTCAAAGAGTTTGACAAATCACATGTATATGGGAAGATAATGAGCTGGATAAAATAGCCTCAAATTGTGACAATAATAGGGCACTAACTTTGTTTTACATCTCATGAAGCCTGTGCAATTATAGGAAACAACATACTGATGCAATCTTCGGATGGTTGTTCTCTGTGTACTTCTATCTTCCAGTAGATTCAAGTGATCAAAATTTTAATTGATGCATAATTGTGATTTTGTGTGCTCACCACTTGTTGATGGGGGTGGTGTAGTGCCTGTTGTTGCTTCACTAGTTGGTGCTTCAGTGGAGCTCACTGTAGGTGTTTGCGCTGTTGTACCTGTTGACACGGAAGCTGATGTTGAGCTTTGTGTTGCTGTGGATGTCTCCATAGCTGCAGCAGAAGTTTCTTCCACTGCAGTGAAAACAGATGATAGACTTAGAAAGTGTATAAAAAACACAGAAAACCACACAAAATGTTGAGCGCCAAAATCATCTTCCTTGAGCTCCCATATCATGTATATTACAAATGTAATATAGGCATTTTTAAATACCACAAATGATCAAATCTCATCTGCACATTATTCTTTTTGGTGCAATTTTTGGCAGTCATAGGCTATGTACTCCTTTGACAATCTCCACTTGAGTGTTTCTTGGACTTATCAGAATGAATAGTAATGGTAGAACTGGTAAGGGAGCAATCGCATACTCACCACTTGTTGAAGTGAGAGATGTTGTGCTCGATGCTTCTGGAGTTGTCAATGCTTCTGTGGAGCTCAGTGCGGCTGTTGTTGCAATTGTACTTGTTGAGGGAGCAACTGATGTAACAGTTGGTGCTGCAGTGGAAGTCTGTAAGTTTGCAGTCGACTGTTCTGTTGCTGTGGTTAAAATAGATGACAGCCCTAAAGAGGTATACAGCATGTTTGGAAGAAGATCCTAACATTACAGCTAAAAATCTATCTTCTTAACATGATATAGAGTACAACTAACTAATGACCCTGTTACAATGCAGAAATCAGAAAATGAAATTTGTATATTATTCTACTTTTTAAATTGTTAGCCAAAATCATGCCAAATTCTTCAGTTCCATTTCCATTATTTGATTTTATACTTGCAGTCGGTGTACAGGACAGAATATTAGAATGGAGCAGAGAGCACTCATACTCACCACTTGTTGAAAGGATTGATGTTGTCATTGTCGTTGCTTCAGGTGTCGTTGATTCAATGGAACTTGATCCAGATGTTGGTGCTGTTGTAATTGGTGAGGGAGGTGCTGATGTAGATCTTGCTGCTTCAGTGGAAGTCTGTGGACTCGTTGTCGATACTGTTGGTTCTGTGGTTTAAAAAGTGTAAATTGCTTTTGAGTGAACTGAAAAGGATGGATCAATTTAGAAGAGTTTTTATTCATATTTGTGTCAAAGATTTTGACAAATCACATGTCTATGGGAAGATAATGAGCTGGATAAAATAGCCTCAAATTGTGACAATAATAGGGCACCAATTATTTACCTCTCATTTAGCCTGTACAATTATAGGAAACAACATACTGCTGAAATATTCTGATGATATTTGCTGTGTACTTCCATCTTCCAGCAATTGCAAATGATTAACATTTGAATTAATGCATTCGGGTGATTTTGGGTGCTCACCACTTGTTGATAGGGGTGTTGGAGTGCCTGTTGTTGCTTCAGTAGTTGGTGCTTCAGTGGAGCTCACTGTAGGTGTTTGCGCTGTTGTACTTGTTGAGACGGAAGCTGATGTTGAGCTTTGTGCTGCTGTGGATGTCACTGTAGCTGCAGCGGACGTTTCTTCGACTGGTATGGAAATCGGTGATTGAATTAAAAAGTGTATAAAAATCATAGAACAACACGCAAAATGTTGAGCCCAAAAATAATCTTTGAGCTCCCACGTCATGCATATTACTAATGTTACATAGGCATGTTTAAACATCAATGATCAAATCAGATCTGCAACTAACTGATAACCATGTTTCAATGCAGAAACCAAAAAATGGAATTTGCATCTCATGCGACTCTGTCAATTAATAGCCAAAATCATGCTTAATTCAGCAGTTCCATTCCCATTATGTGATTTAACACTTGCTGTCATTTAACAGTTCAGAATATTAGAACTGAGCAGAGAGCACTCATACTCACCACTTGTTGATAGGATTGATGATGTCATTGTCGTTGCTTCAGCAGTCGATGATTCAATGGAGCTTGCTCCAGATGTTGGTGCTATTGTACTTGGTGATGTAGGTGCTGATGTAGATGTTGGTGCTGCCGTGGAAGTCTGTGGACTTGTTGTCGATACTGTTGGCTCTGTGGTTTAAAAAGTGCAAATTGCTTTTGAGTGAACAGGAAAGGATGGGCTAATTCATAAGAGTTTTTATTCATATTTGTGTCAAAGATTTTGACAAATCACATATATATGGGATGATAATGAGCTGGATTAAATAGCCTCAAATTGTGACAATAATAGGGCACTAACTTTGTTTTACATCTCATGAAGCCTGTGCAATTATAGGAAACAACATACTGATGCAATCTTCGGATGGTTGTTCTCTGTGTACTTCTATCTTCCAGTAGATTCAAGTGATCAAAATTTTAATTGATGCATAATTGTGATTTTGTGTGCTCACCACTTGTTGATGGGGGTGGTGTAGTGCCTGTTGTTGCTTCACTAGTTGGTGCTTCAGTGGAGCTCACTGTAGGTGTTTGCGCTGTTGTACTTGTTGACACGGAAGCTGATGTTGAGCTTTGTGTTGCTGTGGATGTCTCCATAGCTGCAGCAGAAGTTTCTTCCACTGCAGTGAAAACAGATGATAGACTTAGAAAGTGTATAAAAATCACAGAAAACCACACAAAATGTTGAGCGCCAAAATCATCTTCCTTGAGCTCCCATATCATGTATATTACAAATGTAATATAGGCATTTTTAAATACCACAAATGATCACATCTCATCTGCACATTATTCTTTTTGGTGCAATTTTTGGCTGCCATATGCTATGTACTCCTTTGACAATCTCCTCTTGAGTGTTTCTTGGACTATCAGAATTAATAGTAATGGTAGAACTGGTAAGGGAGCAATCGCATACTCACCACTTGTTGAAGTGAGAGATGTTGTGCTCGATGCTTCTGGAGTTGTCAATGCTTCTGTGGAGCTCAGTGCGGCTGTTGTTGCAATTGTACTTGTTGAGGGTGCAACTGATGTAACAGTTGGTGCTGAAGTGGAAGTCTGTAAGTTTGCAGTCGACTGTTCTGTTGCTGTGGTTAAAATAGATGACAGCCTTAAAGAGGTATACAGCATGTTTGGAAGAAGATCCTAACATTAGAGCTAAAAATCTATCTTCTTAACATGATATAGAGGACAACTAACTATTGACCATGTTACAATGCAGAAATCACAAAATGAAATTTGTATATTATTCTACTTTTTAAATTGTTAGCCAAAATTATGCCAAATTCTTCAGTTCCATTTCCATTATTTGATTTTATACTTGCAGTCGGTGTACAGGACAGAATATTAGAATGGAGCAGAGAGCACTCCTACTCACCACTTGTTGAAAGGATTGATGTTGTCATTGTCGTTGCTTCAGCTGTCGTTGATTCAATGGAGCTTGCTCCAGATGTTGGTGCTGTTGTAATTGGTGAGGGAGGTGCTGATGTAGATGTTGCTGCTTCAGTGGAAGTCTGTGGACTTGTTGTCGATACTGATGACTCTGTCATTTAAAAAGTGTAAATTGCTTTTGAGTGAACTGAAAAGGATGGATCAATTTAGAAGAGTTTTTATTCATATTTGTGTCAAAGATTTTGACAAATCACATGTCTATGGGAAGATAATGAGCTGGATAAAATAGCCTCAAATTGTGACAATAATAGGGCACTAACTTTGTTTTACATCTCATGAAGCCTGTGCAATTATAGGAAACAACATACTGATGCAATCTTCGGATGGTTGTTCTCTGTGTACTTCTATCTTCCAGTAGATTCAAGTGATCAAAATTTTAATTGATGCATAATTGTGATTTTGTGTGCTCACCACTTGTTGATGGGGGTGGTGTAGTGCCTGTTGTTGCTTCACTAGTTGGTGCTTCAGTGGAGCTCACTGTAGGTGTTTGCGCTGTTGTACCTGTTGACACGGAAGCTGATGTTGAGCTTTGTGTTGCTGTGGATGTCTCCATAGCTGCAGCAGAAGTTTCTTCCACTGCAGTGAAAACAGATGATAGACTTAGAAAGTGTATAAAAAACACAGAAAACCACACAAAATGTTGAGCGCCAAAATCATCTTCCTTGAGCTCCCATATCATGTATATTACAAATGTAATATAGGCATTTTTAAATACCACAAATGATCAAATCTCATCTGCACATTATTCTTTTTGGTGCAATTTTTGGCAGTCATAGGCTATGTACTCCTTTGACAATCTCCTCTTGAGTGTTTCTTGGACTATCAGAATTAATAGTAATGGTAGAACTAGTAAGGGAGCAATCGCATACTCACCACTTGTTGAAGTGAGAGATGTTGTGCTCGATGCTTCTGGAGTTGTCAATGCTTCTGTGGAGCTCAGTGCGGCTGTTGTTGCAATTGTACTTGTTGAGGGTGCAACTGATGTAACAGTTGGTGCTGAAGTGGAAGTCTGTAAGTTTGCAGTCGACTGTTCTGTTGCAGTGGTTAAAATAGATGACAGCCTTAAAGAGGTATACAGCATGTTTGGAAGAAGATCCTAACATTAGAGCTAAAAATCTATCTTCTTAACATGATATAGAGGACAACTAACTATTGACCATGTTACAATGCAGAAATCACAAAATGAAATTTGTATATTATTCTACTTTTTAAATTGTTAGCCAAAATTATGCCAAATTCTTCAGTTCCATTTCCATTATTTAATTTTATACTTGCAGTCGGTGTACAGGACAGAATATTAGAATGGAGCAGAGAGCACTCCTACTCACCACTTGTTGAAAGGATTGATGTTGTCATTGTCGTTGCTTCAGCTGTCGTTGATTCAATGGAGCTTGCTCCAGATGTTTGTGCTGTTGTAATTGGTGAGGGAGATGCTGATGTAGATGTTGGTGCTGCCGTGGAAGTCTGTGGACTTGTTGTCGATACTGATGACTCTGTCATTTAAAAAGTGTAAATTGCTTTTGAGTGAACTGAAAAGGATGGATCATTTCAGAAGAGTTTTTATTCATATTGGTGTCAAAGATTTTGACAAATCACATGTATATGGAAGATAATGAGCTGGATAAAATAGCCTCGAATTGTGACAATAATAGGGCACCAATTATTTACATCTCATTTAGCCTGTACAATTATAGGAAACAACATACTGCTGAAATATTCTGATGATATTTGCTGTGTACTTCCATCTTCCAGCAATTGCAAATGATTAAAATTTGAATTAATGCATTCGTGTGACTTTGGGTGCTCACCACTTGTTGATAGGGGTGTTGGAGTGCCTGTTGTTGCTTCAGTAGTTGGTGCTTCAGTGGAGCTCACTGTAGGTGTTTGCGCTGTTGTACTTGTTGAGACGGAAGCTGATGTTGAGCTTTGTGCTGCTGTGGATGTCACTGTAGCTGCAGCGGACGTTTCTTCGACTGGTATGGAAATCGGTGATTGAATTTAAAAGTGTATAAAAATCATAGAAAAACACGCAGAATGTTGAGCCCAAAAATAATCTTTGAGCTCCCAGCCATGCATATTACTAATGTTACATAGGCATGTTTAAAATACAATGATCAAATCACATCTGCAACTAACTGATAACCATGTTTCAATGCAGAAACCAAAAAATGGAATTTGAATATTATGCTACTCTGTCAATTAATAGCCAAAATCATGCTTAATTCAGCAGTTCCATTCCCATTATGTGATTTTACACTTGCTGTCATTCAACAGTTCAGAATATTAGCACTGAGCAGGGAGCACTCTTACTCACCACTTGTTGATAGGATTGATGTTGTCATTGTCGTTGCTTCAGCAGTCGTTGATTCAACGGAGCTTGCTCCAGTTGTTGGTGCTATTGTACTTGGTGATGTAGGTGCTGATGTAGATGTTGCTGCTTCAGTGGAAGTCTGTGGACCTGTTGTCGATACTGTTGGCTCTGTGGTTTAAAAAGTGCAAATTGCTTTTGAGTGAACTGAAAAGGATGGATCAATTTAGAAGAGTTTTTATTCATATTTGTGTCAAAGATTTTGACAAATCACATGTCTATGGGAAGATAATGAGCTGGAGAAAATAGCCTCGAATTGTGACAATAATAGGGCACCAATTATTTACCTCTCATTTAGCCTGTACAATTATAGGAAACAACATACTGCTGAAATATTCTGATGATATTTGCTGTGTACTTCCATCTTCCAGCAATTGCAAATGATTAACATTTGAATTAATGCATTTGTGTGATTTTGGGTGCTC
Organism: Scyliorhinus canicula; assembly: GCF_902713615.1. Taxonomy (NCBI): domain Eukaryota; kingdom Metazoa; phylum Chordata; class Chondrichthyes; order Carcharhiniformes; family Scyliorhinidae; genus Scyliorhinus; species Scyliorhinus canicula. Next base: position 103,031,366 of record NC_052163.1, read on the forward strand.
ACCACTTGTTGTTAGGGGTGGTGGAGTGCCTGTTGTTGCTTCAGTAGTTGGTGCTTCAGTGGAGCTCACTGTAGGTGTTTGCGCTGTTGTACTTGTTGAGACGGAAGCTGATGTTGAGCTTTGTGCTGCTGTGGATGTCGCTGTATCTGCAGCGGACGTTTCTTCGACTGGTTTGGAAATCGGTGATTGAATTATAAAGTGTATAAAAATCATAGAACAACACGCAGAATGTTGAGCCCAAAAATAATCTTTGAGCTCCCAGTCATGCATATTACTAATGTTACATAGGCATGTTTAAACGTCAATGATAAAATCAGATCTGCAACTAACTGATAACCATGTTTCAATGCAGAAACCAAAAAATGGAATTTGAATATTATGCTACTCTGTCAATTAATAGCCAAAATCATGCTTAATTCAGCAGTTCCATTCCCATTATGTGATTTTACACTTGCTGTCATTTAACAGTTCAGAATATTAGAACTGAGCAGAGAGCACTCATACTCACCACTTGTTGATAGGATTGATGTTGTCATTGTCGTTGCTTCAGCAGTCGATGATTCAATGGAGCTTGCTCCAGATGTTGGTGCTATTGTGCTTGGTGATGTAGGTGCTGATGTAGATGTTGGAGCTGCCGTGGAAGTCTGTGGACTTGTTGTCGATACTGTTGGCTCTGTGGTTTAAAAAGTGCAAATTGCTTTTGAGTGAACAGGAAAGGATGCGCCAATTCATAAGAGTTTTTATTCATATTTGTGTCAAAGATTTTGACAAATCACATATATATGGGTGATAATGAGCTGGATTAAATAGCCTCAAATTGTGACAATAATAGGGCACTAACTTTGTTTTACATCTCATGAAGCCTGTGCAATTATAGGAAACAACATACTGATGCAATCTTCGGATGGTTGTTTCTGTGTACTTCTATCTTCCAGTAGTTTCAAGTGATCAAAATTTAAATTGATGCATAATTGTGATTTTGTGTGCTCACCACTTGTTGATGGGGGTGGTGTAGTGCCTGTTGTTGCTTCAGTAGCTGGTGCTTCAGTGGAGCTCACTGTAGGTGTTTGTGCTGTTGTACTTGTTGACACGGAAGCTGATGTTGAGCTTTGTGTTGCTGTGGATGTCTCCATAGCTGCAGCAGAAGTTTCTTCCACTGCAGTGAAAACAGATGATAGACTTAGAAAGTGTATAAAAAACACAGAAAACCACACAAAATGTTGAGCGCCAAAATCATCTTCCTTGAGCTCCCATATCATGTGTATTACGAATGTAATATAGGCATTTTTAAATACCTCAAATGAACCAATCTCATCTGCACATTAGTCTTTTTGGGGCAATTTTTGGCAGCTATATGCTGTGTACTCCTTTGACAATCTCCACTTGAGTGTTTCTTGGACTTATCAGAATGAATAGTAATGGTAGAACTGATAAGGGAGCAATCACATACTCACCACTTGTTGAAGTGAGAGATGTTGTGCTCGATGCTTCTGGAGTTGTCAATGCTTCTGTGGAGCTCAGTGCGGCTGTTGTTGCAATTGTACTTGTTGAGGGAGCAACTGATGTAACAGTTGGTGCTGCAGTGGAAGTCTGTAAGTTTGCAGTCGACTGTTCTGTTGCTGTGGTTAAAATAGATGACAGCCTTAAAGAGGTATACAGTATGTTTGGAAGAAGATCCTAACATTACAGCTAAAAATCTATCTTCTTAACATGATATAGAGTACGACCAACTATTGACCATGTTACAATGCAGAAATCACAAAATGAAATTTGTATATTATTCTACTTTTTAAATTGTTAGCCAAAATCATGCCAAATTCTTCAGTTCCATTTCCATTATTTGATTTTATACTTGCAGTCGGTGTACAGGACAGAATTGTAGAATGGAGCAGAGAGCACTCATACTCACCACTTGTTGAAAGGATTGATGTTGTCATTGTCGTTGCTTCAGCTGTCGTTGATTCAATGGAGCTTGTTCCAGATGTTGGTGCTGTTGTAATTGGTGAGGGAGGTGCTGATGTAGATGTTGCTGCTTCAGTGGAAGTCTGTGGACTTGTTGTCGATAATGATGGCTCTGTCATTTAAAAAGTGTGAATTGTTTTTGAGTGAACTGAAAAGGATGGATCAATTTAGAAGAGTTTTTATTCATATTTGTGTCAAAGATTCTGACAAATCACATGTATATGGGAAGATAATGAGCTGGATAAAATAGCCTCGAATTGTGACCATAATAGGGCACCAATTATTTACCTCTCATTTAGCCTGTACAATTATAGGAAACAACATACTGTTGAAATATTCAGATGATATTTACTGTGTACTTCCATCTTCCAGCAATTGCAAATTATTAACATTTTAATTAATGCATTCGTGTGATTTTGGGTGCTCACCACTTGTTGATAGGGGTGGTGGAGTGCCTGTTGTTGCTTCAGTAGTTGGTGCTTCAGTGGAGCTCACTGTAGGTGTTTGCGCTGTTGTACTTGTTGAGACGGAAGCTGATGTTGAGCTTTGTGCTGCTGTGGATGTCACTGTAGCTGCAGCGGACGTTTCTTCGACTGGTATGGAAATCGGTGATTGAATTAAAAAGTGTATAAAAATCATAGAACTACACGCAGAATGTTGAGCCCAAAAATAATCTTTGAGCTCCCACGTCATGCATATTACTAATGTTACATAGGCATGTTTAAACATCAATGATCAAATCACATCTGCAACTAACTGATAACCATGTTTCAATGCAGAAACCAAAAAGTGGAATTTGCATATTATGCTACTCTGTCAATTAATAGCCAAAATCATGCTTAATTCATCAGTTCCATTCCCATTATGTGATTTTACACTTGCTGTCATTTAACAGTTCAGAATATTAGAACTGGGCAGAGAGCACTCATACTCACCACTTGTTGTTAGGATTGATGTTGTCATTGTCGGTGCTTCAGGAGTCGTTGATTCAATGGAGCTTGCTCCAGATGTTGGTGCTATTGTACTTGGTGATGTAGGTGCTGATGTAGATGTTGGTGCTGCCGTGGAAGTCTGTGGACTTGTTGTCGATACTGTTGGCTCTGTGGTTTAAAAAGTGCAAATTGCTTTTGAGTGAACAGGAAAGGATGCGCCAATTCATAAGAGTTTTTATTCATATTTGTGTCAAAGATTTTGACAAATCACATATATATGGGATGATAATGAGCTGGATTAAATAGCCTCAAATTGTGACAATAATAGGGCACTAACTTTGTTTTACATCTCATGAAGCCTGTGCAATTATAGGAAACAACATAGTGATGCAATCTTCGGATGGTTGTTTCTGTGTACTTCTATCTTCCAGTAGTTTCAAGTGATCAAAATTTAAATTGATGCATAATTGTGATTTTGTGTGCTCACCACTTGTTGATGGGGGTGGTGTCGTGCCTGTTGATGCTTCAGTAGTTGGTGCTTCAGTGGAGCTCACTGTAGGTGTTTGCGCTGTTGTACTTGTTGAGACGGATGCTGATGTTGAGCTTTGTGTTGCTGTGGATGTCTCCATAGCTGCAGCAGAAGTTTCTTCCACTGCAGTGAAAACAGATGATAGACTTAGAAAGTGGATAAAAAACACAGAAAACCACACAAAATGTTGAGCGCCAAAATCATCTTCCTTGAGCTCCCATATCATGTGTATTACGAATGTAATATAGGCATTTTTAAATACCTCAAATGAACCAATCTCATCTGCACATTATTCTTTTTGGGGCAATTTGTGGCAGCCATATGCTATGTACTCCTTTGACAATCTCCACTTGAGTGTTTCTTGGACATATCAGAATGAATAGTAATGGTAGAACTGGTAAGGGAGCAATCACATACTCACCACTTGTCGAAGTGAGAGATGTTGTGATCGATGCTTCTGGAGTTGTCAATGCCTCTGTGGAGCTCAGTGCGGCTGTTGTTGCAATTGTACTTGTTGAGGCAGCAGTAGTTTGTGCTGCAGTAGAAGACTGTATGTTTGCAGTTGACTGTTCTGTTGCTGTGGTTAAAATAGATGACAGCCTTAAAGCGGTACACAGTTTGTCTGAAACAAACTCCTCACCTGACAGCTGTAAATCTATCTTCATAACATGATATAGATTACAACGAACTAATTAATAAACATGTTACAATGCTGAAATCAGAAAATGGAATTTGCGTATTAATCTACTCTGTAAATTAATAGCCAAACTAATGCCAACTTTTGCAATTTCACTCTCATGATATGATGTTACACTTGCAGTGGGTGAAACAGTTCAGATTATTAGTACTGAACAGTGAGTACTCATACTCACCACTTGTTGAAAGGATTGATGTTGTCATTGTCGTTGCTTCAACTGTCGTTGATTCAATGGAGCTTGCTCCAGATGTTGGTGCTATTGTACTTGGTGATGTAGGTGCTGATGTAGATGTTGGTGCTGCCGTGGAAGTCTGTGTACTTGCTGTCGATACTGATGGCTCTGTGGTTTTAAAAGTGCAAATTGCTATTGAGTGAACAGGAAAGGATGCGCCAATTCATAAGAGTTTTTCTTTATATTTGTGTCAAAGATTTTGACAAATCACATTTCTATGGGAAGATAATGAGCTGGATTAAATAGCCTCAAATTGTGACAATAATAGGGCACTAACTTTGTTTTACATCTCATGAAGCCTGTGTAATTATAGGAAACAACATACTGGTGCAATCTTCTGATGGTTTTTTCTGTGTACTTCGATCTTCCAGTAGTTTCAATTGATCAAAATTTCAATTGATGCATAATTGTGATTTTGTGTGCTCACCACTTGTTGATGGGGATGCTGTCGTGCCTGTTGTTGCTTCAGTAGTTGGTGCTTCAGTGGAGCTCACTGTAGGTGTTTGCGCTGTTGTACTTGTTGAGACGGAAGCTGATGTTGAGCTTTGTGTTGCTGTGGATGTCTCCATAGCTGCAGCAGAAGTTTCTTCCACTGCAGTGAAAACAGATGATAGACTTAGAAAGTGTATAAAAAACACCAAAAACCACAGAAAATGTTGAGCCCCAAAATCATCTTCCTTGAGCTCCCATATCATGTGTATTACGAATGTAATATAGGCATTTTTAAATACCACAAATGATCAAATCTCATCTGCACATTATTCTTTTTGGGGCAATTTTTGGCAGCCATATGCTATGTACTCCTTTGACAATCTCCACTTGAGTGTTTCTTGGACTATCAGAATGAATAGTAATGGTAGAACTGGTAAGGGAGCAATCACATACTCACCACTTGTTGAAGTGAGAGATGTTGTGCTCGATGCTTCTGGAGTTGTCAATGCTTCTGTGGAGCTCAGTGCGGCTGTTGTTGCAATTGTACTTGTTGAGGGAGCAACTGATGTAACAATTGGTGCTGCAGTGGAAGCCTGTAAGTTTGCAGTCGACTGTTCTGTTGCTGTGGTTAAAATAGATGACAGCCTTAAAGAGCTATACAGCATGTTTGGAAGAAGATCCTAACATTACAGCTAAAAATCTATCTTCTTAACATGATATAGAGTACAACTAACTATTGACCATGTTACAATGCAGAAATCACAAAATGAAATTTGTATATTATTCTACTTTTTAAATTGTTAGCCAAAATCATGCCAAATTCTTCAGTTCCATTTCCATTATTTGATTTTATACTTGCAGTCGGTGTACAGGACAGAATATTAGAATGGAGCAGAGAGCACTCCTACTCACCACTAGTTGAAAGAATTGATGTTGTCATTGTCGTTGCTTCAGCTGTCGTTGATTCAATGGAGCTTGTTCCAGATGTTGGTGCTCTTGTAATTGGTGAGGGAGGTGCTGATGTAGATGTTGCTGCTTCAGTGGAAGTCTGTGGACTTGTTGTCGATACTGATGACTCTGTCATTTAAAAAGTGTAAATTGCTTTTGAGTGAACTGAAAAGGATGGATCATTTTAGAAGAGTTTTTATTCATATTTGTGTCAATGATTTTGACAAATCACATGTCTATGGGAAGATAATGAGCTGGGTAAAATAGCCTCGAATTGTGACAATAATAGGGCACCAATTATTTACCTCTCATTTAGCCTGTACAATTATAGGAAACAACATACTGCTGAAATATTCTGATGATATTTACTGTGTACTTCCATCTTCCAGCAATTGCAAATGATTAACATTTTAATTAATGCATTCGTGTGATTTTGTGTGCTCACCACTTGTTGATGGGGGTGGTGTTGTGCCTGTTGTTGCTTCAGTAGTTGGTGCTCCAGTGGAGCTCACTGTAGGTGTTTGCGCTGTTGTACTTGTTGAGACGGAAGCTGATGTTGAGCTTTGTGCTGCTGTGGATGTCACTGTAGCTGCAGCGGACGTTTCTTCGACTGGTATGGAAATCGGTGATTGAATTTAAAAGTGTATAAAAATCATAGAAAAACACGCAGAATGTTGAGCCCAAAAATAATCTTTGAGCTCCCACGTCATGCATATTACTAATGTTACATAGGCATGTTTAAACATCAATGATCAAATCACATCTGCAACTAACTGATAACCATGTTTCAATGCAGAAACCAAAAAGTGGAATTTGCATATTATGCTACTCTGTCAATTAATAGCCAAAATCATGCTTAATTCATCAGTTCCATTCCCATTATGTGATTTTACACTTGCTGTCATTTAACAGTTCAGAATATTAGAACTGAGCAGAGAGCACTCATACTCACCACTTGTTGATAAGATTGATGTTGTCATTGTCGGTGCTTCAGCAGTCGTTGATTCAATGGAGCTTGTTCCAGATGTTGGTGCTATTGTACTTGGTGATGTAGGTGCTGATGTAGATGTTGGTGCTGCCGTGGAAGTCTGTGGACTTGTTGTCGATACTGTTGGCTCTGTGGTTTAAAAGTGCAAATTGCTTTTGAGTGAACAGGAAAGGATGGGCCAATTCATAAGAGTTTTTATTCATATTTGTGTCAAAGATTTTGACAAATCACATATATATGGGATGATAATGAGCTGGATTAAATAGCCTCAAATTGTGACAATAATAGGGCACTAACTTTGTTTTACATCTCATGAAGCCTGTGCAATTATAGGAAACAACATAGTGATGCAATCTTCGGATGGTTGTTTCTGTGTACTTCTATCTTCCAGTAGTTTCAAGTGATCAAAATTTAAATTGATGCATAATTGTGATTTTGTGTGCTCACCACTTGTTGATGGGGATGCTGTCGTGCCTGTTGTTGCTTCAGTAGTTGGTGCTTCAGTGGAGCTCACTGTAGGTGTTTGTGCTGTTGTACTTGTTGACACGGATGCTGATGTTGAGCTTTGTGTTGCTGTGGATGTCTCCATAGCTGCAGCAGAAGCTTCTTCCACTGCAGTGAAAACAGATGATAGACTTAGAAAGTGGATAAAAAACACAGAAAACCACACAAAATGTTGAGCGCCAAAATCATCTTCCTTGAGCTCCCATATCATGTGTATTACGAATGTAATATAGGCATTTTTAAATACCTCAAATGAACCAATCTCATCTGCACATTATTCTTTTTGGGGCAATTTGTGGCAGCCATATGCTATGTACTCCTTTGACAATCTCCACTTGAGTGTTTCTTGGACTTATCAGAATGAATAGTAATGGTAGAACTGGTAAGGGAGCAATCACATACTCACCACTTGTCGAAGTGAGAGATGTTGTGCTCGATGCTTCTGGAGTTGTCAATGCTTCTGTGGAGCTCAGTGCGGCTGTTGTTGCAATTGTACTTGTTGAGGGAGCAACTGATGTAACAGTTGGTGCTGCAGTGGAAGTCTGTAAGTTTGCAGTCGACTGTTCTGTTGCTGTGGTTAAAATAGATGACAGCCTTAAAGAGGTATACAGTATGTTTGGAAGAAGATCCTAACATTACAGCTAAAAATCTATCTTATTAACATGATATAGAGTACAACTAACTAATGACTATGTTACAATGCAGAAATCACAAAATGAAATTTGTATATTATTCTACTTTTTAAATTGTTAGCCAAAATCATGCCAAATTCTTCAGTTCCATTTCCATTATTTGATTTTATACTTGCAGTCGGTGTACAGGACAGAATTTTAGAATGGAGCAGAGAGCACTCATACTCACCACTTGTTGAAAGGATTGATGTTGTCATTGTCGTTGCTTCAGCTGTCGTTGATTCAATGGAACTTGATCCAGATGTTTGTGCTGTTGTAATTGGTGAGGGAGTTGCTGATGTAGATGTTGGTGCTGCCGTGGAAGTCTGTGGACTTGTTGTCGATAATGATGGCTCTGTCATTTAAAAAGTGTGAATTGTTTTTGAGTGAACTGAAAAGGATGGATCAATTTAGAAGAGTTTTTATTCATATTTGTGTCAAAGATTCTGACAAATCACATGTATATGGGAAGATAATGAGCTGGAGAAAATAGCCTCGAATTGTGACAATAATAGGGCACCAATTATTTACCTCTCATTTAGCCTGTACAATTATATGAAACAACATACTGCTGAAATATTCTGATGATATTTACTGTGTACTTCCATCTTCCAGCAATTGCAAATGATTAACATTTTAATTAATGCATTCGTGTGATTTTGGGTGCTCACCACTTGTTGATAGGGGTGGTGGAGTGCCTGTTGTTGCTTCAGTAGTTGGTGCTTCAGTGGAGCTCACTGTAGGTGTTTGCGCTGTTGTACTTGTTGAGACGGAAGCTGATGTTGAGCTTTGTGCTGCTGTGGATGTCACTGTAGCTGCAGCGGACGTTTCTTCGACTGGTATGGAAATCGGTGATTGAATTAAAAAGTGTATAAAAATCATAGAACTACACGCAGAATGTTGAGCCCAAAAATAAACTTTGAGCTCCCACGTCATGCATATTACTAATGTTACATAGGCATGTTTAAACATCAATGATCAAATCACATCTGCAACTAACTGATAACCATGTTTCAATGCAGAAACCAAAAAGTGGAATTTGCATATTATGCTACTCTGTCAATTAATAGCCAAAATCATGCTTAATTCATCAGTTCCATTCCCATTATGTGATTTTACACTTGCTGTCATTTAACAGTTCAGAATATTAGAACTGAGCAGAGAGCACTCATACTCACCACTTGTTGATAGGATTGATGTTGTCATTGTCGGTGCTTCAGCAGTCGTTGATTCAATGGAGCTTGCTCCAGATGTTGGTGCTATTGTACTTGGTGATGTAGGTGCTGATGTAGATGTTGGTGCTGCCGTGGAAGTCTGTGGACTTGTTGTCGATACTGTTGGCTCTGTGGTTTAAAAGTGCAAATTGCTTTTGAGTGAACAGGAAAGGATGCGCCAATTCATAAGAGTTTTAATTCATATTTGTGTCAAAGATTTTGACAAATCACATATATATGGGATGATAATGAGCTGGATTAAATAGCCTCAAATTGTGACAATAATAGGGCACTAACTTTGTTTTACATCTCATGAAGCCTGTGCAATTATAGGAAACAACATACTGATGCAATCTTCGGATGGTTGTTTCTGTGTACTTCTATCTTCCAGTAGTTTCAAGTGATCAAAATTTAAATTGATGCATAATTGTGATTTTGTGTGCTCACCACTTGTTGATGGGGGTGGTGTAGTGCCTGTTGTTGCTTCAGTAGTTAATGCTTCAGTGGAGCTCACTGTAGGTGTTTGTGCTGTTGTACTTGTTGACACGGAAGCTGATGTTGAGCTTTGTGTTGCTGTGGATGTCTCCATAGCTGCAGCAGAAGTTTCTTCCACTGCAGTGAAAACAGATGATAGACTTAGAAAGTGTATAAAAAACACAGAAAACCACACAAAATGTTGAGCCCCAAAATCATCTTCCTTGAGCTCCCATATCATGTGTATTACGAATGTAATATAGGCATTTTTAAATACCTCAAATGAACCAATCTCATCTGCACATTATTCTTTTTGGGGCAATTTTTGGCAGCCATATGCTATGTACTCCTTTGACAATCTCCACTTGAGTGTTTCTTGGACTTATCAGAATGAATAGTAATGGTAGAACTGGTAAGGGAGCAATCACATACTCACCACTTGTCGAAGTGAGAGATGTTGTGCTCGATGCTTCTGGAGTTGTCAATGCTTCTGTGGAGCTCAGTGCGGCTGTTGTTGCAATTGTACTTGTTGAGGGAGCAACTGATGTAACAGTTGGTGCTGCAGTGGAAGTCTGTAAGTTTGCAGTCGACTGTTCTGTTGCTGTGGTTAAAATAGATGACAGCCTTAAAGAGGTATACAGCATGTTTGGAAGAAGATCCTAACATTACAGCTAAAAATCTATCTTCTTAACATGATATAGAGTACAACTAACTAATGACCATGTTACAATGCAGAAATCACAAAATGAAATTTGTATATTATTCTACTTTTTAAATTGTTAGCCAAAATCATGCCAAATTCTTCAGTTCCATTTCCATTATTTGATTTTATACTTGCAGTCGGTGTACAGGACAGAATATTAGAATGGAGCAGAGAGCACTCATACTCACCACTTGTTGAAAGGATTGATGTTGTCATTGTCGTTGCTTCAGCTGTCGTTGATTCAATGGAACTTGATCCAGATGTTTGTGCTGTTGTAATTGGTGAGGGAGGTGCTGATGTAGATGTTGCTGCTTCAGTGGAAGTCTGTGGACTTGTTGTCGATACTGATGGCTCTGTCATTTAAAAAGTGTAAATTGCTTTTGAGTGAACTGAAAAGGATGGATCAATTTAGAAGAGTTTTTATTCATATTTGTGTCAAAGATTTTGACAAATCACATGTCTATGGGAAGATAATGAGCTGGATAAAATAGCCTCGAATTGTGACAATAATAGGGCACCAATTATTTACCTCTCATTTAGCCTGTACAATTATTGGAAACAACATACTGCTGAAATATTCTGATGATATTTGCTGTGTACTTCCATCTTCCAGCAATTGCAAATGATTAACATTTGAATTAATGCATTTGTGTGATTTTGGGTGCTCACCACTTGTTGATAGGGGTGGTGGAGTGCCTGTTGTTGCTTCAGTAGTTGGTGCTTCAGTGGAGCTCACTGTAGGTGTTTGCGCTGTTGTACTTGTTGAGACGGAAGCTGATGTTGAGCTTTGTGCTGCTGTGGATGTCACTGTAGCTGCAGCGGACGTTTCTTCGACTGGTATGGAAATCGGTGATTGAATTAAAAAGTGTATAAAAATCATAGAACAACACGCAGAATGTTGAGCCTAAAAATAATCTTTGAGCTCCCACGTCATGCATATTACTAATGTTACATAGGCATGTTTAAACATCAATGATCAAATCACATCTGCAACTAACTGATAACCATGTTTCAATGCAGAAACCAAAAAATGGAATTTGCATATTATGCTACTCTGTCAATTAATAGCCAAAATCATGCTTAATTCAGCAGTTCCATTCCCATTATGTGATTTTACACTTGCTGTCATTTAACAGTTCAGAATATTAGAACTGAGCAGAGAGCACTCATACTCACCACTTGTTGATAGGATTGATGTTGTCATTGTCGTTGCTTCAGCAATCGTTGATTCAATGGAGCTTGCTCCAGATGTTGGTGCTATTGTACTTGGTGATGTAGGTGCTGATGTAGATGTTGGTGCTGCCGTGGAAGTCTGTGGACTTGTTGTCGATACTGTTGGCTCTGTGGTTTAAAAAGTGCAAATTGCTTTTGAGTGAACAGGAAAGGATGGGCCAATTCATAAGAGTTTTTATTCATATTTGTGTCAAAGATTTTGACAAATCACATATATATGGGATGATAATGAGCTGGATTAAATAGCCTCAAATTGTGACAATAATAGGGCACTAACTTTGTTTTACATCTCATGAAGCCTGTGCAATTATAGGAAACAACATAGTGATGCAATCTTCGGATGGTTGTTTCTGTGTACTTCTATCTTCCAGTAGTTTCAAGTGATCAAAATTTAAATTGATGCATAATTGTGATTTTGTGTGCTCACCACTTGTTGATGGGGGTGGTGTAGTGCCTGTTGTTGCTTCAGTAGTTAATGCTTCAGTGGAGCTCACTGTAGGTGTTTGTGCTGTTGTACTTGTTGACACGGAAGCTGATGTTGAGCTTTGTGTTGCTGTGGATGTCTCCATAGCTGCAGCAGAAGTTTCTTCCACTGCAGTGAAAACAGATGATAGACTTAGAAAGTGTATAAAAAACACAGAAAACCACACAAAATGTTGGGTGCCAAAATCATCTTCCTTGAGCTCCCATATCATGTGTATTACAAATGTAATATAGGCATGTTTAAACATCAATGATCAAATCACATCTGCAACTAACTGATAACCATGTTTCAATGCAGAAACCAAAAAATGGAATTTGCATATTATGCTACTCTGTCAATTAATAGCCAAAATCATGCTTAATTCAGCAGTTCCATTCCCATTATGTGATTTTACACTTGCTGTCATTTAACAGTTCAGAATATTAGAACTGAGCAGAGAGCACTCATACTCACCACTTGTTGATAGGATTGATGTTGTCATTGTCGTTGCTTCAGCAATCGTTGATTCAATGGAGCTTGCTCCAGATGTTGGTGCTATTGTACTTGGTGATGTAGATGTTGGTGCTGCCGTGGAAGTTTGTGGACTTATTGTCGATACTGTTGGCTCTGTGGTTTAAAAAGTGCAAATTGCTTTTGAGTGAACAGGAAAGGATGGGCCAATTCATAAGAGTTTTTATTCATATTTGTGTCAAAGATTTTGACAAATCACATATATATGGGATGATAATGAGCTGGATTAAATAGCCTCAAATTGTGACAATAATAGGGCACTAACTTTGTTTTACATCTCATGAAGCCTGTGCAATTAAAGGAAACAACATACTGATGCAATCTTCGGATGGTTGTTTCTGTGTACTTTTATCTTCCAGTAGTTTCAAGTGATCAATATATAAATTGATGCATAATTGTGATTTTGTGTGCTCACCACTTGTTGATGGGGGTGGTGTAGTGCCTGTTGTTGCTTCACTAGTTGGTGCTTCAGTGGAGCTCACTGTAGGTGTTTGTGCTGTTGTACTTGTTGACACTGAAGCTGATGTTGAGCTTTGTGTTGCTGTGGATGTCTCCATAGCTGCAGCAGAAGCTTCTTCCACTGCAGTGAAAACAGATGATAGACTTAGAAAGTGGATAAAAAACACAGAAAACCACACAAAATGTTGAGCGCCAAAATCATCTTCCTTGAGCTTCCATATCATGTGTATTACGAATGTAATATAGGCATTTTTAAATACCTCAAATGAACCAATCTCATCTGCACATTATTCTTTTTGGGGCAATTTTTGGCAGCCATGTGCTATGTTCTCCTTTGACAATCTCCACTTGAGTGTTTATTGGACTTATCAGAATGAATAGTAATGGTTGAACTGGTAAGGGAGCAATCGCATACTCACCACTTGTTGAAGTGTGAGATGTTGTGCTCGATGCTTCTGGAGTTGTCAATGCTTCTGTGGAGCTCAGTGCGGCTGTTGTTGCAATTGTACTTGTTGAGGGAGCAACTGATGTAACAGTTGGTGCTGCAGTGGAAGTCTGTAAGTTTGCAGTCGACTGTTCTGTAGCTGTGGTTAAAATAGATGAGAGCCTGAAAGCGGTATACAGCAAGTCTGGTACAAGGACCTAACATTACAGCTAAAAATCTATCTTCTTAACATGATATAGAGTACGACTAACTAATAAACATGTTACAATGCTGAAATAAGAAAATGGAATTTGTATATATTTCTACTCTGTAAATTTATAGCCAAAATAATGCCAAATTTTTCAGTTCCACTCTCATATATGATTTTACACTTGCAGTGGTTGAAATAGTTCAGAATATGAAATGAAAAATGAAAATCACTTATTGTCACGAGTAGGCTTCAATGATGTTACTGTGAGAAGCCCCTCGTCGCCACATTTCGGCGCCTGTCTGGGGAGGCTGGAACGGGAATCGAACCGTGCTGCTGGCCTCCTTGGTCTGCTTTAAAAGCCTGCAATTTAGCCCAGTGAGGTAAACCAGACCCTTATAACTGAGCATAGAGCACTCATACTCACCACTTGTTGAATGGATTGATGTTGTCATTGTCGTTGCTTCAGCAGTCGATGATTCAATGGAGCTTGCTCCAGATGTTGGTGCTATTGTGCTTGGTGATGTAGGTGCTGATGTAGATGTTGGTGCTGCCGTGGAAGTCTGTGGACTTGTTGTCGATACTGTTGGCTCTGTGGTTTAAAAAGTGTAAATTGCTTTTGAGTGAACAGAAAAGGATGGGCCGATATATGAGAGTTTTCATTCATATTTGTGTCAAAGATTTTGACAAATCACATATATATGGGAAGATAATGAGCTGAATTAAATAGCCTCAAATTGTGACAATAATAGGGCGCTAACTTTGTTTTACATCTCATGAAGCCTGTGCAATTATAGGAAACAACATACTGATGCAATCTTCGGATGGTTGTTTCTATGTACTTCTATCTTCCAGTAGTTTCAAGTGATCAAAATTTAAATTGATGCATAATTGTAATTTTGTGTGCTCACCACTTGTTGATGGGGGTGGTGTAGTGCCTGTTGTTGCTTCACTAGTTGGTGCTTCAGTGGAGCTCACTGTAGGTGCTTGCGCTGTTGTACTTGTTGACACGGAAGCTGATGGTGAGCTTTGTGTTGCTGTGGATGTCTCCATAGCTGCAGCAGAAGTTTCTTCCACTGCAGTGAAAACAGATGATAGACTTAGAAAGTGTATAAAAAACTCAGAAAACCACACAAAATGTTGAGCGCCAAAATCATCTTCCTTGAGCTCCCATATCATGTGTATTACGAATGTAATATAGGCATTTTTAAATACCTCAAATGATCAAATCTCATCTGCACATTTTTATTTGGGGCAATTTTTGGCTGCCATATGCTATGTACTCCTTTGACAATCTCCACTTGAGTGTTTCTTGGACTTATCAGAATGAATAGTCATGGTAGAACTGGTAAGGGGGCAATCACATACTCACCACTTGTTGAAGTGAGAGATGTTGTGCTCGATGCTTCTGAAGTTGTCAATGCTTCTGTGGAGCTCAGTGCGGCTGTTGTTGCACTTGTACTTGTTGACGGAGCAACTGATGTAACAGTTGGTGCTGCAGTGGAAGTCTGTAAGTTTGCAGTCGACTGTTCTGTTGCTGTGGTTAAAATAGATGACAGCCCTAAAGAGGTATACAGCATGTTTGGAAGAAGATTCTAACATTACAGCTAAAAATCTATCTTCTTAACATGATATAGAGTACAACTAACTAATGACCATGTTACAATGCAGAAATCAGAAAATGAAATTTGTATATTATTCTCCTTTTTAAATTGTTAGCCAAAATCATGCCAAATTCTTCAGTTCCATTTCCATTATTTGATTTTATACTTGCAGAAGGTGTACAGGACAGAATATTAGAACTGAGCTGAGACCACTCATACTCACCACTTGTTGAAAGGTTTGATGTTGTCATTGTCGTTGCTTCAGCTGTCGTTGATTCAATGGAGCTTGCTCCAGATGTTGGTGCTGTTGTACTTGGTGATGTAGGTGCTGATGTAGATGTTGCTGCTGCCGTGGAAGTCTGTGGACTTGTTGTCGATACTGATGGCTCTGTCATTTAGAAAGTGTAAATTGCTTTTGAGTGAATTGAAAAGATAACGAGCTGGTTAAAATAGCCTCGAATTGTGACAATATTAGGGCACCAACTTTGTTTTACATCTCATCAAGCCTGTGCAATTATAGGAAACAACATACTGGTGCAATCGTCTGATGGTTCTTTCTGTATATTTCTATCTTCCAGCAGTTTCAAGTGATTAAAATTTCAATTGTGGCATAAGTGTGATTTTGTGTGCTCACCACTTGTTGATGGGGGTGCTGTCGTGCCTGTTGTTGCTTCACTAGTTGGTGCTTCAGTGGAGCTCACTGTAGGTGTTTGCGCTGTTGTACTTGTTGAGACGGATGCTGATGTTGAGCTTTGTGCTGCTGTGGATGTCTCCATAGCTGCAGCAGAAGTTTCTTCCACTGCAATGAAAACAGATGATAGACTTAGAAAGTGTATAAAAAACACAGAAAACCACACAAAATGTTGAGCGCCAAAATCATCTTCCTTGAGCTCCCATATCATGTGTATTACGAATGTAATATAGGCATTTTTAAATACCTCAAATGATCAAATCTCATCTGCACATTATTCTTTTTGGGGCAATTTTTGGCAGCCATATGCTCTGTACTCCTTTGACAATCTCCACTTGAGTGTTTCTTGGACTTATCAGAATGAATAGTAATGGTAGAACTGATAAGGGAGCAATCACATACTCACCACTTGTTGAAGTGAGAGATGTTGTGCTCGATGCTTCTGGAGTTGTCAATGCTTCTGTGGAGCTCAGTGCGGCTGTTGTTGCAATTGTACTTGTTGAGGGAGCAACTGATGTAACAGTTGGTGCTGCAGTGGAAGTCTGTAAGTTTGCAGTCGACTGTTCTGTTGCTGTGGTTAAAATAGATGACAGCCTGAAAGCGGTATACAGCAAGTCTGGAACAAGATCCTAACATTACAGCTAAAAATCTATCTTCTTAACATGATATAGAGTACGACCAACTAATAAACATGTTACAATACTGAAATCAGAAAATGGAATTTGCATATATTTCTACTCTGTAAATTTATAGCCAAAATAATGCCAAATTTTTCAGTTCCACTCTCATGATATGATTTTACACATGCAGTGGTTGAAATAGTTCAGAATATGAAATGAAAAATGAAAATCACTTATTGTCACGAGTAGGCTTCAATGATGTTACTGTGAGAAGCCCCTCGTCGCCACATTCCGGCGCATGTCTGGGGAGGCTGGTACGGGAATCGAACCATGCTGCGGGCCTCCTTGGTCTGCTTTAAAAGCCTGCAATTTAGCCCAGTGAGGTAAACCAGCCCCTTATAACTGAACATAGAGCACTCATACTCACCACTTGTTGAATGGATTGATGTTGTCATTGTCGTTGCTTCAACTGTCGTTGATTCAATGGAGCTTGCTCCAGATGTTGGTGCTGTTGTACTTGGTGATGTAGGTGCTGATGTAGATGTTGGTGCTGCCGTGGAAGTCTGTGTACTTGCTGTCGATACTGATGGCTCTGTGATTTAAAAAGTGCAAATTGCTTTTGAGTGAACAGAAAAGGATGGGCCGATATATGAGAGTTTTCATTCATATTTGTGTCAAAGATTTTGACAAATCACATATATATGGGAAGATAATGAGCTGGATTAAATAGCCTCAAATTGTGACAATAATAGGGCACTAACTTTGTTTTACATCTCATGAAGCCTGTGCAATTATAGGAAACAACATACTGATGCAATCTTCGGATGGTTGTTTCTATGTACTTCTATCTTCCAGTAGTTTCAAGTGATCAAAATTTAATTGATGCATAATTGTGATTTTGTGTGCTCACCACTTGTTGATGGGGGTGCTGTTGTGCCTGTTGTTGCTTCAGTAGTTGGTGCTTCAGTGGAGCTCACTGTAGGTGCTTGTGCTGTTGTTCTTGTTGACACGGAAGCTGATGTTGAGCTTTGTGCTGCTGTGGATGTCTCCATAGCTGCAGCAGAAGTTTCTTCCACTGCAGTGAAAACAGATGATAGACTTAGAAAGTGTATAAAAAACTCAGAAAACCACACAAAATGTTGAGCGCCAAAATCATCTTCCTTGAGCTCCCATATCATGTGTATTACGAATGTAATATAGGCATTTTTAAATACCTCAAATGATCAAATCTCATCTGTACATTTTTATTTGGGGCAATTTTTGGCTGCCATATGCTATGTACTCCTTTGACAATCTCCACTTGAGTGTTTCTTGGACTTATCAGAATGAATAGTAATGGTAGAACTGGTAAAGGGGCAATCACATACTCACCACTTGTTGAAGTGAGAGATGTTGTGCTCGATGCTTCTGAAGTTGCCAATGCTTCTGTGGAGCTCAGTGCGGCTGTTGTTGCACTTGTACTTGTTGAGGGAGCAACTGATGTAACAGTTGGTGCTGCAGTGGAAGTCTGTAAGTTTGCAGTCGACTGTTCTGTTGCTGTGGTTAAAATAGATGACAGCCTTAAAGAGGTATACAGCATGTTTGGAAGAAGATTCTAACATTACAGCTAAAAATCTATCTTCTTAACATGATATAGAGTACCACTAACTAATGACCATGTTACAATGCAGAAATCACAAAATGAAATTTGTATATTATTCTCCTTTTTAAATTGTTAGCCAAAATCATGCCAAATTCTTCAGTTCCATTTCCATTATTTGATTTTATACTTGCAGAAGGTGTACAGGACAGAATATTAGAATGGAGCAGAGAGCACTCATACTCACCACTTGTTGAAAGGATTGATGTTGTCATTGTCGTTGCTTCAGCTGTCGTTGATTCAATGTAGCTTGCTCCAGATGTTGGTGCTGTTGTACTTGGTGATGTAGGTGCTGATGTAGATGTTGGTGCTGCCGTGGAAGTCTGTGGACTTGCTGTCGATACTGTTGGCTCTGTCATTTAGAAAGTGTAAATTGCTTTTGAGTGAATTGAAAAGATAACGAGCTGGTTAAAATAGCCTCGAATTGTGACAATATTAGGGCACCAACTTTGTTTTACATCTCATCAAGCCTGTGCAATTATAGGAAACAACATACTGGTGCAATCGTCTGATGGTTCTTTCTGTATATTTCTATCTTCCAGCAGTTTCAAGTGATTAAAATTTCTATTGTTGCATAAGTGTGATTTTGTGTGCTCACCACTTGTTGATGGGGGTGCTGTCGTGCCTGTTGTTGCTTCACTAGTTGGTGCTTCAGTGGAGCTCACTGTAGGTGTTTGCGCTGTTGTACTTGTTGAGACGGATGCTGATGTTGAGCTTTGTGCTGCTGTAGATGTCTCCATAGCTGCAGCAGAAGTTTCTTCCACTGCAATGAAAACAGATGATAGACTTAGAAAGTGTATAAAAAACACAGAAAACCACACAAAATGTTGAGCGCCAAAATCATCTTCCTTGAGCTCCCATATCATGTGTATTACGAATGTAATATAGGCATTTTTAAATACCTCAAATGAACCAATCTCATCTGCACATTATTCTTTTTGGGGCAATTTGTGGCAGCCATATGCTATGTACTCCTTTGACAATCTCCACTTGAGTGTTTCTTGGACTTATCAGAATGAATAGTAATGGTAGAACTGGTAAGGGAGCAATCGCATACTCACCACTTGTTGAAGTGAGAGATGTTGTGCTCGATGCTTCTGGAGTTGTCAATGCTTCTGTGGAGCTCAGTGCGGCTGTTGTTGCAATTGTACTTGTTGAGGGAGCAACTGATGTAACAGTTGGTGCTGCAGTGGAAGTCTGTAAGTTTGCAGTCGACTGTTCTGTTGCTGTGGTTAAAATAGATGACAGCCCTAAAGAGGTATACAGCATGTTTGGAAGAAGATTCTAACATTACAGCTAAAAATCTATCTTCTTAACATGATATAGAGTACCACTAACTAATGACCATGTTACAATGCAGAAATCAGAAAATGAAATTTGTATATTATTCTACTTTTTAAATTGTTCGCCAAAATCATGCCAAATTCTTCAGTTCCATTTCCATTATTTCATTTTATACTTGCAGTCGGTGTACAGGACAGAATATTAGAATGGAGCAGAGAGCACTCATACTCACCACTTGTTGAAAGGATTGATGTTGTCATTGTCGTTGCTTCAGCTGTCGTTGATTCAATGGAGCTTGCTCCAGATGTTTGTGCTGTTGTAATTGGTGAGGGAGGTGCTGATATAGATGTTGGTGCTGCCGTGGAAGTCTGTGGACTTGTTGTCGATACTGTTGGCTCTGTCATTTAGAAAGTGTAAATTGCTTTTGAGTGAATTGAAAAGATAACGAGCTGGTTAAAATAGCCTCGAATTGTGACAATATTAGGGCACCAACTTTGTTTTACATCTCATCAAGCCTGTGCAATTATAGGAAACAACAGACTGGTGCAATCGTCTGATGGTTCTTTCTGTATATTTCTATCTTCCAGCAGTTTCAAGTGATTAAAATTTCAATTGTTGCATAAGTGTGATTTTGTGTGCTCACCACTTGTTGATGGGGGTGGTGTACTGCCTGTTGTTGCTTCAGTAGTTGGTGCTTCAGTGGAGCTCACTGTAGGTGTTTGCGCTGTTGTACTTGTTGAGACGGATGCTGATGTTGAGCTTTGTGCTGCTGTGGATGTCTCCATAGCTGCAGCAGATGTTTCTTCCACTGCAGTGAAAATTGGTGATGTAGAAAGTGTATAAAAAACGTAGAAAAAAGCGTAAAATGTTCATGCCAAAAATCATCTTCTTTGAGCGCCACATCATGTATAGTACAAATGTAAGATAGACATTTTTAAATACCTTGAATGATCAAAACTCATCTGCACATTATTCTTTTAGGGACAGTTTTGGGCAGCCATATGCTATGTGCTCTTTTGATAATCTCCAGTTGAAGGTTTATTTTATTTGGCAGAACGAATAGAAATGGTAGAACTGAGAGGTAATGGTAAAAGGGGGCAATCACATACTCACCACTTTTTGAACTGAGCGATGTTGTGATCGACGCTTCTGGAGTTGTCAATGCTTCTGTGGAGCTCAGTGCGGCTGTTGTTGCAATTGTACTTGTTAAGGGAGCAGCTGATGTAACAGTTGGTGCTGCAGTGGAAGTCTGTATGTTTGCAGTTGACTGTTCCGTTGCTGTGGTTAAAATAGATGACATCCTCAAAGAGGTAGACAGCATGTCTGGAACAAAATCCTAACATTACAGCTGAAAATCTATACTCATAACATGATATAGAATACAACTAACTAATGACCATGTTATGATGCAGAAATCAGAAAATGGAATTTGCATATTATTCTACTCTCAATTGATGGTCAAAATAATGCTTAATTCTTCAATTCCATTTCCATTATGCGATTTTATATTTTATTTTATATGCAGTCGGTGAAACAGTTCAGAATTTTAGAACTGAGCAGAGAGCACTCATACTTACCACTTGTTGAAAGGATTGATGTTGTCATTGTCGTTGATTCAGGTGTCGTTGATTCAATGGAGCTTGCTCCAGATGTTGGTGATATTGTACTTGGTGAGGTAGGTGCTGATGTAGATGTTGGTGCTGCCGTGGAAGTCTGTGGACTTGCTGTCGATACTGATGGCTCTGTGATTTGAAAAGTATACATTGTTACTGAGGGAACTGGAAAGGATGGACCAATGAATAAAATTTTTTATTCCTATTTGTCCTATAGTTTTTGTGAAATGACATGTATACGGGAATATAATGAGTCCCGAAAGACGTGCTTATTAGGTGAATTGGACATTCTGAATTCACCCTCAGTGTACCCGAACATGTGCCAGAGTTTGGCGACTAAGGGATTTTCATCGTAACTTCATTGCAGTATTAATGAACGCCTAGTTTTTACAGAAATAACGATTATGATTATAGCTGATTAAATTGCCTGGAATCATGACTACATTATGGCACCAATTGTGTTTTACATATCATTAACCCTGTGCAATTATAGGAAACTACATATTGCTGAAATCATCTGATGTTTTTTGCCATATACTTCCATCTTCCAGCAGTTTGAAATGATTAGTATTTGAATTGCTGTGTCAGTGTGATTTTGTGTACTCACCACTTGTTGATGGGAGTGACATCGTGTATGTCAACTCTTCTGTTGTTGATCCTTCAGTAGAGCCCACTGGCGATGTTGATGCTGTTTCATTACTTGTGGGAGTAGATGATGGGGAGGTTAGTGCTGCTGTGGTTGTCTGTGTGCTTGTAGTTGATGTTTCTGCAGCTATTATTGAAATAGGTAATGATTTCATTCAGTTAAACAGATAGCATGGTGATATATTATAATCTTTCCACAGCAGTTGTGCTTTATATCATGTTAATACTCATGTATCATGGGCTTTACTCAGTCATTTAACATGGCTTTGTTTTAGTTGAAGGTGAAGTCCAAGAGATATGAGCACCAGATTGTTCCATGTATAATCATAGCCAACAATAGAGTCACTAACATAATATTAACATAATACTATAATATTTTTATACTTAATTTCTGTTTTTCTAACTTTGAGTAATTTTACAGGACTGAGAATGGAATAGCTGCAATGAGTGCTGTTGTATATTCACCACTTGTTGACATTTTCCTGCAGGTCATCGGAAAGCCAAAATGTCCCCAGTTGATTTACATCTCAGAATATGTAAAAATCTAAGACCAAAGCTAAACTGACGCAAGGCCATCCATTTCCCTTTCCTGGGAATACTTTCATAAAATCGTTTGAAACTTGCTGAAGACCAGTAAGGGGGCAGAGCAGAACAACAGTTCATCTCTGCCTGTGTCTTGCTGGAGG
This sequence comes from Scyliorhinus canicula, assembly GCF_902713615.1. Classification (NCBI taxonomy): domain Eukaryota; kingdom Metazoa; phylum Chordata; class Chondrichthyes; order Carcharhiniformes; family Scyliorhinidae; genus Scyliorhinus; species Scyliorhinus canicula. The sequence continues at coordinate 103,053,752 of NC_052163.1, forward strand.
AAAATGTGTTCAAGGAGACAGAGCGAACAAGCAGCAAAAACAGGTCAGCCTCCTCAATCACTCCTGTAAAGACAAGTGGATTATCTCTCCCACTGGGAATCAGCCAACAAGTGCTTGCAACAGACGGCAAAACTGCCATGGTTAGCTCTTGAGATCTATTGGAATTATCCAACTTAATGTCCACGGGGCACCACCATCTACCCTCTTATGGACAAGCTAAAGACTCCTTGAATATTCATTTTTATGAAGTAAATACATTTACATTGTGATCCGCCGGTGAAGAAGTTGAAACAAACCTTTGTAACCTGTGCTTACATTAACACTGCAGTGAAGTTATTGTGAAAAGCCCCCAACTGCCACATTCCAGTGCCTGTTCGGGTACACAGGGGGAGAATTCAGAATGTCCAATTCACCTGACAAGCACATCTTTCTGGACTTGTGGGAGGAAACTGGAGCACCTGGAGGAAGGTCACGCAGAGAACGCGCAGACTGCACACAGACAGTGACCCAAGCCAGGAATCAAACCTGGGACCCTGGTGCTGTGAAGCAACAGTGCTACCCACTGTGCTACCGTGCGATCCATAAATGGGAGCATTTTTTCTCAAGCTAATTGATTTGACCTAAAGGTGTGACGGCACCGCCGAGATGCAAACTCAGGATTTCATGTTTACTAGACAGGTGCTTTAACCATCCAAGTCCCCCTTCATCCACTCGAGTATCCTTTTGGTCAGCAAACCTGCCATCCTTCCCTGCTCTGGCCTGCATGTGACTTCAGACCAACCGCAATGTGGTTGACTCTTAAATGCCCACTGAAATGGCCCAGCATGTTACTCAGTTGAAGACATTTAGGGATAGGCAGCAAATGTTTGCCCAGCCAGCAATGCTCACTTCCCACAACCGAATTAAAGAAACAAAACACTGGATTAATCTGGCAGGTAATAGGATTTCTGATGGTGTGTTGTATGTTGAACAAAGTAAAAGCCAATATAAAATGCATATTCCAATCCAAACTTAAAATTCAGTAATGTGAGGATACATTAAGAAATACATTAAGGCCCTTCCTTCGTGCCTCTTCCATGTGCTCTAATACGGTACTTCCACAGTGGTGGCAGCATGATTGCTGGAAGGTAACTAATCTTGTGTTGATGTGACCACAGATGTCCTTGGTGAACATCTGCATCATGTTAACTGGCAGGCAGCAGTTTGAGCTGGCTGGCTGAAAGGCAACCGCAGGAGGGGGAAACTACCGGAGTAACATGAGTGGGAGCACAAATTCTGTCACCTTGGAAGAATCATACAACATGGACCACTGCCACTCCCCTCAACCTCAGCAGTGCCAGTAGTCTGTTGGAGGACAGATTATTAAATGGCTGTGGCACGCTTTAAATCATGTGATGACTGGCGTTCAGGAACAGGAAAGCAGCAGCTGGAGCATGCGTGGCAACTAAGTGAACCTTCACAGCAGCACTCACACTTTTGGTGGATGCTGCGTGGCCCTCAGAAGCTGCCTTGCGATTGACCCCAAAAGTGTGCTTACATCAAGTGACCACTTATTCCACATTGAAAAGGATACAATCATAGAATTTACAGTGCAGAAGGAGGCCATTCAGCCCATCGAGTCTGCACCGGCTCTTGGAAAGAGCACCCTACCCAAGGTCAACACCTCCCCCTATCCCAATAACCCAGTAACCCCACCCAACACTAAGGGCAATGATGTGCCATCAATTGTACGAGAGACGAGTTGCTTTACAAAAGTTAGGATTTAATAAACTAGAACTTAGCCCTGCGGTCGTCTACAATAAAATGGACAACCGCCGGACGTTTGACTATTTATACCTCGGCAAGGAGGCGTGGTTAACTCAGCCTCTCGACCAATCGGTCGAGAGGCACATGACCGACCAGGGCCAATGGTAAGCCGGTGTTCTGCCCCAATGGCAGACAGGTATGCAAATCATATCACCACAGGCAATTTTGGACTCTAAAGGCAATTTATCATGGCCTATTCACCTAACCTGCACATCTTTGGACTGTGGTAGGAAACCAGAGCACCCGGAGGAAACCCACGCACACACGGGGAGGATGTGCGGACTCCACACAGACAGTGACCCAAGCCGGAATCGAACCTGGGACCCTGGAGCTGTGAAGCGATTGTACTATCCACAATGCTACCGTGCTACCGGTTCCAAACTCTGCACAAAGTCACGTGACAACTGATATTTGGACTCCTCTATCTTCTGATCCTTTAGCCCAGGCTTTCTGGCTGTCTTTCCAGTCTAGAAAAAATCAGCCTTTTTCTGCAGTCTGGCCCAAAGAAGTTCTCGCCTGAGTCCTCTGCAGCAGAGCGAGAATTGAGCTCTGCCTTCCCCAGAGCTGGCACCTGCACTATTCTTTTTGCCATCTCTGCCTTTGGGTCCAATGTCTCACCACATGCCAATCCATTCTCTACCCTAGCTCCTAAAATACATGCAATGAATTGATGCTGGTGTCGATGACCATATCGTCAGGATATTAGTGTAAAAGTGCAGCCGTGCTGAATATGTCAGTGTGAAGTAAAGTATAAGAACATTAGCATTGAGGCCTGATTTTAAAAAAAATTTAGAGTACCCAATTCATTTTTCCCCATTAAGGGGCAATTTAGTGTGGCCAATCCACCTACCCTGCACATCTTTGGGTTGTGGGGGCAAAACCCACGCCAACACGGGGAGAATGTGCAAACCCCACTTGGACAGTGAGCTACAGCCGTGATTGAACCTGGAACCTCGGCGCTGTGAGAGTGCAATGCTAACCACTGTGACACCCTGCTGCCCTTACTATTGAATCCTGGTTGAGAGAGATTGTTGGTGGGTGAGAGTGTAGTGAATTAAGAAGCGAATAAGCTAGCGGTGCGATTGGTATGATATTGCATTTGAAGATGAGCCCATTGTTTTTGATATCTTGAATTTGATCATTGTATTTATTCATAGGATGTGTGCATCAATGTCAAGGCCAGGATTTGTTGTCCATGCCTAATTGCCCTTGTGAAGGTGAGAAAGAGACAATTTCTTGAACAATTGCTGTCTATGTGGAGTAGATAACCCACAATGCAGTCAGGGAGGTAGTATCAGAATTTTATCCCTGAGATCATGAAGGAAAACTGATATATTTCCAAATCAAAATGGTGTGTGACTTGGAGGGGAACCTTCAGGTATTGGTGTTCCTCATGTCTGCTCTTCTTGTTCTTTTCGGTGGTAGCGGTCATGGTTTTTGAAGGTGCTCATCAAGGAGCTTTAAAGAGTTGCCACAGTGTATCATGTAGATGATGTGCTGTGATGCCACTGTACGCTGGAGGTAAAGGGAATGAATAAGGCGGTGGATCGGAGACCAATCAAGTAGGCTGATTTAACCTGGATGGTGTCGAGATTCCTGAACGTTGTTCGAGGTGCACTCATCCAGGCAAGTGGGAAATATTCCATCACACTCCTGACTTGCACCTTGGAGATGGTGATTTGTGTTTGAGAAGTCAGCAGGAGTGTTGGACAACTCCTGGGTGTTGGACAAAGGATGTATTTTTCTAGGTCTCAAATCTTGAGAAGGTTAAAAGAGGAATCAGGGTCCCTTTTGTCCTTGTAGACATACTGATTGGAATTCTCCCGCCGTTCTCTCGTGGTGGGATTCTCTGGTCCCGCAGACAGCGCACCCCTGCCTGGGGGGTTTCCGGTGACGTACGGTAGTTTCAGTGGGAATTGGTTTCAATGGGAATTCCCATTTACAGTAGTGGGAGCAGAGAATCCACTGGGGCCGTCAGTGAATGACAGGCCGCCTCCCGCCACTGAGGAGTTAAAGAAGCCAGCCCACTGTCTCCATTGGTCAGGGCTTTGCCATGGAAAGGTAAAGGGTGTTGGTGCATTCCTCCAGCCACATGGGGCATTAATGCCTCTTTAAGGATGACAATGTCCCTGCTAGTTTTCCAGAGGCTAGAAATTCCTCTGGAATGTGTCTTGCCTAGTCAGACATTTCAGGGCAAAGCCTTTATCCATTTCTAAATTAAACAAATAATTTTATGAAGTAGTCAGGTTGACACAGATATATATTTTCCTTCCTGCCTTCTGGATGGGACACCTCTAGCAATGACAGCCATTTTTCCTTGTGTTAGATATAGCTAGTTCTCAAGCACAATTTGTCATCACCGTAGCTGGGACATTGTCAGGACCAATAACCTAGTTTCGTGATGTCACGTAAAGTGAATCAAATTGTCTGAAGAATGAAATCCGTGGCAATTTCAGGAGGAGACTGAGGTGGAACATCCATGTGGCTCAGTGAAGATGACCTCTGCTAGTATCTCGACACAGAGCAGTCTAAATTTGACATCCTGCCTCCACCTGAGTGAACAAGGAGGAGTCAACTGCACATTGTCATTCCTGTGCTTTTGTTGGTGCAGTGCTGGGGGGTATCTTGTTTCGCCATTTATTGGCTGAATTTTCCTGAAGGAGTATGGAAGTGACTTCAGGGACATTTGTGGGTCCTGAGCCTCCACATTCGCCACCCAATTAAGGTTGTCAGGTGGGACATGGGCATGGGACATGCCCGTTTGGGGCAGCATGGTGGCACAGTGGTTAGCACTGTTGCCTCACAGCTCCAGGGACCCGGTTTCAATTCCGGCCTCGGGTGACTGTCTGTGTGGAGTTTTCATTTTCTCCCTGTGTCTGTGCGGGTTTCCTCCGGGTGCTCCGGTTTCCTGCCACAGTCACAAAGATGTGTAGGTTAGGTGGATTGGATATAATAAATTGCCCCTTAGTGTCCAAAAGGTTAGGTGGGTTACTGGATTACAGGGATAGATTGGAGGCGTGGGCTTAAGTAGGGTTCTCTTTCCAGCCTCCTTCTGCTCTGTAAATTCTGTGATTCTATGCCCATAGAGTACTTGCAAAATTGGTAATTGAGTGTTCATGTGGCAGAACGTGAGCCTGAGGGCACCTCAGCGCCGGCCCTAGGGTTGCTGGCGCCCCGGGCAAGCTCAACTTCGGCGCCCTGGGGGGGGGGGGGGTGGGGGGGGGGGGGGGGGGCCGAGGGGGGGGGGGGACCGAGGGGGGGGGGCGGGGCCGAGGGGGGGGGGGGGCGGGGGGGGCAAGGGGGGGGGCGAGGAGGGGGGGGCGAGGAGGCGGGGCGGGGTGGACCCATGGGGGGGGCGGACACAAGAAGGGGGGGCGGACCCGAGAAGGGGGGGCGGGGGGGCGGACCCAAGGGGGGGGGGGAGCGGACCGAGCGGGGGTCGGACCGAGGGGGCGGACCGGGGGGGCCGCCCTGGGGGAGGGCGGCCACCGCGCAAGTGCTGGTTGGCACCGGCCCAACTGCGCATGCGCGGGACCCGAGTCTCTGGCGCCCCCTAGCACATGGCGCCCCGGGCGACTGCCCGAGTTGCCGGTGCCTTGAGCCGCCCCTGGAGAATGCCGACTCTTTGGAAAGGCTGCATAAACAAAAAATGGCCCAGAGCTGTAGTGGCTGTGACCGTGTCCAATTCAGCCTTGTAATAGTCTTTCGGGGCATAGAAAACAGGCACTCATGGGCCCTTTGTTCTATCACCTAAGCCACCACTAGATTGTCATTGAGCTTCGGTCCCAGCAGTGGATGACTTTACGGCAGTGGGAAATGTACAGCCTTAAGTGGAGCTTCAATTGTACTGATAGCTGCCTGCTTCTGGGGCATTCTGCCATTTACAGGAAGGATAGTGTCAGGAAGCCACTCCAAAGGAATTGACACAACGTTCCTGCAGCATTTCCATCTCCAAACCCACTACAAGGTTGTCATGATATGCACTCATGCACATAATGAGGTAAAGACAGGCAGTGACAGACATCTAGGTTAGCCAATCAACTTACAGGACAGAATGCAACCAATCACCAGACAGAATACTAGAGGAGGCTTTCCTACTACAAAACACACGAGGCATCAGCACTCCGCCTCTTTCCACTGGTGACAACTGTAGTGACATTCACGGTGTATATATCAGTTAGCACCTTCTACACGTGGCTCAGAGCTAGTCTGGTCTAGTTAGTTATAGTTATTCCACTTAGAGTAGTAGAGTGTCAACCCACTGCAAGCTGTGTGCACTGTTACAGAAGTTCAATAAATCGTATTGAACCAACATCTAAGTTCGGGCCTGCTTTCCAGTACAACTGCATCCAGTTGCAGTCCGTGTTACTCCAGGGTGAATAACACGACAAAGGTGATGAGGAAAATCCAGCATTATGTCTGCACACCAGGGCAGTTAAACAGTTAGATCCCCATTTTACGGGTAAAGGCACAGCTGGGAAATTAATGCATGTGGGAGCAAATATATTCGATTCAAAAATATTAATTGAGCTCATATTGGGCTCATCTTGAGCTCCAGCACTACCTATTCTTGTTTTCCAAGTTTCTAAGGGTTAAATCAGGTATAAGAACATAAGACCTAGGAGCAGGAGTAGGCCATCTGGCACCTTGAGCCTGCTCCGCCATTCAATGAGATCATGGCTGATCTTTTGTGGACTCAGCTCCACTTTCCAGCCTGAACACCATAACCCTTAATCCCTTTATTCTTCAAAAAACTATCTATCTTTATCTTAAAAACATTTAATGAAGGAGCCTCAACTGCTTCACTGGGCAAGGAATTCCATAGATTCACAACCCTTTGGGTGAAGAAGTTCCTCCTAAACTCAGTCCTAAATCTACTTCCCCTTATTTTGAGGCTATGCCCCCTAGTTCTGCTTTCACCCGCCAGTGGAAACAACCTGCCTGCATCTATCCTATCTATTCCCTTCATAATTCTATATGTTTCTATAAGATCCCCCCTCATCCTTCTAAATTCCAACGAGTACAGTCCCAGTCCACTCAACCTCTCCTCGTAACCCAACCCCTTCAGCTCTGGGATTAACCTAGTGAATCTCCTCTGCACATCCTCCAGTGCCAGTACGTCCTTTCTCAGGTAAGGAGACAAAAACTGAACACAGTACTCCAGGTGTGGCCCCACGAACACCTTATACAATTGCAGCATAACCTCCCTAGTCTTAAACTCCATCCCTCTAGCAATGAAGGACAAAATTCCATTTGCCTTCTTAATCACCCTGCTGCACCTGTAAACCAACTTTTTGCGACTCATGCACGAGCACACCCAGGTCTCTCTGCACAGCAGCATGTTTTAATATTTTATCATTTAAATAATAATCCCTTTTGCTGTTATTCCTACCAAAATGGATAACCTCACATTTGTCAACATTGTATTCCATCTACCAGACCCTAACCCATTCACTTAACCTATCCAAATCCCTCTCAATTCCCCCACAGATATGGGAACCTTCACATCCAATTACACAATCTGCAGGTGTCGGTTCTGTGCTACTATGGCAACCTTGTAAACGGTATGCACCAAGGTGACAATATACTCCTGCAGACACTGTGAACTCAGATGTATGATGACCTCACAAAAATGTGCACATGTTGGAAACACCTAACAGAGTAATTTACAAAATCAAAGAGGGTTGCAACGGAATTTTCATCACCCGCAAAGGCAATTTTGCAGAACACTGTAGAAGCAATAATGCTTTTGGCATCAAAACCTGTTTTTGATTTGGTTTTGTGATCTGCATGTCTGATCACAACATTAGGAAAGAGACTTCCAGTTGTTATAGGAAAATGCACCAATTGGCACAGAGCCCCCATGTTTCACAATCCAAGTCTTCAGATTTCAGTGAGCTTTTATTATTATATTGCCTTGTCATATATAGAATAGAACATGCCAGCACAATGCCTCACGGCGCCGAGGACCCCGGTTCAATCCCAGCCCTGGGTCACTGTCCGTGTGGAGTTTGCACATTCGCCCCATGTTTGTGTGGGTCTCACCCAACAACCCAAAGATGTGCAGGGTAGATAGATTGGCCATTATAAATTGCCCCTTAATTGGAAAAAAAATAGTTGGGTACTCTAAATTTATTTTAAAAATATATAGAATAGAATAAAATAGTTGGGATTTCAATGATCATGATTCCAGCATGACCGTCGTGGTTAAATTTACAACAAGAATTCCAAATTCTATCAATTTCCGATGGTGTTTGGTCATTATTAAACCTGAATGATCCATGTTACGCTTGATCAATATTTCAGAAAATTTAACTAATGTCTGTAGCAACTTGGTAGTTTCCCTTCCGTCCTGATCGTTACCCAGTGTCTTACATTCTCTGACATGTTGTTCAAAGATCGATTCTAATTAAGATATAGTTTGTTGCACCCAAGATGACCGGGTCTTTCTTCAAGATCAATCCAAGTGTTCCGGCCAATATTTGCTCCTCAATCAACATCACCGAAACACATTGGGTTGCATTTTACAGCCATTCCCTCCAGCAGCATCTTCCGTTCTCGCCGACGGCAACCCCCACCCCGATCGTGGGTTGTCCGGAAGTGGAGGGCGCAAACAAATGAAAACCACGCTGAAAGCGGCGGAACTGGAAGATAATGTTGGTAGCCAATGGTGGGCCACCTCCACAACCACAAAACAGGCCGCAGGGAGATAGGGGAGAAATTCCAACCCAATATTCGGTCATTATTACATTGCTGTGTATAGGAATTTACAATGCACAATCAGCTGTCCTACATTACACTTCAAAAAGTACTTAATTGGCTTTAAAGCACCTTGAGACATCTGTGGCCATGAAAAGCACGATATGAATGCAAATCTTTATATTTCTCTTTTTTTTCTTTTCAACCTTACAAAATAAACAGACCATCAATCAATTCACTTCTGTGAGAAATCTATATGCAGTTTCTAAAAACACCACCCACATGTGCATTTTTCTTGAAATCCAGAGAAGGTAAATGAGGTGTTTAAGGCTTTCCACCAGGGGTTGTATAGAGCGGAGCCCATGGGGGAGGTGGAGGATATGGGGTGGTTTCTCGATGGGTTGGTGTTCCCAGAGTTGTAGGAGGGGAAGAGGCAGGCATTGGAGGAGCCATTGGGGTTAAGGGAGTTGATGGAGTGTATTAGTAGGATGCAGTCAGGGAAGGACCCAGGGACGAATGTTTGCCGACTGAGTTTTACGAGCAATTTGCGAGGGAGCTGGCCCCCCACCTGGTGGGTATGTTTAATGAGGCAGTGGAAAAGGGGGAGTTGCTGACAACGTTAGCGCATGCGTCAATTTAGTTGATCCTGAAAAAGGGAAAGGACCCACTAGAGTGTTGTTCCGACAGGCCCATTTCATTGTTAAACATAGACATGAAAGTCCTGGCGAAGGTGTTGGTGTGTAGGTTGGAGACGTGCGTCCCGGAGGTGGTTTCTGAAGACCAAACGTGTTTTGTGCAGGGGTAGCAGCTCTCTGATAATATTAGAAGGTTGCTGATTCTGTTCGGGGGGCGGGGGCCAGAGGTGATTGTTTCCATGGATGTGGAGAAGGCATTTGACCAGGTAAAGTGGAGGTACCTGTTTGAATTTCTGGGAAGATTTGGTTTTGGACTGAAATTGGACTCGAGTGAATGAGACGAGTTTGGGGTATTTTGGGTTGCATTGGGGTCAAGGCAGGGGTGTCCACTGTTGCCATTGTTATTTGCATTGGTGATCTGTAGAAGCCAGGTATTTTAAATACACTTAATATAGGTAAAAAGCTGCTTAAAGCATAAATATTAATTCCCAGTTTTAAAATGAAAGAAACATATAATTTCCAAACTCAGTCATGAGTTTGCAAAACACAGAAGTCTGATAAGAACATTACATTTTTCCAAGGACAAGGGTTGAATCCATGGCAACGAGGAATTAGAATTAGCATTACATGATTCTCACGCCATTTGAGATTAGGGTAAAATACATTCCATTCTATACAAGCCGAAACATTTTAGACTGTGTTGTCTTGTTTTTAATAAATGGACAGTTAAAACATCGAATCAAATATAACACATATATATATATATATATATTTGATTCCAACATTCTCATTGAAACAATCTTATAAAAGACAGTTTGAATTATATTTTCATAGTATGATGAGATAACATAAGGTCTCCATTGTTGCAGCAGTGAGGTCAACTTGAGGTCTCCATTGTGGCAAAGGTAGGTCAACATTACACCAGTTTTTGCTGGTTTTGATAAAGCACAATATCCCATGAAAAATATACAGACAAGCAACAATTGGAAGTAATGTTACATCGTGAAGATGGACGGCTTGTTATCAAATCAAATGTGTTTGAGCCTAACCCAAACCACTTAGGATTATATTGGGGTGTGATCGGATCGCTTAAGACAGATATGAAATAGTATATCCATAGATGATTTGGCCACCATTTTGTAGAGAAAGGTCGAGAGGTAGAGAGGTAGAAGGAGAGAAGGTAGAGAGAGAAAGACAGAAATAAAGAGGAGAGAAAGAGAGAAAGACAGAAAGGAAAAGCAGAGAGAAAGCGAAGACGAGAGACAAAGGGCGCGATTCTCCCGACTTACGAAAAATCGGAGAATAGCGGGCGGCGTAAATTTTTACGGACACACTGGTCCGACGCCCTCCCGCTATTCTCCCCCCCCCCCACCCCACGCCTGCCTCCCGACACGAATCGCTGCCCGCCGTTTTTTTACGGCGAGCAGCGATTCTCTCCTGGCCGATGGGCCGATTTACAAGGCCTTTATGGCCATTTTTACAAGCGTAAAACACACCTGCTCTGACCGTTTGTAAAAACGGCTGTAAAGTCCCGTTCTCGGGAACCATGGCACCGATTGGCACGGCCGTACCACAGCCGTGCCAAGGGTGCCATGGGCCCGCGATCGGTGGGCACCGATCGTGGGCAGCGGGTACTTACCCCGCGCACTCGTTCTCCCTCCGCCGCCCCGATGGATCCATTCGCGGGGCTTCTGCGGGGCATAACGGCCCGCGCATGCGCGGGTTTCACACATATGTGTGATGATGTCATCCGCGCATACGCGGGTTGGAGTCGTCCAATCCGCGCATGCGCGGCAGACGTCATCTGACGCGTCAGCCGTCACTAACTTTGGCTAGCGGGCTTAACGAACTTCGTTAAGCCCGCGATGCCGGAGTTCACGGCTGCGCGTTGCTAGCCCCGACCGGGGAGATGAATCGGTTCCCGGTCGGGGGAGCGGAGGCTGGCGTCAAACGCGCCCGTTTTTGACGCCAGCTTCCCGATTTTTCGTAACTCGGGAGAATCGCGCCCTTTGACTTTTAAAGTTGTGTTCAGGCTATTGTCTCAGAAGATAATTACTGTGATTCTTTGAAGAAAATCAAATTGTCTACAAACTACCTTTTAAATGATTTTCAAGTTGTAACCAATGAACTCCAAATATAACAATTCTTATTTGCACCTGACAAGTTTTTAACTTGAATTTCTACTGAGTTTCAGCAATGTACAAGAACAACCGGTAACCTTGAATTGAATAATCTTCACAATCCTAAGATCCTTCATGATCGAACCCTTGGCGATGGCCACTTGGGCGTCAGCTGAGTGGTGAGGGATTGTGAGGGGGGGGGGGGGGTGGGTAGGGAGCACCGGGTATCACTGTATGAGGACGGCTTGTTGTTGTTTGTGTCGGAACAATTGGAAAGTATGGGCACAATTATGGGCTTGTTGGAGAGATTTGGCGCTTTTCCCGGCTATAGGTTGAGTGTAGCAAAGAGTGAGGTGTTCCCAGTGAACGCGGTGGGGCGGGGGTCAAATCTGGTCAATACTATTTAAAGTGGTAAAGGAACAGTTTAAGTATCTGGGGATTCAGGTAACCCATGAGTGGACCACTATAGGTGGAAGTCGATAGGATTAGTGGAAGAGGTTAAGGGACCTTTAAAAAACGGGATTCATTACATTTGACATTGGCAGGGAGGGTGCAGGTGGTAAAGATGAATGTGCTGCCAAGGTTCCTGTTTGTTTTTCTGACCCTCCCAATCTTTCTCCCTGAAGCCTTTTTCCGGAGGGGGGAGGCGCTGGTCTCAGAATATGTGTAGGCAGGGAAAGTCGAGGGTGAAATGGGGTCTGCTACATAGGCAGAGGCAGAAAGGGAGGTTGGCGCTCCTGAACCTGATGCACTCCTACTGGGCAGTGAATGTGGAGAAGGTGAGGCATTGGTGGGGTGTGGGGGGAGGGCACAGAGTGGATCAGGTCAGAGGAGGAGTCCTGTAGGGGCTCAGGTCTGAGGGCCCTGGTGGTGGCATCATTGCTGTCAACCTCGAGGAATTATTCGGGAGTCGACTATTAGGATTAGGAATTAGCTGTGGAGGAACTTCAAATTGGACCAAATGAGACCACTGTATGGGAGCAGCAGGTTTAAGCTGGGAGATGGATGGGTGTACAGGTAGAGGGAGGAGGGATTGGAGCGGGTCAGGGATTAGAGCGAGGAGGGATTGGAGCGGGTCAGGGATTAGAGCGAGGAGGGATTGGAACGGGCAAGGAATATGTTCTTGGAGGGGAAATCCGATTAGTTGGATTAGAGCTGCGTGAGAGGTTTGAGTTACGAGGGGGTGTGAGTTTAGGTACTGGCAGGTGCAAGACTTTGGGCAAAAGGAGCAGCCAATGCTCCCCCAACTACTGGAGTACACATTGCTGGAGAAATTGCTGCTCCCAGATGAGGTGGGGGAGGGCAGGACCGGGGATATGTATGGGTGGTTGGGAGAGCAGGGTATGGCAGTGGTGGAAAGGATTAACCAGAAGTGGGACAGGCAGTTGGGAAGGGAGATAGGATGTGGTCTCTGGTGTGAGTCGAAGCAGCAAGTGAATTCAAACTCCTCCTGTGCTACAGTGAATTTAACTCAGTTTAAAGTGATGCACAGGGTCCACATGCCTCAGGCTCGTATGAGGGGGTCCTTCCCGGGGGTAACAAAGAACAAAGAACAGTACAGCACAGGAACAGACCCTTCGGCCCTCCAAGCCCATGCTGACCATGCTGCCCGTCTAAACTAAAATCTTCTGCACTTCCTGGGTCCGTATCCCTCTATTCCGATCCTACCGGATGGATTTGAGAAGTGTGGGCGGGGGCCGACGATTCATGTTCACATGTTTTGGGGGTGCGAGAAGTTTGAATTGGAGGTCAGATACGCCTCTGGGGGTTGCAGCTTTGCTGGGAGACCTGTACGTGTTTCTCCAGTTGGAAAAGATTAAGTTTGCCGTAAGGGGTCAGAAAAGGGCTTTGAGGTGCGATGGAAATATTTGAAGAGATGTTCGTCACGGGGCGCGGGGGGCGGGGGGACGGGATGGGGAGGGAAGAAGGAAGAAAGTAATCTTTATTATCACAAGTAGGCTTACATTAACACTGCAATGAAGTTACTGTGAAAAGCCCCAAGTCGCCACATTTCAGCGCCTGTTCAGGTACACAGAGGGAGAATTCAGAATGTCCAAATTACCTAACAGGACGTCTTTCGGGACTTAGATCATAGAATTTACAGGCAGAAGGAGGCCATTCAGCCCATCGAGTCTGCACCGGCTCCTGGAAAGAGCACCCTACCCAAGGTTAACACCTCCACCCTATCCCCGTAACCCAGTAACCCCACCCAACACTAAGGGCAATTTTGGACACTAAGGGCAATTTATCATGTCCAATCCACCTAACTTGCACATCTTGAAATGAAATGAAATGAAAATCGCTTATTGTCACGAGTAGGCTTCAATGAAGTTACTGTGAAAAGCCCCTAGTCGCCACATTCCGGCGCCTGTCCGGGGAGGCTGGTACGGGATCTTTGGACTGTGGGAGGAAACCGGAGCACCCGGAGGAAACCCACGCACACACGGGGAGAATGTGCAGACTCCGCACAGATAGTGACCCAAGCTGGAATCGAACCTGGGACCCTGGAGCTGTGAAGCGATTGTGCTATCCACAATGCTACCGTGCTGCCCTTGTGGGGGGAAACCGGAGCACCCGGAGGAAACCCACGCAGACACGGGGAGAACGTGCAGAGAAGAATGTACAAACTGTTAACTCTGCTGTGTTGGAATGTGGTTTTGTTGTTATTGTTTACATTTGGAATAAAATATCTTTTTTTAAAAAAAGAGAATCAATAAGGGCAGCACGGTGGCCTAGTGGTTAGCACAACCGCCTCACGGCGCTGAGGTCCCAGGTTCGATCCCGGCTCTGGGTCACTGTCCGTGTGGAGTTTGCATATTCTCCCCGTGTCTGCGTGGGTTTCGCCCCCACAACCCAAAAATGTGCAGAGTAGGTGGATTGGCCACACTAAATTGCCCCTTAATTGGAAAAAATAATTGGGTAATCTAAATTTATTTTTTTTTAAATTTTTAAAAAAAGAGAATCAATCTGTCTAATTGATGGCATAGTCATTACAGAATCAAACCTGTTTCGAAATTACACATTGAGCAGCGAAGGGACAGTGTTCAAAAATATAAACCTACTTTATCATGAACAATGAGGTGCCACAGCAGTTTTTCTGAATTTAGTACGCTTTTAAAAAGTCCAATTGCACTTGTTTCAACTAGGCATAACCATACAAAGATAATTTACAGTGAGATTAATACCGTTCAAGGACAATTTCTTGTCAGTTCAAGGAGGAAAGGATCACTGACAACAACTTCTGGATTTCTACATGTGAACTCCAGAGTTTGCTGTCAGTTTCAGAAGAGTACCGATGGTAAACACTGACAATTTCACGATCATTACTAGTGCAAGATCGGGGCAATTAACATTGGTAATGAAATAATTGTCTATATTTTTTTCCTCTGGCAAATTTGAGACATAATTTTATCCATATTACACAAAGCAATGCTGACCATTTCCTACCTTCTTTTGAGGCGAACATAGATAACATACACAAAGCTTTGCAGCATTTCCTTCATCCCTAATATTACGTGAATGCGTTTTAGAAGCCTTTATATTTATTGATTTTGTAATTAATGTAATTTTTCAACCAAATTTATCCTCTCATCAGTCTGAAATAAACTATGTTGCAGATTTTACATCTAGCGTAATTTTAGTCATTGAGATTCCAAATTCCATTGCAATGTCAGAAACAAATAATTTACCTTAAGCATTCTCGAGAACAAGTATTTATTCATAATAATCTCTGTTTCACCTCAACCATTAAGGAACATTTAAAATACAGTAATTTCTCAAAGGAAGTCCTTGAGCAAAAATGTGCCAGGCCAGGTTATTACCTAAATATGAATGTAGCTGAATAAAATAGATTGAGTTGCATGCACACTGAATGCACTATCTGGGACTTACGTTACTTTATTCTAACATTTAACACACAACTCAGTTTTTCTTTCTAATTAAGGGGCAATTTAGCGTGGCCAATCCACCTAACCTGCACATCTTTGGGTTGTGGGGGTGAAACCCACATAGACACGGGGAGAATGTACAAACTCCATACAGACAGTGTCCTAGGGCACTGTAGGCAGCAGTGCTAGCCACTGCACCACCATGCCACCATCTCAAATTGCTGTATGTGTCTGTTCCTGAACATTTACCTGTAATCTAATACATTTGAAACAATTTCCAGCATTATCAAATTGACTCTACCACTTTTAATAGTAAAAATAGCAATAATTTTTAGATAGCTTTCTAATATACAACTCTACATGTTGCCAGGATTGACAAAATTATCATTTATGTATCATTTATTTTGTATTCCTACCTGACAGACAGAGGCAACACAGAATTATATGCCCAAATAACATTATTGATTTAATTCTTTTACGATTCATTTTCCACTCATGTAGCCTTCTCATTGCAGGACTTGAGAGTGTACTGTCTCAAGGAGAGTGCGTCAGGAGTATCTGAAACCTTTCTCAATTGAAGCTCATTACACCTCAAATTGTGAAGTGTTTGGACATGTCTGACGTTTCTGAAGACCACACCTTTCTTTGTTTGCTGGGTAGCAGTTCAGGTTCAACATGTAAATAATAAGTATCAACTTTGCAATGGGCTTAAAAAACCCATTCACATCCAGGTTCATTCTTTTAGGTGTGTTTTGTTTTGTACACACCAGGTTTCATTGCTGACTAATTTTGAGTCATTTTCCTCAGTTCCACACCTGCTCTTAGATGAACAATTATTGCACACATCAATCTGGAGCACAACATAAATAGTTTTACTGTTGTGATTGAAGCTTTGCCGGCTTGGGTAAGAGCTCACAGTGCAATATTCTGAAAGCCCAATTGTAAGCAGGATGATCCAGGAGGGAATACATGTACTGTTCTGACCCAGGTGGTGTTATCACTGGACGGGAAAGTGGCAGATTCGAATTCTGGCTCAGAAAGCCGCAATGTTTCACTTTTTTTCATAAAACATGGAGGAACAGAGTCACAAGCCGGCCAATTTATTTTTAACAGCAAGGAAAAAACAGTTAATAAACAAGAGCGCGGGGGGGGGGGGGGGAGGGGGGGGATGATTTCCGACTGCATTGCGCCAAGCGCAAATCCCGCTATGTCAAGAAAATTCGTCACAAGGCCGAAAATGGGATTTGCACCAGGCACTCAAGGTTTTGCGATCTTCCCAGGCCCTTACCACTGGCGCAAACCGGATCAAGCTGATTTGCATGCATCTACATGCATTTTCATATGATTCGCAAGTATAATGTCAGATCTTTCAGCATCCCGAAATGTTTTTGCCACCCACTGAGCGACAATTCACCCGGGACCAAATCACTGGCTTCCCAGGTGCATTGCGGTTTAGGGCATGACAGCAATACGATTGTGAGATGTGCAAGCCTGAGTAAACACACTGCATATTGGTCTGGCTCTTGTCTGCCTCTGAAAGGACTTGTGTCCTTCCTGTGAGTCACACTCGCCCAACCAATTGGCCACCATCATATATCCTTCACCATTCTCAGCTGTTCCACGGTTCAAGTCAGGGTTAGTGGTTTAGTAGATTAATGTTGACATTTTAGCTGTGACAGACGGGACTGATGCCAGGAGGATACAGGAGGTCTCTCATCCTTGCAACTCGAATGAGGTCATTCACTTTCATGTACCATTGGGTGCCGGTCCTCCCTCTCTGGCTGTTGGCTCTGACTGCCGTAGCCTCCACATCGCAGCCTGGATTAGCCTTGCTGCTTCGGGGTCTTCTACCCACTCAGGGATACAGCGCGACCTGCATCTCTTCCACTGGATCTAGACTGATAGTGAGCACAGAGGGACTGTTTGAATGCAGCTCCCCCATGTTAACTGTGCACAGCTGGGTCTCTGTTCAGGCGAGTCAGATGCCTGGAGACTCCAATTTGGCGTGATTCATGTGGGGGTTCATTAAGTGAGGGAAGATCACAATCAGATTCATGTCGGACCAGTCAGCGCGAATCACGCCGGTTTTCCCACCCAAATGACACTTTGTCATTTTTAGGGAGAATTGCATCCAGAACGCTTCATTCTAATATAATACACCTTCAGTACATTCAGATATGTACACAGATTTCATTCTCTTCAGATGTGTACACATATTTCAAGGAATACACACCAAATGGAAGATGACACTCAATCTGTAGATTTTTCCTCAAATCACCCCCAAATGATTGTCACATGAATGTTTCCAAATTCCACTCTCAAAAAAGCGCGCTTTAAAATCTTCTTTTAAACATTGCTTTCCATTTGAGACCCAAACACCGATTGCTCCACAATTATTTAACTTGTCGCTTCATAGTTTGTGGTGATATATCACGCGCCTTTGAACCACTTCCGATATCTTTCTGGCTTCTCACTAGCCAACTCCTTCTCAGCTTTGTCTGTGGCTTCAATGAAGATTACCCTGTTCTAGTTCCAGTTTCCTCTGTTCATTGAACTTCAGGCTTCGTGGAAACTTTTCTTCCTTCTCTAGTTTCATTAAGGAGCTATCCTTTAGGTTTCTGGCACTTGCCTTCTTTGCCCATTGCTCCACTGTATGGCTTTTCTTTTAGCAAAGCTGTGAGAGATGTTCCCTCTCTCCCTGCAAAGTTCCTTCTATCCTGACTTCCAGTTTAAACTAAATGCAAACATCTCTTCTCCTTAAAAGTGCCACTGGTTGCTCGGCAACATCTCAATTGTCCTCTAATTTTGTGTTTACTTTTCCCATTGTAAACACTTTCAGCAAAATAAAAAGACTCTCACCACAATAGAAACTGTTTGAACTGAAACCAAGCCCCCAGACATGCAAACACCTTTGTTTAACATTAATCTGACTAGTTTTACCCTTTCCTACACAAAACTAAGAAATTAAACCCACTTAAATATATGTCTTATTTCTAATATTGAAGAATACAAATATAGAACACTTAAACCTATCTCTGTTTCCTGACAGCACAGAAAATTACACTCATACAACATATTTTAAATCAATGCATATTTGTTTTGATGATCTGTGAGATCACTTGATAAATCCCTATCCCAGGTCCACAACACAAAAGAAAACAAGCAAATCTTTTATTTATTTGAAATTCATGGATTTAGCAGGCAGTGACTTCTGAATGCTGATCATACCAGCTATGTTGTAATTTAGGGGATGTGTTAGAATCTACCTTTTTAGTAAAGAATCAATCTTCTAGTACATAACAAGTTAAAGGAATAAATGGTCCAAGATTTAAAATGGCTTCTTTAAATATATTGTTAAAAGACACACATTTCTAGCCAGACAGTGGGAGATGCTGTTTCCCATGAGAATATTCACGATAATGAACCTATACAGACCAAGGTTAAAGTTTCTGGGCTGTGTTCCCAGAAACTGTTTTCCTGGCAACCGATAGGATCCATGAGAAAGACATATTTCAAATCACCCCATATTCAAAATTTGATGGACAAATACATATCGAATTGAATTAACTATGAAAGCACTTTAATCTAATCACAGCCAGAAAGGGGAGAGACATTAGTGACAGCAATAATCTTTAAAAAATACATGCAGGTTTGAACAATCCATTCTGGAATCACGTAGTTTAATCTCTGAAGCTACTTTTCTGCACTTTTGCTTTGAACAGCTATTGTATTTTATTTTCAACTTTCTGTATTCAATTAGAAGAACCATTTAGAGCTGTAACTTGGAGTAAATTCAACTCAATACTCCGTCTTTGCTTGGATAAAACAAACTTTAAAAAGATTGTATTGCAAGTCAAAAATACTGATCAAGAGATATCTGAATCAAACTGAATAAAGAGAATTTACTTCATGCAAAAAGCTCCGTTTCAATGTCTGTCGAGTAATATATAAACTGCGGTGACATTTAAAATATATGAACCAAAGTACAGACATTTCAGGACGTTGATGTGAAAGGAAGGATTTTTATTTCTCCTGGACACTATTTGGAGCAAGAGTTATATTTAAACAAAATATGCACACAAAAATTTTCATAATGTGGAGTTGCCGGCGTTGGACTAGGATGGGTACAGTAAAAAGTCTGACAACATCAGGTTAAAGTCCAACAGGTTTATTTGGAATCACTAGCTTTCGGAGCGTAGCTCCTTCATTAGGTAATTTTTTATAAGCACAGAAGAACATAAGAACTAGGAGCAGGAGTAGGCCATATGGCCTCTCGGGCCTGCTCCGCCATTCATTGAGATCATGGCTGATCTTTTGTGGACTCAGCTCTACTTTCCGGCCTGAACACTATAACCCTTAATCCCTTTATTCTTCAAAAAACTATCTATCTTTATCTTAAAAACATTCAATGAAGGAGCCTCAACACTTCACTGGGCAAGGAATTCCACAGATTCACAACCCTTTGGGTGAAGGAGTTCCTCCTAAAACCAGTCCTAAATCTACTTCCCCTTATTTTGAGGCTATGCCCCCTAGTTCTGCTTTCACCCGCCAGTGGAAACAACCTGCCCGCATCTATCCTATTTATTCCCTTCATAATTTTATATGTTTCTATCAGATCCCCCCTCATTCTTCTGAATTCCAACGAGTACAGTCCCAGTCTACTCAACCTCTCCTCGTAATCCAACCCCTTCAGCTCTGGGGATTGACATAGTGAATCTCCTCTGCACACCCTCCAGTGCCAGTATGTCCTTTCTCAGGTAAGGAGACCAAAACTGAACACAATACTCCAGGTGTGGCCTCACTAACACCTTATACAATTGCAGCATAACCACCCTAGTCTTAAACTCCATCCCTCTGGCAATGAAGGACAAAATTCCATTCGCTTTCTTAATCACCTGTTGCACTTGTAAACCAACTTTTTGTGACTCATGCACGAGCACACCCAGGTCTCTCTGCACAGCAGCATGTTTTAATGTTTCATCCTTTAAATAATAATCCCTTTTGCTTTTATTCCTACCAAAATGGATAACCTCACATTTGTCAACATAGTATTCCATCTGCCAGACCCTAGCCCATTCACTTAACCTATCCAAATCCCTCTGCAGACTTCCGGTATCCTCTGCACTTTTTGCTTTACCACTCATCTTAGTGTCGTCTGCAAACTTGGACACATTTCCGTTGGTCCCCAACTCCAAATCATCTATGTAAATTGTGAACAATTGTGGGCCCAACACTGATCCCTGAGGGACATCACTAGCTACTGATTGCCAACCAGAGAAACACCCATTAATCCCCACTCTTTGCTTTCTATTAATTAACCAATCGTCTTTCCATGCTACTACTTTGCCCTTAATGCCATGCATCTTTATCTTATGCAGCAACCTTTTGTGTGGCACCTTGTCAAAGGCTTTCTGGAAATCCAGATATACCACATCCATTGGCTCCCCGTTATCTACCACTCTGGTAATGTCCTCAAACAATTCTCCTACATTTGTTAGGCATGACCTGCCCTTTATGAACCCATGCTGCATCTGCCCAATGGGACAATTTCCATCCAGATGCCTCGATATTTCTTCTTGGATGATAGATTCCAGCATCTTCCCTACTACCGAAGTTAAGCTCACTGGCCTATAATTACCCGCTTTCTGCCTACCTCCTTTTTTAAACAGTGGTGTCACGTTTGCTAATGTCCAATCCACTGGGACCACCCCAGAGTCTCATGAATTTTGGTAAATTATCACTAGTGCATTTGCAATTTCCCTAGCCATCTCTTTTAGTACTCTGGGATGCATTCCATCAGGGCCAGGAGACTTGTCTACCTTTAGCCCCATTAGCTTGCCCATCACTACCTCCTTAGTGATAACAATCATCTCAAGGTCCTCACCTGTCATAGCCTCATTTCTATCAGTCACTGGCATGTCATTTGTGTCTTCCACTGTGAAGACCGACCCAAAAACCCTATTCAGTTCCTCAGCCATTTCCTCATCTCCCATTATTAAATCTCCTTTCTCATCCTCCAAAGGACCAATATTTACCTTCACCACTCTTTTTGGTTTTATATATTTATAGAAACTTTTACTATCTGTTTTTATATTCTGAGCAAGTTTACTCTCATAATCTATCTTACTCTTCTTTATAGCTTTTTTAGTAGCTTTCTGTTGCCCCCTAAAGATTTCCCAGTCCTCTAGTCTCCCACTAAACTTTGCAACTTTGTATGCTTTTTCCTTCAATTTGATACTCTCCCTTATTTCCTTAGATATCCACGGTCGATTTTCTCTCTTCCTACCGTCCTTCCTTTTTGTTGGTATAAACCTTTGCTGAGCACTGTGAAAAATCGCTTGGAAGGTTCTCCACTGTTCCTCAACTGTTTCACCATGAAGTCTTTGCTCCCAGTCTACATTAGCTAGCACTTCTCTCATCCCATTGTAATCTCCTTTGTTTAAGCACAAAACACTAGTGTTTGATTTTACCTTCTCACCCTCCACCTGTATTTTAAATTCCACCATATTGTGATTGCTCCTTAACTACGAGATCATTAACAATCCTGTCTCATTACACAGGACCAGATCTAGGACCGCTTGTTCCCTTGTAGGTTCCATTACATACTGTTCTGGGAAACTATCGCGGATACATTCTATAAACTCCTCCTCAAGGCTGCCTTGACCGACCTGGTTAAACCAATCGACATGTAGATTAAAATCCCCCATGATAACTGCTGTACCATTACTACATGCATCCGTTATTTCTTTGTTTATTGTCTGCCCCACCATAATGTTACTATTTGGTGGCCTATAGACTACTCCAATCAATGACCTTTTCGCCTTACTATTCCTGATTTCAACCCAAATGGATTCAACCTTATCCTCCATAGCACTGATGTCAGCCCTTACTATTGCCCGGATGTCATCCTCAAATAACGGAGCTACACCACCTCCCTTACCATCTACTCTGTCCTTCCGAATAGTTTGATACCCTTGGATATTTAACTCCCAATCGTGACCATCCTTTAACCATGTTTCAGTGATGGCCACTAAATCATAGTCATTCACGATGATTTGCGCCATCAACTCATTTATCTTATTCCGAATACTACGAGCATTCAGGTAAAGTACACTTATGTTGGCTTTTATACCTCTGTTTTGAATCTTAACACCTCAATCAGTAACCTCTCCTAAGTTATATTTCCTCTTAACTTTTCTCCTAATTTTCCTTGTCGTTGAACCCATATCTTAGAACATAGAACATAGAACATTAGAGCGCAGTACAGGCCCTTCAGCCCTCGATGTTGCGCCAACCTGTGAAACCCCTCTAAAGCCCATCTACACTATTCCCTTATCGTCCATATGCCTATCCAATGACCATTTGAATGCGTTTAGTGTTGGCGAGTCCACTACTGTTCTAGGCAGGGCATTCCACGCCTTTACTACTCTATGAGTAAAGAACCTATCTCTGACATCTGTCCTATAGCTATCTCCCCTCAATTTCAAGCTATGTCCCCTCGTGCTAGACATCACCATCTGAGGAAAAAGGATCTCACTGTCCACCCTATCTAATCCTCTGATCATCTTGTATGCCTCAATTATGTCACCTCTTTACCTTCTTCTCTCTAACGAAAACAGCCTCAAGTCCCTCAGCCTTTCCTCATAAGATCGTCCCTCCATATCAGGCAACATCCTGGTAAATCTTATCTGCACCCTTTCCAATGCTTCCAAATCCTTCCTATAATGTGGCGACCAGAACTGCATGCAATACTCCAAATGCGGCTGCACAAGAGTTTTGTACAACTGCAACATGACCTCATGGCTCCGAAACTCAATTCCTCTACCATTAAAAGCTAACACACCGTACACCTTCTAAACAACCCTCTCAACCTTGGTGGCAACTTTCAGGGATCTATGGATATGGACACCAAGATCACTGCTCATCCACACTATCAAGAATCTTACCATTAGCCCAGTACTCTGTCTTCCTGTTATTCCTTCCAAAATGAATCACCTCACACTTTTCTGCATTAAACTCCATTTGCCACCTGTCAGCCCAGCTCTGCAGCTTATCTATGTCCCTCCGTAACTTGTAACATCCTTCTGCACTGTCCACACCTCCACCGACTTTAGTGTCATCCACAAATTTACTCACCCATCCTTCTACGCCCTCCTCCAGGTCATTTATAAAAATGACAAACAACAGCGGCCCCAAAACAGATCCTTGTGGTACACCACTAGTAACTGGACACCAGTCTGAACATTTCCCATCAACCACCACCCTTTGTCTTCTACCAGCTAGCCAATTTCTGATCCAAACTGCTAAATCACCCTGAATCCCATGCCTCTGTATTTTCTGCAATAGCCTACCATGGGGAACCTTATCAAACGCTTTACTGAAATCCATATACACAACATCAACTGCTTTACTCTCATCCACCTGTTTGGTCACCTTCTCAAAGAACTCAATAAGTTTTGTGAGGCACGACCTACCCTTCACAAAACCATGCTGACTGTCTCTAACCAAATTATTCCTTTCCAGATGATTATACATCCTATCTCTTATAAACCTTTCCAAGACTTTGACCACAACAGAAGTAAGGCTCACTGGTCTATAGTTACCGGGGTTGTCTCTACTCCCCTTCTTGAACAAGGGGACAACATTTGCTATCCTCCAGTCTTCTGGCACTATTCCTGAAGACAAAGATGACTTAAAGATCAAAGCAAAAGGCTCAGCGATGTCCTCTCTCGCTTCCCAGAGAATCCTAGGATAAATCCCATCCGGCCCAGGGGACTTATCTATTTTCACACTTTCCAGAATTGATAACACCCCCTCCTTATATACCTCAAGCCCTTCTAGTCTAGTAGCCTGTATCTCCGTATTCTCCTCGACAACATTGTCTTTTTCCTGTGTGAATACGGACGAAAAATACTCATTTAGCACCTCTCCTATCTCCTCGGACTCCACGCACAACGTCCCACTACTGTCCTTGACTGGCCCTACTCTTACCCTCGTGATTCTTTTATTCCTGACATACCTATAGAAAGCTTCAGGGTTATCCTTGATCACACTTGCCAAAGACTTCTCATGTCCCCTCCTGGCTCTTCTTAGCTCTCTCTTTTGATCCTTCCTAGCCGACTTGTAAGTCTCAAGCGCCCTAACTGAACCATCACGTCTCATCATTACATAAGCCTCCTTCTTCCTCTTGACAAGTGTTTCAACTGCTTTCGTAAACCATGGTTCCCTCGCTCGACCACTTCCTCCCTGCCTGACAGGTACATACTTATTAAGGACACGCAGTAGCTGTTCCTTGAACATGCTCCACATTTCTATTGTGCCCATCCCCTGCAGTTTTCCTCTCCAGCCGATGCATCCTAAGTCTTGCCTCATCGCATCATAATTGCCTTTCCCCCAGATATGACTCTTGTCTTGCGGTATATACCTATCCCTTTCCATCACTAAATTGTGGTCACAATCACTAAAGTGCTCACCTACCTCCAAATCTAACACTTGCCCTGGTTCATTACCCAGTACCAAATCCAATACGACCTCGCCTCTCGTTGGCCTATCTACATACTGCCTCAGGAAACCCTCCTGCACACATTGGACAAAAACGGACCCATCTAAAGTACTCGAACTATAGTGTTTCCAGTCAATATTTGGAAAGTTAAAGACCCCATAACAACTACCCTGTTACTTTCGCTCCTATCCAGAATCATCTTTGCAATCCTTTCCTCTACATCTCTGGAACTTTTCGGAGGCCTATAGAAAACTCCTAATCTCCTTTCCTGTTTCTAAACGCAGCCCATACTACCTCAGTATTCGAGTCCTCATCAAACGTCCTTTCAGCCACTGTAATACTGTCCTTGACTAACAATGCCACCCCTCCCCTTCTCTTACCACCTTCCCTGAGCATACTGAAGTATCTAAACCCCGGCCCACCTGCAACAATCATTCCTCTCCCTGCTCTATCCATGTCTCCGAAATGGCCACAACATCGAAGTCCCAGGTACCAACCCATGCCGCAAGCTCACCCACCTTATTCCGGATGCTCCTGGCATTGAAGTAGACGCACTTTAAACCATCTTCCTTCCTGCCGGTACACTCCTGCAACTTTGAAACCTTACTCATGACCTCACTACTCTCAACCTCTTGTGTACTGGAGCTATAATTCAGGTTCCCAATCCCCTGCTGAACTAGTTTAAACCCTCCCGAAGAGCATTAGCAAACTTCGCCCCCAGGATATTAGTACCCCTCTGGTCCAGATGTAGACCATCCCGTTTGTAGAGGTCCCACCTACCCCAGAATGAGCCCCAATTGTCCAGAAATCTGAAACACTCTCTCCTGCACCATCCCTGCAGCCACGTGTTCAACTGCTCTCTCACCCTATTCCGCGACTCGCTAGCACGTGGCACGGGTAACAACCCAGAGATAATAACTCTGTTTGTCCTGGATCTAAGTTTCCACCCTAGCTCCCTGAATTCCTGCCTTACATCCCTATCCCTTTTCCTACCTATGTCATTGGTACCTATGTGGACCACGACTTGGGGCTGCTCCCCCTCCCCCTTAAGGATCCCGAAAACATGATCCGAGACATCGTGAACCCTGGTACCTGGGAGGCAACATATCTTCATGTAACAACCTGCCGCGTCGCTTACCATTTGTGTTTTTACTTCCCGTTTTATTCCTTTTAGTATTACTGGGCCTATTCACTGAGCTTCCCTCAGTCGCTGTACCTTCGCCCTTTTTGATTTTTGACTATGGCTCCTGTGCCTTACACTTTCCCCCTTACTGCCTTTTGTTTCTGTCCCTGTTCTACTACCTTCCGACTTCCTCCATTGGTTACCCCATCCCCTTGCCACATTAGTTTAAACCCTCCCCAACAGCTCTAGCAAACACCCCCCCCCCCCCACCAGGTGGTTTAAATATCAATGATCATTGAAGTTATTTCTCCAAAAATCAAGAACGTATATCAGCAATTAGTGAACCTGCATTCCATTGTGTTTTGAAGTATTTGGCTCCACACCACTGCATGAGTTGTCTGAATAGGCTCATGCTTTCAATTTTGATAATTGGATCAAAAACAGCTTCAACCTAACTCGAACCCGAAAGCAGTGACGATCAGGTTTCTTTTTTTAAAAATAATTTTTATTGAAATTTTTTGAAAAATATATATCAACAAAACAATATAATAATAACAATAACAGTAATAATAATAAACCTCCCCGGCACACGTAACAATGCATATAACAACCCCCCCCCCCCCCACGCCAATAAACAACAGAATAAATTAACAATAAGCAAATTAACTTAAACACTATCCCCTAAACCCCCCCCCCCCCCCCCCACCTTCCCCCCCTCCCCCCGGGTTGCTACTGCTGCTGACCTAGTACCTTATCGTTGAGCCAGAAAGTCGAGGAAAGGCTGCCACCTCCTAAAGAACCCTTGTACTGACCCCCTCAGTGCGAACTTGACCCTTTCCAACTTAATGAATCCCGCCATGTCATTAATCCAGGTCTCCACACTCGGAGGTCTCGCATCTTTCCACTGCAGCAAGATCCACCGCCGGGCTACTAGGGACGCAAAGGCCAAGACATCGGCCTCTTTCACCCACTGCACTCCCGGCTCCACCCCAACCCCAAATATCGCGAGTCCCCAACCTGGCTTGACCCTGAATCCCACCACCCTCGACACCGTCCCCGCCACCCCCTTCCAGAACTCCTCCAGTGCCGGGCATGCCCAGAACATATGGGCATGGTTCGCTGGACTCCCCGAACACCTGACGCACTTGTCTTCGCCCCCAAAGAACCTACTCATACTAGATCCGGACATGTGGGCCCGGTGCAGCACCTTGAACTGGATGAGACTAAGCCTTGCACATGAAGAGGAGGAGTTCACCCTCTCCAGGGCGACCGCCCATGTCCCCTCCTCAATCTGCTCCCCCAGCTCCACCTCCCACTTAGCCTTCAGCTCCTCTACCGACACCTTCCCCACCTCCTGCATTACCTGATAGATGTCAGACACCTTCCCATCCCCGACCCACACCCCTGAAAGCACCCTATCCCTTACCCCCCGCGGGGGCAGCAAAGGGAACCCCTCCACCAGTCGCCTAGCAAACGCCTTGACCTGAAGGTACCTGAACATATTCCCCGGGGGAGCTCAAACTTCTCCTCCAGTTCACCAAGGCTCGCAAACCTCCCGTCAATAAACAGGCCTCCCAACTTCCTAATGCCCGCCCTGTGCCACCCCAGGAACCCGCCATCCATGTTTTCTGGGACAAACCGGTGGTTCCCCGCAGCGGGGCCTCCACCGAGCCCCCCACTTCCCCCCTGTGTCGCCTCCACTGCCCCCAAAATTTGAGGGTGGCCGCCACCACCGGGCTCGTGGTGGACCTCGTTGGAGGGAGCGGCAACGGAGCCGTTACCAGTGCCTTCAGGCTCGTGCCTCCGCAGGACGCCATCTCCATCCTTTTCCATGCTCCCCCCTCCCCCTCCATTACCCACTTGCGTACCATCGAGACATTAGCCGCCCAATAGTACCCAGAGAGGTTGGGCAGCGCCAGCCCCCCTCTATCCCTGCCCCGCTCCAAAAAGACCCTCCTTACCCTCAGAGTCCCATGCGCCCAAACAAATCCCAGAATGCCGCTGTTAACCCTCCTAAAAAAGGCCCTCAGAACGAACACAGGGAGGCACTGAAACAAAAACAAAAACCTCGAGAGCACCGTCATTTTAACGGACTGTACTCTACCCGCCAACGACAACAGCAGCATGTCCCACCTTTTAAATTCCTCCTCCATCTTCTCCACCAACCTAGTAGAATTGAGCTTGTGCAGAGTCCCCCAGCTCCTAGCCACCTGAACCCCCAGGTACCTAAAACTCCTCACTGCCCTCTTTAGCGGGAGCCTACAAATCCCCTCCTCCTGATCTCCCGGGTGCACGACAAACAGCTCGCTCTTGCCCAGGTTCAATTTATAGCCCAAGAAACCCCCGAACTCAGCAAGAATCTCCATCACCTCCGGCATTCCCCCCACCGGGTCTGCAACAGCAAGTCGTCCGCATACAGCGACACTTGGTGCTCCTCTCCCCCTCGCACCAAACCCCTCCACCTCTTCAACTCCCTGAGAGCCATGGCAAGAGCCTCTATTGCCAGTGCAAAAATCAAGGGGGACAGGGGACACCCCTGCCTCGTCCCACGGTGGAGCCTGAAGTACTCAGACCTCCTCCCATTTGTCACTACACTCGCCATCGGGGCCTCGTACAGCAACCTAGCCCATTTAATAAACCCCACCCCAAACCTGAACCTTTCCAACACCTCCCACAAGTACCCCCACTCAACCCTGTCAAAGGCCTTCTCCGTATCCAATGCCACCACAATCGCCGCCTCTCCTTCTGCTGCCGGCATCATTATCACATTTAGCAGCCTTCGCATGTTAGTGTTCAGCTGCCTCCCCTTCACAAAACCCGTCTGATCTTCATGTATCACCCCCGGCACACAGTCCTCTATTCTAGTGCCCAAGATCTTCGCCAGCAACTTGACGTCTACATTCAGCAGTGAAATCGGCCTGTATGAACCGCACTACAAGGGGTCCTTATCACGCTTCAGAATCAGGGAGATTGGTGCCCGAGACATCGTTGTGGGCAGAACACCCCCCCCTCCCATGCCTCGTTAAAGGTCCTGACCAACAGGGGGCCCAGCAGGTCCGCATATTTCTTATAAAATTCAACCGGGAACCCATCCGGTCCCGGCGCCTTCCCCGACTGCATGTGGCCAATCCCACTGACCAGCTCCTCCAACTCAATCGGCGCCCCCCAGTCCCTCCACCTGCTCCTCCTGCACCCAGGGCCGGCTCAAGGCACCGGCAACTCGGGCAGTCGCCCGGGGCGCCATGTACTGGGGGGCGCCAGAGACTCGGGTCCCGCGCATGCGCAGTTGGGCCGGTGCCAACCAGCGCATGCGCGGTGGCCGCCCTCCCCCAAGGCGCCCCCCTCCCGGTCCGCCCCGCTCTGTCCGCCCCCCCCGCTCAGTCCGCTCCCCCCCGCCCCCCCCCTCGGGTCCGCCCCCCCCTCGGGTCCGCCCCCCCCTTGGGTCCGCCCCCCCCTCGGGTCCGCCCCCCCTGGGTCCCGCCCCCCCCGCGGTCCGCCCCCCCGCCCCTCGGCCCCCGCCCCCCCCGCCCCTCGCCCCCCCCCACCCCTCGGCCCCGCCCCCCCGCCCCTTGGCTCCGCCCCCTCGCCCCCCCCCCCCCAAGGGCGCCGAAGTTCAGCTTGCCCGGGGCGCCAGCAACCCTAGGGCCGGCGCTGCCTGCACCCTTGGAAATCGGAGCCTGTCCAAAAAATTCTCCATTCCCCCTCCCACCGCCGGCGGCTCCGACCGGTACAGTTCTCTATAGAAGTCCCTAAAGACCTCATTGACCTCTGCCCCTTGCCGCACCACATTTCCATCTCTATCCTTCACTCCACCAATCTCTCTAGCCGCGTCTCTTACGCAGCTGGTGCGCCAGCATCCTGCTCGCCTTCTCTCCATACTCATAGACCGCTCCCTGCGCCTTCCTCCACTGTGCCTCCGCCTTTCTGGAGTTCAATAAATCAAACTTGGCCTGCAAGCTACGCCGCTCCCCCAGCAATCCCTCCTCTGGGGCCTCCGCGTACCTCCTATCCACCCTCAACAGTTCCCCCACTAGTCTCTCCCTCTCCCTCCTCTCCCCCCTCTCCCTATGGGCTCGGATGGAGATCAGCTCCCCCCTAATCACTGCCTTCAGAGCCTCCCACAACATCCCCACCTGGACCTCCCCAGTATAATTGACCTCGAGGTACCTCTCGATACATCCCCGAACCCTCCTACACACCTCCTCATCAGCCAACAACCCCACGTCCAGACGCCAAAGCGGGCGCTGGTCCCACGCCTCCCCCATCTCCAGATCCACCCAATGCGGAGCATGGTCTGAAATCGCGATAGCTGAATATTCGGCCTCCTCCACCCTCGGGACCAGTCCCCTGCTCAGAACAAAGAAATCAATGCGAGAATAAACCCTGTGCACATGGGAGAAAAAGGAGTACTCCCGAGCCCTCGGCCTCCCGAACCTCCAGGGATCCACTCCTCCCATCTGGTCCATAAACCCCCTCAATACCTTGGCCGCCGCTGGCCTCCTGCCTGTCCTTGAACTAGAACGATCCAGTACGGGATCCAACACCGTATTGAAGCCCCCCCCCATGATCAAGCCCCCCCACCTCCAGGCCAGGAATGCGGCCCAACATAGGCCTCATGAAACCTGCATTATCCCAATTTGGGGCGTACACATTAACCAACACCACCCTCTCCCCCTGCAGCTTACCGCTCACCATCACATATCTGCCGCACTATCAGCCACAACCTCAGACGCCTCAAACGCCACCCTCTTCCCCACCAGGATCGCCACCCCCCCGATTCTTCGAGTCGAGCCCTGAGTGGAAAACCTGCGCCACCCACCTCTTTCTCAGACGGACCTGGTCCGCCACCTTCAGGTGGGTCACCTGGAGCATGGCCACGTCTGCCTTCAGCCCCTTCAGATGCAAAAACTCCCGGGCCTGCTTAACCGGCCCATTCCCGTTCCACGTAATCAGCCGGATCAGGGGGCACCCCGCCCCCCTCCCCCGTCGACTAGCCATAACCCATCGACTGCTCGCCCCTGGCCATCACCCATTCGGCCCGTTTCCCACGGCGATAGAACCTCACCCCGACCCCCCCCGAACTCCTCCCTGGCCAATCCAGCAGCAACCCGGCTCCCCCCCCCCCCCCCCCCCCCCCCCCCCCCCCCCAGGCTAGGACCCCTCCTAGCCGCGACTCTCCCTCCACTGTACTCCCGTGAGCCAGCTGACTTCTGCTGACCCCGGCAGCTCCCGCTCTAACTCCGACCCCTCCCGATATGAGGTCCCCCCTCCTCCCCTGCATCAGCTCCTGGGCACTGCTTCAGCGCGGGAAACCCGGTCTAATAGCTACGCCCCTCGCCACCAGCTCCACCCCCTCGTCCCGCAGCGCGGGAAACCAGAGAAAAGCCCGCGCTTTCACACTGCCCCACCCCACCCATGCAGCTCCCAAACCGCAGTCCCAACCCAACCACCAACTCCATACAAACAAAGACACAGATCAACCACAAACCCCAGTACCCCCCTTAGAACACAAAACCATAACCCACATCGTCCGAAAGCGAGAGAGAAAACAAAAACAAACCGAATAACCTGCTACAACCTAAACAATTATACATGAATAGAGTAGAAAAACTCCCACAGCCCCCAATCTTTAGTTCAAGTCCAGCTTTTCAGCCTGCACAAAGGCCCACGCTTCCTCCGGGGACTCAAAGTAGTGATGCCGGTCCTTGTAGGTGACCCACAGGCGCGCAGGCGGCAACATGCCGAACTTCACCTGCTTTCCATGGAGCACCGCCTTCGTCCGGTTAAACCCGGCTCTCCGCTTGGCCACCTCTGCACTCCAGTCCTGGCAGATACGCACTACCGAATTCTCCCACTTACTGCTCCTCACCTTCTTGGCCCATCGGAGAACACACTCCCAGTCGCTGAACCGATGGAACCGCACCAGCACCGCCCGCGGGGGTTCATTCGCCTTAGGCCGCCTGGCCAGCACTCTATGGGCCCCCTCCAGCTCCAGGGGCAGATGGAAGGGTCCTGCCCCCACCAGCGAGTTCAACATCACGGCCACATAGGCCGGCAGGTCCGACCCCTCCAACCCCTCCTCGAGGCCCAGGATCCGCAGGTTCTTCCTCCGTGACCGAAGATCCATCTCCTCAAACCGATCTTGCCACTTTTTATGAAGTGCCTCGTGTATCTCCACCTTCCCCACGAGGGCCGAAACCTCCTCCTCGTGCTCTGAGGCCTGCTGCTGCAACTCGAGTATCACTGCACCCTGGGTTGTCTGGGTCTCCAGCAGATTACTCGTCGTCACCTTCAGGGATTCCAACAACTCCCCTTTCAGCTCCGTGAAATAGCGCAGAAGGGCCGCCTGCTGCTCCTCAGCCCACTGCCTCCACTCCTCAGGGGCTCCACCAGTCGCCATTTTGTCCACCTTCCCCCGCTTTTCCAGGGGAGCTGCTGCCGTTTTTCTCCTCGCCCCACTTCGAGTCCGAACCATAAATCCCGGGGGGTTTTGCTCCAGACCCCTTTATCCACCGGGAATCACGAATCAGCACCGTTTGGGACCCTTAAAAGAGCCCACAAGTCCTTTTAAAGCGGGAGCTGCCGAACGTGCGGCTTCGCTCCGCATAGCCGCAACCGGAGACGATCAGGTTTCTTAACCATTAAGCTGCGAGGGCAGGCTTTGCCCAGAAGCAGAAGACCATGACTCAGGATGGTAGCTAAGAATTAATTGGTTCAAGCAAAGTAAGATGTGGGGAAGCAAATTATGCTCGTTAAACTAAAAGCAAAGTACTGCAGATGCTAGAAATCTGAAGTAAAGACAGAAAATGCTGGATAAGTTCAACAGGTCTGGCAGCTTCTGTGGAGAGATAAACAGAGTTAAAGTATCGATTGCGAAGACCTTGGTTATGCTATTGAACAGTTTGATATTGGGCACCCCCTCCACCCGCACCCCCATGCAGCAGCCCTCGCTAATTATTTCATATTGCATCAATTATCGCAATTGGGAGCACCATTACTGTGCACAAGACCGTCTAACAAGAAAAGTCATAGATTCCAAAACGTACTTGTCCACTCATTGGACCAAACATAATCTGAAGTAACAGCTAGACAATTGCTGGAATGTGTGATATTTGAAAATGTCACATTTATGTTGCATTTAAAACTGGTTTTAAAACAACTTTAATGACCTTTAATAAGGCGGTAACTCAGTAAGAAAGAACACTTCCCTCACCCTAAAGTATCCTGAAAATTGTTTGTTTTCTTTCTTAAATGTCATAAACTGGTGGGACCATGTGATGTGGGTGCAGGAACAACATGCTTCTCCACGGGCTCTGGCACCACTCGGTTTCTATCCGTCTTTTACTCAGATGCCTGGCACATGCTTACCTAATCTGGGAGTTATTATTTGGTAGTATGTCCCTGGAAGACTTTTAGATAAGCATTGGTGAGAAAATTCTGAAAAACATGAAGAAATCTGGCAATGAAATGGCGCAGCCGGATTCTGTGCCTCTTCAAAATGGCGAATAGATCCTCGAGCAGTCTTTCTTTTTTTTAAATATATTTTTATTCTCCTCCTTTTTCACATTTTCTCCCAAATTTACACCCACCAACAATAAACAATAATCAGTAACAAATATGTCAATCCCCATATCAATAACAACGATCCCATCCTCCCACCAAACCCCAAACATTAGCCCGCATGTTCACACAAACAAATGATAAAAAGGAATTAGGGATCACCCATGGTCGCCATTAACACACACCGCCCCCCCTCCCCCCCAACTCTCCCACCCGTAGGCCCCCACTAATGTGCGATGTTATCCCAGTTCTTGAAAGTGCATAATGAATAATACCCATGATTGTAGAACCCCTCCATCCTTCCCCTCAGTTCAAACTTAACCTTCTCAAGAGTCAAGAATTCCAACAGGTCCCCCCATCACGCAGGGCACAGGGTGGGGAGGTTGCTTTCCAACCTACAGGATCCGCCTTTGGGCGATC
The DNA here is from genome assembly GCF_902713615.1 of Scyliorhinus canicula. Lineage (NCBI taxonomy): Eukaryota > Metazoa > Chordata > Chondrichthyes > Carcharhiniformes > Scyliorhinidae > Scyliorhinus > Scyliorhinus canicula. The sequence continues at coordinate 103,087,504 of NC_052163.1, forward strand.
AACGAGGCGAAGGCCACAACATCTGCCTCCGCACCCATTTCCAACCCCGGCTGGTCCGACACCCCGAATATGGCCTCCCGGGTCCGGGTCCAGTTTCACGTGCACCACTTTAGAAATTTCCATAAAAACCTCCTTCCAGTAATTCTCTAGCTTAGGACAGGACCAAAATATATGAACGTGATTAGGCCCCCCCCCCCCCCGCAGCGTTCACACACATCTTCTACTCCTTCAAAGAATCGGCTCATCCTCGCCCTCGTGAGGTGTGCTCTGTATACCACATTCAGCTGTATCAGCCCCAACCTCGCGCATGAGGTGGAGGCATTCACTCTCCGGTGCACCTCACACCAGAACCTCCCACTTTGCTTTGATCCCTTCCAGTGGTGCCTTCTCCTCTTCCAAAATAAACGTAAACCACTGACACTACCCCCTTCTCCAGTCCCCCTGTCATCAGCACCTCCAGCAATGTGAAGGCCGGCTCCGCCGGGAAGCTCTGTATCTTCCTTCTGGCAAAATCTTGAACCTTCATGTATCTAAACATTTCCCCCTGCTCCAGCCCATACTTCACTCCCAGCTCCTTCAATCCTGCAAACCGACCCCTAAGAAACTAGTCTTTTAGTGTCTTAATCCCCTTCTCCTCCCATTTTCGAAAATTTCCATTCCAACTCCCTGGCTCAAATCTGTGGTTCCCCCGAATTGGCATTTCCCTTGACCCTGCCCCCAACCCGAAGTGTTGGCAAAACTGCCTCCAAATTCTCAATGAAGCTATTATTACAGGACTCCCTGAGTATTTCTCCAGGGCTATCGGGAGCGGCGCTGTTGCTAGTGCTTTCAATCCCAACCCCCTGCACAAACTCTCCCCTATTCTGACCCACTGGAAATCAACACCTCTGACCCAGCCCCGCAGCTTCTCCACATTCGCCGCCCAGTAGTAATACATAAGGCCTCGAGCAGTCTTTCAATCTGGCACATTGCGACATGTGCTCTGAGGTGCTGAAAATGATGACCACAATCATAATCCGACTAATAGATCAGAGATTCGGTTTGCTAACACAAACTCTTAAGTGCCCATGAGACTGGGCTGCAGAGCACGAATGAGAAGTTTGATGAAATGGAGGAACGAATCCTGAACATCAAAGTATTGCGTCTTCAGATGAAGCTCATATTTAATTCTTGGAAAAGCAGCTTTGTGGCATGTCAGAAACCCTGGAAGATTTGGAGAACCGAGGTCAGAGAGAGAATGGGCGGGATTCTCTGTCCAGAGACACCGTGGGCGTAATTCTCCAACCCCACGCAGGGTCGGAGAATCGCCCGGGCTGCCGAAAATCCCGCCCCCGCCGTGGCAGAAATTCTCCGCCACCCGGGAATTGGCGGGGGCGGAAATCACGCCACGTCGAGCGGCGAGCCCCCTGCGGCGTTTCTCCGGCCCGCGATGGGACGAAGTCCCGCCGCTGAGAGGCCTCTCCCGCCGCCGAGGTTTGAACGAACTCTGGTGGCGGCGGGATCAGCAGCGTGAGTGGGCCCCCGGGGTTCTGGGGGGGCGCGGGGCGATCGGACCCCGGGGGGTGCCCCCACGGTGGCCAGGCCTGCGATCGGGGCCCACCGATAAGTGGGCGGGTCAGTGCCGTGGGGGCACTCTTTCTCTTCCCCCGCCACCACGTCCTCCGCCATGGCGGAGGCAGAAGAGAATCCCCCAACGCGCATGCGCCGGTGGTGACGTCAGCGGCAGCTGCTGCTGACGTCACCACCGGCGCATGCGCAAACCGGCGAAGGCCTTTCGGCCAGCACCAGCGCCGGGCCTGAAAGGCCGCTGGTGCTGGTTTTCGCGCCAGTCGACGTGGTGCCAATCGCTCCAGCGTGGGCCTAGCCCCTGAAGGTGCGGAGAATTCCACACCTTTAGTGAGACCCGACGCCGGAGTGGTTGGCGCCATTCCCCTACGCCGGGACCCCCCGCCCCGCCGGGTAGGGGAGAATGCCGCCCCGTAATCGTGAAATGCAATCGGGTAGAGAATCACGCGTGAAGTGAAAATTGTGGCCGGGCACCCGATGTAATATCATGCTCCATTGCTTCAACAGCAGTGTCAATGTGTTCTACTTCGCACGTATAGAAAATACCATTGGCATATAATTAACGGGCCCAACCAGGTATTCTCCGGAGCTCCCGCGATGTTCTGCCTCTGCCAGGTGGATTACTGATGGAGAGTTTCACTTTAAAAATCGGGAAACAGGTGCCATGGCTGCTGAGGGAGAGAGCAGAGGTAGGACATATTCCCAGAGGCGTGACCGGTGGCTGCCGGTCCTGCCACTGGCAGGGCTGGCTTAGGCGGGGCGGGACCTTCCAGTGCTTGAGTGGGGATGTAGCTGGGGGGTTGACAGGGGGTGACCAGGGAATTAGCAATGACCCCCCCCCCCCCCCCCAGTGCATCCAGGCTGGGACCGCCATTGCTGCGGTCTGCAGGGCAGCAACCTTGCTGCGCACTCCACTGACCGCCCACTATGGCCCGTGGTTGCGCAGAGTGACTCTGGCCCTATCGGTGAACCCACCCTAAACCCTCCCTCTGCCCCACCTCCACCCCACCAATGGCCCCCCTCCCCCACACCTCCAACCACAAGCAAACAGTATCCGCCGGCGGGGCATCACGCGGTGCACCCAAGGGCAACATCCATGGTAACCCCTGAAGGAGGGCACCGGACGGAGCATACCGCTGGCATGGGTATGGCCAGCCACTGGTACCCCTTCTGGCCGCGACGGGTGCTGGGACCAGTGGCCCACGGTGTGCTGGGCACCCACAGGGCCAGGGGTGCCGTGCGGAAGGCAGAGTGCCACGGGGAACAGCAAGGGGTGGGTGTGAGGATGGGAGAGGAACGTGGGGGTAGTGGTGGTTGAGAGGGACATTCAAGGGCAGGGGCTGCAGTGCAGACCAGGGTCACCGTATAGCCCATTGGACCTAGTAGGGCATGGGGGTACGCATCATACTAACATGTCTGCCTTTCAACCTCTGCAGACTATGAAATTTGGAATCCAGTCAGGAATGATGGCTTTTATCCTGGCCGATGCAGCTCTAGGGGATGCTCTGAGGTTGTACAAGCAGGAGCTGCTTGGGGAGGAAGCTTCAGTAGTGGAACCTGCCACAGTTAACAGGAGGCAGCCATGAGAATGGAGAGCCAACCACCCAACAGGCTGAGGAGGAGGTGGGAAGGAGGCGCCGCATAAGGCCTCGTGTGTACCGGCAGCCCCTATTGTTGTGTTATATGCTCTGGGATAACACAGGCTGCAACTCGATGCAGCTTTGACCAACAGATACTCCAGACATTGAAGTAAGTTCAATGTGATTTATTGAACCATGAGCACGGTTCTCTATGAGTCCGACTCTCCTGCTAATCTTGCTGTAGTAACTCAGTCTAACTAACCAGTCTGCTCTAAGCCATGTGGTGGGTGTGATGCTTCTGATCTGCCCTTGTCCTACTCTCTAAATGTCATCTGTGGAAAGAGACAGAGCATGTGTGCCCTGTCCTTATATATGGGTTGTGTAATGCCCCCTTGTGGTAGTGTCACCTCTGGGTGTCTTGACTGCCCATTGGTCGTGTCCTATTCTATGTGTTGATTAGCTGTATGTCTGCATGTCATGACGTCTCTGGTGCTCCCTCTAGTGTTTACATCATCGTAGTGTATTTAATGTGATGCATATCACCACACATATCATTCGAAGACCTGCCTGACCGGGCATGTCGTCGATAACTCTGGCTGAACAGGGGGCTGTGTGACATGCCTGCCAGAAAATGGCGCACCTGGAATCGCAGTGGCCATGAAGGTGATGGATGCCATGAACATTTACGCCATGGGGTCCTTCCAAGCACCGAGTAGGGACCGGTTTGGGATATCACAGATCTTGGTGCACAGTTGCATCGGCACCATAATGGAGGCCCTGTATGCCCACTCGGCACAATATATCAAATTCAATGTGGATTGAGCCCTTCAGGATGCCCAGGCTGTGGGGTTCACAGCCATCACTGGGTTAACCCAGGTCCAGCGGGTGATCAATCCTCTACGAGCACGGGCCCATGATTGGCAGCTCTTCACAAACCGAAAGGAATTCCACTCGGCGAACGTGCAGCTGGTGTATGACCATTTCTGCACATCGTTCATGTTTGCCCCTGATACCCGGGCAGTGTGCACAGTGCCTTCATCCTGGCACACTCAATGGTTCATTACACGTTCGAGGCGCACCCTCAGCTGAGGAGTTGGCTTTTGGATGACAGGGGCTATCCACTGCGGTCATGGCTGATGACGCCAATCCGGAGGCCACAGATCGATATGGAGAACTGCTACAATAACGCCCATGCCGCGACCAGGGGTATGATCGAGCAGTGCTTCGGCATCCTGAAGCTGTGGTTCATGTGGCAGGACCGCACTGGAGTGGCCCTCCGGTATAGCAGTAGGAGAGTCTCCCACATTGTGGGGGCCTGCTGCGTCCTCCACAACATCACCCAGCAGAGTGATGTGCTGGATGAGGGGAATGAATGCCAGGCCTTGTCTGATGAGGGAGATGCAGAAGAGGGTCAGAATGGGCAGGGCAGGGGGTATGGATAGGCATAGGAGGCTGCACAACATGTGCGCCTGAGCCGGCATGCGTGGGACGCTCTAATCGCCTGCAGAGTCACCGACTAGGGGGATGGCTGACAGCACAAACATCCCTCCCCCGTACCACCACCCCCTAGTCGCCCCCCCAGCCGACAACCCTCTCCCAAGACCACCCATCCTACCCACAACCCCGGCCGTGATTCTTCCATGACAATGTCTGACTCCTGCCTATGGTAGCACTTTCCACTGTCCACATGGGAGATCCCTGCATGCGAGTCCCACCAAGCCCTTAGGATGGACGGGATGCGGGGTTTGGGCGAGGGGGCAAGGTGGGGTACCAGGGAAATGTACGGGGTCCGACCTGGAGCCCGGCCATTGACAACCCCCACCATCCGCCCATCCGCCCCTCCCTGCCCCCGCCCCATCCCCCACCTGCCCCGCGCCCCATCTGCACCCAGCCCAGCCCAGCCCCTCCCTCCCACCCTGTTTTTAAAAATTGTGAAACTGGCATGGCGGCTGTTGAGGGAAAGAGAGGGGGTACGGAAAGTGCCCAACATCACCATACAGCTGTGCCGCTGGCCAGAAGACTTCTGCCAGGGCTGGGGGAGTAGTGGGGGTGGCCAGGAGGGGAGGTGTGGGTTCCGGTCACGGAACACCATTGCCACAGCCAGCAAGGCCACCATGTAGCTGCGCATACTGCTAACAGTCCACTTTGAACGTAGTCCTATGGGTCGTATAGGTGGCCCCTTGGGTGCCCTCTGGACCCAGCTGACCCATCAGTGGGATGGACGGGCTCCAGCACAACCAGTGCCATCTTGTTGGCTGGGATATGTGTGTGTGGGGATTGTAATGTATATGCGGCTGCAGCTTGTCAGCCTCCCGAGTGTTAATCACGAACCCAACGAATCCAGCAACATTTTTCATTGGAATCGATTGTGTCCAAACGGCACTGGTCCTAGCCCTTCAATAGTAGCAAAATTGGTCCAGGTGTGATGCCAGTTTTTCGCTGTGAAATTCACGAATTCTGCATTGGCATCGACGCTTATTCTCAGATACTGAGAATCTTGCCCATGAGGTTTTATGTATACTTAACTTCAAGTTTGAGTTGCATTGACATTAATTATTACCTGCTTCACAATCAGGATTGTCCATTTGTCTTACATTTAACACTTTATCCTCCAACTTAAAAATTATATACCTGAACCTACAAGTTATTCTCTTAGACATGTGACTTATGAAATTGAAATTTGCAACAAAAGAAAATAAGAAAATGCTACAAATCATAGTTTATTCTTGGATTTCATTATGTCCAATGACTTACAAAAATAGAGTACTTTGTAAATGTTAAGCTCCCAGAAAAATAAGGTTTATAAATACTTTCATCTATTTATGTCATCTAAATTATTTTAAATAGTTTGATATAAATATATAATTGAGCTAATGGATCACAACATTAATAGTCATTATCTTTGAAGATTGTGCAAAGATAATAGACAACTATGACATTTCAAATAATGTGGAAGACATCAGACTGGTGGCAATAAGTTAATGCAACTGCTACACATGAATGACCTAAAATTCAGAAACATTCAAACATTTGTCACTGACAGTATCTTGTTTAACTTTAAGAATTCTATAATTCCTTGTGCGCTGTACTCCAAGTCAACTTTTAAATGGATCCCTGTAGAATGTAGAAGATCTGAAGTCTGTGTTCTTTTATTGGAATATGCCAAATAAGAAAAGTGAAATGAGCAATGACAGCACAACAATAAAACGCCTTAGTTGATTACTTCCTGGTTATAAGGTCATTTACACTGAGTCAATCAGCAATACATAAAAGAACCAAGACAAATCTTGAATAGTATATACTTGAATAGTATAACAAGTGGAACTTTTCTTTTGTGAGGCAGAGTTGCATGGGCAGTAAAGCGTCATTGAAGCCACTGAGCCTAATGGTGGGTTTCTCCGCCATAATGCCAGCAACTGAGAAAAACTATCCAAAGGGTAGGGGGGTCCCATAATGTCATACTGGCAGGGTGGGCACAATTAGAGCAACTTCGTTTTTTTAAACATCGAGGCGCCACTTTTAAAAGATGTCTTGGTCTGCGAAGGTAAAAATAGGATCCCCTCCAATCTCGCAACAACCCCACTCCCCCAATCCGGCATTGCCCCCAGTGTCAGGTTACTGCCGTACATCACCGTCTCCTCTACCCCCACCCTGGGCGATGCTCTCACCTGTGCAGGGGCACACTGTGGGAGACCAGTTGGAGTGGATTATGTAACGGGGTTAATTATCAAGCGCAGAGGGGTGATAATTAGATTTAAGTTTATTCTAATAGAACGTCGGGAATCCCTTTACAACAGTGGTAGCTGGCATGGATAATCAGAACGGGACATCCTGCCGACAGAACAAGATTTGGGCCTGTCGTGAGATTTTGCGCCTCCCATTCGCATTCGCCGTGAATAGCCATTAATGCCTGGTGTGAGCAGGAGCGCCAAATCCCTGGCAGTATATCTAATTTAGTTATATAGGTTTATTTATGACAATTTAGTTCATTTCTTCTTAAAATATTTAATGGCTTGAAACCATTATTTCTGCCTGATAGTTGTAGCAATCACTGTTTATGTTTTATTATGCATTTTTCTTTTGCATATCCTCAATTTTGAACCTAATATTACATAACAACTACATAAAGACGGTCATTTTCTTAGACTTTAAGCACTCTAAATTTTATACAGGTAATATTTTTTGATCAGAAGTATTTCTGATGTGGTATGTAGGTTCCAGCAGGGTTTTGTAATGTGTTGTAAGATCCATGATACTTCTTTTTCAGACATAATGCAATCTGAAAGATTGAAATGTTTATGTTAAAATTTCAGATATTGTCACTTATTACACAACGCTATATAAATTCTATAGATAACATTTTGTGATGGTACAGTTTTTTTTTAACGTGGATTATTGTGCTGCATTCTACAGGTCATAGTTTTAAGATTGTATGGTTGAATTTACTGTGACATGGGCGGCATGTGGCGCAATGGATAGCACTGGGACTGCGGCACTGAGAATCCGCTTTGGAATCCCAGGCCTGGGTCACTGTCCGTGTGGAGTTTGCACATTCTCCCCATGTGTGTGGGTTTCACCTCCACAACCCAAAGATATGCAGGTTAGGTGGATTGGCCACGCTAAATTGCCCCTTAATCGGAAAAAATATATATAATTGGGTACTCTAAATTTAGTAAAAAAGAAGAATTTGCTGTGACACAAAATACATAGGCTGAATTTTACCATTGGTTTCAGTACCCTGGCATTAGGTGAATAACGGGACGCAAGCTCACATTTGCTGGCAGTGGAACCGGCTCAGAGATTTTAATTAGAGATGGTGGACAAGCTCCTGATGCTCCTGACCCGGTCAGAGGACCAGCAGTCCTGAAGCCTCAGCAGTGCATCCAGGAAAAGAGGGCACTGCTTAGGCAGGCCGGAGGCTTTGGGATGCCTCACAATGGAGGTGCCCTCAGACAAGTGTTGGGGTAAATGCATAGATTTAGTAAAAGGAGGGCAAGAGTAAAGAGTGCATGCTACTTAAATACGTATGCCCTGCGGAAACTTTACACACCCTGAAGCATCTGAGATCAGCAAGAACCCTCCAGCAGGACTTGGTTGTTTGTGTCAGATAATAAGTCTCTAGTTAGGATCAGATAGCAGCCCTGCTTTTGGGTGAAGGCTTAATAATAAACCTATGTGGACAAGATCGGAATTTTAAACAATGTTCTGTGTACTGAATAAATATATAAACAGTGTGTATCGTGACTTCGAGGAGAGAGCTGTATTAGGAGAGTGCAGTATTAGAGCACTGTATTAAGGAAGAGTGTTGGTTTTTAGGTTTCTCTGGGGTAGTACACTCCATGATTGAATCATGAATAAACTATTGTAACCTGTCCCCGAGTCCACTGTGGTTAGTTGGAAGAGGTCCACCACAACACAGGGAAATAAAAATAAAAATTCAGGTGGCCAAAGGGGAAGGCCCCGGCAATCACATTGCAAACTCTGCTTGGGGGAATCAATAGGGTGGCACTGGCAGAAGGCCCGGTTGCCAGGGTGAGTACCAGGGTACTACCCTGCCCAGCCCCAGCCACTCAGCAGATCCCCTGAGCTGCCAATGTACCTGATCCATGCTTGTGGAAACCATTGCTAATTGGCTCTCAGCTGAGGCCTTGTAGGCATGGCTGTTGTCTCCTGGGTGCCAAGTGAATGCGGAAGCAATATATTTAAATGAGCCTCATGGCTCATTTAAATTTCATTCTCTAGATCATGCCCAGCGAGGGCGTGATCCAGATAGCGCCGGGTGTAGCGAGTTAGGTGACTCGTGATTGGCCTGGCCTGAAGACGATTTTGGGCTGCTTCAGGAATCCCCCATTGCGCCCGGCTCCATGTCGGGCACAACACGGTGACTGAATCATGCCTTTGTCTCCACTTCTGAAAGAAACCTCTTCCTGGAACAATGACCTTTACTCTTCACAGGCATCGACTGACCTTTTCAGCACTTTATTTTTGTTTCATATTAAGAACAGGCTTTTCTTGAAATAACCTATTCATTTGTAAGATTGTCATGTACCGAACTCAATGTTCAAGTGTGACCCTAGTGACTAATTTGATCCATGATCTTAAATACCATGGCTCCACACTGGCCTTGGTCGTACACTTGATTAAATAGTTTGCATTATCTGTTGCACATGGACCCCAGCACTGTAGTGAGAATCTGCACAATACTGAAAAATCAGCTCTACTTACCAATAAACCTAAGATGAAGATCAAAAACAGAACGATCAGTATGCCCAGCACAATCAGCAAGATTCCCCAATATGGTATTTCTATGTTGTCAGTGGAGACGGGTGCTTTAGCTTCTGCATAAAATAAATATAGAACAGTGAAATGTAATTGAATAATAATGTATCTCCCTGTGAGGTATCAGAATTTAAATTCATGTGCGATGTTTAGCCCAGGTATATAACGATTTGGAAAAACCTGAGGGAGTTCTGCAATCTTGAACTTTCAGCAGGGCCAGTTAAGGAAATCCGGAATCCGAGACAGAAGGCAGCATTCCCATTTTGCGTCGAGATAACCTCCTCAAGCCCAGATGACAAGCCGGTCCCGACCCTGCACGATGTCGGGAGCAGGCAGTCAACATTGATTTAGACTGTTTAGCTCAGTGGGCTAGATAGCTAGTTTGTGATGCAGAACAAGACCAGCAGCGCGGGTTCAATTCCCGTACCGATGAAGAATTTAGAATTCTCCCTCTCAGTACATGAACAAGTGCCGGAATGTGGCAATTGGGGGCTTTTCACAGTAACTTCATTGCAGTGTTAATGTAAGCCTACTTGTGACAATAAAGATTATTTATTTATTTATTCGTAGTCAGAGCACTGGCTGTCCATTCAGTCAAGAATACTGGCTGGGCTCTTGAAGCAGGAGGGTCAATTGGAGGCCTCTTCATCTTGAGGTGCTGTCTCAGCACTTCAGAAGTATTTTAATTTAAAAAGCTGCCAAAGCTTAGTCCTGATTCTCTGTGCAACAATTTCCACTGAAACGTTGGTAATGGAGACGACGGGGATCGCGCAGAGATCCTTGCCACCTATTTCAAAAAGGTACTCAGGTATTTCCCTGGAATCAAGGACCACGGCGGTACAAGTCTTGCCTTCTGAGAGCTGCTACCCAATCAGAGGCCAGCAGCTCTTGCAGGCAGTACCACTGGGGAGGAAGTAGCTGCTGTTGGTATTTATAATTTTTAGTATTCATTCTTGGCTTGTGGGCGAAACTGGCTCGGCTAGCAATTATTGACCATCCCTAATTGCTCTTGAGAAGCTGGTGGTGAGCTGATTTCTTGAACTGCTGCAGTCCATGTGATGTAGGTACACCCCCAGTGCTGTTAGGGTGAGAGTTCCAGGATTTTGACCCAGTGACACTGAAGGAACGGCAATATATTTCCGAGTTGGATGGTGTGTAGCTTGCAGGTGAACCTCCAGGTGGTGCTATTTCCATATGACTGTTGACCTTCTGGAGCATAGTTGCTGTGGGTTTTAAAGGTGTTGTCTCAGGAGCTTAGGTGAGTTCCTGCAGTGTAGATAACACTGTGGGCGGGATTCTCTCAGCCCAGGGCCGGGCTGGAGAATCCCCGTGAACGGGCCACGCCGCTCCGACGGGAGGGTCCGGCCCGGGGGGGGGCCTCCAATGCGGCCTGGCCCGCAATCGGGGCCCACCTCTCTGGCAGGGGTACTCATTTCCTACGCGCCGGCCCCTGTAGCCCTGTGCCATGTTGCGTCGGGGCCGGCGAGTGGAAAGAGGCCACTGCACATGCACGCGTTGGTGCTGGCGCCACTGCGCATGCGCGGATCCCGCTGCGCCCAGTTCATGCCGGGATCGGCAGCTGTGCTGGCCCCCTGTAGGGGCCAGAATTAGTCCTGGGAGCGGCCCGTTCACGTCGTCGTAAAACGCGACGGCGTTTACGACGACATGGACACTCTGCCGCGGGATGAGAGAATCCCGCCCTGTGTGTTTGTGATGGAAGGAATGAATGTTTGTGGATGGCATGCAAATCAAGCTACCTGCTTTATCCTGGATGATGTCAAGCTTCTTGAGTGTTTTTGTAGCTTCACTCATCCAGGCAAGTGGACAGTATTTCATTAGACTCCTGACTTTTGTCTTGTAGATGGTGGACAGGCTTTGCAGAGTCAGGATGTGAGTATGGCATTTGCACTTTCTCCCTGTGTCTGTGTGGGTTTCCTCCAGGTGCTCCAGTTTCCTCCACAGTCCAAAAATGTGCAGGTTGGATGGATTGGCCATGCTAAATTTACTCCTAAGTGTCCAGGGATGTACCGGTTAGGCTACAGGAATAGGGCAGGGGAGTGGGCCTAGCTAGGGTGTTCTTTCAGAGGGTCGGTGCAGACTCAATTGGCCAATTGGCCTCCTTCTGCTCTGTAGGAATTCTATGGTTCTATGGTACACCCTGCAGGTTTCCCAGCCATTGGGGCGGGGCACAAAATTAGGGAAAAGGGCATGAGGATGGATCTCAGCAGGCTACACTTCTAAATGCCTGATCCCTTGATCATACACTGAGAATCTTTGAATGAGGGACCTTTCTGGACGGCCACAAGTAACCACGGAACATTTTGGACTCCTCTTATGGTGAGTCACCTGCCCGCAGCTGCATTAATAACAGCTGATGCCCTAAGGGGGCATCAATTGCCCACTTAATGGCCTCAACTAGTGGCAGGGTATGAAGGCTGTCCAGAGGACTTCCCTCCATGGGCCTTTATTGGGACAAAGAAGGGAAGGCAGCGGGATTCCTACCTGCCACCCTCCTGTATGATTACATGCCCCTGCTACTGAACCCACCACAGGGGAAGACGTTAAATTCTAAACAAAAGGGCAGGGGGTTCACAAAATATCCTCATGATCTTGCGGGGAGCAAGAAAAGTAAATCTGTGCAGCCTGTTTGTTATCTCCAGAGGGAGTGGTGGCCATCTCCCCGGTGATGCTGCTGAGCTAATGGGCTGATGGCATCCGATTGGCTGGCAGCATTAGGTGGGTGTGACCACTACTCCTGGGATCCTGATCTTTGGGGAAGACCTGCCTCTTGTCTATCAACTGCCTGATAGCACGTAGTGCCATCCCAAAAGAAGCAAGTGGGTCTCTCGCCAGCTCTCCAGTTGGCTAGTGAGGCCCCTTAACTCCACAGAATTCCACCTCAATTTTGTAAAAATTAGGTTACTTTTGATGCTATTGTGATTGATTGGCAGTGATGAAGATTTATTGCACCATTAAAAATGAACCGTTTGTTTTTTGCTGAGTGGGTGTCCGTCATGTAAGGACTCCAATGTATTTGAATGCCGAGTTTCTCAATGCGATACCAGCTTGTGGAGGAGCAGGGCGATCGGACTTCTTGATTTCTGCATTTAACTCCACATATGCAGTAGCTGCAAGTTGCTGTTTAATGACAGCGTCTGCTAATAGCCTCACCATTGTTGCAACTGCAAAATCTGGGCAAAACAGACGAAAGAAAAAACTCATTTTGGTGCAAAGTAACTGCACCAGATGTGAAAACCGAGTAGCCTCATACTACCTCCTGGATGGTGTTCTCACACTTTTCATTCTCAGTAGGTGAGAAGTTAGATCATCAACCTGACTCCTGCTGTACACTGCTGCTAGATTGTAGATGCTCAGTTTAAAATAATTTTGGATTTGTTTTTCCTCAAAATAGTAGCGCGGAAAATACATATTTTCTACAATTAAATGTAATTCAACATTTTGGGCATCCCACCACTGTCACCGGAATTTCACATTTTAAAAAGCTTGTTGGCAGGCTTGATACTTAAGAGATGAAGAACAAAATTTGCAAAAGAAATGTTCCTTGCTAATTCCCATGACCTCAAAACTTGAAAAGCTAAAAGTTATTTTTACCAATGATTATTGCTGGAATCTTTCCTTAGAATCTCACCCTCGGTGACCAAACGTGCCTGTACGAAGAATCTATAATCATCACCTACGCTGTAAAAACCCATTAATTGGAGCCAAACTCAAAATTAGGTCCTCTTGACAGGAACGATCCTGTTAAACACCACCTCCCCCAAAGAGAAAATTATTTCTGTCCACTTTCTGTACAAGAGTGCACCAGCCTTGCTTATTGTCAGTTCATGTTTATGATGGAAACTTTGAAAATGAATCCAAGTAAAGTTGATACTTTACCCACTGCCAAACTGTTACTTCGCAACTGGTAGGTGTTTCCAAGCAACTTTGTCCCATTTGTTCCAGTGGCAAATTCTGTTTTGACTTGTTCTGCCGTCACTGCTTCACTTGCAGCAGTTGGGTCGAAGTAACAGTTGCAAATAACTTGAACTGATCCAATTCTATTGGGAAGAATGAAAGAAAACTGATTGATTGTGGAAGGAAACCATTCATTACCTAAATTAGCAGTATAACGTGAGCTGACTCATAATGATCCAATGTACGATTTAAGATTCAGGCATTCAATATATGTTACCAATGTCTACATATCAAGTTGTGTTTGAATCACCAGAACAGTGGTTAGCACTGTTGCCTTACAGCAGCAGGGACCTGGGTTCAATTCCGGCCTTGGGTGTGGAATATGCACATTCTCCCTGTATCTGCATGGTTTCCTCCGGTGCTCCGTTTTCCTCCCACAGTCCAAAGCTGTGCAGGGTAGGTGGAGTGGCCTTGCTAAATTGTCCCTTAGTGTCCAAGCAGGTTAGATGGGGTGATGGTTTAAGCGGAAAGGTCGGAGGAGTGGACCTAGGTAGGGTGCTCTTTCAGTAGGTCGATGCAGACCCGATGGGCTGAATGACCTCCTTCTGCACTGTCAGGATTCTATGATTCTATGAACATATCTCATTGATTTCAAAATGTTTGTACATTTTCAAGAAGTATAATAATAATTTATTTGTAATGTGCACAGTTTTATTATGCAGGAATCCAGAACACTACAGCACAGTAAGACATATTACTGTGGGGCCTCACGGTAGCATGGTGGTTAGCATCAATGCTTCACAGCTCCAGGGTCCCAGGTTCGATTCCCGGCTGGGTCACTGTCTGTGTGGAGTCTGCACGTCCTCCCTGTGTGTGCGTGGGTTTCCTCCGGGTGCTCCGGTTTCCTCCCACAGTCCAAAGATGTGCGGGTTAGGTGGATTGGCCATGCTAAATTGCCCGTAGTGTAAGGTTAATGGGGGGATTGTTGGGTTACGGGTATACGGGTTACGTGGGTTTAAGTAGGGTGATCATTGCTTGGCACAACATCGAGGGCCGAAGGGCCTGTTCTGTGCTGTGCTGTTCTATGTTCTATATTCCGGATCTAATTTTGACGTCTTCATACTACGGCTGGAATTCTCCAGGAATTCGCTGCTGGCGGGATTCCATGGTCCTTGCCAGCAGCGCACCAACATCCGTGGGTTTCTCTCCGGCATGGGGTGGGTTGAATGGGAATTCCAATTGACAGCGGTGGGAGCAGAAAATCCCGACGCCAGCGAGAGACACACAGCTGGGAGGCCAGAGAATCCCTCCTCACATTTGACACAGATCACAGGGCATACTGAATCAGAAACTATCTTAAACTCTATATACCTGTGGAATTGTTTAACTGCAAAAGGTTGTCACTTTGTCATAATTACTATGATTGAATTTAGCTCCAAGCTCATGTTGAACAATTGTATAATAAACATAGTTCATAAATCAGACTTGGATTCTGAAAAGGTGCTCAATCCATACCTCCATAGTGCCTTACAGGCAAAGAACATCATCTCACCTCAGTCCTGTAACTTTACAGATGCGGTAGCTATCCTTTAATGAGCTTTTTCTATACAATTCCTCAAGCTGAAAAACATTAATAATAGTGATGTACAGATTGCGTGGCTTTCAAAAAATGTGCTATCAATCGAACAAAGTATTGAAGGTTCGTAAAGATGATTTTTCAGAAAAATACAGCTATAAAAAAAATAACAGTTCACTCAGAATATATAGTAACTATTGCATTTGGTTTTCTGTGCAACAAGTTTAAAGTTCAAGCAGTGACTAGAAACTAATCCTTACCATTTTGGTAACATTGGCACCAATGCTTCGATATTCTGGAGAATTCGGGTCATTTAATGCTTCAGTAAAATTTCTGTTTATTATTGTGAAGTTAAGCTCAAAAAGCAAGTCTCCTTCTCGGACTAAAGGTAAAGATATAGTTGGTGTTGTAGTTGTTCCCAATTCTTGATAACCTGAAATTAAGATGTGAAATGTAAATCTCTTCCCCAGAGTTTCACTTATAATTGAAGATCTTAATTTTCTTTTACAAATATTTGCTTGGAGGATGTGGCATTTTCTGCCTGGGCCAGAATGTATTGCCCATTGTAACTGTGCTAAAGAAGATGGTGCTATGCTGCTTGTTTTAAACCATTGGAGTCCATGTGTTGTGGGAACACCCACAGTGCTCTGAGGAAGGGAGTTCCAGGATTTTGACACAGCACCAGTGAAGTTAAGGCAATATAGTTCCAGGTCAGTGTGTGACAGTATGTGACTTGAAGGTGAACTTGAAGGTTGTGGTGTTTCCATGTATCTGCTGCCCTAGTCCTTCTAGGTGCTGTTGAAAGAGACTTGATTAGTTTCTGCAGTGCATCTTGCAGATGGTACACACTGCTGGCACTAGAGGGAGTGAATCATGAAGGTGGCAGATGAGCTGCTCGTCAAGCAGGCTGCTGGATGGTGTTTGGCTTCTTCAGTGTTGTTGGAGCTGCACTCATCCAGGTAAGTGGAGAGTATTCCATTACACTCTTGTCTTGTGCCTTTCCGACTGTGTTCAGATTTTGCGAGTCAGGAGGTGAGTTTACTGTTGCAGAACTCCCACCCTTTGACCTGCTATTGTAGCCACAGTATTCATATGGCTAGTCCAATTCAGATTCTGGTCAATGGTGAAACTCAGGATGTTGATAGTGCAGGTTTCAGTGATAATAATGCCATTGAATGTCAAGGGGCAATGGTTAGATCCTCTCTTGTTGGAGATGGTCATTGCCTGGCACTTGTGTAGTATGAAAGTAACATCATATATGTCAGCCCAAGCCTGAATATTGTCCTGAATTTGTTGAATATGGACATGGACTGCTTCAGTATCTAAGGAGTCATGAATAAGGCTGAACATTGTGCAATCATCAGTGAACATCCCCATTTCTGATTTTATGATGGAAGCAAAGCCATTGATGAAACAGCTGTGGGTTGGGCCTTGGACACTATCCTGAGGAACTACTGCAAAGATACCCCGGGACTGAGATGATCGACCTTCAACCCCCACAACCGTCTTCCTTTGTGCTCGGTGTGACTCCAACCAATGGAGAATTTCCCCTCATTCCCGTTGACTTCACTTTTGGTAGGGCTCCTTGATGCCACACTCAGTCAAATGCTGCCTTTACATCAAAGGCAGTCGCTCTCAACTCATCTCTTGAGTTCACCTCTTTTGTCCATGTTTGAACCAAGGCTGAATTGAGATCATGAGTTGGGTGGCCCTTGTGCACCAAAACTGAGTGTCAGCGAGCAGATTATTGTATTACTTTCAAGATTACAAATGAATTCACTTTTCCAAAAGTGGGAATCTGACTGTCTTTTTATTTTCCAAACCATAACATAACCCTTTATTTTTCTGCTCTCATGATAATCAAGATGCAAATTCATTAAACCATTGAGGATTTTCTACTGCTTTTGTCACATTGGTGGCTATGGGCTTTGCATGTGTCATAACTTTTGAAAACTATTTGGATGCAACTAATTTTAAGTTTAAACTGTGAATAAATTGCAGTGTTTGTTTTGCTTTTCAAGTTCAATCATCTCTTAGTTTGAATCAGTGCATACCATTCACATAAAGGCTGTTTTTGTTCAGTGCATATGGTCCTAATGCAGAGATTTTTGCAGTATTGTCTCTGAACTCATTGTAAGCAGTGACTTTATCAATTTCAGGAGTAGTCAGATTATTTTTAAAGGAACACTGTGTTTCAACTTTGGAACTTCCTTGATTTGCAGGGCTGTTGAAAGAAAATAGAAAGTGAAAACCATTACAAATACATCACTAATTTATTAGCACTAAAATAATAGTATTTCTAGCCATTTTGCATTAAGAATACATAGAGATCTTTTGAAAAGTATCTAAGATCACAAATTGTCATTATGATTTCAGAAAAATGCTGAAGAAAATATAGATAAATTAAAAATGGCCTGTTGAAGTGAGTATTGTCTACTTTTCTATTGAATTTTCAATTGCATATGAAACTCAAATTGTGTCCTCTGCTCGTTGGTCCAACGGCATCATTCTTGCTTTGGGTCTTTTGTTGAGTTAGTTTTTGAGAGCTCCTGGGTTCCAATCCCGGACAAGCCTTCATTTGCTGTCTGAGACCCCGTTAACGTTTTTCTTCGTTGCTCGGTGTTTTGGCTAAAATCAAGCATCAGATCAAACCCAAAATAAGGTGCAATGCCTTTGATCTTGTATGTCTCTTTTGTGGAGACCATGAATTGATTTTTGGAGCTAGCAATGAGTTGGATTAAGGGTTTGCCCTGTCCACTCTGCGCATTAGCTTTATAACTTTAATAATGGGATAACAAATGTAAATGCAAATCGCTATGATGAAATGATCTTCCCCGAGGTAGAATTGGGGAAAACGAGCAAAAGTTAACATGATTTGCAGCTTCAAGAGTAGAAACTAAATCAGCTGTTCAGTTACATCAGCAGTCGTATTACAATTTCTCTGGTTAAACATTAAGCTGCGGACAATTTCTTTTCATATATTTGAACATTTTAAGTATCAAGAGGAAAGTTGCTTTGAAAATCTTTTCCTGACACTGACTTAAGGATTCTTTCCAAAGATGCTGTCCTGAAAATCCACAAATGTTCCTTCCAGCAGACTCCCATGTAAGACTTTGCATTTACCCGTATCAGGCCACCAATGTAAGGGTGTGGTTAGTTAGGACAGGGAGTCCCTAAGGTAGGAATTTCAGGGGCGGCACGATAGCATAATGGTTAGCACTGCTGCCTCACGGTGCTGAGGACCTGGGTTCAATCCCGGCCCCAGGTCACTGTCCGTGTGGAGTTTGAACATTCCCCCCATGTCTGCGTGGGTCTCACTCCCCCCCCCCCCCCAACCCAAAGGTGTGCACCCTAAATTACCCCGTAATTGGCAATTTCTTTGGAAAAAAAAGAAATTTCCTTCATTTGGAACCTGGTGTAACATTAACAGTATGCAATTTTCACTCGCACAAATTCTTGTCAGGGTTAGCTGCAGGGTTCAGTGGCAGGCATAAGAGTCATAAACATATCTTCATAGATCTTCAAAACCTATATTCATCATTAGATGGATACATTACACACGTGGCTACTTTTGATGCAGTTGCCATTCGAACAATTACACTTATGTTGAAGGAATATTCATTGCTGAGAATACTAGACAGCAGATGAACTCTACATCATTTTCACCAAAAATATCTCTTGTGCGGATTCTATGGCACAGTGAGCAACTCAGTATGGTATACACTAAAATCTGATTTTGAAAGGCAAATAACCAACATTAATTTTCTAAACGATAGTCCCTAACTTTTTATTAGGATATTAGGAACATTTAAAAATCTAGTAAGTTGAAACTTTCAATTGTAGGTGAACATGTTGCTGAGCACTTCCATTCTGTGGAGTGTATCTCTGAGATTCCTGTCCCATATCATGTCCCTTCTTCTTCCTGATCTCACAGCTCTCTGCAGTTGGCTTTTTACACTCCCAATGAAGCTCCACATAAGCTTGAAAAGCACACATTATCCTCCTGCTCGGCTTTTTACAGAAATCAGGACTTTAGTAACTTTGCGATTTGATAAATATACTTCTTGCTTTCACATTCCCTATATTTTGTAAATGTGTTTAATTTCTCTTGTTCCTTTCATAACAGCTCCTACTGTCTCATGTTAATGGTGTTTCAGTCATTTAACCAACTTTTGTTTACCTCTTGAGCACTTCTCATGTTATTCCACTTCTCTTGTTTATTTGCATGTTTCTGTGTATCTTTTAAATGCTGTTCATCTGTGATATATTGAGCGGGATTCTCCGACCCCCCCTGCTGGGTCGGAGAATCGCTGGGGGTCGGCGTGAATCCTGCCCCCGCCATCCTCCAAATTTTCCGGCCCCCCCAAAAAAATCGGCCCGGCATGAATCGGAGAATGGCGGGGACCGGCGGGACTCAATGGGCCCTGGGGCTGCCCGAATTCCCGGGCCCACGATGGGCTGAAGTCCCGCCCGTTTTTTGCCAATCCCGCCGGCGGAAATTGGAGTAGGTCCCTTACTGGCGGGACTGGCGGTGCGGGTGGCCTCTGAGGTTCTTGGGGGTATCTGGCCCCGGGAGGTGCCCCCACGGTGGTCTGGCCCGTGATCGGGGCCCACCGATCCGCCGGCAGGCCTGTGCCCTGGGGGCACTCTATTTTTCCGCACCGGCGGCTGTAGCAGTCCGCCATTGTCGGTGCGGAAACAAAGCCCACTGTTCATGTGCGGGGCTGACGCCAGCACACGCTGGTGCTCCTGTACATGTGGCAACACGCGGCGGCTGGCGGAGGCCCTTTGGCGCCAGTTGCCGTGGTGCCAAGCCCCTTTCTCGCCGGCCGGCGGGGCACAAACCACTCCGGGGCGGGCTTCCGCACCTTTGGGGCGGCTTGACGCCGGAGTGGTTCACACCGGAGTTGCCCACCCCGACGATTACGGCAGAATCCCGCCCATTATGTCTGACATAGTCTTTCCACCTTAACGGCCAACCTATATCTGTCTTTGTAATATAATGAGTACCCTCCTAACTTCCAGAATTTTCTGGGTTTTTTTCATTTAAACATTTTGAAATGTTAATTAAAGGTGCCGCAGTTCTCAAAATATGTCCCTTCAGAAACATCCTACACAGACAATGGGCAGTCAATAGAAAATTGTCTTACCTGAAAGATACAAGTTCACAATTAGTAAACGTTTCCTTTATTTTGCTGTTTTGGTACAGATTGTTGAGCTACAGGAAGAAAATCCACAGTAACTGTTTTAGATGGAGGAGCACATGATCAAAACATTCTGATTCATATCAATCAATAATTCATGATTCTGCTGTAGACTTACCGAACTAATGATATTTCCCGATGCAGTTGTATACTCAGGGGAATTGAGATTTTGTAAATTTGGTGTAAATGCCAGATTATCTATGGTAAAAGTGACATTAAAATGACTGGGTCTTGTCCTTTCATTTGGTTGTAATGTTACCACCACAATGGGTGCTTCCGCTGTAAGAAAGAGTAAATAATTACACCGGGAATACAATACATTGTTATAAAACATTTCCTAACTTTACCAATTACTTGTAAAACAAATAGTTGTGTCATTAAAATCAGAAACCTTCTCAATTAACCTCTGGTCTGTAGCATTGCCCAGCAAACTATTGTGTTAAAAATCTAATTTTGCTTTATCCCTCCATTGGAGGATGTGAGAAAAAACAACTTCCCGGAATGCATTTAGTTAAAGTTAAAATATGGGTTTTGCTTTATTTTAAATTTGGACACCTTGGTTTTTACTTATTTTACTAAATAACACAGCTTCATTGCGTTTTATGCAAATATCCACATGGACATGCACACAAACATATGCACATACACAATTATTTCTCCAGTAGTGAAAGAACTGTGATTTTACAAAGAGCTGCGTAATTTTATTCCTGATTCTATTAAATCATCTGGGAAGTAGAACAGTTATTAATGAATTTGGAAACACAGTCATTCAATCCAGTCTGTTAATAAATCTGGCTTCTTTGTGGATTCTATTCAATCCACGACCCTCAGTCTGCAGAGGTTTATGATAAACTGCAGTGCATAGAATCTCCTCAGCCTGTTGAAGCTGGGTGAGGCATCAGCAGAACATCTGTTAAGCAATTTAAAGTAGCACAAAGCCAGATTTTCTCTTCAATTTTGTGGTGGAACACAGACAGGTTGAGGAACCATGCTTCCCATCACCCAATGCCACTTTCGGGATTTTCAAGCAGAGGTGCCGTCCATCCATTTTGGGTGGAGTCAGAAAGAAAAATAGGCACAAACAAAACTTCCAGTCTCTGTGCCTCAGCATCACTGGGTGCTGTCATGTTATTCACCCTGGGGTAACACGGACTGCAACTGGATGCAGTTGTACTTGAAAGTAGACTCCAAACTGTGATGTTAATTCAATACGCTTTGTTGAACTTGTGAAGCAGTGCACACAGTTCGCTGTGGGTTTGACACTCTACTAATCTAAGTGTGCTTGTTATAACTAACTAGACCAGACTAGCTCTGAGCCACGTGTAGAAGGTGCTAACTGATATATACACCCTGACTGTCACTACAGTTGTCACCAGTGGAAAGAGGCAGAGTGTTGATACCTCATGTGTTTTATAGTGGGAGACAACCCTCTAGTGTTCTGCCTGGTGATTGGTTGTGTTCTGTCCTGTGTGTTGATTGGCTGTACTGGGTGTCTGTCACTGCCTGTCCGTATCTCATTATGTGCATGAGTGCATATCATGACGGGTGCAAGGGACGCAATGCTTTTTTGGTGTCCAGGATTGCGAGAGGTGATTTCTAAATGAAAGGACTGCTTTGTCCAGTGCACTAGATCGTGGATCAGATGTTCTATACAAGTTGAGACAGGCCATCTACTGGTATTGGACATGTGGCCATAGCAGGCAAATTAATGAAATTACTTGGGGTCGCGATTGCAGGATGATGGTAGACAGAGGTCCTGCCCCACTAAAGTCCTGCTGTCATTGATTTTCACATTTGAATCTCAGTGGATATATGCCAAAATTTTAAAAGAAATGAAGATAAAATAGCCAAAGTTCATGTGAATGTTTAAAGGACCTGCAGAAACATTGAAGTTATAGCCACAATTAGCAACAAAAATCTATAACCGTGGCTCAATTAACTTGCCAACGCTTTGTGAAATACCATTGATGATCGTCTAAAGGGAGGGCAGGAGGAGTATTCATGAGAACATATCAAAAATAAATTGGAACAGGCCAGCATCATATGCATTAAAAATTATCCTTGAAGCTTGCAATATTTAACACCACCTTGTGTTAAAAGATAATTTTTATTTAATCCAGTGGCCTCAAAAGAAATAAAAGCAAGATCACAAGGCTATCAAGTGGATAAAAAAGTGGTCTGTACGGATGGCATCTATCAGCTTCCAGCTCCTGACACTATTGCAACAATTCACTTTCACTTCCCGGTCTATATTTGTACTGAAGTACTAACCAATTGGATAGTTCATCAACAAATGGCTTGCTCTGAACAACTTATAAGGTGAGTGCATTTTACTACTTACGAATGGTGCTCAGTAAAATATTTGCAATGTTAGTATGGCTGTAATGAAACAGAATTCATACTCACTGACTAAAGGAGCTGATTCATGGTAACCTGAAAAATCAAAAATATGTTTAAAACCAAATGAGCAGATGGAATGTCATTATTAAATAGTGGAATAAAATTATTTGTTTGCTTAAATCTCTTTGATTCAATTGGATCAATGCATTCAATTAAAATTAACTTGATTGGAATAGAACATATGCTTTAAATGTTAAATACCATTCACGTAGAGGCTGTTGCTATCCAGTGAATATGCCCCTAAAGTGGAAATATCCTTTGTGTTGTCCTTGAACGCATGGTACACAGTAACATTATTAACCTCCTGAGCTGTAGAATCATTTCCAAATGTGCAGATTGAGTACACGCTGGTGCTGTCAACATTTGCTGATCTGAAAAACAAACAAATGGTTCATTAAATGAGTTAGTAAACATTGGATTAGAAATTAATTTTGGATGATGCTGCCAAATAAGCATTATTGGATCAGCCACCTGTAATACTCAGCATCTGACGTTCGGGACCATTGCAGTCAATGGAATTATCCACCAGATCAGATGCTATGTATAATGAACGGCTGACCTGATACCACCCATTTTGCAGCATTGCCTCAGGCAGGTTTTTATCCCATCATGTCAAAATTAGGTTAGCAGACATCAGGGGCGAAATTCACCCATCGGGAGACTAAGTGCCAACGCCGGAGTGAAAACCGGAGTGTTTCACTCCTGCATCGGAGGCCGCTCCTAGCCCCCTATTCTCCTACCCCCAGGGGGCTAGGAGCGGCGCCACGTCAATTACGCGCGCCTGGCATTGGCTCCGCATGAAAGCAGCACCGCATAAATTACGCGGCCGGCGCCATGTAAATGACGTCACCGCGCATGCGCAGGTTGGCCGGCGCCAACCCGCGCATGCGCAGTTACCGTCCTGCAATTAATGGGCTGGAAGCCCGATTTTAGCCCCCTCTTCCCCAACCCCCCCCCCCCCCAAAACGGGTTGTTGCGACTCCCACAGTGGAAATCCACTGCTAGCATTGGTGTAGATATGGCTAAGTGCAGCCCTGGCATGGTGGACCGGAAGGGGTCACAAGAGGGTTATCAAGGGTGAAGAATCAATGCAGGAACACTTTACCTTCCCGAACATCTTTTCCCTCAGCTTTTAAAACTGCAGCATTTTGAAGTGTAAGAGGCTTCCTCAAAAGCCCATGCCACTTGAAGAGGCTTCAAATCCCCACAGATCCTTTGAAATTCGAGGCATCCGTTCAATTTCACAGGGACCCTTTCACTGGCCTGTAATTGGCAGCTTAATAGTTCAGACACAGCTGTTAGGGGGCTTGTTAATCTATCTTTTCCCTCAGGCTTGAATACATTTCAAGTACCTTGCTTTGATGCTAACCCTAATATTTACAAATGTTCTTGCTATGGTTGACAGCTGCTGGCCCATCAAAGCAGCTAAGTGCTTTCTGCTGTTAGAAAAGAGGAAGTGAAACCACTTAGCTGAACTGACTTTTCACTGGACTGCTCATCAGCAGTCATGATGTGGAGATGCCAGGTTTGGACTGGGGTGGGGACAGTAAGAAGTCTTACACCATCAGCTTAAAGTCCAAATTGGGGATTCCCTCCTTCTCATGGGGGGGGTTGGGGATTCCCTCCTTCTCATGGGGGGGTTGGGGAGGGTGGACTTGCATTGTGAGGCGGGGGCGGGGCTGTCGCTGGTCTTGGGCTGTCCGCTCAAATTGGTGGCCCGAAACCGACACTTTGATGGATACCAGTGTACTCTCCGTCCTGCATAAATTTGCATGGCCAAGGATTGTGACTCGCACATGAGCACCTCTCTTAGCACCAGCAGGGACCAGGCCCGACTATCCGCTGGTGTGAGCACTTACTCTGGAACGGAGAACTCCAGCCTCTGTTTTCCTGGACACGTTGGAAGAGAAGAAACTAAAATGTCCAAGGAGATCTAACACTATACTAGAAGTACTGTTAGATCGCACGGGCGGCACAATGGTTAGCACTGATGCATCACAGCTCCAGGGACCCAAGTTGAATTCCGGCCTCAGGCGACTGTCTGTGTGAAGTTTTCACATTCTTCCCATGTCTGCATGGGTTTCCTTTGGATACCCTGGTTTCCTCCCACAGTCCAAAGACGTGCAGTTCATAGAACATAGAACAGTACAGCACAGAACAGGCCCTTCGGCCCTCGATGTTGTGCCGAGCCATGATCACCCTACTCAAACCCACGTATCCACCCTATACCCGTAACCCCCCACCCCTTAACCTAACAGTTCAGGTGGATTAGCTATGCTAAATTGCTCCTAGGTGGGGTTATGAAATGAAATGAAAATGAAAATCGCTTATTGTCACGAGTAGGCTTCAATGAAGTTACTGTGAAAAGCCCCTAGTCGCCACATTCCGGCACCTGTTCGGGGAGGCTGTTACGGGAATCGAACCGTGCTGCTGGCCTGCCTTGGTCTGCTTTCAAAGCCAGCGATTTAGCCCAGTGTGCTAAATAGGATAGGGTGGGGGATAGGATGATCTATGAGGGTCGGTGCAGACTGATGGGCTGAATGGCCTCCTAGTGCACTGTTCGCATTCTATGATAACATTACCCCATGTGACAGAACAACCTGAACTCACATTTGTTGCATGAGGAGGTTCTGTCAAAGAATCCACAGGGAACTAAACATTCTCTAGGATGATAAACCATTAGCAGGAAAGATAATTGTGGAAATATTGGTCCTTTTGCGTCATGAACCGTCAGGACACTCAGTAAAGAATAGTAGATTGTGGCTAGAACTCCAACATCCTAGTCATAAATTGACTGGCTTATGAATGTAATGATATCCATGTCAGTTTAGAGGTAACAAAGTAGTTATCAGGAATTTCAATATTTTTCCAGGACGTAGGGTTCCACTATCCTGTCTTGTCATTCATGCATCTGTGCAAAGTCCAAATATTTTAAAGAACAGAAAAGATTGCAAGGAAAGAATAATTGACACATAACCATGCGTCAGTAACTGAACGTCCAGAAAGTGCATGAGAAAGAATTCCTGAGTTTACAAAAATGACAGAAGCTGGGACTTCTTCTTAATTGGCTGTTTATGTGTAAGCCTTATCCCACTCTCAATCTGTTTGTTTTCACAAGATATATTGCAACATTAACAGTCACTCATGATTCAGAGTTTGAAAATTCATTAATTTATATGCTGTTTAAACTTTCAGTAATCTTTGGGTGAGGGATTTTATTACTGGAGAAGCAAATTTCCAATAATCAAATGCAATTTATATTTAAGCATAGTTAGTTGCTGAGGTTACCTCTCTTTAATCTGCGGCACCGATGTGGCTCAAACACAATCTTAGAATAACATCATGCACACATTCACTAAACACATACAAGAAGTAGCTTGCTCAATGTTGAAAAGGGAGTCTATTAATAAATAATCCACTGTTAATAGTATTATTAAAGTTAAGGATATACAGGTGGAGGGCATTGATTGATTAAGTACATTGAGCATTTATAAAGTGAGACTTCCGCTTAAGGGGCTGTCACTTGGTTTAATTAGTTAAATAGTCAACGTTATTTTGTTTCTATACTTAAAAGAGTATAGAATGGCCTGGGATATTCTGGGACATTGCGTTTTGGGTTGAGCGGAGGCCAGCAATGTTGTATTCTGCAAAGAAAATCTAGCATGAAGTCAGAAGATTGGCATTTGGCTTCCTGCTTTGCCAGCTAAGTTAAGAATGAAATCACATATTTTCTGTCATCTTACACAAGCTGATAAGGAGCGTAAAAATTACATATTCTCAAACATCTAGGACAAATGTCGGTCACAGTTATCGAACCACTTTAATCTTCAGTAAGTATATCAATGGGATCAAAATATTTTCTTCAGACTGCAGGAAAACCTGTCCCATTAAACTATTAATTGATTATAGGTCTCAGATCCCAAAAAATTGACAAGAAATCCTAGCTAGTTGTGGCAGTAGGAATACTAATGAATATCGAACATTAATGATCTGAGCACTTGAGCAATAATCAAAATTCTGAAGAATACCTGGAAGCTTTAACCATTTTGTAACAATAAATATTTTAATAAACTTAGAAATAAGAAATTTCAAAATAATCTTGAAACAGATACGGATTGTGTTTAATGTCAACGTTCCTTACCTAAAAGAAAGAACTTTGCAGCCTGAGAATGTTCTGTTAATATTGCTGTTCCTAAACAAGTTGTTCAGCTGAAGGAAAGGAACAACCACAGTATTAGAGAGAATGTTCTAGAATTAACAAAAGAAAATATTTGTAATAATAATTAAATTGTCAACTCACCTGGTAAGCTATAATAGTTGATGCAGAATTGAACAGTGCAGAACTGGAAGATAGGAGACTTGCTGTCGGGACCAGGTTAGTGATAATGAAGGTCACATTAAAGTCAAAGGGCCTTGTTTGCAGGTTTGGGCTTGTAGCCACAAATGGTGCTGTTATGAAAAATTAGATAAACATTAAACAGAGAATAAATAATCTCTAATTGCATCATTTACATTCCAGAGTGACGGCAAACTAAACCATGAATATTGAAACCACAGCAGAATATTTCATAGTGGTTTTTGATTTGTGATGAAAAGGTAAAAATTAGCTTCTTTTCCTGAGGAACAATTATTACTATCATATGTGCAATTGAGACACTTAACTACCCTAACAAGAGATCCCGTAACTGACTGCTCCTCTGTTTAGAAGGTTCTCCCAATTTTGTTGAGTCTGTTACTGTCTTGCAGTCTTGTGCTTATGTCTAAACTCAGGTGGCAGATCAAAATTCAGATGCTGTTCGCTGCTTCTTACAGGTTACTCGCACTATGCTATCAACCTCTGAATGCATGCCTCAAATGGAGGAGAGGAGATAATATAACACATACCAAATATCCATTAAAAATTCACCGTTATTTCATATACATTCCCAATTTGAGAATTTACCTGAGAATCAACAAAAATAAGGGTGTGCCATTTCTAAAGGGGACACATTGCATCTCTCCCGCAGTAGGCACATTTGACATTATATAAATAGAGTTTAATAAAGATTGATTTTGTTGTTTCCCAATCCAATGAAAGGAAATCTTAAGAAAACATGGGCTGAGATTTTGGCGCTGTTCATGCCGGCGGGATTACCCGGCCCCGCTGATGGCACAGCCCTGCCACGATGGGTGCATTCCACAGGAAACCCGTTTACAATGGCAGGACCAGAAGATCCCATCTCCCACGATGACGCCTCTGCTACAAAACACACATTGGATTGCTCGGTAAATCCCACTCACAGAAACAGAACCAATACTCACGGGCTGAAGGAGTTGGTTCATGGTACCCTGAAAAATGAAAGATGTGTCTTCAATAAAATGAGTCAGGTGGAAATTCATCATTAAATAGAGGAATAAGACAGGTGATAGGGTTGGCTGAATTTGCCTCAATTTGATCACACAGACACAGTCAAGTTGATTAAATGAAAAGTAATAGAACAGAACATTTCCTTCAAATGATAAATACCATTCACGTAGAGACTGTTGTTATCCAGTGTATATGTTCCCAAAGTGGAAATGTCCTTTGTGTTGTCCCTGAACTCACGGTACACAGTAACTTTATTAACATCCTGAGGAGAAGAATCATTTCCAAATGTGCAGACTGAGTACACGTTGATGCTGCTAGCATTTGCTGGACTGGAAAATAAAGAGTTATTTAATTAGGAAACTTTATGGTGAAACTGGCAGATCATTGCTATTATGGGCACCAATTTATAGTATAGGGGCTAAAATTCAACTTGCTGTAGTTAAAATCAATGCCTGGTGAGAATGTTTGTTTAATAACCCTTCCCACCCCATCACTGCCATTTTGCATTTGAAATAATCTTGAAGCATGTACTGCTTCTGACTAATATAAGTTTTCCATACCTGAAAGAAATAACTTTGCAGCCTGTGAATGTTTTGTTGATATTGCTATTCATAAACGTCTTATTCAGCTGAGGGAAAGGAACAGCCACAGTATTAGAGAGAATATTCTAGAATTAGCAAACAGAAATATTTATGTGAACAATTAAATTGTCAACTGACCTGGTAAGCGATGATAAATGATGCAGATTTGAACAGTGCAGAACTGGAAGATTGGAGACTTGCTGTCGGGACCAGGTTAGTGATAATGAAGGTCACATTAAAATCAAAGGGTATTGTTTGTAGGTTTGGGCTTGTGGCCACAAATGGTGCTGTTATGAAAAATTCAATAAACATTAAACGGAGAATAAATAATCTCTAATTGCATCATTTGTATTCTTTAGTGACCGCAAAATAAACCATGAATATTGAAACCACAGCAAAATATTTCATAGTGGTTTTTGAGGTTGGATGAAACGTTAATAATAAGCTTCTGTTCCCGAGGAATAGTTATTGTTATCCAATATGCAATTGAGGCACAAACTACCCTCACCAGTGAACCTGTAACTGACTGCTTCTCTGTTTAGAAAGTTCTCCCAATTTTGTTGTGTCTGTTACTGACTTGAAGTCTTGTGCTTATGTCCAAACTCAGGCGGCAGATCTAAATTCAGATGCTGTTAGATGCTTCTTACAGGTTACTCGCACTATGTTATCAACCTCTTAATCCATGCTTCACATGAAGTAGAGGAGATAACACCGCACATACAAAATCCCCGTTAAAAATTATGCGTTACGTCATAGACTTTCCCAATTTGAGGTCAATCAAGAAAAATAACTCTGCCATTTCTAAAGGGGACACATTGCATCTCGAAGGCAGTAGGTGCATTTGACAATACATAAAGAGAGTTTAATGAAGATTCATCTTGTTGTTCCGTCTTCAGTAAAGGAAATCTTTAAAAAACATAGGCTGAAATTATCCGGCTGTTCATGCCGGTGGGATTTTTGGGTTACACTGCCAGCGCCGCCCTGCCACAGGATTCCCAATGGCGAGAGATGCATTCAACAGGAAACCCATTGACAATGGCGGGACAAGGAGATCCCACCTCCCGCAATGACGCCTCCGCCACAAAACACAAAGCGGGTTGCTCGGTAAATTCCACTCATAGAAACATGATTCCATACTCACGGGATGAAGGAGCTGGTTCATGGTACCCTGAAAAATGAAAGTTGTGTCTTAAATAAAATGAGTCAGGTGGAAATTCAGCTTAAATAGTGGAAAAAGACAAGTTGATAGGTTTGGCTTAATTTTCTCAATTTGATCACACAGACACAGTCAAGTGGATTACATGAAACGTAATAGAACAGAACATTTCCTTCAAATGATAAATACCATTCACGTAGAGACTGTTGTTATCCAGTGTATATGTTCCCAAAGTGGAAATGTCCTTTGTATTGTCCCTGAACTCACGGTACACAGTAACTTTATTAACATCCTCAGGAGAAGAATCATTTCCAAATGTGCAGACTGAGTACACGTTGGTGCTGCTAGCATTTGCTGGACTGGAAAATAAAGAGTTATTTAATTAGGAAACTTGATGGTGAAACTGGCCGATCACTGCTGTTATGGGCATCAATTTATAGTATAGGGGCTGAGATTCAATGTGTTATAGCTAAAATCAATGCCGGTTGAGAATGATGCTTCATAACTTTTACCACTCCATCACTGACAGTTTGCAAATGGCTCTGCAGGGGGCAGAATGAAGTTGACTTGCTGCCTGCGTTACATTGGGTTGGCTATAACTTCATCACATGTTGAAATGTTGCGATCCATGTTGGGAACCACACTTTCGGAAAGAGGAAATGGTTGCAGGGATAGACGTTTGCAGTTATGTGGCGGGAGCGTGGGGGACCAGAGAAACTGCATTATTCTCCACAGAGCAGAGGAATTTGAGGAGCAATGTGATAGAGGTGCTCCAAATCACGAAAGGTTTGGCCAAAATAAGAATCTGTTTCTCGTGGCAGAAGGGTCGCAATACAGATTTAATGTAATTAGCCAAATAATCAGTGGTGATATGAGAATATTTTTTTTAAATATTCTGGAATGCATTGAAAGGTCAATGGCATCAGATCCTATAATAATTTTCAAAAGGAAATATTGAGTTGGACAAATTTACAGGGCTGTTTTATTCATTTTTTTCATTTATTTAATTCATTTTATTATTTTTTCAACTTCGGGGGTGTTTTGTTCATTTTTTTCATATATTTTATTCTTTTTTTTTACAAGTTCGGGGAGGGGTTTATTTGATAAAATTTTACAGGAAAAAAATTCAGAATTTTGGACCGATGGAGACTCCATACTTTCCGACCCCGGAAGGCTTCACTTTCATCCAACAGGTTTCACTGGAGGAGCGTGTACAAGTGCCAAAGAGACCCAAAACCATTTGCTCCAATTTTGTCAGCAGCAAACAAGGTAAGAGAAATGGTGGGTCGCGAAGGTCGGCGGGCGTGGGTCGCGATGGTCGGCCGGGTTGGGTCGCGAAGGTTGGCCGGTTGGTAAAAATGGGTCCCCGGAAAAAAAGTTTGAAGAACACTGCATTAAAGCTCAAGTTGAGGGATTTTATTACTGGGCCATTATATCCCTGGGGGCTTATCAGTCTTTAGTCCCATTTGTTTTCACAGCACATTTTCTCGAGTGATCAAGATTGCTTAAGTTCCTCCCTCTCTCCCTATTTCCCCCTGCTTTTATACTATTCTGGGAATGCTTTTTGTCTCTACTACTGTGAAGACAGATACAAAGTACTTGTCCAAATAGAACATAGAACATAGAACAGTACAGCACAGAACAGGCCCTTCGGCCCTCGATGTTGTGCCGAGCAATGATCACCCTACTCAAACCCACGTATCCATCCTATACCCGCAACCCAACAACTCCCCCCCTTAACCTTACTATTAGGACACTACGGGCAATTTAGCATGGCCAATCCACCTAACCCGCACATCTTTGGACTGTGGGAGGAAACCGGAGCACCCGGAGGAAACCCACGCACACACGGGGAGGACGTGCAGACTCCGCACAGACAGTGACCCAGCCGGGAATCGAACCTGGGACCCTGGAGCTGTGAAGCATTTATGCTAACCAACATGCTACTGTGCTGCCCTTACTTGGCAAATACTTGGCCATTATCATGTTTCCCATTATTAATTTCCCAATCTCATCCTCCAAAGGACCAACACTCATGTTTGCACTCTTTTCCTTTTCCGGTATTTGTAGAGGCTTTTACCAACTGCTTTTATATTTCTTGCTTATTTTCTCTCATATTGTATTTCCTTTTTTTTTTGCTAAATCATCAACAACTAATTTAGAAGAATCTCCAATTGCAATTATAATGCTCTGTGTTTGAACCAGTGATCAAAATTGTACAGGACATGTGGGAATTATCACTATTTATTCACCATTAAGCACTTACTCTAAACCTGAAATAATATTGAAGCACATACTGATGAGAATTAATATAATTTCCAAATGTGCAGACTGAGTACACGTTGGTGCTGCTAGCATTTGCTGGACTGGAAAATAAAGAGTTATTTAATTAGGGAACTTCATGGTGAAACTGGCAGATCACTGCTATTATGGGCACCAATTTATAGTATAGGGGCTAAAATGCAATGTGTTGTAGCTAAAATCAATGCCTGGTGAGAATGATGCTTAATAACTTTTTCCAACCAATCACTGTCATTTTGCATTTGGTTCTGCAGGGGGCAGAATGAAGTTGACTTGCTGCCTGCGTTACATAGGTTGGCCAAAACTTCATCACGTTGAAATGTTGCGATCCATTTTGGGCACCATACTTTAGGAAAGAAATCAAAGCCTCAGAAAGAGGGCAGAGGAAATTGTGGCAGGGATAAAAGATTTCATTTATGTGACGGTGGACCAGAGAAACTGCATTGTTCTCCTCAGAGCAGAGGCATTTGAATAAAATGTGATTGAGGTGATCCAAATCATGAAGGGTTTAGCCAAAGTAAATAAGGAGAATCTGTTTCCAGTGGCAAAAGGGTCGGAATACAGATTTAATGTAATTAGCCAACTAATCCATGGTGAGATGAGAATGCATTTTTTTTTTATATTCTGGAATGCACTGAATGAACAGTGGCATGAGATCGTATAATAACTTTCAAAAGGAAATATTGAGTTGGCCAAATTTACAGGGCTGTAGGAAAGAGAAAGTAAGGGATTAATCAGATAACTGTTCTAAAGGGCTGCCACAGGTCAGTTGAGCTCAATGATCTTCTATGTGCTGAATCGTTCTATAGTTCAATGACTACTGTAAAATTTTAGTACCAGTACACTATTTCTGGCTTCAGTCATACTGTTTATTAATTAATAGCTTTAGTTGGAACACATTAAAGATCAAATTGAGGGATTTTATTACTGGGCCATTATACGTTCCTCCCTCTCTCCCTTTTGCCCACTCCCATGTTTTTCTACGATCGGGGAATGTTTTTTGTCTCTTCTACTGTGAAGACAGGTACAATGTACTTGTCCAAATACTTGGCCATTTTCTTGTTTCCCATTATTAATTTCCCAGTCTCGTCCTCTAAAGAACGAACACTCATACTGGCAGCCTTTTCTTTTTTATGTATTTGTAGAGGTTTTTAACCAACTGTTTTTATATTTCTTGCTTATTTTCTCTGATATTGTGTTTCCTTTTTTTGACTAAATCATCAACAACTAGCTTAGAATAATCTCCAATTGCAATTATAATGATCTGTGTTTGAATCAATGATCAAAATTATATAGAACATGTGGGCAGCACGGTAGCTCAGTGGTTAGCACAGTTGCTTCAAAGCTCCAGGGTCCCAGGTTCGATTCCCGCCTTGTGTCACTGTCTGTGTGGGGCCTGCACATTCTCCCCGTGTGTGTGTGGGTTTCCTCCGGGTGCCCCGGTTTCCTCCCACAGTCCAAAGATGTGCAGGTTAGGTGGATTGGTCATGATAAATTTCCCTTAGTGTCCAAAATTGCCCTTAGTGTTGGGTGGGGTTACTGGGTTATGGGGATAGGGTGGAGGTGTTGACCTTGGGTAGGGTGCTCTTTCCAAGAACCGGTGCAGACTCGATGGGCCGAATGGCCTCCTTCTGCACTGTAAAAAATTCTATGAAAAAGGTTAGGTGGGGTTACTGGGTTATAGGGATAAGGTGGCGACGTGGCTTAAGTAGGGTGCTCTTGCTAAGGGCTGGTGCAGACTCGATGTTTCAAATGGACTGTTCCTGCACTGTAAATTTTATAATTCCATGATTCTATGTGGGGATTATCACCATTTATTCAACATTAAGCATTTACGCTAAACTTGAAATAATATTGAAGCACATACTGATTATGTTTAATATTATCATTCCATACCTGAAAGAAAGAACTTTACAGCCTGAGAATGTTCTGTTGATATTGCTATTCATAAACGTCTTATTCAGCTGAGGGAAAGGAACAACCACAGTATTAGAGAGAATATTCTAGAATTAGCAAACAGAAATATTTATGTTAATAATTAAATTGTCAACTGACCTGGTAAGCGATGATAATTGATGCAGATCTGGACAGTGCAGAACTGGAAGATAATAGGTTTGCTGTCGGGACCAGGTTAGTGATAATGAAGGTCACATTAAAGTCAAAGGGCTTTGTTTGCAGGTTTGGGGTTGTAGCCACAAATGGTGCTGTTATGAAAAATTAAATGAACATTAAATGGAGAATAAATAGTCTCCAATTGCACCTTCTGTATTCCAGAATGACCGCAAAATAAACCATGAAAATTCAAACCACAGCAGTATGTTTTATGGTGGACATTTACCGAAGAATAAATAATCTCCAATTGAATCATTTGTATTCCACAGTGATGGCAAAATAAACCCTGACTGTTGTAACCACAGCAGAATATTTCATATTAGTTTTTGATGTGCAATGAAATGGTAAGAATTGGCTTCTTTTCCCAAGGAATAATTATTACCATCATTTATTCAATTGAGACATAAACTACCTTAACCAGTGATCCTGTAACTGCCTGCTAGTTAGAAGGTTGTCCCAATTTTTCAGAGTCTGTTACTGACTTGTAGTCTTGTGCTTATGTCTGAACGCAGGCGTCAAATCTGAATTTAGATGTTGTTAGATGCTTCTTACAGATCACTCGCACGATGTTATCAACCTCTCAATGCATGCCTCACATGCAGGAGAGGAGATAACATAACACATACAAAATCCACATTACAAATTACCCATTAGGTCATAGACATTCCCAGTTTGTGAATGTACCTGATGTTCAATCACTAAAAAACCAGTGTGTCATTTCTAAAGGGGACAAATGGAATCTCTAACATAATGCAAATAGTAGGCGCAGTTGGCAATATATAAATAGAGCTTAATAAAGCTATATAGTTGTTTCCCACTGCATTAAAGGAAATCTTAAGAAAACATAGGCTGAAATTATCCGGCGCTTCATGCCTGCGGGATTATCCGCCCCGGCACCACCGTGCCGTGGGATTCCCAGTGGCAAGGGGTGCATTCAATAGAAAACCCGTTGACAACGGTGGGACCAGAAGGTCCCACCTGCAGCAATCACGCCTCCACTACAAAACACAAAGCGAGTTGCTCAGTAAATCCCACTTATAGAAACAGAAACCATACTCACGGGATGAAGGAGCTGGTTCATGGTATCCTGCAAAATGAAAGATGTGTCTTAAATAAAATGAGTCCGATGGAAATTCATCATTAAATAGTGGAATAAGACAAATTGATAGGTTTGCCTTAATTTTCCTCAATTTGATCACACAGACAGAACCAAGTTGATAAAATGAAAAGTAATAGAACAGAACATTTCCTTTAAATGATAAATACCATTCACGTAGAGACTGTTGTTATCCAGTGTATATGTTCCCAAAGTGGAAATGTCCTTTGTGTTGTCTCTGAACTCACGGTACACAGTAACTTTATTAACATCCTGAGGAGAAGAATCATTTCCAAATGTGCAGACTGAGTACACGTTGGTGCTGCTAGCATTTGCTGGACTGGAAAATAAAGAGTTATTTAATTAGGGAACTTCATGGTGAAACTGGCAGATCACTGCTATTATGGGCACCACTTTATAGTATAGGGGCTAAAATGCAATGTGTTGTAGCTAAAATCAATGCCTGGTGAGAATGATGCTAATAACTTTTTCCAACCGATCACTGTCAGTTTGCATTTGGTTCTGCAGGGGGCAGAATGAAGTTGACTTGCTGCCTGCGTTACATTAGGTTAGCCAAAACTTCATCACGTTGAAATGTTGCGATCCATTTTGGGCACCATACTTTAGGAAAGAAATCAAAGCCTCAGAAAGAGGGCAGAGAAAATTGTGGCAGGGATAAAAGATTTCATTTATGTGACGGTGGACCAGAGAAACTGCATTGTTCTCCTCAGAGCAGAGGCATTTGAATAAAATGTGATTGAGGTGATCCAAATCATGAAGGGTTTAGCCAAAGTAAATAAGGAGAATCTGTTTCCAGTGGCAAAAGGGTCGGAATACAGATTTAATGTAATTAGCCAACTAATCAATGGTGAGATGAGAATGCATTTTTAAAAAATATTCTGGAATGCACTGAAAGAACAGTGGCATGATATCGTATAATAACTTTCAAAAGGAAATATTGAGTTGGCCAAATTTACAGGGCTGTAGGAAAGAGAAAGTAAGGGATTAATCAGATAACTGTTCTAAAGGGCTGCCACAGGTCAGTTGAGCTGAATGATCTTCGATGTGCTGAATCGATCTATAGTTCAATGACTACTGTAAAATTTTAGTACCAGTACACTATTTCTGGCTTCAGTCATACTGTTTATTAATTAATAGCTTTAGTTGGGACACATTAAAGCTCAAATTGAGGGATTTTATCACTGGGCCATTATACGTTCCTCCCTCTCTCCCTTTTGCCCACCCCCCTGTTTTTCTACGATCGGGGAATGTTTTTTGTCTCTTCTACTGTGAAGACAGGTACAATGTACTTGTCCAAATACTTGGCCATTTTCTTGTTTCCCATTATTAATTTCCCAGTCTCGTCCTCTAAAGAACGAATACTCATACTGGCAGCCTTTCCTTTTTTATGTATTTGTAGAGGTTTTTAACCAACTGTTTTTATATTTCTTGCTTATTTTCTCTGATATTGTGTTTCCTTTTTTTGACTAAATCATCAACAACTAGCTTAGAATAATCTCCAATTGCAATTATAATGATCTGTGTTTGAATCAATGATCAAAATTATATACACATGTGGGCAGCACGGTAGCTCAGTGGTTAGCACAGTTGCTTCAAAGCCCCAGGGTCCCAGGTTCGATTCCCACCTTGTGTCACTGTCTGTGTGGGGCCTGCACATTCTCCCCGTGTGTGCGTGGGTTTCCTCCGGGTGCTCCGGTTTCCTCCCACAGTCCAAAGATGTGCAGGTTAGGTGGATTGGTCATGATAAATTTCCCTTAGTGTCCAAAATTGCCCTTAGTGTTGGGTGGGGTTACTGGGTTATGGGGATAGGGTGGAGGTGTTGACCTTGGGTAGGGTGCTCTTTCCAAGAACCGGTGCAGACTCGATGGGCTGAATGGCCTCCTTCTGCACTGTAAAAAATTCTATGAAAAAGGTTAGGTGGGGTTACTGGGTTATAGGGATAAGGTGGCGACGTGGCTTAAGTACGGTGCTCTTGCTAAGGGCTGGTGCAGACTCGATGTTTCAAATGGACTGTTCCTGCACTGTAAATTTTATGATTCCATGATTCTATGTGGGGATTATCACCATTTATTCAACATTAAGCATTTACGCTAAACTTGAAATAATATTGAAGCACATACTGATTATGTTTAATATTATCATTCCATACCTGAAAGAAAGAACTTTACAGCCTGAGAATGTTCTGTTGATATTGCTATTCATAAACGTCTTATTCAGCTGAGGGAAAGGAACAACCACAGTATTAGAGAGAATATTCTAGAATTAGCAAACAGAAATATTTATGTTAATAATTAAATTGTCAACTGACCTGGTAAGCGATGATAATTGATGCAGATCTGGACAGTGCAGAACTGGAAGATAATAGGTTTGCTGTCGGGACCAGGTTAGTGATAATGAAGGTCACATTAAAGTCAAAGGGCTTTGTTTGCAGGTTTGGGGTTGTAGCCACAAATGGTGCTGTTATGAAAAATTAAATGAACATTAAATGGAGAATAAATAGTCTCCAATTGCACCTTCTGTATTCCAGAATGACCGCAAAATAAACCATGAAAATTCAAACCACAGCAGTATATTTTATGGTGGACATTTACCGAAGAATAAATCATCTCCAATTGAATCATTTCTATTCCACAGTGATGGCAAAATAAACCCTGACTATTGTAACCACAGCAGGATATTTCATATTAGTTTTTGATGTGCAATGAAATGGTAAGAATTGGCTTCTTTTCCCAAGGAATAATTATTACCATCATTTATTCAATTGAGACATAAACTACCTTAACCAGTGATCCTGTAACTGCCTGCTAGTTAGAAGGTTGTCCCAATTTTTCAGAGTCTGTTACTGACTTGTAGTCTTGTGCTTATGTCTAAATGCAGGCGGCAAATCTGAATTTAGATGTTGTTAGATGCTTCTTACAGGTCACTCGCACGATGTTATCAACCTCTCAATGCATGCCTCACATGCAGGAGAGGAGATAACATAACACATACAAAATCCACATTACAAATTACCCATTAGGTCATAGACATTCCCAGTTTGTGAATGTACCTGATGTTCAATCACTAAAAAACCAGTGTGCCATTTCTAAAGGGGACAAATGGAATCTCTAACATAATGCAAATAGTAGGCGCAGTTGGCAATATATAAATAGAGCTTAATAAAGCTACATAGTTGTTTCCCACTGCATTAAAGGAAATCTTAAGAAAACATAGGCTGAAATTATCCGGCGCTTCATGCCAGCGGGATTATCCGGCCCGGCACCGCCGTTCCGTGGGATTCCCAGTGGCAAGGGGTGCATTCAATAGAAAATCCGTTGACAACGGTGGGACCAGAAGGTCCCACCTGCAGCAATCACGCCTCCACTACAAAACACAAAGCGAGTTGCTCAGTAAATCCCACTTATAGAAACAGAAACCATACTCACGGGATGAAGGAGCTGGTTCATGGTATCCTGCAAAATGAAAGATGTGTCTTAAATAAAATGAGTCCGATGGAAATTCATCATTAAATAGTGGAATAAGACAAATTGATAGGTTTGCCTTAATTTTCCTCAATTTGATCACACAGAAGTTGATAAAATGAAAAGTAATAGAACAGAACATTTCCTTTAAATGATAAATACCATTCACGTAGAGACTGTTGTTATCCAGTGTATATGTTCCCAAAGTGGAAATGTCCTTTGTGTTGTCTCTGAACTCACGGTACACAGTAACTTTATTAACATCCTGAGGAGAAGAATCATTTCCAAATGTGCAGACTGAGTACACGTTGGTGCTGCTAGCATTTGCTGGACTGGAAAATAAAGAGTTATTTAATTAGGGAACTTCATGGTGAAACTGGCAGATCACTGCTATTATGGGCACCAATTTATAGTATAGGGGCTAAAATGCAATGTGTTGTAGCTAAAATCAATGCCTGGTGAGAATGATGCTTAATAACTTTTTCCAACCAATCACTGTCAGTTTGCATTTGGTTCTGCAGGGGGCAGAATGAAGTTGACTTGCTGCCTGCGTTACATAGGTTGGCCAAAACTTCATCACGTTGAAATGTTGCGATCCATTTTGGGCACCATACTTTAGGAAAGAAATCAAAGCCTCAGAAAGAGGGCAGAGGAAATTGTGGCAGGGATAAAAGATTTGATTTATGTGACGGTGGACCAGAGAAACTGCATTGTTCTCCTCAGAGCAGAGGCATTTGAATAAAATGTGATTGAGGTGATCCAAATCATGAAGAGTTTAGCCAAAGTAAATAAGGAGAATCTGTTTCCAGTGGCAAAAGGGTCGGAATACAAATTTAATGTAATTAGCCGAATAATCAATGGTGAGATGAGAATGCATTTTTTTTTAATATTCTGGAATGCACTGAATGAACAGTGGCATGATATCGTATAATAACTTTCAAAAGGAAATATTGAGTTGGCCAAATTTACAGGGCTGTAGGAAAGAGAAAGTAAGGGATTAATCAGATAACTGTTCTAAAGAGCTGCCACAGGTCAGTTGAGCTGAATGAGCTTCTATGTGCTGAATCATTCTATATTTCAATGACTACTGTAAAATTCTAGTACCAGTACACTATTTCTGGCTTCAGTCATACTGTTTATTAATTAATAGCTTTATTTGGGACACATTAAAGCTCAAATTGAGGGCTTTTATTACTGGGCGATTATACGTTCCTCCCTCTCTCCGTTTTGACCCCCCCACCCCCGCTTTTCTACGATTGGAGAATGTTTTTTGTCTTCTACTGTGAAGACAGGTACAATGTACTTGTCCAAATACTTGGCCATTTTCTTGTTTCCCATTATTAATTTCCCAGTCTCATCCTCTAAAGAACGAACACTCATACTGGCAGCCTTTCCTTTTTTATGTATTTGTAGAGGTTTTTAACCAACTGTTTTTATATTTCTTGCTTATTTTCTCTGATATTGTGTTTCCTTTTTTTGACTAAATCATCAACAACTAGCTTAAAATAATCTCCAATTGCAATTATAATGATCTGTGTTTGAATCAATGATCAAAATTATATAGAACATGTGGGCAGCACGGTAGCTCAGTGGTTAGCACAGTTGCTTCAAAGCTCCAGGGTCCCAGGTTCGATTCCCGCCTTGTGTCACTGTCTGTGTGGGGCCTGCACATTCTCCCCGTGTGTGCGTGGGTTTCCTCCGGGTGTTCCGGTTTCCTCCCACAGTCCAAAGATGTGCAGGTTAGGTGGATTGGTCATGATACATTTCCCTTAGTGTCCAAAATTGCCCTTAGTGTTGGGTGGGGTTACTGGGTTATGGGGATAGGGTGGAGGTGTTGACTTTGGGTAGGGTGCCCTTTCCAAGAACCAGTGCAGACTCGATGGTCCGAATGGCTTCCTTCTGCACTGTAAAAAATTCTATGAAAAAGGTTAGGTGGGGTTACTGGGTTATAGGGATAAGGTGACGACGTGGCTTAAGTAGGGTGCTCTTGCTAAGGGCTGGTGCAGACTCGATGTTTCAAATGGACTGTTCCTGCACTGTAAATTTTATGATTCCATGATTCTATGTGGGGATTATCACCATTTATTCAACATTAAGCATTTACGCTAAACTTGAAATAATATTGAAGCACATACTGATTATGTTTAATGTTATCATTCCATACCTGAAAGAAAGAACTTTACAGCCTGAGAATGTTCTGTTGATATTGCTATTCATAAACGTCTTATTCAGCTGAGGGAAAGGAACAACCACAGTATTAGAGAGAATATTCTAGAATTAGCAAACAGAATATTTATGTTAATAATTAAATTGTCAACTGACCTGGTAAGCGATGATAATTGATGCAGATCTGGACAGTGCAGAACTGGAAGATAATAGGTTTGCTGTCGGGACCAGGTTAGTGATAATGAAGGTCACATTAAAGTCAAAGGGCTTTGTTTGCAGGTTTGGGGTTGTAGCCACAAATGGTGCTGTTATGAAAAATTAAATGAACATTAAATGGAGAATAAATAGTCTCCAATTGCACCTTCTGTATTCCAGAATGACCGCAAAATAAACCATGAAAATTCAAACCACAGCAGTATATTTTATGGTGGACATTTACCGAAGAATAAATAATCTCCAATTGAATCATTTGTATTCCACAGTGATGGCAAAATAAACCCTGACTATTGTAACCACAGCAGAATATTTCATATTAGTTTTTGATGTGCAATGAAATGGTAAGAATTGGCTTCTTTTCCCAAGGAATAATTATTACATCATTTATTCAATTGAGACATAAACTACCTTAACCAGTGATCCTGTAACTGCCTGCTAGTTAGAAGGTTGTCCCAATTTTTCAGAGTCTGTTACTGACTTGTAGTCTTGTGCTTATGTCTAAACGCAGGTGGCAAATCTGAATTTAGATGTTGTTAGATGCTTCTTACAGGTCACTCGCACGATGTTATCAACCTCTCAATGCATGCCTCACATGCAGGAGAGGAGATAACATAACACATACAAAATCCATATTACAAATTACCCATTAGGTCATAGACATTCCCAGTTTGTGAATGTACCTGATGGTCAATCACTAAAAAACCAGTGTGCCATTTCTAAAGGGGACAAATGGAATCTCTAACATAATGCAAATAGTAGGCACAGTTGGCAATATATAAATAGAGCTTAATAAAGCTATATAGTTGTTTCCACTGCATTAAAGGAAATCTTAAGAAAACATAGGCTGAAATTATCCGGCGCTTCATGCCAGCGGGATTATCCGGCCCGGCACCGCCGTGCCGTGGGATTCCCAGTGGCAAGGGGTGCATTCAATAGAAAACCCGTTGACAACGGTGGGACCAGAAGGTCCCACCTGCAGCAATCACGCCTCCACTACAAAACACAAAGCGAGTTGCTCAGTAAATCCCACTTATAGAAACAGAAACCATACTCACGGGATGAAGGAGCTGGTTCATGGTATCCTGCAAAATGAAAGAAGTGTCTTAAATAAAATGAGTCCGATGGAAATTCATCATTAAAAAGTGGAATAAGACAAATTGATAGGTTTGCCTTAATTTTCCTCAATTTGATCACACAGACAGAACCAAGTTGATAAAATGAAAAGTAATAGAACAGAACATTTCCTTTAAATGATAAATACCATTCACGTAGAGACTGTTGTTATCCAGTGTATATGTTCCCAAAGTGGAAATGTCCTTTGTATTGTCTCTGAACTCACGGTACACAGTAACTTTATTAACATCCTGAGGAGAAGAATCATTTCCAAATGTGCAGACTGAGTACACGTTGGTGCTGCTAGCATTTGCTGGACTGGAAAATAAAGAGTTATTTAATTAGGGAACTTCATGGTGAAACTGGCAGATCACTGCTATTATGGGCACCAATTTATAGTATAGGGGCTAAAATGCAATGTGTTGTAGCTAAAATCAATGCCTGGTGAGA
This sequence comes from Scyliorhinus canicula, assembly GCF_902713615.1. NCBI lineage: Eukaryota > Metazoa > Chordata > Chondrichthyes > Carcharhiniformes > Scyliorhinidae > Scyliorhinus > Scyliorhinus canicula. Next base: position 103,130,044 of record NC_052163.1, read on the forward strand.
ATGATGCTTAATAACTTTTTCCAACCAATCACTGTCAGTTTGCATTTGGTCCTGCAGGGGGCAGAATGAAGTTGACTTGCTGCTTGCGTTACATTAGGTTGGCCAAAACTTCATCACGTTGAAATGTTGCGATCCATTTTGGGCACCATACTTTAGGAAAGAAATCAAAGCCTCAGAAAGAGGGCAGAGGAAATTGTGGCAGGGATAAAAGATTTCATTTATGTGACGGTGGACCAGAGAAACTGCATTGTTCTCCTCAGAGCAGAGGCATTTGAATAAAATGTGATTGAGGTGATCCAAATCATGAAGTATCTAGCCAAAGTAAATAAGGAGAATCTGTTTCCAGTGGCAAAAGGGTCGGAATACAAATTTAATGTAATTAGCCGAATAATCAATGGTGAGATGAGAATGCATTTTTTTTTAATATTCTGGAATGCACTGAATGAACAGTGGCATGATATCGTATAATAACTTTCAAAAGGAAATATTGAGTTGGCCAAATTTACAGGGCTGTAGGAAAGAGAAAGTAAGGGATTAATCAGATAACTGTTCTAAAGAGCTGCCACAGGTCAGTTGAGCTGAATGAGCTTCTATGTGCTGAATCATTCTATATTTCAATGACTACTGTAAAATTCTAGTACCAGTACACTATTTCTGGCTTCAGTCATACTGTTTATTAATTAATAGCTTTATTTGGGACACATTAAAGCTCAAATTGAGGGCTTTTATTACTGGGCGATTATACGTTCCTCCCTCTCTCCGTTTTGACCCCCCCACCCCCGCTTTTCTACGATTGGAGAATGTTTTTTGTCTTCTACTGTGAAGACAGGTACAATGTACTTGTCCAAATACTTGGCCATTTTCTTGTTTCCCATTATTAATTTCCCAGTCTCATCCTCTAAAGAATGAACACCCATACTGGCAATCTTTCCCTTTTTATGTATTTGTCGAGGTTTTTAAACAACTTTTTTTATATTTCTTGCTTATTTTCTCTGATATTGTGTTTCCTTTTTTTGACTAAATCATTAACAACTAACTTAGAAGAATCTCCAATTGCAATTATAATGATCTGCGTTTGAATCAATGATCAAAATTATATCGAACACGCTGGCAGCTCGGTAGCTCAGTGGTTAGCACAGTTGCTGCACAGCTCCAGGGTCCCAGGTTTGATTCCCGCCTTGGTTCACTGTCTGTGTGGGGTCTGCACATTCTCCCTGTATCTGCGTGGGTTTCCTCCGGCTGCTCCAGTTTCCTCCCACAGTCCAAAGATGTGCAGCATAGGTGGATTGGCCATGTTACATTTGCTCTTAGTGTCCAAATAAGGTTAGGTGGGGTTACTGGGTTATGGGGATAGGGTGGCGATGGTGCTTAAGTAGGGTGCTCTTGCTAAGGGCTGGTGCAGACTCGATGGGTCAAATGGACTGTTCCTGCACTGTAAATTTTATGATTCCATGATTCTATGTGGGGATTATCACCATTTATTCAACATTAAGCATTTACGCTAAACTTGAAATAATATTGAAGCACATACTGATTATGTTTAATGTTATCATTCCATACCTGAAAGAAAGAACTTTACAGCCTGAGAATGTTCTGTTGATATTGCTATTCATAAACGTCTTATTCAGCTGAGGGAAAGGAACAACCACAGTATTAGAGAGAATATTCTAGAATTAGCAAACAGAAATATTTATGTTAATAATTAAATTGTCAACTGACCTGGTAAGCGATGATAATTGATGCAGATCTGGACAGTGCAGAACTGGAAGATAATAGGTTTGCTGTCGGGACCAGGTTAGTGATAATGAAGGTCACATTAAAGTCAAAGGGCTTTGTTTGCAGGTTTGGGGTTGTAGCCACAAATGGTGCTGTTATGAAAAATTAAATGAACATTAAATGGAGAATAAATAGTCTCCAATTGCACCTTCTGTATTCCAGAATGACCGCAAAATAAACCATGAAAATTCAAACCACAGCAGTATATTTTATGGTGGACATTTACCGAAGAATAAATAATCTCCAATTGAATCATTTGTATTCCACAGTGATGGCAAAATAAACCCTGACTGTTCTAACCACAGCAGAATATTTCATATTAGTTTTTGATGTGCAATGAAATGGTAAGAATTGGCTTCTTTTCCCAAGGAATAATTATTACCATCATTTATTCAATTGAGACACAAACTACCTTAACCAGTGATCCTGTAACTGACTGCCTCTCTAGTCAGAAGGTTGTCCCAATTTTTCAGTCTGTGACTGACTTGTAGTCTTATGCTTATGTCTAAACTCAGGCAGCAGGTCTAAATTCAGATGCTGTTCGATTCTTCTTACAGGTTACTCGCACTATGTTGTCAACCTCCCAATTCATGCCTCACATGATGGAGAGGGGATAACATAACACATGCAACATCCACATTAAAAATTACCCATTAACTCATAGACATTCCCAATTTGAGAATGTACCTGAAGGTCAATCAATAAAAATAACTGTGTGCCATTTTTAAAGGGGAAAATTGCATCTCCAAACAGTCAGTGCATTTGGGAATATATAAATAGAGCCTAATAAGGATATGTTTTCTTGATTCCCGCTGCAATAAAGGATATCCTAAGAAAACATAGATTGAAATTATCCGGCTATTCGTGCCAGCGGGATTATCCGGCCCCATTGCCGGCGCCGCATTGCCACAGGATTCCCAGTGGCGAGGGGTGCATTCAACAGGAAACCCGTTGACAATGGCGCGACCAGAAGATCCCACATCCCGCGATGACACCTCCGCTACAAAACATAAAGTGGGTTGCTCGCTAAATCCCAGTCATAGAAACAGAAACCATACTCACGGGATGAAGGAGCTGGTTCATGGTACCCTGAAAAATGAAAGAAGTGTCTTAAATAAAATGAGTCAGGTGGAAATTCATCGTTAAATAGTGGAATAAGACACGTGATAGGTTTGCCTTAATTTTCCGCAATTTGATCAATCACAATCAAGTTGATGAAATAAAAAGTAATAGAAGAGAACATGTTCTTTAAATGATAAATACCATTCACGTAGAGACTGTTGTTATCCAGTGTATATGTTCCCAAAGTGGAAATGCCCTTTGTGTTGTCCCTGAACTCACGGTACACAGTAACTTTATTAACATCCTCAGGAGAAGAATCATTTCCAAATGTGCAGACTGAGTACACGTTGGTGCTGCTAGCATTTGCTGGACTGGAAAATAAAGAGTTATTTAATTAGGAAACTTCATGGTGAAACTGGCAGATCACTGCTGTTGTGCACATCAGTTTATAGTGTAGGGGCTAAAATTCAATGTGTTGTAGCTAAAATCAATGCTGGTTGAGAATGATGGTTTAATAACTCTTTCCACCCCATCACTAACAGTTTGCATTCGGCTCTGCAGGGGGTAGCATGAAATTAACTTGCTGCCTGCGTTTCTGTGGGTTGGCCATAACGTCATCACATGTTGAAATGTGTCGACCCATGTTGCCAAAGTATATAAGGAGAATCTGTTTCCTGTGGCTGAAGGGTCACAATACAGATTTAATGTATTTGGCTAAATAATCAATGGTGATGTGAGAATAAAAAATATTTCAAAATATTCTGGAATGCATTCGAAGTACAGTGGCATCATATCCCATAGAAACTCTCAAAAGGAAATATTGAGTTGGTCAAATTTACAGGGCTGTAGGAAAGAGGAAATAAGGGATTGATGGGATAACTGTTCCAAAGGGCTGCCACAGGTCAGCTGAGCTGAATGATCGTCTCTGTGCTGAATCGTTCTATGGTTCAATGACTACTGTACAATTTTAGTACCATTACACTATTTCTGGCGTCAGAGTCATACTGTTTATTAATTAATAGCTTTATTTGTGACACATTATAGCTCAAGTTGAGGGATTGTAATACAGGGTCATTATATCCGTGGGGGTTTATCAGCCATTAGTCCCTTTTGTTTTCACAGTACTTTTTCTCTAGTGACCAAGATTGCTTAAGTTCCCCTCTGTCTTCCTATTGCTACCTGCTTTTATACTATTCTGGGAACGTTTTTTGTCTTTTCTACTGTGAAGACAGATACAAAATACTTGTATAAATTCTTTGCCATTTTCTTGTTCCTCATTATTAATTTCCCAGTCTCATCATCTAAAGGACCAACACATATATTGGCACTCTTTTCCTTTTTATTCATTTGTCGAGGTTTTTACCAACTGTTTTTATATTTGCTGCTAATGTTCTCTCATATTCTATCTCCTTCTTTGTCTTGCTAAATCATCAACAACTATCTGAGAAGAATCTCCAATTTCAATTATAATGATCTGAGTTTGAACTCGTGATCAAAATTGTACAGAACATGTGGGAATTATCACAATGAGATATCCTCAATCACGACACAGGAGAGAAGATAGATGATTCAAAGGCTTTAATCATCTGAGAACTGTACAGCAGCCGAGAAGTGTGCTCATCACATGCTGCCGAGTGAGCCCCATCCTATATACCGTTTCCTGGGGGCGGAGCCAGAGGCGGAGTCCGCCAGGGTTCGAAGCCCGGTCTTAAAGGGCCAACGCATTAAAGGTAAGGTACCATTATAGCAGCTAAATTTATTCAACATTAAGCATTTACACTAAACTTGAAATAATATTGAAGTACATACTGATTAGAATTAATATTATCATTCCGTACCTGAAAGATAGAACTTTGCAGCCTGTGAATGTTCTGTTGATATTGCTATTCATTAACGAGTTATTCAGCTGAAGGAAAGGAAGAGCCACAGTATTAGAGAGAATATTCTAGAATTAGCAAACAAAAATATTTATATTCATAATTAAATAATTGTCAACTGACCTGGTTAGCGATGATAATTGATGCAGATTTGAACAGTGCAGAACTGGAAGATAGTAGGTTTGCTGTCGGGACCAGGTCAGTGATAATGAAGGTCACATTAAAGTCAAAGGGCTTTGTTTGGAGGTTTGGGCTTGTAGCCACAAATGGTGCTGTTTTGACAAATTAGATAAACATTGAACAGATAATAAATGATCTCTAAAGCCATCATTTGTATTCCAGAGTGACAGCAAAATAAACCATGAAAATTGAAACCACAGCAGAACATTTCATATTGCTTTTTGATGTGTGATGAAATGGTAATGTGTGATGAAAAGAATGCCTTCTTTTCCCAAGGAATAATTATTACTATCCTATATGCAACTGAGACACAAACTACCCTCACCAGTGATCCTGTCACTGACTGCATCTCTGTTTCGAAGGTTGTCCCAATTTTGTTGAGACAGTTACTGACTTGCAGCCTTGTGCTTATGTCTAAACGCAGGCAGCACATCTAAATTCAGATGCTGTTTCTTAAAGGTTACTCACACGATCAACCTCTTAATGCATGCCTCACACGAAGTAGAGGAGATAACACTGCACATACAAAATCCCGGTTAAGAATTCCCCATTAATTCATGGACATTCCAAATTGAGAATTTACCTGAATGTTCAAACAATGAAAATAACTGTGTATCATTTCTGAAGGGGACAAATTGCATCCCTAAGACACCAGACTGCATTTTGCAACATATGAATAGTGCTTAATAAAGACTTATTTTGTTGTTTCCCATTGCAATAAAGGAAATCTTAAGAAAACATAGGTTGAAATTATCCAGTGGTTGGATCTTCTGGCCCCATTGATGGTGCAGCCCTGCCACGAGACATGCATTCAACGGGAAACCCCAATGGCAATGGTGGGACCAGAAGATCCCGCCACGCGCGAAAGATGCCTCCCCTAGAAAACACATTGGGCTGCTCGGTAAATCTCACTCATAGAAACAGAAACAATACTCACGGGATGAAGGAGCTGGTTCGTGGTATCCTGAAAAATGAAAGATGTGTTTTAAATCAAATGAGTCAGGTGGAAATGCATCATTAAATTGCGTACTGAGACACATTGATAGTTTTGGCTTAATTTTCCTCAATTTGATCACACAGATCAAGTGACACAATCAAGTTGATTAAATGAAAAGTAATAGAACAGCACATCTCCATAAATGACAAATGCCATCAAGAATGAAATTCAATGGGACGGATTATTTCCTTTAAATAATAAATACCGTTTACATAGAGGCTGTTATTGTCCAGTGAATATATTCCTAAGGTGGAGGTGCTCCTTGTGTTGTCTCTGAACTCGCCATACGCAATAACTCTATCAACCTCCTGAGGCGCAGTGGAATCATTTTGGAAAGTGCAGATTGCATACACACTGGTCCTACCAGTATTTGCTGGACTGTTGAAAACAAAGTGACAAGAGGATTAACTAAATGACAAATGTTGACCTATCAAGATTACTGGTCATTGTATTTATCATTGCGATTTTCATTAATTCTGTACATAATTAACCAAAGTTGCAATCAGCCTGTGCCCTGGTAATTCAAATACAGTCCAATTAAATTAAAGTTGATAAGTTGATTGAAATGCATCAGTGTAAAAAAACAGGTATTGAACAATACAATCAGGAAATAGTCATCAGCACACACAAGATTTAACCATTCAATAGTTATTTGTTGTATGACCAGTTGCTATTAAAAACATAGAACCATTGAAAAGTTACAGCACAGGAGGAGGCCATTTGGTCCATCTTGTCCATTCCCACCCGAGGACACTCAGGTGCCTTTTGAATCCCACCTTCCTGCGCCCGGCCCATAGCCCTGTGGCGTACAACACTTAAGGTGTAGATCCATGTACTTTTTAAAAGAGTTTAGGATCTCTATCTCCACTACCAACTCGGGCAGCAAATTCCAGACACCCACTACCCTCTGGAAAAACATTTCTTCCACATGTCCCCTGTTACCCAGCCGACTGTTTATCCAATTTGTTACATTACCCTGAATCCTTTCACTTTAATGACCATTCTGTGGGACCCTGTCAAATGCCTTGCTAAAATCCATGTACACAACATCCACTGCATTACCTTCATCAACCTTCTTGCCACTTCCACAAATAATTCAATCAAATTTATGAGGCAAAACCTTTCTTTAACAACACCATACTGACCATTCCTGACAAGTTCATGCCTTTCTATGTGACAGTTAATTCGATCTCTCAGGATTGATTCTGCTAACGTGCCCACCGCCAACATAAGACTAACCGGCCTATAATTGTTTGGCATCTCCTCCCTGACCTCCTTCAGCAGTCTAGGAAACTTTCCATCTGGCCCTGGCAACTTACCATCTTCGAAGGATTCCATCCCTTTGAGTACTTTCTCTATCTTTATGATTAGCCTGTCCAATATGTCACAGCTATCCTCCTGGATTATGTACATCTTCCATCATTTCAATCATTATTACCTTCTAACCTTTAACAATGCAGTGTTTTATCTTCAATTAACTTTCATACTTTTCACTATATATACAGTAAAAACATCACTGACCTGAAGGAAACAGTTTTGCAAGCTGAAAATGATGCATTGATTTTGCTCTTGTTGTACAGATCTGTGAGCTGCAAATAAATTCACAATTGCGCTGTTAACGGAAAAAGTTCTCAGTGATAGGAAATATGTTTCCGTTAATCAGATACTTCAGTCAATATCAAAACATTTCTGAAAAGTAACTATTATTGGTATATTACTGTAATCTATTTGTTACATAGATTTACATAGAATTTACAGGGCAGAAGGAGGCCATTCGGCCCATCGAGTCTGCACTGGCTCTTGGAAAGAGCATCCTACCCAAGGTCAACACCTTCACCCTATCCCCATAACCCAGTAACCCCACCCAACACTAAGGGCAATTTTGGACACTAAGGGCAATTTATCATGGCCAATCCACCTAACCTGCACATCTTTGGACTGTGGGAGGAAACCGGAGCACCCGGAGGAAACCCACGCACACATGGGGAGGATGTGCAGACTCCGCACAGACAGTGACCCAAGCCGGAATCGAACCTGGGACCCTGGAGCTGTGAAGCGATTGTGCTATCCACAATGCTACCGTGCTGCCCTACAATACTACCGTGCTTACCTGGTGAGAAATAACAAATGATGCAGATTTGTACAGTGGGGAATTGGAATCTTGTAGAGGCTGTGTGAACTCCAGGTTTGTTATAACAAAGGTCACATTGAATTCAATGGGCTTCTCTTCCCGAGTTGGTGCTTGTGTTGTCATTGTTGGTGTTACAGCTATCATGAGATAGAAGAAGAGATACAATAAACATTAATATTTTTGTATAAACATAATTTCTGAGCCTGAATTATTCTCCTTGGAGCGAAGGAGATTTCTGGATGATTTGATAGAGATTATGACAAAGAAAAGAGGTTCCATTATCTTATGGCGCAAAGAATAGGGGATATAGAACATAGAACAGTACAGCACAGAACAGGCCCTTCGGCCCTCGATGTTGTGCCAAGCAATGATCACCCTACTCAAACCCACGTATCCACCCTATACCCATAACCCAACAACCGCCCCCTTAACCTTACTTTTTAGGACACTACGGGCAATTTAGCATGGCCAATCCACCTAACCCGCACATCTTTGGACTGTGGGAGGAAACCGGAGCACCCGGAGGAAACCCACGCACACACGGGGAGGACGTGCAGACTCCGCACAGACAGTGACCCAGCCGGGAATCGAACCTGGGACCCTGGAGCTGTGAAGCATTTATGCTAACCACCATGCTACCATGCTGCCCACAAATATCAATTTAATGTTTTAGGCAAGAGTTGCACAGGGAACATGAGGAAGAGCATTTTTACGCAGCAAACGGTCATGACCTGGAAATCGCTGCCTAGGAGGTGGCAGAAGTGAAGATGATTTCAAAAGGAAATTAGGGGCTGGATTCTTCACCAGCACGGCAATTTGCGATTGGGCGTAGATTCCAGATTGGGTGAAAAATAAGCTCGCTGCCTGTTCCGATGCTCCAATCCCCCGCAGGCATCGGGATAGAAATTTGCACCCCATACCAATGGGAGGCTGCAAATGAATCATTAAGACTCATTTCCATCCTATTCATGATTCACCGTTCCCCTGGGCCGGGAATCACGTGGGCAAGAATTGATGTAGGTCTTGACAAACGTGCCGCTGACACGGTGGACCTCGTGGTGGGTCAATAGGGTAACTCTTTAAGGGATTTTCCCCCCAAGTCTATTGGAGGACCACCCTCCCTCCCAAAATGCAAGACCTGCCCACCCCACCCCCACGAGACACCCCACCACCATCTGCCTCCCACCAGAGGCCCCCTAAACTACAGGAAAGCACTTAACTGTGTTCAGTGTGGTTCAGGAGCTGCCAATCATAGCTCGATGTTTACAAACATCATTGTTAGTTTAAAACATGGGTTCTTCAAAGCCACTGAAGCATGAAGGGAGATGAATGGAACCATGCAGATAGCTGGTGTGTGTGGAAGTTTTAAACTGCAGCTTAGTGAAAGCAATTTCACAGGGAAATCAATGAAAGGCTTGCAGATCAAAGATCTGAGGGGATTTAAACCCAACTGACTGGTTTTCTCTTTCCAGGAGTTGACAGGTGCTACATTCTTTACCTGAGCCAGCAGGTGTATTGCACATGTCAGTTTTAAAGCAGTGATCTTTTTTCCTTACCTCTGTTGTCTAGCTTCTTTTATGGGTGGCTTCCAGGCAGTGATCTCTCTTATTGGGGGATTCCATACAGGAGCCTCTCTTATGGGGGGCTTCCAGGCAGTGGTCTCTCTTATGGAACCTTCCTTACAGGGGTCTCTTTTATGGCGGGCTTCCAGAAAGAGGACCCTCTTATGGGGGGGTCTTTGGTAAAGTCTCTTAAATTAGGGGGTCTCTGATGGGAATCTCTAATTAGGGGGTCTCTGGTGGAGTCTCCCTAATTGTGAGGTATCTTTAATTAGGGGCTCTCTGGTGGGGGTCTCTCTAATTGTGGAGTCTCGACTGGGGTCTGTCTAATTTTGGGATCTCTAATTGGGGTCTCTAATTATGGGGGTCACTGTATGTGGAGGGTCTCTCTGTTGGCATTTTATATAATTAGATCGTCTCTGGTGGGACCTCTGTAATTAGTGGATCCCTGGTGGGGCATCTGTAATTAGGGGGTCTCTGGTGGTGGTGGGGGAGGGTGGGTTGGTTACGAGGGGGGTAACTGTGGCGATAGCTGGACCTCGATATCGGACTGCCCGCTCAAAATAGTGGCCCGATAGTGGGAATCCCTCACAATCTTCGCCATGCATAAATTTGCATGGCAAATGATTGGGACTTGCTTCCTGATTTGCACTCCCAACATGAGCGCAAATTAGGTGCGATTCAGCTCCGGTGGGAGGTCACAGTCTCCCAAAGACAGAATCTTGCCTCAGGTATCCACTTGCAGGAAATAAAGTTGCACGATGAATGCGACACATTGGATTTTTCTACAGGGAGCTGGCGTGGATTGACGGCAGAATGTGTGCCATAATGACTCTGTGGGCTAAATTTAATTGTTGGGGTTTTGGCATGACGCACAGCCGGAGAGTCAGTTGCAACTCTGCCCCAACAATTAAATATTAAAGGACAATATTAACTAATTTGAGGGATCAACTATTATACTTACTTGTTAGAACAACTGATTCATGATAACCTGCAAAACAAATATATTAGGAAAAGATGACTTAAGCTTATTCAAAAACATTATGATTATCGAGAATGAATTACAAGTTTGAAATAATTGCTGTTACCAGTGTAGCATTTAAGTAATCAGATAAGATGTTCCACATTTAATCAGAAATTGAAGATTTCAGAATGTTAAAATGGAGTCAAACAAGTAGGATTCTTATTAAAAATTAAAGTTTCAATAAAATGGTGTTGCTCCATAAGATGAGGGATAAATGAGGAAGAATCCGTTGCGAAAGATAAATCAACAGACCAGGAGTGAACATTAGTCAGCAGGTCAGGGATGTGAGGCTGGAGAATAGGGGCTCAAGAGAAGTAGCCGTCCAGGGATGAATGAACAAGAGCCAGCGGAATAAAAGCAAGAAAAATCACCGCAGCAAGAGTGAGTGAAAGGCAACACATCTGGGGCGGGATTCTCCCGTAACCGGTGGGGCGGAGGGTCCCGGCGGGACGGAGTAGCGTGAACCACTCCAGTGTTGTGCTGCCCCAAAGGTGCGGAATCCTCTGCACCTTCAGCGGCCAGGCCCGCACCGGAGCGTTTGGCGCCCCGCCGGCTGGCGGGATAGGGGCTTGGCGCCACGCCAACCGGCTGGACAGCGCGAGTTGGTGCATGCGCGGGAGCGCCAGCGCATGCTGGCGGCATCCCCGCTCATGCGCAGAGGGAATTGCATGCGCACCGGGAATCAGGTGCGGAACAATAGAGTGCCCCCATGGCACAGGCCTGCCTGCGGACCAGTGGGCACCAACCGTGGGCCAGACCACCGTGGGGGCACCTCCCAGGACCAGATCCGTCCGCGACCCCCAAGGAACCCCGGAGCTCGCCTGCGCTGCAAGGTTCCGCTGGTAAGGGACCTACTCTGATTTACACCGGCGGGACCGGCTACATACGGGCGGGACTTCGGCCCATTGCGGGCCGGAGAATTCAGGCGGCCCCGGCGTCCATTGAGTCACGCCGGACCCCGCCATTCTCCGAGCCGGCCGGTGCAACCCACGCCGAGCCGGCTTTAACGGGATGGGAGAATTGGGAGGATGGCGGGGACGGGATTAATGCCGACCCCCGGCGATTCTCCCACCTGGCGGAGGGTCAGAGAATCCCGCCCCAGGAGTGAGAATTGATCAAGCAGGAGTAAGTCAGAAGATTAGGAGCGGGATTCTCCGACCCTCCCGCCGGGTTGGAGAATCCCCCGGGGGGGGGGGGGGCGGTGGCGTGAATCCCGCCCCGCCGCTCTAATGCCGGCTGCCATATTCTCCGGCGCCGGTTTTCGGGCGGGGTTTACGCCACGCCGGTCGGTTGGCAGCGGCCCGCCCAGCAATTCTCCGGGCCCCGATGGGCCGAGCAGCCGTCGGTTTCTGGCCAGGCAAGTTGGCTGGTGCGGTCCTCGGAGGAGGGGGGGGGGGGGGGGGGGGGGCGCGAAGCCCCCACGGTGACCTGCCCCGCAATTGGGGCCCAATATCTGCAGGTGAGCCTGTGCCGTGGGGGCACTTCGTCCTTCCGCTCCGGCCCCTGTAGGGCTCCGTCATGGCTGACGCGGAGAAAAGACACCCTCCTGCGCATGTGCCGGAATACGCTGGCCGGTCTGCGCATACACTGAATATGCGCTAACTCGCGCCGGCTGGTGCGGCGCCAATCCCTCCGCCCTCGGCCGGGCCCCCGGAAGTGCGGGGAATTACGCGACTTCTGGTCGACCTGACGCCGGAATTATTCGCGCCGTTTTTTACACCGTTGGGCCATCGCACCGATTCGGGAGAATCCCGCCTCCGGAGTGTGAAAGGGAGAAGTCCACAAATGGCTGGCAACTAGCAGTCGGAGGGTAAGGGTGAGCCAGGAGATCAGCATGACAGAGAAAGACTTGTTAGAAAGATAGTGGCCGGATCACAGTGAAACTGGAAAATGCCTGTAAAATAAAGGTTACAGTGCACGGAAAAATAATTTTTTTAATGGGAGTGAATAAATACCATTCACAAAGAGGCTGCTGCTGTCCAGTAAATATGATCCCAAGGTTGTGATGCCATTTGTGTTGTTTTGAAATTCACGGTAAAGTAGAGCTCTATCAACTTGCTGGCCATTAGCACTCTTTGTGAAATCACAGAATGCTTCAACTGTACTGTTACCATCACTTGCAGGTCTGTCATGTACAAATAGCAGGTGGTTAATTTGTTGTAAAATAGAAACATAGAAAGTAGGAGCAGGTGTAGCCTTTTGGCCCTCTGAGTTTGCTCTGCCATTCATTATGATCATGGTTGAACATCCAATTTAGTAACCTGTTCCCACACCATTAACATAACACTGAACATCAGGTAACATTAATTTAATCTGATTGAAGAATTGATTTCGCAAATCAACTGTGTGGATACCGCTTTTTCTTTATTGGATTAGACTGCATGCCATTCAGCCAGGATTACGCACAATTCTGTACATTTCAAGTTAAGGTTGTTCGATGGCAGGAAGTGTACTCTAGAACTCAATGCCAATGATTCCCACATTCAATGAATGAGTGAAAGGAAAGGTGAGAAGTTTGGATAATTATAATCTTTATTAGTGTCACAAGTAGGCTTACGCTAACACTGCAATGAAGTTACTGTGAAAATCCCCTAGTCACCACACTCCAGTGCCTGTTCGGGTACACAGAGGGAGAATTCATAGTGTCCAATCTATCTAACAAGCACATCTTTTGGGACTTGTGGGAGGAAACCGGAGCACCCGAAAGAAACCCACGCAGACATGGCGAGAATATTTGGGTGTTACAACAATGCGATTAAGGAATCATCTCAACAGCATCCATCAACAGGGCTTTATTTATGTAATGGAACAAAGTACACGTCAATTGAAGTTGATATACATTGTAAGATCTAATTTCTTTTTTTTTAATTTAGTGTATCCAATTAATTTTTTTTTCAATTAAGGGGCAATTTAGCGTGGCCAATCCACCTACCCTGCACATCTTTGGGTTGTGGGGGCGAAACCCACGCAGACACGGGGAGAATGTGCAAACTCCACACGGACAGTGACCCAGAGCCGGGATCGAACCGGGACCTCGGCGCCGTGAGGCAACAGGGCTAACCCACTGCGCCACCGTACTGCCCTAAGATCTAATTTCTTACCTGAAAGAGACAGATCGGCATTTTAAGAATGTTGAATTTACTTTGCTGTTGGTATAGAGTTTATTGAGCTGCAAAAGATTAAAATGCAACGTTTTATTACAAGAAGTGCAATGAAATGTAACATTTTTGATCCTATTCACTTAGATATATCATGATTACCTCGTCAAGAATACTGTTCGAGTTGTTCAAGTACGATGGGGAAGTAAGATTTTGTAGATTTGAATTGAATGGAATGAACACAGTGAAGGTTACGTTGACTTTTTCTGTTTGAGTTTCTTGAACTGGATTGTTAGTTACAGGCACAATGGGAGGTTCAACTGTAATATAAAGAGGTGCAAAGCAAAATGGGATTAAAGCGCTTAGATCTATCCAAATAAGGATGACAACATATTAAGAGAGATCTTTCTGAACGTCCTCTTAGGTCCACTGAATATCAGAAACTGGACAACTTGGAGCATATGCCCTAGAGATCCTGCCTTCTAAATGCCCTGGAAATGACATGATTAGAGATACATTTCAATCCCCTTCAAGCTCTACAAAGCCAGCAAGTGCCTCTGTCACATTGGCTACCTCTGCTGAGGTAAAGACCCTTATGCACACCCAGCTCAGAGGATGACTGGATCATATGATATTGAGATTGCCTAGAGTAGATAGGTTGGCCGACTGCTTCCCCAGCTAACTGACCAAGTGCAAATGAGGACCAACCCCCAAATGCTCCAGGTCCATTCGGCACCCAGTGCATTCCATCAACTGGATGCACTTGGTCTTCCCAGGGAACACATCAATCCTCATCTCTCAATATGAGCAAACATCAGGGATATTTCAGTATGCATTTAAAATGATAGTAGATAAATATACCTTAACAGCCTAAAGATCAAGAGATTTGACAGAATCTTTGCACACACATAAATGGTAATCAATGTTTTTATTAATTATCCCTCAAATATTTTTGTTTGTACCTGTCAGAAGTCTGGTTGTTCTTGTGGTGGATGCTTCACTAGAGGTAATGAATGTGACTGTGCCTGTAGCAGGGGTATTTATGGAGGTTTGAGTCGATGTCGGAGTTTCTGTTGCTGATGGTGTGGGACTTGATGATGATTCTGTTGCACAAAATAGAACATTCAGACTATTACACCAGTGTTCCTGGATTAATCTTTATTTTGTTGATAGATTTCATATGATGTTATCCAGGATTTAGTTATATTTATTGCCAAGATGAGTCCTGTACATCACTCCATTTGCATTATTGTTGTGTTGCTCAGCACAACCTCAGCCACCCCCATGAGGTTAACAATCATTTTCACTTTGGATTTGTTGCTGTTTGTTATCTGAAGCAACATTAGGTGAGTGTGTGGTATAATTTTGATGTTGGCACAATACACTGGAGTGAAGCACACTCCAGTTCAGCAAAATTCAGACACAGTAAACTCAGGGAGGGGAATAGGGATGGGGGATGTCAGGGGGATGGAGGGTGTGTTTCTGATACTGTTTATCCTGATTTCAGTCCTGCATGTCCTGATTTCAGCCTAGGCTGCACTGAAATCCTGCTAGATATGCTGACGTAAGACCCAGCAGCATAAAAAAACATGCAAGGGGGCTAATCTGAGCTACAAGCGAGCACCGCAAAGAACTGATTGGATGGTATTTGGCTTGGGAGAATGCTGACAGAGTTTGGCACTTTTCTCCAGACTTCGGGTTCTCCGTCACAGACCAACAGCTACTAAAACCATACCAGATATGCTGGGTGGGTGCCTCGACAGAACCACTGCCCAATAATTGCCCCATCAACTAACTATTAAAGTAGTTGATGTTAGCAATCCAAACAGCACATTTCTAACAGATTGTATGATTTGTGCATTCAAGGTAATCTGTGATGTTAATGTTTAGCCATAATGCTTATCTTAATAAGATAATGTTGCAACAACAGCAAATGTTATGCCGCATGTTTCTCTCCTGCAGAATTGTAGCTGACACAAAGAAAGAACAATTTCAATTATCATGGGTGTGATTTAAAAGGGCAGCACGGTGGCCTAGTGGTTAGCACAACCGCCTCATGGCGCTGAGGTCCCAGGTTCGATCCCGGCTCTGGGTCACTGTCCGTGTGGAGTTTGCACATTCTCCCCGTGTCTGCGTGGGTTTCGCCCCCACAGCCCAAAAATGTGCAGGGTAGGTGGATTGGCCACGCTAAATTGCCCCTTAATTGGAAAAAATAATTGGGTAATCTAAAATTTTTTTTAAAAAAGGGTGTGATTTAATGCCCTCATCGCGCCCAACTTGGTGTCGTGACAAGGCCATTGAACCTTGCGAGAGGAGTCAAATGCATGACTGTAATTGTATCAATAAAACTAAAAGATTATTATTTCATTACATATTCATAATCCTGCATTAAATGGAAAGGAATCAGAGTTGAATTGCAGATAACAAATGTAGTCGAAGACTCACCGCTTGTAATGAATTGTGCAGTTGTGATTGTCACTGATTCAGCTGTAGACATTAGAGTAAAGTTGCTTGTAATTATTGCTCCTGTTGTTGATGCGAAAGTTGATGTGGAAGTCGGTTCTGCAGTCCTGGTATGTGTGCTTGCTGTCAGGGATCCATTTGCTGCTGTGAAGGTAGTTAAAGGCATACTGAGGCAAACCAAAAATTTTGAACATCAAGCTGAGAAATCTGTATTAAAGTGTGATTTTCTATGGTTTTCCATCACTTTGGTAATACTCAAAAACCTCAGTAAGATAAACGTGTTCATGTTGAAACGGCAAGAAAGTTACACGTGATATTTCCACATGGCCCGCCCCTGCATTATTGTCGTTGATGATGTACTAGGACAGTATTGAGATCCTATTTCGTGATATGTTTCTAATCCTGTTTGGGATTGAAAACATTAGGAATTGAATATTCATATTGTCCTCACCACTTGTGTTATGGAGGCATGTTGGGGAACATGCCTGGAATATGTAATGAAATAATAATCTTTTAGTTTTATTGATAAAATTACAGTCATGCATTTGCAGCACCGAGGAACACATGACTATACAATACGACATGTGTTGCATAAGGGATCTCAGCAGGAAAACTGTGGCAGAGGCCACAAATAGCCCCATTTTGTACACTGGGGAGCTCTCCTCACCGGACCACCCCAGTGTAGGGAAAGAACGTGGGAGCGGGATTCTCTAATCCCGCTGCACAGTGTCCACGCCGTCCTAAACGCTGTCGCGTTTTACGACGGCGTGAACGGGCCACTGCCAGGACTAATTCTTTTTTTTTTTTTTAAATTTAGAGTACCCAATTATTTTTTCCAATTAAGGGGCAATTTAGCGTGGCCAATTCACCTAACCTGCACATCTTTGGGTTGTGGGGGCGAAACCCACGCAGACACGGGGAGAATGTGCAAATTCCACACAGACAGTGACCCAGGGCCGGGATTCGAACCCGGGTCCTCAGCGCCGTAGGCAGCAATGCTAACCATTGTGCCACCGTGCTGCCCTCGCCAGGACTAATTCTGGCCCCTACAGAGGGCCAGCACAGAGCTGGAGCGGTTTGCGCAGCTCCGGCAGCCGATCCTGGTGCAAACTGTGCGCAGTGGGATCCGCGTATGCCTGCCAGCTTGAGAGACAACAGGAGCACCGTACTGCCTCTTTTGGGGACGGCTTACCATAATAAATTCCAACCTGACAATATTATAGACGTTAAAAAGGAACAGGGAAGAAAAATGAATCTAATTTCAGTGTGTAGTTATGGTCCTGGTTTAAATGGAAAGCAATTACATTTGGGTAACATGTAAAATTTTACTCGGATAATCACCATTTGTAATAGCTTGCGCAGTCGTAGTTGCTGTTGATCCAGCTGTCAATGTTGGAGTGGAGTTGCTTGCCATTGTTTGTGCTGTTGGATTTGATGATGTGGGAGTTGATGGAGAGCTCACTGCTGCAGTGGTGGTCTGTGCACTTGCAGTCGATGTTTCAGATGTTGCTGAGAAAATAATTATTGTCATCACTACGACAAACAGGCGAGCTCGAATCAAATACAAAGAGATCTTAATACAAATGCAAACTTACATGTTAAATGTTAACATTTTGTAAGAATACACATTATTCAGTCGGCTAAATATATCTTTGAAAAAGCAACAAGAAAGCGCCCAGAGACATTTGCACATGATTCTCTGCTGCATTATAATGAGTGGGGAGGTAGGATTATGATATCTTGCGGCTATTTCCTGATTTGGTTAGAATACTGCGCTTGATTGAAAAGAATCATAATGAAACTGCTTGAAATTTCAAGGAATCAGATTGGAAAATAAGAATGTTGGTTAATTCTCACCACTTGTAATACCTTGTGGTGATACAATTGTTGTTGATTCAGTTATTGATGTTGAAGAGCTGCCTTTAGTTGTTGATTCTGTTATGTTTGCAGATGCAGAGCTCGATGCTGCATTGTTGGTCTGTGCACTTGCAGTTAATATTTCTGCTGTTTTGGTGAAAATAGATAATGGCATATTTGAGTCAAACTGGTATCATTCAACACCATACTCAGAAATGTATATTAGTACTCAAATGTCTCTGGTTTGTTTCCAAATCTCCTAAAACTCAGCACAAGCATGTTGCAGTTGAAACGAAGCAGAGGTTAAATTCACAAATAATTCTCCTCTGCATTGTTACAGACGTAATCGGTAAAACTGCAAGACTTAGACTTTATTTTAGTGCGCTGCCAAACACGTGATTAAAATTGAGAGCAATTACATTGAAAGACCAGATGAAAGTGTGCTTGGATACTCACCACTTGTTGCAAAGCCTTGAGTTGTGATTGTCGTTGATTCAGTTATCGACACAGACCTGGAGCTACCTGTTGTTGTTTCTGCGACTGGACTTGTTAACGTTGTTGATATAGAGCTCACTGCTGCAGTGATGCTCTGTACACTTGCAGACAATGTTGCTGTGAAAGCGAAACATGGCATTACAGAGAGAAAGAGGCCACTTAGAATGGAATAGAATCAGTACAATGTCGAAGGAGACCATTCGGCCCATCGAGTCTGTGCCGACCCTTCCAAAGTACACCCTACATAGGTCCAATTCCCCACCCTATACCTGCAATCAAACCCTAAGGGCAAATTTAGCATGGCCAATCAACCTAAGCTGCACATCTTTGGACTGTGCGAAGAAACTGGAGCACCCGGAGGAAACCCACGCAGACACGGAAGAAAGCGCAAACTCCACACAGACAGTTGCCCGAGGTTGGTATCAAACCCGGATCGCTGGCACTGTGAGGCAGCAGTGCTAACCGCTTGGAATGAGATACACAGAAATCTAAATTAAAATACTAACTGCGGTGTTCTGTTAACATTTTGTTGGAACTAAATTACTCAGTTGGTTAAATGGTTCCATGTGGAAACAACAAATAAACACCAGTTAACATTCACACAAGATGGGCAAGGCAGTATGAGTATGATATCTCGTCACTTAAATTTCCTGATGTGGATCCTATATTGCATTGGATTTCAAAAGAAACACAAATGAAACGGATGATCAATGTTTACTAGGGTACTCACCACTTGTTGTAGTGAGTGGTGATGTTGAGGTTCTTGTTGATGCTGGAGCAGAGCTTGTTGTGGTTGTTGATTCTGATGCAGGGGCTGATATTACAATGCTGTTGTTGCCATTCAAGTTTTCTGTTTTTGCAAAACAATTATATAATATTACATAATAACTAATGATATATATCATGCAAACTAGCAACTGTGAATACCATACGCAGAAATCTGAATGAAAAAAACAAACTTCTATGACCACAGGGCGCCATATAAGAGTAAGGGATCACCCATTTAAGACAAAGTTGAGGAGGAATTTCTTCTCTCTGAGGGTAGTGAGTCTGTGGTACCACAGAGGGGCAGCATGGTGGCATAGTTGTTAGCACTGCTGCCTCAGAGCGCCAGAGACCCGGGTTCAATTCCCGCCTTGGGTGACTGACAGTGTGGAGTTTGCACTTTCTCCCTGTGTCTGCGTGGGTTTCCTTCGGGTGCTCCGATTTCCTCCCACCGTCCAAAGAAGTGCAAGTTAGGTGGGTTGGCCGTGCTAGATTGCTCCTTAGTGTACAAAGATGTGTAAGTTAGGTGGACTTGCGGGGTTGCGGGGATGGGACTGGGAAGTGCTCTTTCAGAGGGTCAGTGCAGACCTGATGGGCCGAACAGCCTCATTCTGCACTGGAGGAATTCTATGATTCTAGGGCTGTAAAGGCTGGGTCGTTAATTATGTGCAAGGCTGTGATAGACAGATTTTTAATCAGCAAGGGAATACAAATGTTATGGGATAAAGGTGGGAAAGTGAAATTGAGGATTGTCATATTGAATCAGTCATGATCTCATTGAATAGCAGAGCAGATTCCATGGGCTGAATTGCCCCCCGGTATAATGAATTTGTTAACAATTGAACATATTACAAATCACCCACAAATATTTGCAAAAGACACAAAACAGCAGATTAATTTTGCAAATGTTTCCCCCATGCATTATTCTAACTATGACCAGAACAACTGCAACATTTTCCATTTTCTTCAGTCGTGAGTCACAATTCTGTTTTAAATTCGAAAGAATAAGGTTGGAACATAAAAGGAACTACGTTACTCACCACCTGTTGTAATGCCTTGTGTAGTTGCAATTGTCATGAATTCAGCTGTTGATGCTGGACTGGATCTGCTTGTGGTTGTTGACCCTGGTGTACCTGTTGAGGTGGGAGTTGCTGCAAAGCTGGATGCTGCAGTGGTGGTCTGTGCACCAGCAGTTGAGGTTTCCGCTATTTCAGTCAAAACAAAAATTTGCATATTTAAGCCCAACCAACAACTTGCAACAACATGCTCCAAAACGAGCATTAATATACTGGTTTGTTAACAAACTTCCCCAAAAATACATCACGGGCATATGGCAGCAGACGAAAAGCAGAAGGGAAAGATTACCTGCTGCGTTATTATAAACATTAAAACTGTAATACTTGCAGTTTATTTTAGTATGTGGCCATTCTCCTGAGCGATTACATTGGAACAGCAGATAAAAGAGTACTTGGACCCTCAGCCCTTTAGATTTGAAGGAATCAGAGTGGAAAAATATCAACCAATGTACTCACCATTTATTGTAATGCCTTGTGTTGTGATTGTTGTTGATGCTGGTGGGGAGATGCCTATAGTTGTTAATTCTATTGCACTTGTTGATGTGAGAGTTGAGGCAGAGTTCAGTGCTGCAGTGGTGATCTGCGCAGATGCTGTTGATGATTCCGCTGTGTCAGTGAAAATAAATAATGACACAGTCGAGTCAAACCAGCAACTCACCATACGCAACAACATGTATGAACATACAAATGGCTTTGGTTTGTTATCAAGTTCACAAAGAATACGACATAGGCATGTGGTCGTTGAAGCAAAGCAGAAGGTGAAATTAGCAAATGATTCTCCCCTGCGTTTCTATGAATTTAAACCATAAAACGGCAATCTTGGTTTTAGTATGCGGTCAAACTCATGAGGTGAGATTTAACGGGGCAAGTTCTGAGTGCGGTAGCGAGCGAGGTTTCCCATGAGCTCCTTGACTCCGCGTTGGTGAGCTCACCTCATGTTGCAGTGATTAGTACTGTTGTAATTGTGCTAGATTCAGCTATCAGTGCAGGAGTGAAGCTGCTGGTTGGCATGAGCATTGATGGCAAGCTCACTGCGGTAGTGGTGATTTGTCTACTTGCAGATGAGGGGCTAAATTCTCTGACCCCCCCCGCCGTGTAGGAGAATTGGCGGCGGGCCTCGCGAATCGCGCCACGCCGCCCCGATGCCGGGACGTGATTCTCCGCAGACCGGAGAATCGGCGCCACTGGGGACGGCGCGGCGCCGGTCGGGGTATGCGCCGACTCTCCGGCCCAGGCCGGTGGGGTTGGCGTGCTGATTCTCTGGCCATCAATAAAAAGCCGAGTGCCACCGGCACACTCTGACATCCTCTGAGTCGGCGGGACCTCGGCGTTGAAGAGTCTGGGGGTGGCCTGTGGGGGGGTAGGAGGGGGGTCCGACCCCGGGGAGGCCGCTGTAGTCGCCTGGTCCGAAATTGGGGCCCACTGATCAGCGGGCCAGCCTCTCTGTCGGGATCCTCCTTTCCTCCACGCCGGCCCCTGTAGGCCTGCGCCATTTGGTGTCAGGGCTGGCGCAGGGAAGAAGGCCACTGCACATGCGCTAGTTGGAGCTGGGCCAACTGCACATGCGCGGACCCGGCGGCGCCGGGTTCACACAGGGATCGGCAGCTTGAGCGGCGTGGGCCACTCCAGCGCTGTGCTACCCCACTGTGGCCCAGAGAATTGAGTCTCGGAGCCACCGATGACGCGGAGTAAAACACTCTCGTTTTTCTGCCGTTGTTGGCACTTAGCCGTCCGATGGGAGAATCCCGCCCGAGGTTTCTGTTGTTGAAGTGAAAATAATTAATGATATATCCGAGGTAAACTAGCAACTTTAAATTCCGTAAATCAAAATGTGAATTAAAACGTAAACTTATATGATTTGTTAAAAATGCAACATCATCCAAATTATCCACAAATATTTGAAATAGACACTAAGCCGCACATGAATTTTACAAATGATTCTCCCTTGCACTTTTGTAAGTGTGACCAGCAAAATGGGAATATGTTTGAATGACAGTATATAGTCATATGTCTGCTTTAAATTTCATTCACCTGAGGAAGGAGCAGTGCTCCGAACCCTGGTGTTGTAAGACTTCTTACTTTAAATTTCAAAGAATCATATTGGGATCAGAAAAATGTACAATTATATTTACCATTTGTTATAGTGCCCTGTGTTGGAATTGTTGTTGATTCGGTTGTTGGTGCTGGAGTGGTGATGCCTGGAGTTGTTGATTCTGTTGCACTTGATGTGGGAGTTGAGGCTGAGTTCGATGCTGCACTGGTGGTCTGTGCAGACGCAGTTGATGATTCTGCTATAACGGTGCAAATCAATCAAGACATAATTGAGTCAAAACTGCAACTTGCAATACCATACTCAAAAATGTGCATTAACATACAAACGGCTCTAGTCTGTTCACAAACTGTCCCAAAAAACAGCACCGGCATTTTGCAGCTGGCATAAAGCAGAAGGTGAAATTACTAATTGTTTTTTCCCTGCATTAATATGATGTTAAAACATAAAACTGCCATATTTTGTGTTCATTACATCATGTCAACATATGATTTAAATTGAGAGCAATTACATTGGAGCATCTGATAAACGTGATCCTGAATACTCACCACTTATCGTAGAGCTTTGCGTCGTGATCGGTGCAGGAGGGGAGCTGCTTGTTGCTGTGTCGGCTACTGGACTTGTTGACATGGGGGTTGATATTGAGATCACTGCTGCAGTGGTGCTCTGTGAACCTGCAGTCGAGGTTTCAGATGTTGCTGTGAAAGTGAAGAATGACATTACTGAGAAAAAGCTGCAACTTGGAGGGAAGCACAGAAATCCAAATGAAAACACAAAATCTTCTGTGAACCCATTGATGGAATACAAATTTCTCAGTTCATTAAATATATCAAATATTGCAATAGGAACAAGTACCAAGTGACATCTATAGATGAATTTGATTGGACCATTAATTTCACGATGATGCTCACCACTTGCTGAAGTGACTGTTGATGCTGAGATACTTGTTGATGGTGGAATGGAGCTTTCTGTGGTTGTTGCTTCTGATGAACTTGTTGATACAGGAGTTGGTGAAGAGGCTGATATGGCAGAGCTGCTACTTGCAGTTGATGTTTCTGTTGTTGCAGTGACAATAATTAATGATTATTATGAGGCAAACTAGCATACACAAAGCAGCAGGTGAGTTTTACAATTGAGCCTCCCTTACACTATTGTAAGTGTAACCAGCAAAATGGGAATATTTTGATGGAATATAATCATACGCCCGCTTTAAATATCAAGGAATCATATTCGGATGAGAAAAATGTGCAATTTTACATACCACTTGTTGCAATGCCTTGTGTTGTAATTGTTGTTGCTTCAGTTGTTGGTGCTGGAATGGAGATGCCTTTTGCTGTTGATTCTGTTGCACTTGTTGATGTGGGAGTTGATGCAGAGTTTGATGCTGCAGACGTGGCCTGTGCAGATGCAGTTGATGATTCTGCTATTACAGTGAATATAAATCAAGACATAATTGAATCAAACCAGCAACCATACTCAAAAATGTGCATTAACATAGAAATGGCTGTGGTCTGTTCAGAACTTGTCCGAAGGTATGGCACAGGCATTTTGCAGCTGACTCAAAGCAGAAGGAGTAATCTGCGATTGGTTCACCCCGTATTAATATGATATTAAACCATAATACTGCCATATTTTGTGTTTACCCATTATGTCATCAAACACAATTTAATTGAGAGCAATTGCATCTGTTAAATCTGTTCCTGAATACTCACCACTTACTGAGGCTTGTGTTGTTGCGATTGTTGTCGATTCAGTTATCGGTGCAGGAGTGGAGCTGCTTGTTGCTGTTTCAGCTACTGGACTTGTTGACATGGGGGTTGATGTTGAGCTCACTGCTGCAGTGGTGCTCTGCGGACCTGTAGTCGAGGTTTTAGATGTTGCTGTGAAAGTAAAGAATGACATTACTGAAAAAAAGATGCAACTTGGAGGGAAAAACACAGAAATCCAAATGAAAACACAAAATCTTCTGTGAACCCATTGATGGAATACAAATTTCTCAGTTCATTAAATATATCAAATATTGCAATAGGAACAAGTACCAAGTGACATCTATAGATGAATTTGATTGGACCATTAATTTCACGATGATGCTCACCACTTGCTGAAGTGACTGTTGATGCTGAGATACTTGTTGATGGTGGAATGGAGCTTTCTGTGGTTGTTGCTTCTGATGAACTTGTTGATACAGGAGTTGGTGAAGAGGCTGATATGGCAGAGCTGCTACTTGCAGTTGATGTTTCTGTTGTTGCAGTGACAATAATTAATGATTATTATGAGGCAAACTAGCATACACAAAGCAGCAGGTGAGTTTTACAATTGAGCCTCCCTTACACTTTTGTAAGTGTAACCAGCAAAATGGGAATATTTTGATGGAATATAATCATACGCCCGCTTTAAATATCAAGGAATCATATTCGGATGAGAAAAATGTGCAATTTTACATACCACTTGTTGCAATGCCTTGTGTTGTAATTGTTGTTGCTTCAGTTGTTGGTGCTGGAATGGAGATGCCTTTTGCTGTTGATTCTGTTGCACTTGTTGATGTGGGAGTTGATGCAGAGTTTGATGCTGCAGACGTGGCCTGTGCAGATGCAGTTGATGATTCTGCTATTACAGTGAATATAAATCAAGACATAATTGAATCAAACCAGCAACCATACTCAAAAATGTGCATTAACATAGAAATGGCTGTGGTCTGTTCAGAACTTGTCCGAAGGTATGGCACAGGCATTTTGCAGCTGACTCAAAGCAGAAGGAGTAATCTGCGATTGGTTCACCCCGTATTAATATGATATTAAACCATAATACTGCCATATTTTGTGTTTACCCATTATGTCATCAAACACAATTTAATTGAGAGCAATTGCATCTGTTAAATCTGTTCCTGAATACTCACCACTTACTGAGGCTTGTGTTGTTGCGATTGTTGTCGATTCAGTTATCGGTGCAGGAGTGGAGCTGCTTGTTGCTGTTTCAGCTACTGGACTTGTTGACATGGGGGTTGATGTTGAGCTCACTGCTGCAGTGGTGCTCTGCGGACCTGTAGTCGAGGTTTTAGATGTTGCTGTGAAAGTAAAGAATGACATTACTGAAAACAAGATGCAACTTGGAGGGAAAAACACAGAAATCCAAATGAAAATACAAGTTCTTCTGTAAACACATTGATGGATTACAAATTTCTCAGTTCATTAAATATATCAAATATTGCAACAGGAACATGGATCAAATAACATCAACACATGAATTTGATTGGAACATTAATTTCACAATGACACCACTTGGTGAAGTGATTGTTGACGTTGAGATGCTTGTTGATGGTGGAATGGAGCTTTCTGTGGTTGTTGCTTCTGATACACTTGTTGATACAGAGGCTGATATTGCAGTTGAGGTTTCTGTTGCAGTGACAATAATTAATGATATAAAAGAAGTAAACAAGCAAATTTAAATTCCGTTTGAGAAATATGAATTAAAATTCAAACTTATTTGATTTGTTAAAATGAATTGTAATCAAAATTACCCACAATTATTTTCAATAGACACAAAGCAGCGGGTGAATTTTACAAATGATCCTCCCTTGCACTTTTGCAAGAGTAACCATATAAATGGGAATAGTTTGATGGAATTTTAGTATATAGTCAAACAGCTGCATTAAATTTGAAGGAATTGTATTGGAATGATTAAATATACAATTATATTTACCACTTGTTGCAATGCCTTGTGTTGTAATTGTTGTTGCTTCAGTTGTTGGTGCTGGAGTGGAGATGCCTGCAGCTGTTGATTCTGTTGCACTTGTTGATGTGGGAGTTGATGCAGAGTTTGATGCTGCAGACGTGGCCTGTGCAGATGCAGTTGATGATTCTGCTATTACAATGAATATAAATCAAGACATAATTGAGTCAAAACAGCAACCGGTGATACCATACTCAAAGATGTGCATCAACATACAAATGGCTCTGGTGTTCACAAATTCTCCCAAAATATGGCTCAGGCATTTTGCAGCTCACTCAAAGCAGAATGTGAAATTTGTGATTGGTTCACCTCTGTATTATTATATTAAGCAATAAAATAGCCATTTTTTGTCGTCAAACACACAATTTAATTGAGAGCAATCACATTGGAGCATCTGATAAACATGTTCCTGAATACTCACCACTTGTAGAGGCTTGTGTTGTTGCGATTGTCGTCGATTCTGTTATCGGTGCAGGAGAGGAGCTGCTTGTTGCTGTTTCGGCTACTGGACTTGTTGACATGTGTGTTGATGTTGAGCTCACTGCTGCAGTGGTGCTCTGTGAACCTGCAGTCGAGGTTTCAGATGTTGCTGTGAATATGAAGAATTACATTACTGAGAAAAAGCTGCAACATGGAGGAAACACACAGAAATCCAAATGAAAATACAAGTTAACACTTTGATAGAATACAAATTACTCATTTCATGAAACATATCAAATATTGCAGTAGAAACAAGGATCAAGTAACATCTACACATGAATTTGATTGGAACATAAATTTCACAATGACACTCACCACTTGGTGAAGTGAGTGTTGATGTTGAGATGCTAGTTGATGGTGGAATGGAGCTTTCTGTGGTTGTTGCTCCTGATGAACTTGTTGATACAGGAGTTGATGAAGAGGCTGATATTGCAGTGCTGCTACTTGCAGTTGATGTTTCTGTTGTTGCAGTGATAACAATTAATGATATAAATGATGTAATGATATGTAATGATTAATGATATATATAATATATATGGGGCTGTTTAGCACAGGGGTAATTCGCTATTTCACATTTCTGAATACGGAACTGAAAATTGCTACATTACATCATATATATTAGGGGCTGGTTTAGCTCACTGTGCTAAATCGTTGGCTTTGAAAGCAGACCAAGCAGGCCAACAGCACAGTTCAATCCCCGAACATGCGCCGAATGAAGCGACTAGGGGCTTTTCACAGTAACTTCATTTGAAGCCTATCGTGATAATAAGCGAATTTCATTTCATTTATCATAAAAGTAGCAACTTTCAGTTCCGTATTCAGAAATGTGAATTAAAATAGACCAAACTTCTTTGGCTCCTCAAAAATGAAACGTGATCCAAATTATCCAAAGATGTTTGCAATGGACACAAAGCAGCAGGTGAGATTTACAATTGATTCTCCCATACACTTTTGTAAGTGTAACCAACAAAATGGGAATATTTTGATGGAATATAATCATACACCCACTTTCAATTTCAAGGAATCACATTAGGATGCGATAAATGTGCAATTTTACACACCAATTGTTGCAATGCCTTGTGTTGTAATTGTTGTTGCTTCAGTTGTTGGTGCTGGAGTGGAGATTCCTGGAGCTGTTGATTCTGTTGCACTTGTTGATGTGGGAGGTGATGCAGAGTTTGATGCAGCACTGGTGGTCTGTGCAGATACTGTTGATGATTCTGCTGTTACAGTGAAAATAAAACAAGACATAATTGAGTCAAAACACCAACCGGTGATACCATACTCAAAGATGTGCATTAAAATACAAATGGCTCTGGACTGTTCAGAAATTCTCCCAAAAGAGGGCACAGGCATTTTGCAGCTGACTCAAAGCACAATGTGAAATTTGTGATTGGTTCAACTCTGTATTAATATGATACTAAACCATAAAATACCCATTTTTTTGTGTTTACCTTCTTACGTAATCAAAAACACAATTTAATTGAGAGCAATCACATTGGAGCATCTGATAAATCTGATCCTGAATACTCACCACTTGTTGTAGAGGCTTGTGTTGTTGGAATTGTCGATTCAGTTATCGGTGCAGGAGTGGAGCTGCTTGTTGCTGTTTCGGCTACTGGACTTGTTGACATGGGGGTTGATGTTGAGCTCACTGCTGCAGTGGTGCTCTGTGAACCTGCAGTCGAGGTTTCAGATGGTGCTGTGAAAGTGAAGAATGACATTACTGAGAAAAAGCTGCAACTTGGAGGGAAAAACACAGACATCCAAATAAAAATACAAAGTCTTCTGTTCACACATTGATGGAATACATATTTCTCAGTTAATTAAATATATCAAATATTGCAATAGGAACAAGTACCAAGTGACATCTACAGATGAATTCGATTGGAACATTAATTTCACGATGATACTCACCACTTGGTGAAGTGAGTGTTGATATTGAGATACTTGTTGATGGTGGAATGGAGCTTTCTGTGGTTGTTGCTTCTGATGAACTAATTGTTCCAGGAGTTGATGAAGAGGCTGATATGGCAGTGCTGCTACTTGCAGTTGAGGTTGCTGCTGATGCAGTGACAATAATTAATGATTATTACGAGGCAAACTAGCATGATTAGGTAAATGAAGTAAACAAGCAAATTTCAATTCCGTATTCAGAAATATGAATTAAAATACAAGCTTCTTTGATTTGTTAAAATGAACTGTAATCGAAGTTACCCACAAATATTTGCAATAGACACAAAGCAGCCGGTGAATTTTACAATTGATTCTCCCATACACTTTTGTAAGTGTAACCAGCAAAATGGGAATATTTTGATGGAATATAATCATACGCCCACCTTAAATTTCAAGGAATCATATAAGGATGAGAAAAATGTGCAATTTTACATACCACTTGTTGCAATGCCTTGTGTTGTAATTGTTGTTGCTTCAGTTGTTGGTGCTGGAGTGGAGATGCCTTTTGCTGTTGATTCTGTTGCACTTGTTGATGTGGGAGTTGATGCAGAGTTTGATGCTGCAGACGTGGCCTGTGCAGATGCAGTTGATAATTCTGCTATTACAGTGAAAATAAATCAAGACATAATTGAGTCAAACCAGCAACCGGTGATACCATGTTCAAAGATGTGCATTAACATACAAATGACTCTCGTCTGTTCAGAAATTCTCCCAAAATACGGCACAGGCATTTTTCAGCTGACTCAAAGCACAATGTGAAATTTGTGATTGGTTCACCTCTGTATTAATATGATATTAAACCATAAAATAGCCATTTTTTGTGTTTACCTTCTTATGTAATCAAAAACACAATTTAATTGAGAGCAATCACATTGGAGCATCTGATAAATCTGATCCTGAATACTCACCACTTGTTGTAGAGGCTTGTGTTGTTGCAATTGTCGTCGATTCAGTTATCGGTGCAGGAGTGATGCTGCTTGTTGCTGTTTCAGCTACTGGACCTGTTGACATGGGAGTTGATGTTGAGCTCACTGCTGCAGTGGTGCTCTGTGAACTTGCAGTCGAGGTTTCAGATGTTGCTGTGAAAGTGAAGAATGACATTACTGAGAAAAAGCTGCAACTTGGAGGGAAACACAGAAATCCAAACGAAAATACAAAATCTTCTGTGAACACATTGATGGAATACAAATTTCTCAGTTCATTAAATATATCAAATATTGCAACAGGAACAAGGATCAAGCAACATCTAAACATGAATTAGATTGGAACATTAATTTCACGATGATACTCACCACTTGGTGAAGTGACTGTTGATGCTGAGATGCTTGTTGATGGTGGAATGGAGCTTTCTGTGGTTGTTGCTCCTGATGAACTTGTTGATTCAGGAGTTGCTGAAGAGGCTGATGTTGCTGTGCTGCTACTTACAGTTGCTGTTTCTGTTGTTGCAGTGACAATAATTAATGATTATTACGAGGCAAACAAGCAAATTTCAATTCCGTATTCGGAAATATGAAATAGAATATAAATTTCTTTGCTTTGTTAAAATGAACTGTACTCCAAATTACCCACAAATATTTGCAATAGACACAAAGCAGCCGGTGAATTTTACAATTGATTCTCCCATACACTTTTGTAAGTGTAACCAGCAAAATGGGAATATTTTGATGGAATATAATCATACGCCCACCTTAAATTTCAAGGAATCATATAAGGATGAGAAAAATGTGCAATTTTACATACCACTTGTTGCAATGCCTTGTGTTGTAATTGTTGTTGCTTCAGTTGTTGGTGCTGGAGTGGAGATGCCTTTTGCTGTTGATTCTGTTGCACTTGTTGATGTGGGAGTTGATGCAGAGTTTGATGCTGCAGACGTGGCCTGTGCAGATGCAGTTGATGATTCTGCTATTACAGTGAAAATAAATCAAGAGATAATTGAGTCAAACCAGCAACCGGTGATACCATGTTCAAAGATGTGCATTAACATACAAATGACTCTCGTCTGTTCAGAAATTCTCCCAAAATACGGCACAGGCATTTTTCAGCTGACTCAAAGCACAATGTGAAATTTGTGATTGGTTCACCTCTGTATTAATATGATATTAAACCATAAAATAGCCATTTTTTGTGTTTACCTTCTTATGTAATCAAAAACACAATTTAATTGAGAGTAATCACATTGGAGCATCTGATAAATCTGATCCTGAATACTCACCACTTGTTGTAGAGGCTTGTGTTGTAGCAATTGTCGTCGATTCAGTTATCGGTGCAGGAGTGATGCTGCTTGTTGCTGTTTCAGCTACTGGACTTGTTGACATGGGGGTTGATGTTGAGCTCACTGCTGCAGTGGTGCTCTGTGAACTTGCAGTCGAAGTTTCAGATGTTGCTGTGAAAGTGAAGAATGACATTACTGAGAAAAAGCTGCAACTTGGAGGGAAACACAGAAATCCAAACGAAAATACAAAATCTTCTGTGAACACATTGATGGAATACAAATTTCTCAGTTCATTAAATATACCAAATATTGCAACAGGAACAAGGATCAAGCAACATCTAAACATGAATTAGATTGGAACATTAATTTCACGATGATACTCACCACTTGGTGAAGTGACTGTTGATGCTGAGATGCTTGTTGATGGTGGAATGGAGCTTTCTGTGGTTGTTGCTCCTGATGAACTTGTTGATTCAGGAGTTGCTGAAGAGGCTGATGTTGCTGTGCTGCTACTTACAGTTGCTGTTTCTGTTGTTGCAGTGACAATAATTAATGATTATTACGAGGCAAACAAGCAAATTTCAATTCCGTATTCGGAAATATGAAATAGAATATAAATTTCTTTGCTTTGTTAAAATGAACTGTACTCCAAATTACCCACAAATATTTGCAATAGACACAAAGCAGCCGGTGAATTTTACAATTCATTCTCCCATACACTTTTGTAAGTGTAACCAGCAAAATGGGAATATTTTGATGGAATATAATCATACGCCCACCTTAAATTTCAAGGAATCATATAAGGATGAGAAAAATGTGCAATTTTACATACCACTTGTTGCAATGCCTTGTGTTGTAATTGTTGTTGCTTCAGTTGTTGGTGCTGGAGTGGAGATGCCTTTTGCTGTTGATTCTGTTGCACTTGTTGATGTGGGAGTTGATGCAGAGTTTGATGCTGCAGACGTGGCCTGTGCAGATGCAGTTGATGATTCTGCTATTACAGTGAAAATAAATCAAGACATAATTGAGTCAAACCAGCAACCGGTGATACCATGTTCAAAGATGTGCATTAACATACAAATGACTCTCGTCTGTTCAGAAATTCTCCCAAAATACGGCACAGGCATTTTTCAGCTGACTCAAAGCACAATGTGAAATTTGTGATTGGTTCACCTCTGTATTAATATGATATTAAACCATAAAATAGCCATTTTTTGTGTTTACCTTCTTATGTAATCAAAAACACAATTTAATTGAGAGTAATCACATTGGAGCATCTGATAAATCTGATCCTGAATACTCACCACTTGTTGTAGAGGCTTGTGTTGTAGCAATTGTCGTCGATTCAGTTATCGGTGCAGGAGTGATGCTGCTTGTTGCTGTTTCAGCTACTGGACTTGTTGACATGGGGGTTGATGTTGAGCTCACTGCTGCAGTGGTGCTCTGTGAACTTGCAGTCGAAGTTTCAGATGTTGCTGTGAAAGTGAAGAATGACATTACTGAGAAAAAGCTGCAACTTGGAGGGAAACACAGAAATCCAAACGAAAATACAAAATCTTCTGTGAACACATTGATGGAATACAAATTTCTCAGTTCATTAAATATATCAAATATTGCAACAGGAACAAGGATCAAGCAACATCTAAACATGAATTAGATTGGAACATTAATTTCACGATGATACTCACCACTTGGTGAAGTGACTGTTGATGCTGAGATGCTTGTTGATGGTGGAATGGAGCTTTCTGTGGTTGTTGCTCCTGATGAACTTGTTGATTCAGGAGTTGCTGAAGAGGCTGATGTTGCTGTGCTGCTACTTACAGTTGCTGTTTCTGTTGTTGCAGTGACAATAATTAATGATTATTACGAGGCAAACAAGCAAATTTCAATTCCGTATTTGGAAATATGAAATGAAATATAAATTTCTTTGCTTTGTTAAAATGAACTGTACTCCAAATTACCCACAAATATTTGCAATGGACACAAAGCAGCCGGTGAATTTTACAATTGATTCTCCCATACACTTTTGTAAGTATAATCAGCAAAATGGGAATATTTTGATGGAATATAATCATACGCCCGCTTTAAATTTCAAGGAATCATATTCGGATGAGAAAAATGTACAATTTTACATACCACTTGTTGCAATGCCTTGTGTTGTAATTGTTGTTGCTTCAGTTGTTGGTGCTGGAGTGGAGATGCCTGTAGCTGTTGATTCTGTTGCACTTGTTGATGTGGGAGTTGATGCAGAGTTTGATGCTGTAGACGTGGTCTGTGCAGATGCAGTTGGTAATTCTGCTATTACAGTGAAAATAAATCAAGACATAATTGAGTCAAACCAACAACCGGTGATACCATATTCAAAAATGTGCATTAACATACAAATGACACTCATCTGTTCAGAACTTCCCCCAAAATATGGCATAGGCATATTTCAGCTGACTCAAGGCACAATGTGAAATTTGTGATTGGTTCACCTCTGTATTAATATGATATTAAACTATAAAATAGCCATTTTTTGTGTTTACTTTCTTATGTAATCAAAAACACAATTTAATTGAGAGCAATCACATTGGAGCATCTGATAAATCTGATCCTGAATACTCACCACTTGTTGTAGAGGCTTGTGTTGTTGCAATTGTCGATTCAGTTATCGGTGCAGGAGTGGTGCTGCTTGTTGCTGTTTCGGCTACTGGACTTGTTGACATGGGGGTTGATGTTGAGCTCACTGCTGCAGTGGTGCTCTGTGAACCTGCAGTCGAGGTTTCAGATGGTGCTGTGAAAGTGAAGAATGACATTACTGAGAAAAAGCTGCAACTTGGAGGGAAAAACACAGAAATCCAAATAAAAATACAAAGTCTTCTGTTCACACATTGATGGAATACATATTTCTCAGTTAATTAAATATATCAAATATTGCAATAGGAACAAGTACCAAGTGACATGTACAGATGAATTCGATTGGAACATTAATTTCACGATGATACTCACCACTTGGTGAAGTGAGTGTTGATATTGAGATGCTTGTTGATGGTGGAATGGAGCTTTCTGTGGTTGTTGCTCCTGATAAACTTGTTGATTCAGGAGTTGTTGAAGAGGCTGATGTTGCTGTGCTGCTACTTACAGTTGCTGTTTCTGTTGTTGCAGTGACAATAATTAATGATTATTACGAGGCAAACAAGCAAATTTCAATTCCGTATTCAGAAATATGAATTAAAATACAAGCTTCTTTGATTCGTTAAAATGAACAGTAATCGAAATTACCCACAAATATTTGCAATAGACACAAAGCAGCCGGTAAATTTTACAATTGATTCTCCCATACACTTTTGTAAGTGTAACCAGCAAAATGGGAATATTTTGATGGAATATAATCATAAGCCCGCCTTAAATTTCAAGGAATCATATTAGGATGAGAAAAATGTGCAATTTTGCATACCACTTGTTGCAATGCCTTGTGTTGTAATTATTGTTGCTTCAGTTGTTGGTGCTGGAGTGGAGATGCCTTTTGCTGTTGATTCTGTTGCACTTGTTGATGTGGGAGTTGATGCAGAGTTTGATGCTGCAGACGTGGTCTGTGCAGATGCAGTTGATGATTCTGCTATTACAGTGAAAATAAATCAAGACATAATTGAGTCAAACCAACAACCGGTGATACCATGTTCAAAGATGTACATTAACATACAAATGACTCTCGTCTGTTCAGAAATTCTCCCAAAATACGGCACAGGCATTTTTCAGCTGACTCAAAGCACAATGTGAAATTTGTGATTGGTTGACCTCTGTATTAATATGATATTAAACCATAAAATAGCCATTTTTTGTGTTTACCTTCTTATGTAATCAAAAACACAATTTAATTGAGAGCAATCACATTGGAGCATCTGATAAATCTGATCCTGAATACTCACCACTTGTTGTAGAGGCTTGTGTTGTTGCAATTGTTGTCGATTCAGTTATCGGTGCAGGAGTGATGCTGCTTGTTGCTGTTTCAGCTACTGGACTTGTTGACATGGGGGTTGATGTTGAGCTCACTGCTGCAGTGGTGCTCTGTGAACCTGCAGTCGAGGTTTCAGATGTTGCTGTGAAAGTGAAGAATGACATTACTGAGAAAAAGCTGCAACTTGGAGGGAATCACAGAAATCCAAACGAAAATACAAAATCTTCTGTGAACACATTGATGGAATACAAATTTCTCAGTTCATTAAATATATCAAATATTGCAACAGGAACAAGGATCAAGCAACATCTAAACATGAATTAGATTGGAACATTAATTTCACGATGATACTCACCACTTGGTGAAGTGAGTGTTGATGTTGAGATGCTTGTTGATGGTGGAATGGAGATTTCTGTGGTTGTTGCTCCTGATGAACTTGTTGATTCAGGAGTTGCTGAAGAGGCTGATGTTGCTGTGCTGCTACTTACAGTTGCTGTTTCTGTTGTTGCAGTGACAATAATTAATGATTATTACGAGGCAAATAAGCAAATTTCAATTCCGTATTCAGAAATATGAATTAAAATACAAGCTTCTTTGATTTGTTAAAATGAACTGTAATCCAAATTACCCACAAATATTTGCAATGGACACAAAGCAGCCGGTGAATTTTACAATTGATTCTCCCATACACTTTTGTAAGTGTAACCAGCAAAATGGGAATATTTTGATGGAATATAATCATACGCCCGCCTTAAATTTCAAGGAATCAGATAAGGATGAGAAAAATGTGAAATTTTACATACCACTTGTTGCAATGCCTTGTGTTGTAATTGTTGTTGCTTCAGTTGTTGGTGCTGGAGTGGAGATGCCTTTTGCTGTTGATTCTGTTGCACTTGTTGATGTGGGAGTTGATGCAGAGTTTGATGCTGCAGACGTGGTCTGTGCAGATGCAGTTGATGATTCTGCTATTACAGTGAAAATAAATCAAGACATAATTGAGTCAAACCAGCAACCGGTGATACCATGTTCAAAAATGTACATTAACATACAAATGACTCTCGTCTGTTCAGAAATTCTCCCAAAATACGGCACAGGCATTTTTCAGCTGACTCAAAGCACAATGTGAAATTTGTGATTGGTTCACCTCTGTATTAATATGATATTAAACTATAAAATAGCCATTTTTTGTGTTTACTTTCTTATGTAATCAAAAACACAATTTAATTGAGAGCAATCACATTGGCGCATCTGATAAATCTGATCCTGAATACTCACCACTTGTTGTAGAGGCTTGTGTTGTTGCAATTGTCGTCGATTCAGTTATCGGTGCAGGAGTGATGCTGCTTGTTGCTGTTTCAGCTACTGGACTTGTTGACATGGGGGTTGATGTTGAGCTCACTGCTGCAGTGGTGCTCTGTGAACCTGCAGTCGAGGTTTCAGATGTTGCTGTGAAAGTGAAGAATGACATTACTGAGAAAAAGCTGCAACTTGGAGGGAAACACAGAAATCCAAACGAAAATACAAAATCTTCTGTGAACACATTGATGGAATACAAATTTCTCAGTTCATTAAATATATCAAATATTGCAACAGGAACAAGGATCAAGCAACATCTAAACATGAATTAGATTGGAACATTAATTTCACGATGATACTCACCACTTGGTGAACTGAGTGTTGATGTTGAGATGCTTGTTGATGGTGGAATGGAGCTTTCTGTGGTTGCTCCTGATGAACTTGTTGATTCAGGAGTTGCTGAAGAGGCTGATGTTGCTGTGCTGCTACTTACAGTTGCTGTTTCTGTTGTTGCAGTGACAATAATTAATGATTATTACGAGGCAAACAAGCAAATTTCAATTCCGTATTCAGAAATATGAATTAAAATACAAGCTTCTTTGAATTTTTAAAATGAACTGTAATCGAAATTTCCCATAAATATTTGCAATAGACACAAAGCAGCCGGTGAATTTTACAATTGATTCTCCCATACACTTTTGTAAGTGTAACCAGCAAAATGGGAATATTTTGATGGAATACAATCATACGCCTGCCTTAAATTTCAAGGAATCATATTCGGATGAGAAAAATGTGCAATTTTACATACCACTTGTTGCAATGCCTTGTGTTGTAATTGTTGTTGCTTCAGTTGTTGGTGCTGGAGTGGAGATGCCTTTTGCTGTTGATTCTGTTGCACTTGTTGATGTGGGAGTTGATGCAGAGTTTGATGCTGCAGACGTGGTCTGTGCAGATGCAGTTGATGATTCTGCTATTACAGTGAAAATAAATCAAGACATAATTGAGTCAAACCAGCAACCGGTGATACCATGTTCAAAGATGTACATTAACATACAAATGACTCTCGTCTGTTCAGAAATTCTCCCAAAATACGGCACAGGCATTTTTCAGCTGACTCAAAGCACAATGTGAAATTTGTGATTGGTTCACCTCTGTATTAATATGATATTAAACTATAAAATAGCCATTTTTTGTGTTTACTTTCTTATGTAATCAAAAACACAATTTAATTGAGAGCAATCACATTGGAGCATCTGATAAATCTGATCCTGAATACTCACCACTTGTTGCAGAGGCTTGTGTTGTTGCAATTGTCGTCGATTCAGTTATCGGTGCAGGAGTGATGCTGCTTGTTGCTGTTTCAGCTACTGGACTTGTTGACATGGGGGTTGATGTTGAGCTCACTGCTGCAGTGGTGCTCTGTGAACCTGCAGTCGAGGTTTCAGATGTTGCTGTGAAAGTGAAGAATGACATTACTGAGAAAAAGCTGCAACTTGGAGGGAAACACAGAAATCCAAACGTATACAAAATCTTCTGTGAACACATTGATGGAACACAAATTTCTCAGTTCATTAAATATATCAAATATTGCAACAGGAACAAGGATCAAGCAACATCTAAACATGAATTAGATTGGAACATTAATTTCACGATGATACTCACCACTTGGTGAAGTGAGTGTTGATGTTGAGATGCTTGTTGATGGTGGAATGGAGCTTTCTGTGGTTGCTCCTGATGAACTTGTTGATTCAGGAGTTGCTGAAGAGGCTGATGTTGCTGTGCTGCTACTTACAGTTGCTGTTTCTGTTGTTGCAGTGACAATAATTAATGATTATTACGAGGCAAACAAGCAAATTTCAATTCCGTATTCAGAAATATGAATTAAAATAAAAGCTTCTTTGATTTGTTAAAATGAACTGTAATTGAAATTTCCCACAAATATTTGCAATAGACACAAAGCAGCCGGTGAATTATACAATTGATTCTCCCGTACACTTTTGTAAGTGTAACCAGCAAAATGGGAATATTTTGATGGAATATAATCATACGCCCGCTTTAAATTTCAAGGAATCACATTCGGATGAGAAAAATGTGCAATTTTACATACCACTTGTTGCAATGCCTTGTGTTGTAATTGTTGTTGCTTCAGTTGTTGGTGCTGGAGTGGAGATGCCTTTTGCTATTGTTTCTGTTGCACTTGTTAATGTGGGAGTTGATGCAGAGTTTGATGCGGCAGACGTGGCCTGTGCAGATGCAGTTGATGATTCTGCTATTACAGTGAAAATAAATCAAGACATAATTGAGTCAAACCAGCAACCGGTGAACCCATGTTCAAAGATGTTCATTAACATACAAATGACTCTCGTCTGTTCAGAAATTCTCCCAAAATACGGCACAGGCATTTTTCAGCTGACTCAAAGCACAATGTGAAATTTGTGATTGGTTCACCTCTGTATTAATATGATATTAAACCATAAAATAGCCATTTTTTGTGTTTACCTTCTTATGTAATCAGAAACACAATTTAATTGAGAGCAATCACATTCTAGCATCTGATAAATCTGATCCTGAATACTCACCACTTGTTGTAGAGGCTTGTGTTGTTGCAATTGTCGTCGATTCAGTTATCGGTGCAGGAGTGATGCTGCTTGTTGCTGTTTCAGCTACTGGACTTGTTGACATGGGGGTTGATGTTGAGCTCACTGCTGCAGTGGTGCTCTGTGAACCTGCAGTCGAGGTTTCAGATGTTGCTGTGAATATGAAGAATGACATTACTGAGAAAAAGCTGCAACTTGGAGGGAAACACAGAAATCCAAACGTATACAAAATCTTCTGTGAACACATTGATGGAACACAAATTTCTCAGTTCATTAAATATATCAAATATTGCAACAGGAACAAGGATCAAGCAACATCTAAACATGAATTAGATTGGAAAATTAATTTCACGATGATACTCACCACTTGGTGAAGTGAGTGTTGACGTTGAGATGCTTGTTGATGGTGGAATGGAGCTTTCTGTGGTTGTTGCTCCTGATGAACTTGTTGATTCAGGAGTTGCTGAAGAGGCTGATGTTGCTGTGCTGCTACTTACAGTTGCTGTTTCTGTTGTTGCAGTGACAATAATTAATGATTATTACGAGGCAAACAAGCAAATTTCAATTCCGTATTCAGAAATATGAATTAAAATACAAGCTTCTTTGATTTGTTAAAATGAACTGTAATCCAAATTACCCACAAATATTTGCAATGGACACAAAGCAGCCGGTGAATTTTACAATTGATTCTCCCATACACTTTTGTAAGTGTAACCAGCAAAATGGGAATATTTTGATGGAATATAATCATACGCCCGCCTTAAATTTCAAGGAATCATATTAGGATGAGAATGTGCAATTTTACATACCACTTGTTGCAATGCCTTGTGTTGTAATTGTTGTTGCTTCAGTTGTTGGTGCTGGAGTGGAGATGCCTTTTGCTGTTGATTCTGTTGCACTTGTTGATGTGGGAGTTGATGCAGAGTTTGATGCTGCAGACGTGGCCTGTGCAGATGCAGTTGATGATTCTGCTATTACAGTGAAAATAAATCAAGACATAATTGAGTCAAACCAGCAACCGGTGATACCATGTTCAAAGATGTACATTAACATACAAATGACTCTCGTCTGTTCAGAAATTCTCCCAAAATACGGCACAGGCATTTTTCAGCTGACTCAAAGCACAATGTGAAATTTGTGATTGGTTCACCTCTGTATTAATATGATATTAAACTATAAAATAGCCATTTTTTGTGTTTACCTTCTTATGTAATCAAAAACACAATTTAATTGAGAGCAATCACATTGGAGCACCTGATAAATCTGATCCTGAATACTCACCACTTGTTGTTGTAGAGGCTTGTGTTGCAATTGTTGTCGATTCAGTTATCGGTGCAGGAGTGATGCTGCTTGTTGCTGTTTCAGCTACTGGACTTGTTGACATGGGGGTTGATGTTGAGCTCACTGCTGCAGTGGTGCTCTGTGAACTTGCAGTCGAGGTTTCAGATGTTGCTGTGAAAGTGAAGAATGACATTACTGAGAAAAAGCTGCAACTTGGAGGGAAGCACAGAAATCCAAATGAAAACACAAATCTTCTGTGAACCCATTGATGGAATACAAATTTCTCAGTTCATTAAATATATCAAATATTGCAATAGGAACAAGTACCAAGTGACATCTATAGATGAATTCAATTGGACCATTAATTTCACGATGATACTCACCACTTGGTGAAGTGAGTGTTGACGTTGAGATGCTTGTTGATGGTGGAATGGAGCTTTCTGTGGTTGTTGCTCCTGATGAACTTGTTGATTCAGGAGTTGCTGAAGAGGCTGATGTTGCTGTGCTGCTACTTACAGTTGCTGTTTCTGTTGTTGCAGTGACAATAAGTAATGATTATTACGAGGCAAACTAGCATCTTTCAATTCCATATTCAGAAATGTGAATTAAAATACAAACTTCTTTGATTTGTTAAAATGAACTGTAATCCAAATTACCCACAAATATATGCAATAGACGCAACGCAGCAGGTGAATT
The DNA here is from genome assembly GCF_902713615.1 of Scyliorhinus canicula. Taxonomy (NCBI): domain Eukaryota; kingdom Metazoa; phylum Chordata; class Chondrichthyes; order Carcharhiniformes; family Scyliorhinidae; genus Scyliorhinus; species Scyliorhinus canicula. The sequence continues at coordinate 103,170,641 of NC_052163.1, forward strand.
TTACAAATGATCCTCCCCTGCACTTTTGCAAGAGTAACCATCAAAATGGGAATAGTTTGATGGAATTTTAGTATATAGTCATACGGCTGCATTAAATTTGAAGGAATTGTATTGGAATGAGTTAAAAATACAATTATACTCACCACTTATTGTGATGCCTTGTGTTGGGATTGTTGTTGATTCAGTTATCGGTGCAGGAGTGGAGCTGCTTGTTGCTGTTTCAGCTACTGGACTTGTTGACATGGGGGTTGATGATGAGCTCACTGCTGCAGTGGTGCTCTGTGAACCTGCAGTCGAGGTTTCAGGTGTTGCTGTGAAAGTGAAGAATGACATTACTAAGAAAAAGTTGCAACTTGGAGAGAAACACAAAGAAATCCAAATGAAAATATAAAGTCTTTTGTTAACACTTTGATTGAATACAAATTTCTCAGTTCATTAAATATATCAAATATTGCAATAGAACAAATGCCAAGTGATATCTCCAGATGAAATCGATTGGAACATTAATTTCACGATGATACTCACCACTTGGTGAAGAGAGTGTTGACGTTGAGATGCTTGTTGATGGTGTAATGGAGCTTTCTGTGGTTGTTGCTTCTGATGAACTTGTTGATACAGGAGTTGATGAAGTGGCTGATAATGCAGTGCTGCTACTTGCAGTTGATATTTCTGCTGTTGCAGTGACTATAATTAATGATATATAGGAGGTAAACTAGCAACTTTCAATTCCGTATTCAGAAATATGAATTAATCAATACAAACTTCTTTGAAACATGATCCAAATTATCCACACATATTTGTAATGGACACAAAGCAGCAGGTGAGTTTTACAATTCATTCTCCCATACACTTTTGTAAGTGTGACCAGCAATATGGGAATATTTTGATGAAATGTCAGTGTATAAACGTGTACCCGCTTTAAATTTCAAGGAATCATATTGGGATGAGATAAAGTGCAATTTTACATAGCACTTGATGTAATGTCTTGAATTTTGATTGTTGTTCATTCTGTTTGAAATGAAAAATGAAATGAAAATCGCTTATTGTCACGAGTATGCTTCAATGAAGTTACTGTGAAAAGCCCCTAGTCGCCACATTCCGGCGCCTGTTCGGGGAGGCTGTTACGGGAATCGAACCATGTTGCTGGCCTGCCTTGGTCAGCTTTCAAAGCCAGCGATTTAGCCCAGTGTGCTGAACAGCCCCTAATAATAATCTTTTTATTGTCACAAGTAGACTTACATTAACACTGCAATGAAGTTATTATGAAAAGCCCCGAGTCGCCACATCTCGGCGCCTGTCCGGGTACACAGAGGGAGAATTCTCAGCTTGTACGGGAATTGAACTCGCGCTGCTGGCCTTGTTCGGCAACACAAACCTGCTGTCTAGCCCACTGAGCTAAACCAGCTTTTGGTGCATGCAATTGACTCTACTTTTATGTGGCCCATGCACTTTGCTGCTTTTACAATCCAGGATGGGGTAAAATGTCCTGAATGAAATTGGATAACATGTTTGAAGATTGAGGTGTTTTGCTGCCAGTTGCATGCCAGAGAGAATTTGCGGCATTTCTTTGGTGCAAATGTTATTGGAACAATATTGCAGCTCCTTGAGGCAGCTGTCTGCCTTCAGGGAGCTCATTGCAAACGCCTGCCTCTTCTCTCGTGCCCCACCCTGTTCCCACCCTCCCCAGTAGCTTTCCGAGAGCTCATTTTAAACTGAATTCTGAGGTCGATCATGGCCTCTTCCGTGACCACTGAGTGCGCGTGCCCAGTGCATGAAAGATTCAGGCCAGTATCTTTGCACAATTTTACCACTGTTTTGAGGGTTTTCTGAGACTTTGGTGGTGCTATCAGCACTAAGGAAATCCTTGGCCTTTGCGATTATACCATTTCCAGACTGTCTTCTCTGTTTCTTGTTAAATATGTTTTGCATTTTGCTTTTTCTTTGAAAAACATTTTATGGGAGGCATTTTCAAATATATACATAACAAAGAAGAAAAAAAAGTCAAGAAACAACAGCAAACAGCCAGAGCATCCTCCCCCATCCACCCGCACCCCGGCTTCCTCTCATCTAAACCCCCACTTTACCTGCTGCCACCCTGCCGCCTGCCCCCCCCTTTTAACGTTTAACCCAAACCGAACAGAACCCCCCCCCAAATGTTTTTCATTTTACTTAATTTACTGCTAAATTTACAAATAATAGGCATTTGTAACTTGTTCGATCAAGTGCATCTGATGATCCCTTTGCTTTGAATGAAACATTCGAAACTCGTAGTTTTATTTGCAAGGGTTTTATATGTCGAACACCTACATTTTACAGAGAACATGGGCGAGATCTTCCGGCTGTTCACGCTGATGGGAACGTCCGGTCCCATCGACGGCGCATCCCCGCCACGGGTTTCCCGACAGCGTGGGGTGGATTCAATGGGAAATCCAATTGACAGCGACGGGACCAGAAGATGCCGCCGTCGGCTAACGGCAGGCCGCCTCCAGCTGCTGTGAAGCACGCCACGGAAAGGCCAGGGAATCTCGGCCCATATGTACGTTGCAACATCGTCCATGCCCCAAATGCGAGGAAATCTGATTCCTTCTGCACCATTTATTTGACACAATGGCACTAGGTTTTTAAAATTATTTTTTAATCTTGTGTCAGATTAAAAGGAAGTGGAATGAAACAGCAAATGAAGGTTTAACTCACCACCTGTTGTTGCAGGTGTTGTTAATTCTGTTGCCATTGTTGGAGTAGAAGTGCTTGTAGCTGTTTCCCCTGTTGAACCTGTTGCTGTGATGAATGAAGTAATCAGTGTTGCAGGGCTGGACTCTGTACTTGATGTTGCGATTTCTGTTGTGGTGAAGGTAGTTGAATGACATATTTAGGGCAAACCAGCCAACTCAGAATAACATATGCAGAAATATGCATGAAAATACAAACTCCTGCAGTTTGTTAACAATTAGAAATTACCCAAATGCCGAAAGATAAAATCAACATATTACAGCAGAAAGAATTGCAGAAAGTGAAATCTACAGATGATTTTTCTCTGCACATCATAGATGTGAACAGCATCCTCTCATTAAAACGTAGTGATGTCTGCAATGGCTCAGCCACTTTCATTGGATAGATGACGATCATATATCGTCAATTGGTCACTTGATCATGACTTCCGGGTTGTCCATATCACCACTAAAGGACACCTGCAAGTGAGATATGAAGATGGCAGACATGGACACTGACAGCCAGAGCGGCAAAGTGGTTAGCACTGCGGCCTAGGGCGCTGAGGATCCGGGTTCAATCCTGGTCCCGAGTCACTGTCTGTGTGGAGTTTGCACATTCGCCCCATGTCTGAGTAGATTTCACCCCCACAACCTAAAGATATGCAGGTTAGGTTGATTGGCCACACTAAATTGCCCCTTAAATGGAAGAAAAAAATAATTGGGTACTCTAAATTTAATTTTTTTAAATGGACACTGACAGCCAGGAGACAGGCACGATCTCTGGAAGATGATTGTTTGCAAGGACATTAGAAGAAGTGAGCAGGAACTGACTACCCATAAGAGGGCATGGAGAAAACAGAGGCCAGGAAATCAATCACCTTCGCAGCAAGTGCAACAGAGATTGTTATGCCAGAGTGCGTCTCCTGAGCCACACCAGGTGATAACATAGATTTGATCACCATGGCACACACCATTGCCTTACAGATGGAAGGCTGCCTGTACCAAATAGCAAAATTGCAATATTTTGTTTTTATTTTAGCCACAACCTGCCTTGAACTGAAAGGAATAAAATGGGAATTGGTGATAAAAGCATATCATGATACTCACCAACTGTTGTTATGAGTTGTGTTGTTGCATTTCCGGTTGGTTCAGCTGTCGATGCAAGAGTACTTGTGGATGTAGGAGCAGATGTAAAGTTCAGCACTGCAGCGGTAGTCTGTGCACTTGTAGTTGAGTTTTCTGCTGTTGCTATGAAAGATATTAATGGCATGACTGAGGTAAATATGCAACTTGCAATAAAGTACAGAGGAATCCAAATTTTAAAATTAACTGAAAAGAAGAGAAAGAAGAAAGGTGTGTCTGCCTTGATTCAAAGAACTCGAATAATAATAATAATCGCTTATTGTCACAAGTAGTCTTCAATGAAGTTACTGAGAAAAGCCCCTAGTCACCACATTCCGGCGCCTGTTCGGGAAGGCCGGTATGGGAATTGAACCTGCGCTGCTGGCATTACAAGCCAGCTGGCTCTGTATTACAAGCCAGCTGTTTTAGACCACTGTGCTAAACCAGTCCCCTAGTCTCTGAGCCTTAAGGTTCCTGGTTCAAGCTTTACTCAAGGGTTTTCAATACTGAGGGAGTGCTGCATTGTTCCAGGTGCCATCTTTCGGATGAGGCATATTTCTGAATCCTCACCTGCCTGCCCGGGTGCACTATTTTGAAGAAGATCAAGGAAGTTATCCCCAGTGTCCTTGCTCATCAATATGTATTCTTCACTAAACATGACAAAAACAGATTATTTGATGATTGTCAAGTTGTTTTTTGTGAGACCTTGTTGTGTTCAAATTGGTTGTTGTGCTTCCTACATCCTGCACCACAACAGTGACTACATTTAAACAATTCTTCAATAGCTCATAAGTTCTCAGCTGTAAATGGAATCTTTAATAATGTGACATCCTGTCAGGAGTGCACTGAAATGTCAGCCTCGATTATGTGCTTATGCTTCTGTAATGGTGCTGGATCCCATGGTGTTCTGACTCCATTGATAGTACCACCAATAGGGCTAAGCAGACTTGAAAAGACAAGATCATCTGAAAGCTGCACACACACTATTAATATCTGTCTGGCAATGAAAACTGTTGCAACAACATGTTGCCCAGTGTTCAGATTTAGAGCAAATCTCAGAATTTGGACTTGCTACATGCGAAAAGCAAAATAGATTTCAATATGATTTTGACGTATAGAATAAACTAGTAAACCGCAAGTCCAGCATGACTACGGTGTGATTTAAACTTTAATAACAGATTGTTAATTAATTTTTTGTGCTGATAAGTCGTTATTGAGCCAGAACACTCTAATGATCTCTGGCACATATTATGGTTGACTAGCAGTGCAGCAAATCAAGGGGCATGATTCCCCCGCCTCCCAGCCACATGGTTCTCAGCAGTGGAAGACGGTGTGTGGCTCGCTGGTGGCGGGATTCTCTGCTCTCGCCGTGGTCAATGATATTTTCCATTGAAGCCACTCCACTGGGAAACTTTTGGGCAGAGATGCACTGGCCAATGTCAGCTGAGGCTCAGTTGGCAGGACACTAGTCTCTGAGTCACAAGGATCTGAATTCACATCCCGCCTGAGGACCTGGGTGCAAAATTAAAGCCAGTTTCAGGGAATGCTTCTCTGTCGGAGGTATTGCTTTATGAATGAGAAGTAAAATCAAGGCCTCATCTGTTTGATGGGGTGGATATGAAATATCTCACGACAGCATTCGAAGAAGAGCTGGACAGTTATGCTCGGTGTCCTTGCAAATACGTATCCCTCAATCAACATCATAAAAATGGATGAATTTAAAACATGTTTGTGGGAGTTAGCTGGGTGCAAATAGCTGGCACATTTCCCACATTACAGCAGTGACTGCACTTCAAAAAGTATTTTAATAGTTGTAAAATGCTTTGAGTTGTCTAGTGGACCTGGGAAGCACAATAATTTTTTTTTTCCAAATTAAACATTATTTGACACTTTGTAACACGAATATTGAGGCCAGAATTCTCCGGTTGTTGCAATTCACTTTTCCCGCCGGCAGTGCACCCACACCAGTGTGTTTCCCGGTGGTGTGAGGTGGTTACAATGAAAAATTCCATCGACAAGCAGTGGGAGTATAGAATCCCGCATCATGGAACGACGCGCAGCCGAGAAACACACAGCTGGGGGATTGGGGAATCCATGTCACCACCTTTTGAGGCATTTATAGCAGCCCGACATTATTCATTTGACAAGCTACTTCATGGAATTATTCCAATCCCAGTTCAACATCTGACGATTATTTTCTTTAGCCACATAAAAATGTATCACAAATTCCATATTCAGCAAGGAATATAGGGCCGGATTTACCAACCACCACGCCGCAAGTTTTTCAGCCGCCAGTAGGATCTACCGTCCCCGCCATTGTCAATGGGTTTTCCTGGTGACAGCACCCCCCGTCACCTGGAAACCCTTGCGCCGGCGTGGGAACAAAATTTCTCGCCGGCGTGAACAGCCTGTAAATCCCGCCCTATGAAAGATTTGACTTGGGGTAAAAAAACAAAGAAAAAAAACATTTTCACTGATGAGGAAAACAATTTAATTTTTTCCTCAACAACCTGAACACACATCAACTGATTTTCTCAACATTAAATAAAGCATGACTGATCATTTCTTATGTTCATAGACAAGATAATATTGTGCACCATACTGTAGAATATTTTCCTTGTTACTGTATTACATGATTTAGTTTTATTTGTATTTATTGACGATCTAACTTAATTTATTTTGTGGCAAATTATATACTTTGGATCATTCACATTTAAACTAGTTTATAATACGTACACCCTGTAGAACTTAACGCACTGATTAAAATAGTTTGAAGTAAATTCAGGCTGCACCTTCTGGAATTCATAACACCTGTCATGGTTTCTAACATTTAGAGCTTAAATCGATTTGTTATCTCTTTCTATTCCTGAAGTTTACCGAAAATGTAATTTAAACCAGCTCTTGAGCTGAATCAAGATTTCAAAGTAAGAAACTGAAAAGGACTTAAGTTGAAACAAAAATGCATTCCCTCAACTTTGCATTTTCTCTGTCAGATTCAGGGTGTCACAGCAATGTTTTGCAAAAATCTATGATTCAGTCAATGTTATTGAAACTGGTTCAGTACTTTTGCAATGAACATTAAAATATGCACATTTCTTCATGCACCTGCACCTCTCTTCATGATACAGGCTCTAATTAATCATAGGTCTGGCACCAGACATAAAAGTCAGATTTTACCCACATTTCACAGTATGAACATATTTCATTATACTAAATACCTCCATTTTATCAACTTAGGGAGGTTGAGAGACTAAATCTACGAAGATTAAATTAATTATTCCACTGAGGAAAGTTGAAACCTGAAAAATATAATAATCATTCTATGTGTTGCCAGAAGCAGCTAATTTTCATTTACTTTGAATTCTTACCTGAAAGACAGAGGCTACACACAATCGCAAGCCAAAATAATACCGTTGAATTCAACTTTTTACGATTCATTTTTCCCGTGGAAGAAGTTCGATAGATGCACGGAACTAATCTGCACTGTCTCAAGTAAAGTAGTTCAGTTGTGTTTCAAACCTGTCTCATTTCAAATATATCTTTGAGTTATGAAGTGATTTTGTAAGGCTGACGTCTTCAAATGCCACACCTTGCTTTGTTCACCAGGTTCAACGCGTAATAATATGTGCAATCTTTGCAGCAGCCTAAGAATGAGTTACCGCCCAAATTGCTTTATTGTCCTTTTTCGTTTCTTCCCTAAATTCCGATAGCTGACTGCTCTGCCTCTCCACATTTGAAGGTAATTTCAGTCATCGGCATACGCACATTTATGAGTATCGCAGTCATCAGTTCAATGCAAAACACAATAATATTGTCAGTTGCTAAAGAAGCTGTGCGGCAGCTCCTATACTTCAAACAGAACAGAGAGGAGAGGGTTTACAACACTATATATTAGTGTATATAGAAAACCAACGCCTCAATGTACTGACCAGTGCCTCTCTAATGTAACATTCATTTCCATTTCCAGTTAGTAGCGATGTTTTATTCTCTTGTTCAAAAGACAAACAAGGCATAGTCGTTGTTTTCTAACTTTAAAGACTTTCAATCCCCATAAACATTTCATGCAACATTTTGCTTTCTAATGAGCTTAACTCATGGTCAGTTTCTTTATTGGGGAGAAAATAAGGGTTCACATAGTAATTATTTTCTTTTTCAGCATTTTGCCTTCCTCATTGGGATCATTACTTTGTCTTCTTAGATTTAGTCCCTTAATCATCCTGTTTGGATGACATTGGTAGTTCTCCTGAAAACGCTTTGAGAATGAATTGTTTTGAGTGTTTTCCTTTCTAAAAATCCGCTGTTTTATTATCAAACATTAAAGTATCTTCAAACTGTTAACAGGCCTTTGCTTCCCTGGTCCTGACGATAACTCAGAGATGAGGGTGATGGCCCAATCTTGCTCAGGAAATCAGCAAGAAATTTTAATGGGTTACCCTGTGACATTTTAACACAACTACCTGTACCTCTTTGTTATTTTACATCCTGTACTGGCACACATTGCATGGCAATGGGAGTCATGTGGACCCACATGATGTGACCTCGACTGCAGCATTTGAAGGGCCAGTCTAGAAATGGAAATTGGAGAAGTTAAAAGCTTTACATAGAAGCTTGGAAAATAGGAGCAGAAGTGGGCCATTTGGCCCTTCGAGCCTACTCCACCATTTGTAATGATCATGGCTGATCTTCCAACTCAGTGACCCGTTCCCACTTCTCCCCCATATCCTTTGGTCCCTTTAGTCCCAAGAGTCATATCTAACTCCTGTTTTGGCCTCAACTGCTTTCTGTTGCAGAGAATTCCACAGCCTCACCACTCTCTGGGTGAAGACATTTCTCTTCATCTCTGTCCTAAGTGGACAACCCATATCCTCAGACTGTGATCCCTGGTTCTGGACTACCCCACCATGAGGAACATCCTTTCTGCATCTACCCTGTCCAGCCCTGTTAAAATGTTATCGGTTTCTACGAGACTCCCCCTCGTTCTTCTGAACTCCTGTGACTATAATCCTAACCCGACTCAATCTCTCCTCATATGTCAATCTGGCTATCCCAGGAATCAGTTTGGTAAACATTTGCTGCATTCCCTCCATAGCAAGAACATTCTTCCTCAGATAAAGAGACCAAAACTGCGCACAATATTCCAGGTGTGGTCTCATCAAGGCCCTGTATAACTGCAGAAAGACATTACTGCTCCTGTACTCAAATCCTCTCGCTATGAAGGTCAACATACCATTTGCCTTCTTCACCGCCTGCTGCACCTGTATGCTTGCTTTTAATAACTGGTGTACAAGTACAGCCAATTCTCATTAAACATTCCCTTCTCTCAATATCTAGCCATTCAGTGAATAATCTGCCTTCCTATTTTTCTACAAATGTGGGTAACCTCACATTTATCGACATTATACTCCATCTGCCATGCATTTGCCCACTCACTCAATTTGTCTAAATCATATGAAGACACCTCTGTATCCTTCTCACAGCTCACCCTTCCACCCAGCTTTGTGTCATCTGCAAATTTGCATATTTGCATATTTGATCTAAATCGTTAAATATATATTGTGAACAGCTGGATGCTAGCACTGATCCCTGCATTATCCCTCTTGTCACAGTCTGCCATTTTTAAAAAGGCCCATTTATTCCTATCTTTGGGTATGATTCTGCAGGTCTCTTAGCCATGGGCGCAAATCAAGTAATGGCTGGAATATCTCACGAAAAGCCAAAACAGGATTTCCGCTGGTGAGATTTTGGTACGCAATGTTTCCGGGCCATTCCCAATGGCATGATCAAGTTCACACCCAGGAAGGGCAAGAACTTGATTTGAAAGAATTGATTCAATTTCCATATCATTATCAAGCTTATCGTCGAATCTTCAGACCTCACTGAATCTTCCCAACCACAGTGTGCTGTCACACTGGCGCGATTCACTACTGCTTTCTAAAAATAGGAGCCCCGAGAGCAAAGAAGATGCTGATAACTTCTCTCCACCTTATCCAGGGTGTACGAGGGGACAGTGTCCACTGCGCTGGTGGCTGGTTCAAGGCTGTTTCTGGGTGTGTGGGGGGGGAGGGTGCTTTGGGGTGAGAGGGGTGTGAGAGGGTCCTCTGCTGGAATGGGATTTGTGGCTGAAATGTGCTGTCTTGAAGGCTTCAGCCCATCTGTTTTAGAAAGTGTTCACAGCTCTGAATGATGCTGGAGAATGCCTGGTTTATTAACTGTGCACAGCCCTGAAAGAGACTTCTGTCTGTGTGGTTAAGAAAGTAAAAATGGGTGTTTAGTTTACAGATCTTAGGATTATTGGACGTCTGTGGGGTGGGTCTAATCAGCTGGTGGGAGAGTGTGATGAGACTGAAGGAAGACAGCCTAAAGGGCTGAAACAGAAGGCGAAATGGTAATCAACCTGGGGGGGGGGGGGGGGGGGGGGGGGGGGGGGGGTGGGGGGGGGGGTGGGGGGGGGGGGGGTGCGCAGATGGGGGTTTCTGGACAAACATTTAGAGATAATGCAGTGGCGGCTCAGGAATTTTAAGTGCAAGAGCATGACAGCAAAGAGATCTCAGAATGATAACCTGATTATGAAAGGTGCCTGTTAGTGTTGTCTATCTCAGCCACAGAGAGTAATTGTGCCCTCTAACATTCCTGAGGGTCATGCTCGTCAAACTAATTGGGCATCATGAGTTGAGTTTTAACAATGTCAGCTGTCCACATTCTCAAAGTCAAGGAATCCCAACATAGTTCAAAGTCAAGGAAAATGGTGACAACTCATGTATCAAGGATTAAAGGGTGGGTTCGGGGAAGCGATAGGGAATATGTTTGCTTGATAGTTTGAACACAGTGCCTGCCGAAGAGGAGAAAGAAGTCCTCAATGTATACACTGGTGTCGAGTTGACCCTGCCCATGAGGGATCAAAACAGCCAGTCTGAACTCCCAGTGATTTGGATATTTAGGGACGGTGCAACCTCTACGGCCACAGGTGACTCTGAAGGGGCGAGGGCATTGACCAGGGCCGGTCAAGCGATGGAGTTCGAAGGGCAACAAAAAAGAGTTTGAGCAGTGGTCGCCAAAGAAGGTAAAGGAATGGCACTGTAGTCCATGAGTACAAGGGATGCTGAGAGGGTTGTGGTTATAGGCTTTGGGCTATATCATAGATGGATGGTGTGCAACCTCCAACCAGCAGGTGGCGGTAAAGACACCCCATGCGGTTTCTAGACCAAGATCAGGTGACATTTGACTCCGATATAAGGGGAGACACATCTGGCCATCTTCAGAAGAAGATTGTGAAGGTAAGAAGACATATATGTGAATGGTCAGTGCTAGGTTTAGTTCCAGAGGAGTAGGTAGCAGACTTCATGATAATGTGCTCTGTAACAGATTGCTATCTTACCACACAAGACTCAATAAAAGATTCTGGTTTGGACAAGTCGCAGTGTTTGGTGGATTTCTTCGTAAGGCACTGAGGACCAAACACAATATGGTACCATGAGTGATGAAAATGTAAAGATAGCGACGGCAGTGACAATGTTAGGCATTCGGCTGGAAGACCGATCTGGTGAACTGCAGCCTGAGATGACTCAACACACTAGAAGATGCTGGAGCTACAGATGGACTTGGTCAGAGGACCCTGCCAGCTCCAGTTCACAGGTAACGTAGAATAAAATTGGCGCTTCTTTAAGCAGAAATTCCAACTCCACCTTTTAGCCTTGGGCCTGCAGCCACAGCCTGAACACAGGCTTCTCGTGTTGCTGTTAGTGGCAGTAGGTCCTTAGACAGCAGAACTATATAATGCATTTGTCTGTGGTGCGAAGGAGCAGAACAGAACCTATGATGAAGCGTTGAAATTCTTCGAACGGTATTGCTCTGCAAAGAATGCCGAAGCATTTGAATGGAATATAGTTAGTACATGTACCCAGAAAGAAGGGCTACAATCAAAAACACAGCTTTCAATGTGTCTTGCGAATGAGTTTGCACAGTGATGCAGTGCACTTAGCACAAACAACGTGGAAGGGGAAGCCAGTGCCATTAGTGCTGTGACGCACATCATGAAGAAACGTGGTCTCAGTGCAGGCAGCCATTTTAAGCAGCCGACAGGAGCCACCGCCGCCATTTTGTGCCTGAAGTGTGGCAACTGGCATGGGTCAAGGCAATGTCCAGCATACGGGATAGGATGTGCCATGTGTGGCAGGCTCAACCACTTTGCGAAACAACGTCTTTTACATCCTGCAATGGACAACACAAGATCAGTAAATGCAATCGATGAGATGCCCCTCAATAGATTGTTTTTCGTGGACCTCATAGCAAGGCCGGATATGGAAGCCCAAGAAGTGTTCCTTACCAGTTCCAGGATTGTGGATGATACAGCTGAGACAGTCGAATATCGATGGACAATTCTGGTAGTATTGAATGACACACTGATTAAGTGCAAGCTCGACATGGGTGCGAGAGCCATTCTCCTCAGCTTGTCCGATTTGAACTGCCTGAGAGTTCAACCAACAGTTTTTGATTGACCAAAACAGCTGATCGACTATGCGCCGAACGCGATTGAAATGTTGCGGATGTGTGAGAGCTCGAGGCTTGGTACACAACCAGAGTCACAGCATGCAATTCGTCATGGTGGACACAAAGCGAGAGTCCATATTAGGAGCGGATGCCTGTGAGGCCGTAAACCTGGTCACAGACCGCGAATTGTCCAGCGATTACTGTGACTCTCAATATGATGTCCTGCTGAAACTCATTGATCAAAAATAAATAAACTTCCACGCATGCGATAACAAAGTGAAAGAAGAAATGCAGCGGCCGAACGAAATTCCAGACTTTTGGTTAACAGTCTTCAGGAATGTGGACGTTCTCCGTAGCATGATACAGGAGCACAATGTGCCCATATTAACGCATCTACAAGATGTAAACCTTAAATGTTCAGCGCTTGATCAGCCAAGAAGCTTCACTCTGGAGTTGAACTTTGAGCCAAATGAGTATTTCACTAATGAAATCATTATGAAAGAATACCAGATGGAAAATCGCGGCCTGACCAGTTTGAATGCGTTGACGAACCAGAAATCACGGGTTGCACGGGATGCCAGATTGACTGGAAGAAAGGGAAAAATGTCACTCTGAAATCCATTAAGACAAAATCAAAGCATCAGAGCAAGAGTACCCGTAAAACAATTGCGAGCACAATACTAAATGATTCGTTCGTCAATTTCTTCAGTCCTCCTAAAATTTCACAGCATGGACTGTGAAATGTAAGTTCTGCAGCAAAATTGGTAGCTGACTTTGAACTGGGTTGCCTCCTGCGTGACTATGTAATTCCATGTGCAAATTCGTACTTCACAGAAGAAGTCTGTGCAGATGATGAGTGCTACGTAGATGTCCACGGAGGCATTGAGTCTTCTGATGAATGCACGAGCGTAAAGAATGAACCAGATGAGTACAGCTCTCAAATATTAGTCAAGTTAGTTTGCAGAGAAAATGGCGAGCTGGATGCAAACGCCCGTGAAACCCTGTTCCGATGTTTCGGCAGGAATGCCAATGTGGTCACTGATGACCAATCAATGCAGCAATCTGAGAAGTTTAGAAGTCCTGAGATGGCGCATGCAGAAAAAGATAAGAGTGCGGTGCCAGATTCCGCAGAAGAGAAGCAGTTAACCGAGACCAAGGTAGTCACTGAAGACATTGTTCCGATTCTGGAGACGTTGGCTCCAGAGGCAGGCGGTGACTTCTGTCATACATCCAAGCTGATTCGAATAGTGGACCCCCCACTACATGAGGCCAGCGCACTGTATGATGAGCTTGAAGAGCAAATGACCATTTCAGAAGACAGTTCCACAGCTACAGATGACGCGTTCATCTTGCCACAGGGTGAAGATGAGCTGTTACCACCTTCTTCAGATGCAGATGACCCAGGAATCATCAGTCTCGACTCGTGTTATGAGAGCCCATCACCTGCAGCTCAAGTGCAAGATACGGGGACAGCATTCAACGCTGCAGTTGAGGTGGAGTCGACAGAGCCACCACAGCCAGGGTGCGAGGTGCTGCAGTTAGTTGCTAAAGCTGAAAATTTCAACAGACCTGAACAGCCAACCACGTCTGCACTACATGTTCAAGAGAGAGGAAACCGGAGCACCCGAAGGAAACCCACGCAGACACAAGGAGAACGTGCAAACTCCATACAGACAGTGACCCAAGCTGGGAATCAAGCCTGGAACCCTGGTGCTATGAAGCAACAGTGCTAACCATTGTGCTACAGGCGCTCTGTATCAGATTGCTATCTTACCACTCGGGACTCAATCAATAAAAGATTCTGGTTTGGACAAGTCGCAGTGTTTGGTGGATTCCTTTGTGAAGTACAAAGGACCAAACACAACAAGGATCTGAAGGCAAACGACTGGAACACAGAACTGAATGTCAAAGAGACCATACCAGACAGAACCCAGTGCCAAACGGCCAGGGAGGGAGCTCGAAGGTGACGACAAAGGAGACCGAGGATTTACAGGACCTGAGTGCCCTTCATGGAGCTGTCAGAGTACATGTGCCTCCAGAGACTATGCCTCACAAGGGGGACTGTGCAGCACCTGTGCAGCGTGCTTAGAAATCTGGCACCACGTGGAGGAGCAGGGCACCCATTCCCCATTGCCGTAAAGTTCACGGCAGCCCTCAACCTTTGATTCAGCCCGGCCCGTTGGGACAAGGGATGTGCGATTCGTTTCTTTCGCTGGTCTGCCACAGGTACAGGGGGGCATCAATGACACTCATGTGGCTCTGTGACCCCATGGCACCAGGGAGTCCTGTACATAAACAGAAAGGGGTTACACTCCCTTAATGTGCAGCTGGTGTGATCACCAGATGAATATCATGTATGTGTGTGCATATTTTCCAGGGAGCGTACATGATAATTTTATCCTTGGACAGTCTCAAATCCCAGGGATATTTGAGGTCACGCAGGTTGGGGATAAGGGATACCCGCTGGGGACATGGCTGATGACACCTGTGCAGAGGCCTGATACCGAAGCAGAGTCCCATTACAACGAGGCTCTCAGTGACACCCGGTCTGTGATAGAGTGGGCATAGGGCTGCACTTCTGCTCTCTCGGCAGGTCCAGTGTGGCCCTGCAGTATAGTCTCCAGAGGGTCTCTCATATCATCATGGTCTGCTGTGTCCTCCACAACTTACTGCAATAGTGGCCGATGTGCCCGATGAAGAAGGCCAGGAGGAGGGGAACGCTTCCTTTGATGGGTAGGATGTTCAGGAGGGAGTGGAGGGATAGGCCGGAGATGAACTGGAGGATGGAGGCCAGGGTGTGAGTGTTCGCATGGGCAGGAGGACCAGGGATTCCCTCATTGTTTCACTGGTTCTCTGGCAGATCTAGAACCCCCAACTCCTCTGAGACCTTTGTGTCCCTCTTCCCGAACAACGGTGGACGTCTGCAACAAAAACATCTCATCAGGATGTTGGGCCTAGGGAGTCCGTGAGCATGCTTATCCTATCAATGCAAGAGGGTGATGATGATTCGCAGTGAGGAAAGCTCTGATGCTCCTCAGCTTCTGCTTATGTTTGACTCATGTCCGTCTGCTGCCAGCTTAAGTGCGAGTGAGTGTCGGGGCTACATCCTTTTCTCCCATTATTCTAAAGGGGGTTAAGGGGCTTGTGTCTAGGGTTCACTGAATAATTGGAGAGTCTTTCCCGGATGCCTATTACTCACCGTTGGAGTGGGACTAACCGTTTCCCTCACATTGAGGTACTATCTAAAAGGGGTGAGGATCAATCCCAGTGGGAAGAGGGTCAAAGAGAGGTCTTAAGATTGTAAACAACAAAGGATTTTGACAAGTGCAACTTTGACACACAACACCCAGTGCCTAATTTCACCAGTGCCCACTCTGTACCCCGAAAGCACTTTCATTTTGTGATCCCTCCCACTATGTCTAGGAGTATTTCCAGGATGCACATCAGAAGTGGAGGCGGCCTGCTGCCTTCCACACCATGTTGCTTGAGATGCCCCTGATGGGTGCCTTATGGACCTGGAGGACCCCATCTGAGCTTTGGTTCACACTGATGTTGTCGTATCAGCATGTTTTGTCCGCTGCCCTGTCGTTATCAAGTAGGGCGGGATTCAGAAGGCCTCGTCGCTTCCAGGGTCTCCTGGGTGAAAGGTTCCAGGATGTGCTTGAGTGGTTCCTCCTCCCTCGGTGCGCATGCACCCCTGGGTTGCTCCAGGGGATGGAGGGGCAGCTTGAAAAACCTCAATGACATCTGGTGAGGCCAGTCCTGGAGGACAGCCAGCCTATGCACCATGGTGTCAAACCGTTCAGCAGTAATTCTCTGTGTCTGCACCGTGGTCTCAAAGAACTTAGCCATGGTTTCCATGGACTGAGCCATGTTTTGGAGTTCAACAGTCATGGCTCTGACATCTGACCTGTAGGCTTTCCATTGTAGCCGCCACCCTTGCTATGCGGCGCTGGCAACACCTCCTGCAACTGAAGGCTTTGCGTCTCCTCCATTCAGCCTTGCAGTTGCAGGAATGTCACTGACAAACTCTCCTGAAATTCCCAGCTCTACTCTTGCATCTCCAACAGCTGAAGGTCATGTGTGACCAGAGGCGTGGCACCTGGCAGGGGCTCAGCAGAGTCCTGGAATCCAGCAGACCTCCGAATCACAGATACTGGGATGCTCCTGTCTCCACCTGATGTGCATTTGATGCAGTGTGGTGCTCACCAGAAAGTGACCCAGAAACCTGCCTGCAAGGTTCACCCACTGAGATGCTTGTGTCTGGGATGGTGAATGGTGTGAGTGATTGCTGTGATGCGTCATTTGTGTCCTTTGAGATGCTGTCAAGAGTGGCCAGGGGCCACTCTTTGTTGACCAGCCAGACTCTTTGTTTGATGTTCCTGCAAGGCAAGGGAGATGGTTTTAATACATGGCCTGGTCAAGTGTCTGGACAAAAAATGCCTCACTTGAGACTGGTCCTATAGATGAAGTGGCTCCTCATTTTTCAGTTGCAGGCCAGTCTCGGTGTCTTTGCAGGATCATTCCTGGTCCTCCTTGCGAGCTCCATGGCCCTCCCTTGAAAAGGAGTCAAGATCCTTCGTTTGGGCATACCTCCGCCCGTCTTCTCTCTCTCTCTCCGGTTATGGGCTATCTTCACCTGCAGAGACACAAAATGTGCAGGTTAAGTGGATTGGCCATGCTAGATTTCCCCTCAGTGGCCAAAGGGTTAGGTGCCGATACTGGATTATGAGGATAGGGCGGGGGCGGTGGGCCCAGATAGGTTGCTCTTTCTAAGTGTTGGTGCAGTCTGGATGGGCCATATAGCTTCCTTCTACACTGTAGGAATTCTATGAAAAGGGGCTACTGTTAGCCTCATACCTAGTGGGTCAGAGGTAGAGGACAATTGGCATCTATGGGCACTACCCTTAAGCAGGGAGGTAGTTTGATGGATAGTGCCAGAGGTGGGTTTTGAGGAAGATGTTGGGAGGTTGGGTGCTCAGAACTTGCGAGGTGGCGGTGTGTGGGATCCTGGTGACATAAGGAGAGTTGACTGAGGGGCCGATTTCCAAGGAGAGACAGGGGCACGTACCCTTGCAGATGGTAGAAAGTCTTTCAACTTTTTTCTGCAATGACCCCCCCACCCCCCCATCCTCTTGATCAGGCTGGTAGCACTGACCAGTGCTGCTACCATTTCCCAGGTGGGATTGGTGACCTTGCCGGAGGTTCTCCTGTCAACTGGTGTGGGTAGATTGTGGCCAATGGGATTCTCATTGATTTTCACGCCAAAAATTACATTTTGACATTTTTTCAAAAGATTTGGCCCTTTGCTTAGCTACTCTCCAATAGGAGGAACTGCTCTAGAGTCTATAGAATCTTGGAAGGTGACCACCAATGCATCCATTATTTCTAGGGATACTTCCTGAAGTACTCTGGGATGTAGATTATCAGGCCCTGGGGATTTATCAGCCTTCAATCCTATCAATTTCCCCAACAACACGGTAGCACAATAGCACAAGTGTATAGCACTGTGGCTTCACAGGCCAGGGTCCCAGGTTCGATTCCCTGCTGGGTCACTGTCTATGCGGAGTCTGCACATTCTCCCCCTGTCTGCATGGGTTTCCTCCGGGTCCAAAAGCGTGCAGGTTAGGTGGTTTGGCCATGCTAAATTGCCTTTAGTGTCCAAAAAGTTTTGGAGGGGTTATTGGGTTACGGGGATAGGGTAGAAGTGAGGCCTTAAGTGGGTCGGTGCAGACTCGATGGGCCGAATGGCCTCCTTCTGCATTGTATGTTCTATGCTCTAACACCATTTCCATACTAATGCTGATTTTCTTCAGTTCCTGAAGACAGTACCAAAGAATATATTTAGTTGGTCAGTCATTTCTTTGTTCCCATTTTAAATTCTCCTGTTTCTGAATGTAAGGGACCTATATTTATCTTCACCAATCATTTTTCTCTTCACATGCCTTTAGAAGATTTTACAGTCAGTTTTGATGTTGCCAACAAACTTACTCTTGTACTTTATTTTTCCCTTCTGAATCAATCCCTTTGACCTCCTTTGCTGAATTCCAAACTGCTCCCAATCCTCGCGTCTGCTGTTTTTCCTGGCCAATGCGTATGCCTCATCCTTGGATCCAATGCTATCTCTAATTTCCCTAATGAGCCATGGTTTTGGCCACGTTTCCCATTTTATATTTGCGCCAGACAGAAATGAACAATTGTTGCAATTCACCCATGCGCTCTTTGAATGTTTGCCCTCGATTGTCCATGGAGAAAGAGAGAGAGAAAAGTTCCATGGTGGGTTCTGATTGGTCAACGGCCGCACGTCAGTTTAATGAAGCATTGCTTGATGTATTGCTGGGGTGAGTGAGGAGAAGGAGAGGAATACTTTTCCAAACCTAGAGAAGAAAAATAAAACTGCTGCTACTATGAAAAGTGAAAAGTGGCCCAGGAGGTCAGCAACATGAACATCATGACGCACTTCTGTATTCAGCGCAGAAGCATTTCAATATTCTACCAAGTGAGAAAAGGTGAGCATATTCATACACACCCTTTTGGGCACATCGCCTCACTCCCTCTTTTTGCTTTGTCAAGCCTACTGTATCAACATTTCATACTCACTTCACACTCACAGCCACACCTACCTCTGACATTCGTTGTCATCCTTACATCATTTTATGCCCCGCCCTGGTAGTTACCCTCATCAAGTGCACTGCATCTATCAGCTCATCCTTTCCCTGTTGCAGCGAGGGCAGCACACGAGGGAAGTGGAAGAGAACCGGAGATGATACTCGACAGATTTCACAGCGAGGAGAAAGCACTGGAGAGTAGATTTCGACATCTCTGGCTGGTGGAGGTGAAGAGATAAGGAAATTCCCCAGCTACCTGATGACGCAATTAAATATCAGCAATCTACAAAAAACTCAGTCATGTTGATTTTATTTCCATAGCAAGTGAAATATAACCACCTTCTTATTCGTAGGTTGCAACATTTTTATCTTGTCAGTGAAAATTAACAGTTTTTCTCCTCCAGGACCTTCACACATGCAGTCGGCGTCCATGATTCTTGAGGAGAATGCTACCTAGAGGCACCGATTCCTCTTGAGGATGCACCAACTCAGATACTTGCAGTTCGATGGGATCAGTTAGACAGATGGTTGAGCTTCCAACTGGTACCTCACACATAGATGTAGTGTAGTTGGATTTCCAAAAGCCATTCGATAAGGCGCATTTGGAAAGTTACTGTAGAACATAGAACATAGAACATAGAACAGTACAGCACAGAACAGGCCCTTCGGCCCTCGATGTTGTGCCGAGCAATGATCACCCTACTCAAACCCACGTATCCACCCTATACCCGTAATCCAACAACCTTACTTTTTTTTTTTAGGACACTACGGGCAATTTAGCATGGCCAATCCACCTAACCCGCACATCTTTGGACAGTGGGAGGAAACCAGAGCACCCGGAGGAAACCCACGCACACACGGGGAGGATGTGCAGACTCTGCACAGACAGTGACCCAGCCGGGAACTGAACCTGGGACCCTGGAGCTGTGAAGCATTGATGCTAACCACCATGCTACCGTGCTGCCCCAGAAGATAAGAACCAGTGTTGTTGGGGGTGATATATTAGCATGGATAGAGGATTGGCTAACTAACGGGAAACAGAGGATGGAATTTTAACCATGGAATGACGTTCCCAATGGTGGAACAGGAACTGGGCCCCACTCCTGCTGTCCTTTCACTGGTGCTCATGTACATAGTACAGAGAACATAGAGTGCAGAAAGAGGCCATTTGGCCCATCGAGTCTGCACCGACCCACGTAAGCCCTCACTTCCACTCTCTCCCGGTAACCCAAACCCAATAACCCCTCCTAACCTTTTTGGTCGCTAAGGGCAATTTATCATGGCCAATCCACCTAACCTGCACATGTTTGGACTGTGGGATGAAACCGGAGCACCTGGAGGAAACCCACGCACACACGGGGAGAAGGTGCCGTCTCCGCACAGACAGTGACCCAGCCTGGAATCGAACCTGGGACCCTGGCACTGTGAAGCCACAGTGCTATCCATTTGTGCTACCGTGCTGCCTGACATTTTGCAATGAGATTACAAAAAAAGTTTAAAGAGCCAGTGGAATGAACGGGAGACACAATAACACGGTTGGGGACGTGTTCCAGTGGTCAAACCCAACATCAACTGACAATGCCGCAAGTATGGGTGGGCAAAGGCGGAGGCTTTTCACCTCAGCCCCAACTTTCCTGCCCAATCCTGCCTATTAATGTTTGACTTATTGAGGGCACAAAGATGGCACAGATGTTTTTAAAATTTGAATTTAACTTGATAATATTTCACATTACATTGGTTTCACTTTGTTCATGCATCGTTGTTACGTTGAGACTGCCTTCGTCTGAGAGCTAAACGCCTTAGTGCGTCCCATGGTTGGCACGCATTGCAGGGGAACTTGGGATATTTCGTTATTGTGGAAGAAACAATGACGTGTTTTGAATTCACTCCTTGCTGGATGTTCGTGTTATTGTGCAGTATTGAACTCACCACTCTGAGGGTCATGGCTGAACTTGCAGGCTCAGCTGGTCCTCCGTTCCGTGCAGTGTAAAGGACATTGTCCGAGATCACTCTCAGCAGCTGTGGCACTTCCCTGCATTGGCTCACCTGGGGCCGACAAAGC
Organism: Scyliorhinus canicula; assembly: GCF_902713615.1. Classification (NCBI taxonomy): domain Eukaryota; kingdom Metazoa; phylum Chordata; class Chondrichthyes; order Carcharhiniformes; family Scyliorhinidae; genus Scyliorhinus; species Scyliorhinus canicula. The sequence continues at coordinate 103,191,628 of NC_052163.1, forward strand.
CCACCAAGTCTCCCGGCATGGTCAGCACGTCGATCCAGGGAATTCAACAGTGGCTGCGAGAAGGTCCTCTTTGAGAAACCCTTGATCCTTAATGTCTGTGTGGTGACAGCTGCTTTGGGGGTCAAAAGGTACCTCCACTGCAGGCATGCTGTTCAGGCATCAGAAAAAGCACTCAGACAGAACACCGGGTCTTCCTACGAAGCACTTCAGAGTAGAAAAAAAAAACCCACCATGAAAAACAGCACTCAGACAGAGCAACTGGTCTTTCTAGGAAGCACGTCACAGCAGAAAAAACACACAGCCATCACGATTCACTTTTCCCACTGGTAGTCCACCCCTGCTGTTGGCATGGGGTGGCTTCAATGGGAATCCCATTGGCAAGTGGCAGGAAGACAGAATGGCAGCTGCAGCTAGGGAACCAGAGAACCCAGCCCTGGTCTCTTATACAATCAAAGGATAATAATGATAATAATCTTTATTATTGTCACAAGTACGGGAAGGGCCCAGCGCCCCAAATGGAGGTTGGACGGTGCCTTACTAGCTGACAAGGCCTTCAGCGAAAGGATAGCGCAGGCCATAGCGGAGTACACGGAGATCAACCAAAACGGGGAGGTCTCACCCCCCACGTTCTGGGAAGAGCTTAAGGCCGTACTAAGAGGGGAAATCATAGCCTACAAAGCACAAAGAGATAGGGAGGAAAGGGTGGCTAGGCAGAAGCTGGTCGACTCCATACTGGAGGTAGACCATAAATACTCCGAGGCCCCGACTGTAGAACTCCTGGCGGAGAGAAAAGAATTACAAAGGAACTTTGACCTGCTCTCCACCAGGAAAGCAGTACACCAACTCCGCCAGGCACGCGGGGCCCTATACGAACACGGAGACAAAGCCAGCCGCCTGTTGGCCCACCAGCTGAGAAAGCAGGCAGCCAGCAGAGAAATTGCGCAAATCAGAGATACCAGAGGCACGTTGGAAACAGAACCAGAGAGGATTAACAAAACCTTCAAGGCCTTCTACCAAGAGCTGTACACCTCAGAGCCCCCAACGGGGAAGGCTGGGATGAACCGGTTTCTTGACGGACTGGACATACCAGTCGTGGGAGAGGGCAGAAAACGGGATCTGGAAGCACCACTAGCACTGGGAGAGATCATGGAGAGCATTAGCTCCATGCAGGCGGGGAAGGCGCCGGGACCGGACGGATTCCCGGCGGACTTCTACAAAGAATTTGCGACAGCGCTGGCCCCGCACCTGCGGGAGATGTTCACAGACTCGCTAGCTAGGGGCACGTTGCCACCCACGTTAGCACAGGCCTCAATCTCGCTGATACCTAAGAAAGATAAAGACCCAACGGAATGTGGGTCATACAGACCCATATCTCTGCTGAATGCAGACGCCAAAATACTGGCCAAAATCCTAGCCAAAAGGCTAGAAGACTGTGTACCTGAGGTGGTCACAGAGGACCAGACGGGCTTTGTCAAAGGTAGACAGCTTACCGCGAACATCAGGCGCCTGCTGAACGTGATAATGACCCCCTCCGGGGAGAGAACACAAGAGGTGATCGTCTCCCTGGACGCAGAAAAGGCCTTCGACAGAGTCGAGTGGAAATACCTCATAGAGGTACTGGAGCGGTTCGGGCTTGGAACAGGGTTCACCGCTTGGGTAAAGCTCCGTACAACGCTCCCATGGCGAGTGTACAGACCAACAATACCAACTCCCAATACTTCCAGCTGCACAGGGGCACCAGACAAGGATGCCCACTGTCCCCGCTGCTGTTCGCACTAGCAATTGAACCGCTAGCAATCGCGCTCAGGGCAGCAAAAAATTGGAGGGGGATCCGAAGGGGAGGTAGAGAGCACAGAGTCTCACTCTATGCGGATGATCTGCTCCTCTATATCTCGGACCCACAAAGCAGCATGGACGGAATCATCGCGCTCCTGAAAGAGTTTGGAGCCTTCTTGGGCTACAAACTCAACATGAGCAAAAGTGAGATCTTCCCAGTACACCCGCAAGGGGGGGGGGGGGGGGGGCAGCACTAAAGGGGCTGCCGTTCAAACAAGCCCGACATAAATTCCGCTACCTGGGGATCCAAATAGCCCATGACTGGAAAGGGATCCACAAATGGAACCTCACCAGCCTGACGGAGGAAGTTAAAAAGGACCTGCAAAGAAGGAACACACTCCCGCTCTCCCTCGCGGGGAGAGTTCAGACGATCAAAATGAACGTACTGCCCAGGTTCCTCTTCCTGTTTAGATCCATTCCGATCTACATCCCCAAGGCCTTTTTCAAAGCGCTGGACAAACTCATCATGGCGTTTGTATGGGGGGGGTAAAAATGCTAGGATCCCAAAGAAGGTCTTACAAAAAACAAAAACCAGGGGAGGGTTAGCCCTCCCGAATCTACAATTCTACCACTGGGCAGCAACAGCCGAGCGAGTAAGGGGATGGATCCTGGAGCCAGAAGCTGAGTGGGTGCGTGCGGAGGAGGCCTCCTGCATGGGAACCTCCCTCCGGGCCCTCGCCACGGCAGCACTCCCATCCCCACCCAAAAAACACTCCAGCAGCCCAGTGGTGACAGCCACCCTCCAATCCTGGAACCAACTGCGGCAGCAACTTGGCCTGACCAAAATGTCGAACAGGGCTCCCATCTGCAACAACCATAGGTTCACACCAGCACTGACTGACGCCACCTTCAAAAGGTGGAGGCAGGACGGGGGGACACTGACAGTCAGGGACCTATACACGGACAACAGGATCGCAACACTGGACGAACTGACAGAGAAATTTCAGCTAGCTGGGGGGAACGAGCTACGGTACCTGCAGCTCAAAAACTTCCTACGAAAGGAGACAAGGACATACCCACAACCGCCACGACAGACACTACTGGAAGACCTACTGGACGCAAGTATCCTAGAGAAAGGGAACTGTAGTGACATGTATGACCGACTGGTAGATAGGGACGACACCGTACTGGATGCAACAAGGAGGAAATGGGAGGACGACCTGGGGATGGAGATAGGGTGGGGACTCTGGAGCGAAGCACTGCATAGGGTCAACTCCACCTCCACGTGCGCAAGGCTCAGCCTGACGCAACTAAAAGTGGTACATAGAGCCCACTTAACAAGAACCCGTATGAGTAGGTTCTTCCCGGAGGTGGAAGACAGATGTGAACGGTGCCAAAGAGGCCCGGCCAACCACGCCCACATGTTCTGGTCTTGCCCCAGACTCGTGGAGTACTGGACAGCCTTCTTCGAGGTTATGTCCAAAGTGGTGGGAGTGAGGGTGGAGCCATGCCCGATAGTGGCGGTCTTCGGGGTTTCAGAACAGCCAGATCTATTCCTGGGGAGGAGGGTGGACGCCCTTGCCTTTGCCTCCCTGATCGCCCGCCGTAGAATCCTGTTTGGCTGGCGGTCAGCAGCACCGCCCAGAGCTGCGGACTGGCTGTCCGACCTCTCGGAATCTCTCCAAATGGAGAAAATCAAATTTTCCATCCGAGGGACGGACGACGGCTTCCACAGAACGTGGGAGCCATTCATGCAACTGTTCCGGGACCTATTTGTGGCCAATGTACAAGAGGAAGAATAGTCGGGGGAAGGTAGCGGGAGGGGGGGGGGGGGGGGCTACAGGTTCGTTACGGTGGTTCGATGGCTAGCTGAGGCCCAAAACCAAACTAAATAAACATGTTGAGGGGGGGGGGGGGGGGGGGCGCAGTTACTACTACGAAGATGCTTACCTGTAAATATGTATGTTAATTTTTGCGTGTTTGTTTTTTTTTTCTCTCCTAACAATTTGTAATTTGTTCAATATAAAATATGAAAACTGAATAAAAACATTTAAAAAAAAAAAAAAAATTATTGTCACAAGTAGGCTTACATTAACACTGCAATGAAATCCCTGCGAAAAGCCCGAAGTAGCCACATTCCGGCACCTGTTCGGGTACAATGTCCAATTCACCTAACAAGCACGTCTTTCGGGACTTGTGGGAGGAAGCCGGAGCACTCGGAGGAAACCCACGCAGACACGGGGAGAACGTGCAGACTCCGCACAGACAGTGACCCAAGCCGGGAATTGAACCTGGGACCCTGGAGCTATGAAGCAACAGTGCTAACCACTGTGCTACCGTGCTGCCCAGAGTGCGGGGAAGGAAGCAGGAAAATTGAGTTGAGGCAGAAGATCAGTCATGAGCATGTTGAATGACTAAGCAGGTTTGAGGGGCAGCATGTACTGCAGCTAACCTTTAATGTTTGCGTCCATTCGAACCTCCTGTTGATGCACCTTTTGTTTCTTTACGTATTCTATCACCATGCCCTTTATTCTTGCACCATGAAACCTTTCATGTCTCCTGCCCTTCACGCAATCACGGATCTATTTTTGTTTTTCTTCCCTGCCCCATTTAATTACTCAAAGCCAATTACATTTCTATATTTTCCAGTTCTTCCGAAAGGTCACAGATCTGAAACATTAACCCTTTTGTTTTCTCCGTCTGACAAATACTGCCTGGCGAGCTGAGTATCTCCAGCATTTTCTGCTTTGAGTCAGTGATTCATAGCTCCTTTATCGCATCTGTCATATCCTAAACGTCAGTTTGGCTCAAACATTTTAAATAAAAAAGAAAAAACCAACAAGTTACAACTGGGTAATCTGGAAGGATAACAAAAAAACTTACAGACTGAAAAATGAACCAATTTTGTCTGCTGCTGTTTCCCTGAGCTGAGGGAGTTTGGGGATAATGAGAGGAGCAGAATAAAAGTCTTTGCCAATCTGCAAATCAACAATAATCAAGTTTGAATAACCCCAAGAGCCTGTTACGCTGGTTTCCACAGGAGTGAGGGGAACGCGTAGTGGCCTTAAAGCAACAGACTAGTTTAGCATCTAAACATAATGTGAGTAGCCCAAACCCCCTGGCTACCCCCTCACCAACATCATAATAAATCAGCTGGATGTGCCTAACAGCTATTTGTCATGCTCCAGGTGGGGCATTACAGAAACAAAACAATTGAAAGATAAGAAAGACAGGTTACAGCCAATTCAACTTGGCTTTGTATGAGCTGGAGGGCAAAACCTCAACAATTGAGGAGCATAAAGATTCCCCCAGTACCCTAAGGTGATGGTTCAGGTTCTTAATTAACTCTTAAGGAACTAATTTTTCTTTGCCACGCTCCCATGTGGCACGGTAGCACAGTGGTCAGCATTATTGCTTCACAGCGCCACGGTCCCCGGTTCGAATCCCAGCTTGGGTCACTGTCTGTGCGGAGTCTGCACGTTCTCCCCGTGTCTGCGTGGGTTTCCTCTGGGTGCTCCGGTTTCCTCCCACAAGTGCGGAAAGACGTGCTGTTAGGTAATTTGAACATTCTGAATTCTCCCTCTGTGTACCCGGATAGGCGCCGGAATGTGGCGACTAGGGGCTTTTCACAGTAACTTCATTGCAATGTTAATGTAAGCCTACTTGTGACAAGAAAGATTATTAAATTCAATTCAATTAAAATGTTCAATGTGCAAGAAAAACGAGCATGCCTGGCGATGGTGCAGCAAAGTACATTTGATATGAATGAATAGCAGAAGGCTCTGCACAAACGTTCACTAGTGCAGTTCAGGGGACAAACTGCTCTCACAAAAGCCCTCACACCAGTGGTGTCAGCTCTGGATCAGTCAGCAACACAAACTGAGTCAGAGGGTTGAGAGTTAAAGCTGCCTCAAAACACTTAAGCGTCCGATGCTGGCACTCCAGTACAGCATCGAGGGATGCCTGCACTTTTGGGAATGCTTTTTCATTTTGCATGAAAGATTAAACCAAAGTCCCACATAATCTATGGCACTATTTTGAGGTGGAGAAGGGGAGTTCACCCTGATCAACGTTTCTCACTCAACCGACACCTTAAACCAGATTATCTAGTCTTTGTAATATAACCATCATTATATTTTTCATCATTATCAGACATGCAGTTCAGGTTGAGCAGAAATTTCCTCCAAGTAAACATTGGAAAGACTGAATTCATTGTTCCCAGTTGCCACTCCAATCTCTATTCCCAAATTGCTCACTCTCTACTTCTCCTTGGCAACCATCTGAAATTAAGCCAATCTGTGCAATTTTGCTGTCACATTTAATCCTGAGGTGAGCTTCCAAATTAATGTTCATGCTAAGACTGCCTATTTCCAATTCCATCACATTGTTTATCTCTACCCCTGTCTCAGCCCAGCAGCTGCTGAAACTCTCCTTTGTGCCTTCATCACCTTAAGGCTCGACTATTCCAACACTCTCCTGCTTCAGTTCTCACATTTTACCCTCTGTAAACCTGAATCCAAAGATCTGCTGGCCCTGTCTTAACTTGCAGCAAGTGCTGTTCCCCTCTCACTCCTGTGCACGCTGACCTATATCAGCTCCCAGTCAAATAACATCTTGATTTTAACATTTTTAACCATGTTTTCAAATCCCTCCATGGCTTCACCATCACTCTCTGGGCTCGATTCTCCCCAAAAAATGACTATTTGGGACAGGTCTATTCACCCACATTTAAGTCATTTTTTGGAGCTTCTCACTGAAGCATCACACACTTCGGGGAACTAAAGATGCTGGCAAGACCGGCTCTTCAGAGATCAGGGCGTGTTTTTTAAAGGGTGCCCAGATCTCAAAGTTAGGTTGAGGGTCCTCCATGCACGCCCCCCTACCCCCCCCCCCCCCCCCCCCCCACTGACATCGCAATCCCTGCAGTCGAGGGACAACTCCCCATTAATAAATGTCCACAAGAACCTCCACACCACCCAGGCATGAGGGTGAATTTGTCCCATCCATCCTTGTCGCCATTAGTGCATTGCCCTCACCCCACCCCAAGTGAGCATACCCCGCTCTGGGGTCGCACCCACACCTTTAAGGCCCCCCTTTCAGCCCCCTCCCTTTCAGGACCCCTCCTTTCATGTAGCCGCCATAAATCCACCTCAGGGCCCCCCATCACCCCCTCACCCATCACATCCTGCTTCATACCCCCCTTCACCTACCCCCACCCTTCATACCCCTCTTCACACCCTCACCCTTCATACCCACTTCAAGCCCCCACCCTTCATACACCCCTTCAGACCTCCCCATTCAGGTCACCCTTTATGCACGCCCTTCAGGCCCTGCCCCTTGGCATTGCCACTTGGATCCGTAGCACTGTCCCCTGGCACTACCCTGGTACCTGGGAAGTGCCAATCTGGCAAACAGGGTGCAAGAGTGCCAGGTTGACATTGCCAGGGTGCCAAGTTGACATTGACAGAGTGCAAAGGCACTGTCTGGGTGTCAGGTTGGCATTGTCCTGCCCTGTCCCCCACCATCTGGGGGCTCCAATGGCTTCTAAGCCCTACCCGGTATAGCCATCACGTTCTGTTTTTGGAGGCCAGTACTAATAAATGCCGCTCTTGCACTGCGCCGGTGGAGCCGGTGATCTGCGAGAGTCGGGAGACTCAGGCCTTGAACGGGTTGCCCAAAGTTAAATGATATTAATGGCTCATTTAAATATGCTGGTCTAGACCATGGCCAGCGAGAGCATGATCCTAATAGTGTTGTGTGCAATGGGTCAGCTGCATCGCGCTTGGCTCGGCGCGTGGCGCAAAACCTGTTTCTGGCCTCTCCCATTATTCACTGTGATCAGCGCTGGCCGCAACACAGTGGGAAAATGGTGCCTTCTACCTCTTTAATCTCCTCCATCACCAAAACCCTTCAAGACATTTGTGCTCCTCTAATTCTGGCTTCAGGTTGCTTTCCCAATTTTAATTCTCCATCATTGGTTGTCACGCCTTCAGTTGCCTCGACGTCAAGCTTTGAAGTAGCCTCTCTATACCAGTCTGTCTCTCTGCCTTGTTTTACTCTTTATAGACACTCTTTAAAACCTGTCTCTTTGAACAAGCTTTTGGACTTCTGATCTAAAATCTCTTCATGTGGCTCAGGGTCATATTTTTCTCTCATACTGGTCACCTTGGGACAGTTCATTACGTTAAAAGCATGATATAAATATAAGTTATTGTTGTCATCTCATCATATGATCATCATCATCTCACTGTCCACCCTATCTAATCCTCTGATCATCTTGTATGCCTCAATTAAGTCACCTCTTAACCTTCTTCTCTCTAACGAAAACAGCCTCAAGTCCCTCAGCCTTTCCTCATAAGTTCTTCCCTCCATACCAGGCAACATCCTGGTAAATCTCCTCTGCACCCTTTCCAATGCTTCCACATCCTTCCTATAATGTGGCGACTAGAACTGCACGCAATACTCCAAATGTAGCCACACCAGAATTTTGTACAACTGCAACATGACTTCATGCCTCCGAAACCCAATCCCTCTACCAATCAAAGCAAACACACCATACACCTTCTTAACAACCCTCTCAACCTAGGTGGCAACTTTCAGGGATATATGTACATGGACACCGAGATCTCTCCGCTCATCCACACTACCAAGAATCTTACCATTAGCCCAGTACTCTGTCTTCCTGTTATTCCTTCCAAAATGAATCACCTCACACTTTTCTGCATTAAAACTCCATTTGCCACCTGTCAACCCAGCTCTGCAGCTTATCTATGTCCCTCTGTAACTTGTGACATCCTTCTGCACTGTCCACAACTCCACCGACTTTAGTGTCATCTGCAAATTTACTCACCCATCCTTCTACACCCTCCTCCAGGTCATTTATAAAAATGACAAACAGCAGTGGCCCCAAAACAGATCATTGTGGTACACCACTAGTAACTGGACTCCAGTCTGAACATTTTCCAACAACCACCACCCTTTGTCTTCTTCCAGCGAGCCAATTTCTGATCCAAACTGCTAAATCACCCTGAATCCCATGCCTCTGTATTTTCTGCAATAGCCTACCATGGGGAACCTTATCAAACGCTTTACTGAAATCCATATACACCACATCAACTGCTTTACCCTCATCCACCTGTTTGGTCACCTTCTCAAAGAACTCAATAAGGTTTGTGAGGCACGACCTACCCTTCACAAAACCATGTTGACTATCTCTGATCAAATTATTCCTTTCCAGATGATTATACATCCGATCTCTTATAAACCTTTCCAAGACTTTGCCCACAACAGAAGTAAGGCTCACTGCTCTATAGTTACCGGGGTTGTCTCTACTCCCCTTCTTGAAAAAGGGCAAGGAACATATGCGAAGACTATCCAGTTCAGATTACGTGTGTTATTTTGTTAAAGCCCTGGTCTAAGTCATCATCCAGTTATATCTTGTAAAGTATAGGCACACCCTTAAATATGTGACACTGATAAATGTATGGGCATCAGCAGCACCACCGTGTGTGAGGGAATATCTGAGGCATGACCTGAAAGTGGTCACAATGCATGGTATGTGATTCTATTATGATCTACCTATTCACCTATTCAGATAGAAAGCATGCTCTGCAAAATCAAATAGCAAATACGTATGATATTTCCAAATAGCTGCGCCTTATATTGCTCACTGAAATGGAGTGTTTGTTGTGTGTTGTATCTTCAGTAGCCCTTAGCTACAGACATAAACACAATAGTAAGGAAGATTTGCTCCACCCTATGCCAACCTGAAGTCTTTGGTTTCCTTTCTTAATTGTTACTAACTTAGAAATTTTGAGTTATTCTTCAGAATCATCTTGATTCTTTCATACCGATGTAACGTATTTACAAACTGCTCTACCTATCCATGCCAAACTACATTGACAGTGCCTATGGCAATATAAAGTCACTGGGTGGGATTGTCTGTCGGCCAAAGCCAGAATCGCGAAACGCGATTGGGCAGAGAATCGGTTCCGACACCGAAATCACGGCGGGCGCTGATTTCACGCCAAATGGCAATTCTCCTCGACAGTGGCATCCTAGGTACCCTCTGATCCCAGCCGACCCATCAGCGGGATGGGCCTCTCCAGTGCAACCAGTGCCACCTTGTTGGCTGGGATGAGTGTGTGGGGTGTGTAATGTGTAGGTGCGGCTACAGCTTGTCAGCCTCCCGAGTGTCCATCACGGATCCGGTGAATCCAGCACCGTTTTTCATTGGAATCAATTGTGTTCCATGTGGCACCAGTGCTAACCCCTCCACAGTCGCTAAATCGGTCCAGGTTCGACGCTAGTTTTGCTGTTGTGAAAATTGACAACTCCTGCCCTGGTGTCAACACTTAGGGCGGAATTCTCCGCTCCCGGGAAAAATCGTGAAGGCCGTCGTGAACTTGGCCGAGTTTCACGACGGCCTCGGAGGCCGCTCCTCTCGCCGTATTCACCTCCACCCGGGGGGCTAGGAGTGGCACTCCGTTATTCTCGGCCGCCGGGCCTTGACGCTTGCGTCAAGGTGGCGCGCCGAGAATGACGCGACGGCGGCGCCTATGTGACGTCAGTCGCGCATGCGCAGGTTGGCCGGCTCTAGCCCGCGCATGCGCGGCTGACGTTACGACGGCTGACGGCTCAAACCAGCGCATGCGCGGTGGCCGTCTTCCCCTCTGCTGGCCCGCAAGGCGTGACGGCTTGATCTTGCGGGGCGGCGGAGGGGAAAGTATGCATCGCTTTGAGACGCCGGCCCGACGATTGGTGGGCACCGATCGCGGGCCAGTCCCCTCCCGAGCACGGCCATGGTGCTCACTCCCCTCTCCGCCCCCCACAAACAGGCCTTTGGCACCCATGTTCACAACGGCAGCGACCAGGTGTGATTGCCGCCGTCGTGAAACGGTCGCGAACGGCAGGCCGCTCAGCCCATCCGGGTCAGAGAATTGCCGGTCGCCGTGAAAAACGGCAAGCGGCGATTCTTCCCAGCGGGGGGTGGGAGAATCGCGGGGGGCGCCAGGGGGTCATGAAATGAGTCGCCCGGCCCTCCCGCGATTCTCCCACCCGGCATGGGGGGCGGAGAATCACGCCCTTAGTCTCAGGACGGGAGGATCCAGCCCATTATCTCTAGATTCTCAGACACAGTCAGGAGAGTATATTAGAACACTGGCAGATAACATACTGAAACTATTGGATTGAATCCAAAACATTCCCAGCATTGAGGTACTAGTCACTCAAAACCTGCTCTGCTGGACAGGAAATGTAGCTCATTTACCTGACACCAGATTCTTGAAGCAACTGCTTTACTCAGAACTCAGGCACAGCATGAGACACCCAGATGAATAGTGCAAAAGCTTTTAGGATGTCTGCAGAGCATCCCAAGGGGAATGTCCATATCCCGGACTGTTTGGATGGCAAAAATGTGAGGAGCACATCAGGCTGTGTAGGTCATAGCCTGCAAAAAGCATATTGTAGAGCACCTTCAGACATAGCAAGTTAACCAGAGTGTCTGTCTCAAATTCTCAATGCCCACTTCAGCAAGGGCATATGTCGACTTGCAGTGCTTTTTCGTCGATGTCTTGACCAATCTCTCAATGATCTTTACACATGGTAGCAAGGGGCATGATCTGGAAGGAGAAAACTCAAAAGCACTGGGATTCTTTTGAGGAATTGATTGCATCTGGTCAGACACAGGCAAAGAACGGTTTCTCTTTTGCTTAGAACATTAAGGGAGTTAATGATGGGAGATCACATTGTACATGGGTCTAATCTGTTTCACACTGTATTTGGGGAACCGTGCCTACATTACTACTGTATAGCCCCACAGTACATAGCTAAATGGCTATCGCACAAAACTGGATGAATTCCCCGCTCTGCTTAAAGGTCTTATGTGCTGAACGCATGCCTGAATACCCTGGTTTATATTGCGTAGATTAACATGGCTACTTGAAATGATCCTGTGGCACAAATGGTGAGTGAAGTTAGCACTTTTACAGCCATAGGCAGAGTTATCAGGCATACAGACCCAAAATGTCAGCTCTGTTTATCTCTCGGCAGATGCTGCCAGACCTGCTGCGTTTATCCAGCATTTTCTGTTTTTATTTGAGATTGCCAGCATCCATGGTATTTTGGTTTTGTATCAGTTGATTGCAGACTTCATGCAGGCATTAGAGTAAACAATTTCGGTAATGCCTAGTGAATATAAATGGATTCTCTGTCGGCAGGATCCTCGGTTTCGCCAGCAGTGCACTCGTGTCCACGGATTTCCCGATAGCGTGGAGGTGCCCACAATAGGAAACCCCCATTGGCCGGCTGCCGGGACAGCGAATCCCGCTGCCGGTGGCGGCACGCCGCACCAGAAAACGGGTGCGGCGGGACGGAGAATCCTGCCCATGGTCTTCACAGGGTATGTATGGCCATCATTGATGGAGGTAGTTACCTCTGGCAGGGTATTTTACTGCCACAGTCTCCGATCTCCTCTAGTACAGATGTGTTCCCAATCTGGGAACACAACATGTGGAGGAATGCATATTCGCTACTCAGAATATTTTATCAACCATCATCTCAAATCGTCAAAATTGTCCCATTCACTTCAGAGGTCCTTGAGAGGCGAATCCCACTCAACCCAGGCAGAAGGGAGGAAATAAAACCCATAAGGAGGACAGGATTTAGATCAGTCTCAGTTCAAAGCAAACATTTCTAACCTCAAGATCATGTTCGGGCAACAGTGCAAGAAACTTAATGACTACTTTTTTGGTTCTATCTGGCTCTGATTCGATTCTCCATCTCATAATAATTTTTTATAATAATAACCTTTATTGTCACAAGTAGGCTTACATTAACACTACAATGAAGTTACTGTGAAAAGCCCTTAGTTGCCACATTCCAACGCATGTTCAGATACACAGAGGGAGAATTCAGAATGTCCAATTCACCTAACAGCACGTCTATTGGGATTTACGGGAGGCAACTGGAGCACCCGGAGGAAACCCACACAGACACGGGGAGAACATGCAGACTTCACACAGACAGTGACCCAAGCCGGGAATCGAACCTGGGACGCTGGAGCTGTGAAGCAACAGTGCTAACCGCTGTGCTACCATTCCTGACTATAAATTAGTCACATCCTGGTCGCATCTACATGCCAACCTGAACAGACTATACACATGTTTAAAAAAACTAAAAAGTTGAATCCTGCAACCTGGGAAAAATGAGGCACAAAGGACTCACACATCCACATTTCACTGGGAAACCAGTTGAATGATTATTTTGTTTTAGGCCTTTGAATAAATAAGGCAAAACAGCTTGAAAGAATCTTGATTAACCCTGAGATCAGGAAAAAATATCTTTCGCTTTCTAAATTGGAAACGTTTTATTGGTCAATCTAGTGGCTGGCACATGCCAATTACACGCAAAGAAAATGTTGGATCTTCCAAATCTATGAGTCTGAAGTGCACACAGGATAGGATAAAGCAACGAACGAGAAGTGTTTAATATTACAGGAAGCCTAAAAGAGTAGTGCAAGGTTGAAGTTGAATTAGGAAAGCAAAAAGGAAGGGCATGAAAAAATATTGGCATGTAAGAACAAGGAAAACGCAAATTTTTTTATAAATACACAAAAGCAAGAGAGTAGCTAAGGATGGAGTGGGGCCAATTAGATGCCAAGAAGTTAACTTGTCTGTTGAGGCAGAACATCTAGGCCGGGATTATCCCGGGGAGGATTTGGCAAGCCATTGGCTGCCGGTGGGATCTTCCATTCCTGTCAAAGTCTTGTGGGCCTTTTACATGGCTCACCCAACTCGCTGCTGGGGAGTCCTCCACAGGGAGTTGTAGTGATCCTCACTTGAGTGTGTACAGAAGGGGCTGATGGGAAATGGAAATACCACCAGGGGGCAGCACGGGGACGTATAAGAGTAACGCCGAAGGCCCTCCCCCTCACTTTGGCTAAACAGGCGGTGAGGAGAACAGGGACGGAAGTGAGCTCAGGGCTGCCAGTGTGGTCAGGCCTAGTTGCAGAGCATAGAGAAGTGCAGTTCTGTAAGTAAGAGCTCACGCAATCATTTAAGTTGTGTAGCACAATAAACCTTCCTTCAACTACTGGATGACTTCTAGCATTCTTTCCAGTAACATAACAGGAGTCATCCGCAGTGGGATAGGAAGATCCTGCTGGCAAACAGGGCCAGACAACCCCATCCTAAGGCATGGTCCTTATTGACTATTTAAAAACCTTTACAAGAAGCTTCAAAAACCTCCTCTTTTAGCCCAATAGTTGGGTTTTCTCTCCTAATTTCTCTTCCCCAACATGATATCCTGATCCTCTTAATACTTCTCTGCAAAAATGCCTTGGGCCATTTTACACGTTCAACACATTTTGCAATATAAACGTACATTCTTGTGAACAGATGACAGGATAACAAGTCGGTCAAAGATTAATAAAAAGTGAGGAAAAAATAGGGGTGGCACGGTGGCACAATGGTTAGCACTGCTGCCTCAAAATGCCAGGAACCCAGTTTCGATTCCGACCTTGGATGACTCTGTGTAGCTTGCATGTTCTCCCCGTGTCTGTGTTTGTTGCACCCGGTGCTCTGTTATCCTCCCACAGTCCAAAATAAGTTAGGTGGATTGGCCATGCTAAATTGCCCCTTAGTGTCTAAAGATGTGTAGGTTAGATGGGGTTACGGGGTTGGGGGGGGGGGGGGGGGGGGGCAGGGAATTGGGCCTAGGTAGAGTTCTCTTTTGGAGGGCCGGTGCAGACTCGATGGGCCAAATGACCTCCATTTGCACTGCAGGAATTCTATGATAAAAGAGGAACGGCACTACCTGTACTACATGGTGAGTCATGATAATAGATATGGGTCAGGGATCTGAGGTGTGGTAAGAACATATGGTTCAAATGAATAGGCTGCCTTGAAGGACACAGACGAGCTTTCAGGTTTTATAATCTGACAGTGAATGTGATTTGAAAGATGTTGATAGTTTATTGGCTGGTGACTCACTGCTGCTGAAAGAAGGTTTCAGTTAATGAAACTTGATTATCTATCGCCCCCTACAGCCCAGCAGGAAAAGTTATTTTATTGGTTGAGGTGAAGAAAGCAATATAAAGCAGGTGAAAAACAGGGAGCTGATGGCTGTTAAAGGTTCAACATGTCAGTCAGAACCTCTACAATGCAGAAGGAGGCCATTCGGTCCATCGAGTCTGCACCTGTCCTTGGAAAGACCATCCTACCTGAGCCCACCTAACCTTTTGGACACTAAGGGACAATTTAGCATGGCCAATCCACCTAACCTGCACATCTTTGGACTGTGGGTGGAAACCGGAGCACCCTGAGGAAACCCACACAGGCACTGGGAGAAAGAGCAAACTCCATACACAGTCACCAAAGGCCAGAATTGAACCCAGGTCCCTGGCGCTGTGAGGCAGCAGTGCTAACCACTATGCCATCGTGCTGCCACCCCCCCCTAACCACTGTGCCACCGTGCCGCCCCCCTCCCCCCAGAGGGGAGCTCAATCCCAGGCTTCCTTATCAATGTTCAGCTTGGCAATCCCAATTGAGTCTTGCAAGGCTTTATTTGCAGAATCAATAATTTACATACTTCATAATCAACAATTAGCAGATGCAAATTCATTGTTATTGAGGGGGTGGTGAGGGTCAGGGGGTATCTTTCCCCTCTCAGCAGAAATTGGATTTGCCAGCAATGGGACAAGAGTTCTGCATCTGGGTTCTGCCTGCCATTTTTAAAAGTGTTCGAAGTCTTGTCAATACAGCAAAAGTCCAGCCCCTTCAGTCACATTAGGTTGAATACTGCCTTGGACCAAGAACAGGAACTGTCGCCTTGCTTCTTGAATTTAGTTATTTTGGACTAAGTAAGGAGTTACATGGAACTGATGAAACGGAAAATGGACAGCAGTGAGCAGGTTTTTGGTGAGTAAATTAATGACTCCCTCCATCACTCTGCTGATGATTGAGAATATGCTGATAGCATGGTAATTAACCAGGTGAGATTTAGCCTGCTCTGTGTGGAAAGAACATATCTGGGTATATGCTCCACATTGTCAGATAGATGGCAGTGTTGTAGCTGTGCAGGAGCAACCTGGGTAAAGACTTGGCAACGTTTGAAACAATAAGCTTTAACTCTACAGCTGGAATGTTGAGCAGGATCTTGAGGCGTCAGAGACTCTCCTGCCAGCTGGAGAGCCAACGTGAGAGCTGCACTGCCTCATTTCAGGAAGACCCATTAAACCACATGCCAAAGCCCTTGTGCTCAACATCACCACTGTGATGGCTGTCACTGCTGTTGGTAGGACAGTAAGAAGTCTTACAACACCAGGTTAAAGTCCAACAGGTTTGTTTCAAACACGAGCTTTCGGAGCACGGCTCCTTCTTCAGGTGAATGGAAAGGCAACAAGCCTCTTTCCACGTCCTTCCTATAATGAGGCGACCAGAACTGTACACAATACTCCAAATGCGGCCGTACTAGAGTTTTGTACAACTGCAACATGACCTCATGGCTCCGGAATTCAATCCCTCTACCAATAAAGGCCAACACACCATAGGCCTTCTTCACAACCCTATCAACCTGGGTGGCAACTTTCAGGGATCTATGTACATGGACACCGAGATCCCTCTGCTCATCCACACTACCAAGAATTTTACCATTAGCCAAATATTCCGCATTCCTGTTATTCTTTCCAAAGTGAATCACCTCACACTTCTCCACATTAAACTCCATTTGCCACCTCTCAGCCCAGCTCTGCAGCTCTGCAGCTTATCTATGTCCCTTTGTAACCTGCAACATCCTTCCGCACTGTCTACAACTCCACCGACTTTAGTGTCGTCTGCAAATTTACTCACCCATCCTTCTGCGCCCTCCTCTAGGTCATTTATAAAAATGACAAACAGCAACGGCCCCAGAACAGATCCTTGTGGTACGCCACTCGTAACTGAACTCCACTCAACTCTTGTCTTTGTGCAATTGATCGTGCATCACTAGAACTGTTTAACGTGATCCTGCAAGGCTATTTGCAATCTTTCCCTGACAGTGAAATGTGCCTTTCAGCTCAACTAGCTCTGGTTCAATTAACCATCCAAGAAAGCAAATAGTGTTGGTAGAATGTACCCAGGCTGTGTCTCTATTCCTTCAACAATGCTTTTTTGTGCACCCCCAAGATAATCTTGAATGATCAAATAATTGTGCCTCAGCTCCTAACTCTGGAGATTTATCCTCACAACTCCACACACCCTGTCAATTTCTTTCATAATTTTAAACCCTTCTCTTGTTTCACTCCACAATGGGTGATGTTCAATTTTACTAAACTTGCTTCATACTTGTGTTTCCTCGTGCTGAATAGCATCTGTAAAGCCCTCAGGAGACCCAAGGGGACACCCCAATTCATTTACCCCCACTAGTGGGTGGAGGCCCATAAGCTGAGGCTCATAATATTGCCTCAAAAAAGCCGACCCGCACTCGGACCAGCATGATTCGGAGACCTCTGGGCTGTAAGCCGCTTTTTGGCCCTTGTTTTTGCTTTGAATAAAAATTTGTTTGAATTTACCTTCTCAGGCTTCCTGAGCTTTTAACCTGGTGACGAGGAAAACAATGGCTGCGTGGTCATCCTGTTCGCACCAGAATTCCCCAACACGAGAACGGGGTCACCGAGAGGTCGTTGATGCAGGCGTGGAAGTCTGGGCCCAGTATACAGAATGGACGTGGGGCTGGATTCTCCGGTTTTGAGACGATCTCCCCACGCCGTCGTAAAAACTGTGGCCTTTCACGCCAGAACAACTGGCGTGAAAGGGCCACAAATTCATAGCCCTGCAGGGGGCGAGCAGTGACCCATCGGGAAGACAGCAGCTTTTGCTGCAGATACGGACCCCCACACTTCCGGGTCAGAGGCCACGCATGCGCAAGGCGGCAGCCTCCAGCTGTGCTCCATGGTGGACTCAGACCATGGAGCTGGACCTCACAAATAGTGCCCCCGATCGGCCCCGTGCCAGATCCTGACCACCCACCCAAAATACCCCGGCCTTCCGATCCGCCCGCACCTGTCCATGGCGGCCGCGGACTGAGTCCGCCGCCGCCAAGCGAGTATCCCGAACAGCAGGACGATGAGTGGTCCACGCCTTCAGTACTTCGGCCGGTGGGTGGGCGGAGCGGGCCTCCACCAGTGGCCGCAGCTAGGTGATATGCGGCGCGGTGTACGCATTTCGGGCCCGGAGAATTGGGGAACCAGCGCCGGTCCCGATTCCGTGCGTGGAAGTGGATTGTCCACCCCGGTGCCAGACAATTTTGCCGTTGGGGTGCAGAGAATCCATCCCATGATATTTCTTCCAGGCAAATTATATTGTTGGAAACGACTGAAAAACAGTCTCGTGGTACCCCGTTGTTCAGCATGTTCATGAGCTTTACTTACCCAGTGGCCCTGGACCCAAGAATGTTTAGCGAGCTCGTGGAACCTATCACAGCCCGAAATCAAGTCAGTAATAATGTGAAGACACCGTTTCAATACGGCCTTGCGATCCCCTGGGGAATCGGGTATGGAATTTTTGACGCACCTTTGCAAATTGGTTGAGCATTGTGTCTTCGGCTCATCCCTTTCTGAGATGTTGAGTGATCGTTTTGTGTGTGGCATTAACAATATTGCGACCCAAAGGAATATTGGTGACACAAGCGCCCTGAACCAGGGCTTTCCACATCACCCTGCTCAAGACAACTTCACACAGTTAAACTTCATCACAGCCCCCGAAGTAGCCCCAATAAGAACGTTCCAAGTTAACGGTCACCCCTTGGTGACCGAGTGGGAAGCGAGTACCTGTGCTTGAAGGATACCAAGGCTCAGCTGGCAACATTGTCCATCTTTGGGACCACGGTGACCTCAGGTTATCCAGGGCAACATTTGGTCCAGCTACCACTGGTAGTGTGCAAGGACCTTCTCCCAGCCTCCTAGGTCATGACTGATTCCAAAGACTCCGCTTGGACTGGCAACAAATCTTCCGGATGGGTACTGGCGGCTTGTGGAAAGTCCTCGGAAAGTATTCGTAAGTTTTCCAGGAAGGCATGGGAATGATAAAGGGGGCCACCACAGCTAAAATTTATGTTAACCCAGAGGCCCAATCCAATTATTTTAGGGCCCTAATGGTCCCGTAGGCCCTACTTACGAAAGAGGCCTGCTCTGGTCTCGCCAAAGGTCCCCACGCTCAGGCCATGGATCACCGGGAGTGGACCATCTCCGCTTGGGACTGCACAGCATCATGCTGCGACTGTGCCACCAGCTACTGGGTCTGTGCCACATCAGCCAGTGACTGTGCCATCTCCCTGTGTCTGCGCCACATTGGCCAGTGCCTGGGCAATGCCGCCAGCGTTCCCAGTCATGGCGTGCTGTGACTGGGCAATGCTGAGCTGCGCCATTGCAATGTCCAAGTGGCTCTGGCACATGGCTGCCTGTGAGGGGAAGCCCTGTACTGGGCCTCGGCCAGTACCTACACAGAATGCCAGACGTCTTGGACACGCTAATCCATGGCTGAAACCATCGCCTCCAATGCCTCTAACGCAGACGCCAACCTTGCGGTGTCAGCCTGGGTGACACACATTGTCAGCGCCACCTCCTGCTCCTGCACACAGTTGCACTCCTCCATTAATATACATTAATATAATATAATATAATATTAATATAATATTAATATACATTAACCTCACAAAAAGACTCAATGTTGCTTTTCTAAAGCGTATTTTTAAGAACTACAAATCAGAAACCTATTAACCAGGCTGTAAATGTGGCAGTTTAGTTCAGCAGCAGGGATGTGATTCAGGAGTAAATACATTTTAACTTCCTGGAATATTCTACCAGTATAAAATCATAAATAATTTTTACATTGATTTTGATTCTAGATAACACTTATACACCAACTTTAAAATATTATAACATGAAATTTTGTATATAAGTTTCATTTTTCGATTACCAAGTCAGTCTCCTGACTCAAAACCTGACATTGCCAAAATATTTTGGTACTTCTAGTCACATCTGGACTTGATAAGATGTTACACTGTCACATAATTTCTACAAGAAAAATGTGGCTCAAAGTCCATTTAGTTACTGATGTTCAGCAAATTACATCGCTCATGGAGTCTCGTTTGATGGAATCACTGATTGGAAAATCAAACATACTGATTTTCATGCCTAACCTATTATTCATTAAGCAACACTTCCCAATAGAAATAGAGATTTGCAAAATTTTGCCCGAATATGCGCAACTTTTGGGGTCGGTTTGAGTTTGGGTGTATGTCTAAAAGATTTTGGGTATCCATTTTCAAATGTTTTGTGTTTTTGAAGTTGGTGCTTTTATTGCAATATTTGGTTTGTTGAAAAGCACAATGTCTAATATATCTTCACAGGTCAAATTACATTGTAGCATTAAACATCAAATAAGGAATTGAAATGTTAAAGGGGATGAGTTAAAGTTTAACTGAAATTGATGAGTAAATTACCCTGATTTTAAATACAAAACTAGAGAGAAAGAAGTGTTTGTTAACGTTCTTGGATGAGTCAGGACTTTTATTGTTTCGTAGATAGAATATTCTGTTACTTCTCCCTGGAAAATGATGTTAATATTAAAGAATATTTCAGATATTTTAAAAACTCAACATGATCTTAGATTGGTCTGTTCCAACCTCATGTTATGAGCTACTTAAATTTGACATCACACATTCCTCAGAAGATCTTGCCACCCATTCTAGTATTAACTGGAAGTCCACTTTACATTAAACAGTATTGTCATAATTAAGGCATTTCAATTTGAGAATGTGGGGGGTCTTTACGCGCATTGGTATCTTATACTTGCAGTCGGTAATTTCATGAAATCTGTGTAGGTAGAGTGATAATTTTCCATTAAATGCTCAGATGCATTGAATTTACATTTTTTGGCACTGGTCACAGACTGTATTTTGTTGGACTATTGAACGGTTTCATTGTTATTTTGCAATAGTATCAATGGTAATTAGTGTGAGAGATTCTCAAATGCTGATTTTGGAGAGTTTAAAGTGCATGTTTCCAAGTTTTGCAACAAAATATCTTAAAATGTGGAGTTAGAATTTGGTCAAACTATTATGCAGTCAGCTTCCAATGAAGCTTTAAGCAAACAAAAGAATGTTTTACCACTGGATTAATTTCTCCGGAGAAATCCCTTCTGTTTAAAAGTGTTTGGCAGGGGGAAGGTGAAAAAGCTTTTAAGTTGCAATAGTTTTCCTATACATTGGCAGCACGGTAGCACAGTGGATAGCATTGTTGCTTCACAGCTCCAGGGTCCCAGGTTCAATTCGCGGCTTGGGACGTTCTCCACGTGTCTGCGTGGGTTTCCTCTGGGTGCTCCGGTTTCATCCCACAGTCCAAAGATGTGCAGGTTAGGTGGATTGGCCATGCTAAATTGCCCTAAATTGTCCACAAAGGGTAGGTGGCGTTATGGGGATAGGGCGGAGGTGTGGACTTAAGCAGGGTGCTCTTTCCCAGGGCCGGTGCATACTCGATGGGCCGAATAGTCTCCTTCTGCACTGTAAATTCTATGATTCTATGATTCTACCTGTGGCTGCAGGTGTGGATTCTCGCTGACAGTCCCTGGCTCTGTGACTGCATCTCCACGCTTGTCCAGAAGCCCGTAACCCATCTGGACGGCAGCTAGACCTGGGTTCGGCCTCCCCTCCGCACGTCTGTCCCTTCGGGTGCTCTTACCTCCACTTGCTGTACTGGATCAACTGTATGGTGAGCACCAGAGAGTGTCCCAGGAGCCTCTTGACTAAAGTGCCCAACCAAGGTGAGTGTCTCTGACATCGTGGATGGCTTTAGACAAGCTGTGACAGAAAACCACTGTCTCCTCCAACCCGAGCTCCGGGGTCACGGGCGCTGGTGTCCAAACTGCTTTCCTCGCCACTGCTCGGCTCACTGGGGGGCTCCAGCACTGGCACTGGCTGAGGCCAAGGGCGCCTGATGGACCCGCCTCATCTCTGGCAAGTCCTGCATGACACAATACCAAATGCATGATTAGACAGCGAGCTGGCGGGGGGTGGGTGTGGGGGTTGGTGGGTGGGGTGAGGATGATGGAGGGTGAGGGTGGTGGAAGGTGAGGGTGGTGGAAGGTGAGGGTGATGGAAGGTGAGGGTGGTGGAAGGTGAGGGTGGTGGGGGGTGAGGGTGCTGTGGGGTGAGGGTAGTGTGGGGGTGAAGCTGCTGTGGTGTGAGGATGGGGTATCGAAACACGTGTCATGGGGAACCGCAGCTCAGCGGGGTCACACTTCCACGCTCGTGGCTGAACTCCACCCGTTTCTCTGGGCTGCCGGCCATATTCCGGGCCCTGTGCTCGGCTACTGTGAGGGGCCGCAGGTCTGGTGGTCCACCAGACCTGTCTTCTCCCGCCCCCAGCGGCAGCAGCTTTCTCATGGGGCGGGGCAGGAACATAAAATAAGTGTTAGACAGTCTGGCGCATGCAGCTCAAGGGATGGGTAGCTGGTGGCCTCAGTGGTCAGGGCACCCAGCCATGGCGGCTGGTACGGTGCTGGCATGTGGGGCAGGATAGGATTTTGGCCGTCCTCCGGGGGGGTGGGGAGAGGGGCGGGTTACGGGTGTGTGGGGGGCAGGGTTAGTGCCAGAGGCACAGCGCTGCCTGCTCACCCTGGCCACCCTGAGGAGGTTGTGGTTTCTTCCAGCAGCGCATGCCTGTCCGGACGGCGTTGTCCACGGCGCTGACCAACTCTGCCACCTGCGCCCAGGTGTGATGAACGGCAGCAGCTGGCAGCCTCCTTCCTGGGCCAGGATGGTCTCCAGTTTCACGTCCATGAACCGTGGAGCTGCTCTCCTTACTGCATCTTGTTGGCTGGGATGGTGTGCATGGGGGGGAAGAATCATTTAAGTGAGGCTGCAGCTGGGCAGCCTCATGAGTGTCAATCACGGATCTGGCGAATCCAGCACCATTTTTCATTAGAATTGATTGTGTGCCATGTGCTGCCGGTGCTAACCTATTAATAGTAGCAGAAACTGCGCCGATGTGGCGGCAATTGTTCTGTCGTGAAAGTCCACGGATTCTCCGTTGGTGTCAGCACAGTCTCAGAAATGGAGAATTCGGCCCCCTACATTGAGAAAACTGGCAAACGTCATCTTACAGGGCAGACGACAAGGGAAACTCCCAAAGGAACTGCGGGCCTATGTGACAAAACAGCGGCAAAACTCAGCGTGGAGGACGGTATCTTCCTGTGGGGAGCCCCTGTGTTTGTGCCACGGTTATGTCAGCGAACCATCTTGCAGGACTTACATAGCGGACACCCAGGGGTTTTGAAGGTGGTGATGCTTGCTGTGAGTTACTTGTGCTGGCCAAGGCTCGACGGCGACATCAAGCGAATGGTGCAGCAATGTGCCGCTTGACAGGAGCACCAAAAGCTCCCTCCATCAGCCTTGCTCCAGCCTCGAGAGAGGCCGGGATGATCTTGGGTGTGTTTGCACGCCGAATTTGCCGAGCCATTCTCGACTTCAATGTTTCTGCTCCTGATTAGTGCCCACTCAAAGTGGATGAATGTGCATCAGATGTCTGCCACCATTTCGCGAGTCACTGTGGAGAAGTTGCACCAATCCTTGAGCACCCACCGGAGAAACAGGACCTCCAGAAAAGTTATCACGATCACAGAGGGACCATAGTGGAGAGAATTGGGCCAATCTCCAACATGGTCCTTGCAAAAATATTTTGATCACCCCAAGGGCAGGGAGCCACAGAGGGAACCATGCTGATCAATCGATCCCTTAGCCATCCTTTAGCCAAGGAACACTTTCCACCAGTGACCTGTGCCCATGCCAGCAGGCCGTGGATGATTCAGCAACAGAAACAGACATATAATCCTCAGTGCTCTCGGAGGACATTGGGGTCAGGGATTGATGGAACCATCAATTCACAAGACACGTGCTTTAAGATATGAACTGTGGTTTTAATCTACTTACAACAGAGCCAGCCTGTTCCGCGTTGAACTCTCGATGAACTGAACGACTGGCTCTGAGCATTGGTATTTATACAGCAGTCCAGGGGGAGGAGTCATGGGCGGAGCCAAGGGTGGAGCCCTGTACGGGGCCTCACGGTAGAAGGGGCCTCACGGTAGCATAGTGGTTAGCATCAATGCTTCACAGCTCCAGGGTCCCAGGTTCGATTCCCGGCTGGGTCACTGTCTGTGTGGAGTCTGCACGTCCTCCCCGTGTGTGCGTGGGTTTCCTCCGGGTGCTCCGGTTTCCTCCCACAGTCCAAAGATGTGCGGGTTAGGTGGATTGGCCATGCTAAATTGCCCGTAGTGTAAGGTTAATGGGGGGATTGTTGGGTTACGGGTTACGTGGGTTTAAGTAGGGTGATCATTGCTCGGCACAACATCGAGGGCTGAAGGGCCTGTTCTGTGCTGTACTGTTCTATGTTCTATGTACAAACTCCTAAGCATTCCCAGCACTACTCCCCCTAGTGGTCGGGCAATGCAACTGCGCTTACAAATGCATGGTCTCATGTATAATAATGTATAAAGTGTGAATTACGGAGTTACATTTACCACAGGGATAGACCTCCGACAGGGATCCCGGACATTATAACACCTGCTCCGCCCCCACAGCTGCAAGAAGCACAGCCGGGGCAAAATGGTGACGGAGATCCCCTCTGCAACCCCTCTGGAGGGATGTAATAACCTTCATGAGACCCTTGGGAACACCCCAATTGATCACCCCGTGGGACTCTTGGAACACAAGCTCTCCGCTAGTGGGCGGAGGCCCATCAGCTGGAGCTTGTAAATATCTCCTCATAAAAACTGCCTGGACTGGACTATTGTGATAGGTAGCCCTGGTTGGGGCCTATGGAGTGTAAGTTGCATTGTGGCCCATGCTTTTGTTGTTGAATTAAACTTTGTTTAAACTGACCTCACAAATTCTGAGCTTTTATAACATCCCAGTGAATCGGCTGGGTACCTGTTTTCAAGATCGCTTCTTGGCCTTTTGGCTAAGATCAAGCATAGTGCTTCTTAGCACAGAGCAGCACGGTCACATAGTGGTTAGCACTATGGCTTCACAGCGCCAGTGTCCCAGGTTCGATTCACGCTTGGGTCACTGTTTGTGCGGAGTCTGCATGTTCTCCCCGGGTCTGCGTGGGTTTCCTCCGGGAGCTCGGGTTTCCTCCCACAGTCCAAAGATTTGCAGATTAGGTGGATTGACCATGCTAAATTGCCCTTAGGTTAGATGGGGTTGCTGGGTTATGGGGATAGGGCTTAGGTAGAGTGCTCTTCCCAAGAGCCGGTGCAGACTCGATGGGCCGAATAGCCTCCTTCTGCACTGTAAATTCTATGATTCTGTTCTAAAGCATCAATATCCTTCCTCTTAGGAGGAAGCATGCAGTATTATTGAGATTTTATTTAGGTTCTATATAAGAATGCTACCTGCAATTTTATTCCAACTTTTACTATCTACAAAGATGTTCCTGAATAAAATTGTAAAGTATTTCTTGTGTGTAAATCTATAAAGTATTGAGACTTACAAAAGTATTTCAACATGACTTTTATTGAATATCCTTATATTGTCTCAGCACAGTCACACAGTTCATGTTTAATGGCGTTATTTTAAGTTAACAGTTACAAAAATAAGATATATTAAAATATTTGGAATTTTGTAAAATTCCCTTTTGTTTTTATTCTTCCAAAACTTATGCATGCTTAATTTATATCTTGAAAAGTTGATTCCGTAATATGGCACCGTCAGTAGGGGCTGTGTGCTCACAGTGCATTTCTTTTGAGTGCCATTTTGAGAATGCAGAATCGACCCTGCAATTTCTCACAGCAGAGTCAGACATACAATTTTAACATTAAAATACAGATTTGCAGTTTGTATGAAGAAAGTGTATGTGAAGATTTTAACAAGCGCATGCTTTGAGATTTTCTTTGGACATTAACATGTGAATGCTACTTCTCTCCTTCTCTGAGAAAATGGGCGCTAAGTCAATGAGGTGATTGCTTTGCACTGGCATGGGGCCCCAAGCCAAATTCAGCATTGAATCTCATTTATATAAAACTGATGAACTGCAAGCACCAACAGGCATGTATCTGGGTGGGGCTTGATGAATTCTTTTGGTTCTAGTTTCTGATCAGCTAGTGTAGAGTGTACGGTGGGTAGAAGGAGAAGTGGCAGCAACTGGGTTTGGAATGTCAGTGGCTCTGTATACTTCTCCACTGATTCATCACTGCAGTGGAAATTTAAAGCTGATTTTAAATAGTTTTCCAAGTAAAAATGTTGCTTGTGCAAACAGTATTTGTTCAATGTATACATCTTAATTCTTTTTAACTCTATTCATGCATTATCTCACCTCAGTTACATTCAGCGCATGCAGATACTCGAATCCCTCAGCTGTTCTCCTCGGTGTACCTCAATTATGTTTGAAACTTTGAAGACTGGTTGAAAGGCATTTTTACTTTCTGAGCAATGTCCAGTTTTGAAAATTAGTTTCTAAAATTCGATTCATTGAAAAATAACACGCAGATCAAAGTAAACCAAGACGACAGATCACTAAGAATAAAATCAAGGAAGAATGAAAACTTTGGGGAAATGAGGCAGAAATTGAGAACAGTGCTCAGAGCGCCAGACGATACAGTCAGAAATATGTCATAAAAACATTCCCACATATTTAATTTTTAAAAATCTCTTGTCTTGAAGCTTAATCCATTTGATTGTTGTGAACCCTTGTTGTAATATTCAACGGCTATGGAACTGCTACTTTTCACCCAGGTGTGTATAGTAGATTCCCAAGGGATCTTGCAGCATATTGTAGAAACCCCGAAACTTGTTCCTTACACATAACGCAATCTAGAGGAAATAAATAAAATGTATTTGTAAACTGTTAGGCAGGGGGTATTATAATTTGTCAGCATTACGAATATGCATGGTATGGGCCAAAAATTCACAGTGAATGAATGAAGGAATAGAGTGTAAGAAGGTGTCAATTTAAGCAAAAGATTTAAATAGATCCTGTTCAACCTATGATATTTCCCTTCGGAAAGGTTCAACAAAATGAATCCATGCATCGCCGAAGTAAAGGAAACAAATGTCAGGAATTCTGAAGTAACTTTACAATCTCATTCTGAGGTTGTGATTTTCCATTCCTGGCGTAGTGGGACCTGCCGCAGGAGATTTGGTGGCCCTATCGGCGGGACAGGATGATCGTGGCATGGAGCCAAAAAATCCCATCCTGAGTTTTGAGGACATTATTCAGAAAATATGCAGTAGGTAGATGCGGAGTGGTCAGCTTTATTAGGAATTAAATACTAATAGTGGAACAAGGGGAGAAAATATGGAGAAACACTTTGCATCCAACTGGAGCTCTTCAGAATTACTAGAGTGTATCTGATCTTGTGTTATAGGCCATTGCGTTATTGGGGCGGCACGGTATCACAGTGGTTAGCACTGTTGCTTCACAGCACCAGGGTCCCAGGGTCGATTCCCGCTTGGGTCAATGCCTGTGCAGAGTCTGCAAGCTCTCTCCGTGTCTGCGTGGGTTTCCTCCAGGTGCACTGGTTTCCTCCCACAGTCCAAAGATGTGCAGGTTAGGTGGTGTGACCATGCTAAATTGCCCTTAGTGTCCAAAGAATGTTGGGTGGGATTACTGGGTTGCAGTGATAAGATGGAGTTGTGGCCTTAGGTGGGGTGCTCTTTCCAAGGGCTGGTGCAGACTCGAAGGGCTGAATGGCCTCCTTCTGCATTGTAAATTCTGATAAAGGGGGAGTTGGGGTGCTGAACATGTTGGCCACTCGAGGAGGAGTAAATTGATTGCAGAAAAGAGGAAACCTACTGCAGTAGTTTAGTGGTATGTGGGAGGCAGTGGTGTAGTGGTATTGTCACTGAATTAATAATCCAGAGACCCAGGGTAATGCCTTGGGGTCCCGTGTTTGAATCCCACCCCTGTAGTTGATAAAATCTGATTTCAATAAAAAAAATTTGGAATTAAAAGTGTAATGATGACCATGGAACCATTGTCAAAAAAAACCATCTGGTTCACTAATGTCTTTTAAGGAAGGAAATCTGCCATCCTTACCTGGGTCTGGCCTATATGTGACTCCAGACTGTTGACTCTTAAATCCCTCAAGGTTGGGCAATAAATACTGACCCAGCAACACCCACATCCCATGAACGAATTAAAAAAAAATTGAAGGGCTAATTCATGCCAACATCAAACCACAAAAAGGAGGGCCTGTTTCTTTGTGCAGTATATTATTTTTACTGCTACGCTTAAGTTCTTTTTCTGAAAGGGGAATGGAAAACATTAACTAAGGCAGAACACAAGATGGCAACGGCAAATGCTGACATTTTTCAAAAAAAAGTCTTACAACACCAGGTTAAAGTCCAACATGTTTGTTTTGAATCACTAGCTTTCGGAGCCTCAAAACAAACCTGTTGGACTTTAACCTGATGTTGTAAGACGTCTTACTGTGCTCACTTCAGTCCAACGCCGGCATCTCACGTCATTTTTCAGAAAGTTTCCTTCAAGTTGGACCCATGGTTATTTTGTGGCCAGATTGTGCAATAATAGTTGGGCAAACATAAATAGGCTTTACTTGTTTTTAAATGTGGATATGGGACATTATAACGGGGAAATGTTGACCGAAAAACATGGCAAAAGTTAATCACACGGAAATGTGTTTGAACATTTAAATAGATCTGTGGATTTGTTTGTCTCTTTGGTGAATATTGGCGTTTCTCCAGCTATAGAGTATTAATGCTATCCACTGGAACATTTGACAACAAAATGCTTGCTATCATCAAGTAGTTTCCTTGCTGTTTGACCTTTTGTCCTCTAGGGCAGTGCATTTCAAACTATCTGATGTGATGTACCGGCAGTTTTTTTTTTCAATGTGCCAATGCGAAACAAGCCAATCCAGGATTACTGTCTCTTTCTTTTCTGGAAACACTCCAAGTACCGGCAGACGATGGCTCGAGTACCGGCACCGGTACTCATACCACACTTTGAGAAGCACTGCTCAAGGGGACTGACATTAACTGTCTTTCCCCTTAGTTTCTGTGGCCATTAGCACCCGGTTTCCCTGGGTTTCTGTGGCTACAACTCATCTTTCATTCTCACTCCACAGCATATATATTTCTCACTTTCTCTGTCTGTTAGCTTTGACAAAGAGTCATCGGACTCGAAACGTTAGCTCTTTTCTCTCCCTACAGATGCTGCTAGACTTGTTGAGATTTTCCAGCATTTTCTCTTTCGTTTCAGATTCCAGCATCCACAGCAATTTGCTTTTATTTAGTTCAGATCTGTGACTATTTTAGAATATCTTTTCTACAACTATTGGAAAGAAGTGTGAAATTGCTTCCTCAACTATTCAACTTTGTTTTTAAAAAAAAAACAGACTAGCAAACCTGGCATCTGTGTTGAATGTGCTTACGAGCAGTTCTGCACATTTTGTAATATATCATTTGAAGAACTGAATGTACTTACCAGCAAGCCTAAAACTGTAATGAGAAACAGAGCGAGCAGAATGGCAAATACTATAGCTATGATGGCCCAATACGGTAATTCAGTTCTGTCAGAAAGGACAGGTGCCATAGATTCTGCATGGAGGCAAAGACAATATAACACCATCATTGCACATCCAATAATGAAAATAACATAAATAAATAGATTTCAATTATAGCTTATTATGCACATTAATCTAGAAAATATGATTAAGTGCTTCCATGAGGTATAACAATACAGCACTGGTACATACCTGCAGTCACACTGTCACTTTTCAGTTGAAATGTTCTCCCAAGCCACCTTGACCCATTTGTCCCAACATCAAATTCAGATCTGACTTCTTTTGAAAGGACTGGTCTCGTTGATTTTGACGGATCAAAGTAGCAAAAAGTGGAAACTTTGATTGATCCTGGGCTGTTGGGGCAGATCAAAAATTAAGATTACCATGTAAATAAGATTATTTCTGATGAAGTCTTCTGAAAAAACACACATGTTTACGTTGAACATAGACAATTGGCCGGGGTCTGTGGTAAAACTAATGCCGATTGCTAACAGTGGTCACCGTAATTAATGTCCACATTACGGTAGCACCAGCAGCACGGTAGCATGGTGGTTAGCATAAATGCTTCACAGCTCCAGGGTCCCAGGTTCGATTCCCGGCTGGGTCACTGTCTGTGCGGAGTCTGCACGTCCTCCCCGTGTGTGCGTGGGTTTCCTCCGGGTGCTCCGGTTTCCTCCCACAGTCCAAAGATGTGCGGGTTAGGTGGATTGGCCATGCTAAATTGCCCGTAGTGTCCTAAAAAGTAAGGTTGGGGGGGGGGGGTTGTTGGGTTACGGGTATAGGGTGGATTTGTGGGTTTGAGTAAGGTGATCATTGCTCGGCACAACATTGAGGGCCGAAGGGCCTGTTCTGTGCTGTACTGTTCTATGTTCTATTGGAAAGTAACTTCCAGTGGATGCATAGGTGCAGTTAGAAAATATACAAAATAATCTCTAGCTCCTCTACTTACCTGAGAGCTACACGCCAAACATGGCAGAAGAAGTTAGGTATTCTCTATTTCAGGTTAAGTAATTTTTTTAATGGCATGAAAAATCTTAATCACTGCCAAACAACCTCTCAGGCACTGAAAATTAACTTTAACATGTATGCAATTGCATTGTTTCATATGTTTATTATTGTTAGATATCCAAACTATTAAAGTAACTTTTTAAAAAATTTTTCTTTCTTTTTTCCCTCTCTTCATCCAATCTTCCATTCCCTTTCTTTGGCTGGAACTTTATGAAGCCTTTAGAGATGGGCTGAGATGCAGGAAGGTTGGAGGGGAGGGTTTGTAGCCCAGAGTGGGTATCATTAAAGACTTTATGTCCTTAGAGGCTGGGGGGAGGGAGGGGGGGCAGGACTGGGTACGGTGGTGGAGGTTGATCCCAGTAGTGCCTCAGGCCACTTGGCTAAAGGATGTATGTGTGGAGGCATTGACCTACTTAATCTACCAAATCTCTGGGGGGGGGGGGGGGGGGGGGGGGAGGACTCCGGTTACGTCCTGAAGCAGTCCCAATGGTGTGCGGTGTACATCTAAAGTACGTCTTTTTGGAGGGAGCGGAGCATAACAGAAGTGGCGCCGCCAATGTGGACTTTCTGGCCCATCGCCGAACGTGATTTCGGCGTCGGAAACCGGAGAATCCCGCCCGTGGTATTGCAATAAGCTATCACTTCTTTAAAGCAGTCACACCCCATCAGCAAAACCAACTGTTAACAGTATTGATCATGCATTATTCAGTACAGTGTGATATGAGAGATGCAGTTATAGCTTTTCATGTTTCTAAACAATGCCCTTAACTCAGAATTATCATAGAATTGTTACAGGAGAGAAGGAGGCCACTTGGCCCATCATGGGCAGGATCATAGCCACAGGATCCGTCTAGTCTTACGACCAGAAAGTTGGCGCCACCCCCGCACAGATCCTCCGCGGCCGCCAGCGTGAAGCATAGCGCCGGTTGCTCGCGGACCCGACCTGCCAAAAACTGCATCCCTGTAACCCCCCCCTCGCCACCTCCGGGCCATTCCCTACCAGTTCCCCCAACCCCTGCCGAAGCCTCTCCTGCCAGCGAATCGGCTCCCCCATGCTGACTGTGGCGGCGCTGGACACAATCCGCAGCCACCGCATGAGGTCCCTGAAAGTTGTGAGGACACACACCCCACACTGTTGGGAACTCAGCTCATCGGGGCGGAGCATCGGGGGAGGGCCTCAGGTGACTTCCTGAGACCGTCCCAACGGCGTGCGATGTACTTCTCAAGTACGCTGTTTTTGATCCCTGCGTAAAAATCGATTCTCCGGCCGATTGCCGAACGTGATTTCGGTGTCGGCAATCGGAGAACCCACCTCTGGTGAATGTAACATGATAATTCACACTATGTCTTCGTTAGGGCAGTTGCGTTATCCGACCACTAGGGGGAGTAGCTCTGGGAATGCTCAGGAGCTTGTACAGGGCTCCATCCTTGGCTCCGCCCATGACTCCTCCCCCTAGTGCTGCTGTATAAATACCCTTGTCCCAGAGTCAGCCTGCAGTTCACTGAGAGTTCATCAACGGGTAACAGGCTGGCTCTGTAGTAAGCCGATTAAAGCCTAGATTCATATCGGAAACACGTGTCTGGTGAATTGATGGTTCCATCACCACCCAACGTCTTTCTGGCTCTCCAAATGAGCATCATGACTGAGTGCCGTTCCTCTGCCTTTTCCCCGTACCCCGCACATTGTTTCTAATCAAGTAATCATCTGACAGCTGAGAGATGGAACTCAATGCCGTGTAAAAACAATGCATTTGGACTGATCTCCAACTAATCTCATTTTAACTTAATTTTTAAAAAAATATTCTCCTCTTATTGGAACAAGAAGACACCTTGTTGAATGTAACTGATTTCCTACTGCGATGGCTACCTTTCCTGAGTAAATGTTTGGAGCATTATTAAAGCCAAAAGGGAAACTTAAGCCAAAGGTTTTCAGCTCCTGTAAATCTTCTTATCAAGATGGAATAGAAATAATTTCTTGGAGGAGTCTGGGAACTCCCCTCGACATAGGGTGAAATTCTACCAAAAAATGCCGTTGAGTCCCCGCTGCCAAATCCCCATATGGCCAGTTCAGGCCCCATTCTTCTTACCCCCTTCATAAACCCCCCTTAGAACCCTCACCCTTCAGACACTACTTCAGGTCGCCCCACATTAGGCCCCTCATTTATGCTCCCTTTTCTTGCCCCACTTCACCATGCCCCCCCCCCTTAGGTAATGCCCCTCAGATCACGCCCCTTGGCAGTGCCCTTTGGCACCCTGGCGCTGTCCTTGGCACCTGGGCAGTGCCAATGTGGGCGCCGTGGGTCAGGAGCATCACGATCAGTTTGAACCCCGTGTAGGGGCTCTCCTGCTATCCATCTATCAGGGTTGACGCTGGGCACAAAGCGGCCATGTAGAAGTATGCCCATATTCTTTGTTGGTGGGAAGTGCCAGCAAATCTTCCCACAGCCCATCAATATTGTTTCACACTTGACTGATTAAAGGATTCTAATTTTAAAATCTGAGCTATTTCCTGTACGTGACCTTCCTTTATCTACTTTTTATTTATATTTCTTTATGTCTCCCATTCCCAGGCCCAGGACGATGATATTTTTGAACTGATCGCAGTGCATTTTTGTGCAGTAGGTTACATCAATTTGACTTCTCAGTGATTTCACTCAACAATGCAATACTGACAATAAATCTTTGTCTTACCTCAAACTAGTAATATGGCAAACTCTATAGCTGTCCTTTAAAGTGCTGTTTTCAAATAAACGTGAAAGCTGCAAAAGATATATAGTAAATGCAAGTTTCATCTTTTTAAAAGATATATAATATTGAAATAAAAATTACTAAATTAGAACATGTTCCAAGGATCATTTCCACTTTTGTTTATTTGTTACACTGGAAACATTTCAAAATGAAACAAATAACTCACTAAAGCACTTAACACATTTCCTGGGAAATGTTGTCATTGAACGTACAGGTATTTTTAATAACTATTTTAATGTTTAAGCAATTCATGAAAACATGTCCATACCTGTCTCATGATATTGGTCGTCATGTGTTCATACTCGGGGGAGCTTGGAATTTGGAGTTCATCTGTGAAGTTATAGTTGATTATTGTGAAGTTAACTTGAAAAGTGAGATCTCCTTGTTGTTCTGAAATTATTAGATGATCTCGTTCTGCTGGTGTAGCAGGTTCCACAGTGGATTTAAGTTCCTCACATCCTAAAATGAAAGCACATTTTTAATATTAACCATCAGTTCTTGCAGAAATAACTGTGGTTAACTGTAATAGTTGCACCTAAAATGTACATTTAGCAGATTGGAAAGCAAAGCAATCGCAGAATCAATGGAATAACTTGGATCTAAAAGTTTGAAAGATTTTTAAAATGTTGTTCTGTGCTAGTTAGTGTATTCATAATTGTAGTATATTCATAATTTCACTTAAGTTTACATGTGAATCGTACTTATCGAGTTAAATACATCAAAGTGAAAATAGCCTGAAGGCTGACATTTGTACCCTGGGCCCACATGAAAGACTCGAGAATTGAACCTGCAATGTAAATTGATTGTGAATTCTGAGTTAGGTCATAATTTTGAAGCAAGCAAACAAGATGAAATTCTATTCTAGTACCTGTCAGTTTAGCATTTTACAAGCACAATTCTATTAATGTTGACTGAAAGGTTGTAGTTTTAGACATTATAGGCTGGATTTTCCAGTCCCCCAGCCGCATGTTTCTCAGTGGAGCGCTGTTCTTTGCCGCGGGATTCTATCTTCCCGCTGCTTGTCAATGGGATTTCCCTTTGAAACCATCCCATGCTGCCAGGAAACACACGGAAAAGGGGTGTGTGCCAACGGGAAAAGAGAATCCCAACAGCCGATAATTCCGGACTAGTGGCTTTAAAACTCTAGTTACCAACTAATGACTCAAAGGAGTTAAAATTCTTCTGCATCGATCTGTATTACACGTACAATCTGTTTAGCTAAAATTGTTAGCTGTAAGAAATCGGCCTAAGGACCATATCTGCTGGCAATGGGGTCTCCCAGGAAAGAGACAAATAACAGATGGTCGATATTAAAGATGGCAATGAACAATGTGGGATTTTTTCACCATTTTGTATTGGTGCCAGGTTGTCTGGAGGAGACACACAGGGTGCGATCGCTGGCCAGGATGGGCCAGAAAAGCAGCTCGCCGTGGCGCAGCGTAGCCTTTGAAAGTCGAGGGACCCGGCTCCTGGCTCAAATGGCCTCGCGAGATTCACATTGTAACAAATCTGCTAACTGCCTCACTCTAATGTGCAGATTCCCGAGGTTCTTGAGGCTATGGGATTCATCCCCTTTGCCTCAGAGACCTTGGGCGAACGCTGTTCAGCACTGGTCTCCACAAATGGGGACCAGATAGAATGGCACTCATGGCAATCGCCCAGGGGTTTGGAAGCCCAACTGCATATGCCGTGTGCCCTGGCACTGCTGCTGCCACATAGGTATGCTGGCAATGCCCGGCATGTAGGGTCTCGGGCCCCTCCCATGTTGCATTCGGCTGGGGGTGGGGGGGGGGGGTGGTCGGGCCTTGTTTTGCGGATCTCGGAGATTGGGATGCCACGATCTCTCGCCACAATGGGGAATTCCAGCGAGCGGAACTCCCCACTGTACAAAGCGGGGCTGTGTGCAGCCTCAGTCCATGCATTCCCCATTCGGGTCCCTTATTCAATGCTAAGTTCCAGGAAACACGCGGCTAAACCCGCTCACTCGGGGCTTTGTTCCCTTTTGGGAGAATTGCACCCATAATCATACAGAATTGTACCTGCAGTGGGTATTTTTACCTTGGGAAGGTGATTATACATAGAAAGGGGGGGTGATTGATAACCACATTCTTGACAATGGGTGTCCCGTGATAAATATTCGGAGACAGTATGTACATGTTTTTGCACTAAGTGGATATTATAATATGAGTAAGCATGCACTTGTTGTAATTGGTTAATTGTTCTCATATACTATTCATGTTGTAAACCTAATTGATGGTCATGATTGGACATAGATAACAAGTAACAAATGAATAGTATATGTTAATTTCTTGTAACTGAATCTGAAGTATATCTGTCAGTACAATTCTTGAATCAGTGCTCTTTGGCATGCCAACTTGAAATTCTATTAGTCCGTGCTATAGCATTGTAATAAAGACCTTGGACGGGATTCTCTGGCCACGCCCGTCCGGTGACCGAAGAATCCCCCCGGAGGTCAATGGACATTTCCATTCTCCGCGTCTCACCCATGGAAGTCCAGCCCCTTTTTTGTTACTCCAAGAGGCTTTGTTTGATTTCTTGTGAGAGGGAGAGTGAAGTACACTAAAGCCAAATAGCTGTACCTCTTCTCCATAGCATTGATTAATTGACATTTCTCTTACTGGAGTTATCTGATGGCACATTGAATTTATCCAGTAATTAGCCACATCACACAGACTAGGGAGGACACCAGGGGTGGAATTCACCTTATTAGGTGAGGTGTGGGAGACTCAATGACTCCCTTATAGGTCAGTTGAGGGGTTGGGAGGCCGTGATGAGGGGGTCCAAAGATTGGGGCATCATTTTTAAATTGTGCCCCGCTCCCTTCCTGTACTGACGAGTGGGGTTCCTCAGTGCAGGAAGTGGGATGATGTGCGGCCTCAATGGGGCATTCCCCACTGATGCCCCAAAATAAGCCAGAGTCCCGTTTGATAGCGTGGCCTTTCTTGGCACTGCGGGCGGTGGGAAACACCCGGCTAAACGTACTAGACACAGACTCTGTTTCATTTCCGATAAATCGGGCCTTCTGTCCCCACCTCTTGCATTGGAAAGAAAAAAACTATTTTTAAAAAATGAGCAACATAACAGTAAAATGAATATAATTTTAAACAAAAAGTTATAATTATCTAAGTGATCAACAAGCCAATGGTTAACAATCATTCATGTTTAACTAGTTGATCCACTATTGCAGTGGAACTGTAATTAAATGTGTATGTGTATTTAGTTAATTACTCAAATGAATGTGGAACACCAAAAAAGGATTTATTCACTAGTTAATTTAATGGATAACTTTGAAAAGTAATTTAATATAATTAGCACAAATTGTCTCAGCTGAAATTGCACGTTGGTACGGATAATCCAATTGAGATATGGAAATACATAAAGAACATTAGACAGCAATGAAATAAAATGGTCAATAGTTCATTACCAGTTATGAGGAGACTGTTGCTGTCAAGTTTGTAAGTTGCTAAAGTAGAGGTGTTGTTAGTTCTGTCTCGGAACTCCTGCTTCAGAATAACATTATCCACTTTCTGAGGACCAGTTTTGAAAAAACAAGCAGCTTGCACTTTCACATTTACCCCATTTGGAGAACTGCCAAATAAAGCATTAATTATCCATAAGTAATAACATTGACCTCTAGACCAACTTCCATTAGCAATTTTTTTAAAATTGATATCTTTAACCTTAAACATGTATTTCACTTCAGAGGATTTGAAGTATTATTGTTTTTCAGTATTAGAGTGTTAATATATTTTGATCCTGTTGATTAATAGTTGCATTATAAAAATATATTGTATGAATTGTACATGAAGATGCGCACGTAGAGTATTTTACTTTGGATTGTTTAAAGAATGGATGCCCAGAGGTCAACCCAGTGGTAACAGCTGTCATGGTTGGTCCAGAGAATCCAGTGATGAGCACTCTAATTGGCCACTGCCAACTATCATTAACAGACTGCAGTGCAACAAATTAAAATGTCAAGTTACAAAATGGCCACATTCCAGCTCCTGTTCAGGTACACGGAGGGAGAATTCAGAATGTCCAAATTACCTAACTAAAATGTCTTTCGGGACTTGTGGGAGGAAACCGGAGCACCCGGAGGAAACCCACGCAGACATAGGGAAAACATGCAGACTCTGCACAGACAGTGACCCAAACCAAGAATCGAACTTGGGACCCTGGTGCTGTGAAGCAACTGTGTTAACCACTGTGTGGCCGTGGCACCTAATAACTGGGTAGGATGGTTAAATGGATAGCGTGGGTTGGTGAATAGCTGAGTGAGGTGGGTGAGTTGGTAAGTGGATGAGATGGTAGGTGGGTGAGTGGGTTAGATGGGTTGGGACATAATTGGGTGGTCAAGTTATTAGGAGTAGTCAGGGGAAGTCGGGTCAGGATGGGGGTGTAGTTGGGATGGGCAGAGAGGTAGTCGGGAGGGATAAATGGGTATTGGGTTATGGAAGGATAGTTGGGTCGGATCGGAGTGTTAGTTGGGTTACTGGGGGTAGTTGGGTTTGGAGGGGTAGTTAGGTCAGCGATAGTCGGGTCAAGTCAGGGCATAGCCAGGATGTCAGTTGGGGTTGGTTAGGGTGTCGGTGGGCCGATTGGAGTGCCAATTGTAGTTGCCTGGGTGTTCGATTAGGTTTATTCTCTCCAAGCTTTCCTGGGAAACTATTTTGGTAAGTATTAGGGATCTGTGCCAAGTTTCTGACACTTTTGGGTGTCCTGGGAAACAGGGGAATTGTCCATCAGGAGTTAAAACATCCTGGGCAATTGTCACGTCAGGACTTCCACAGGATCCTGACACGCATCCTCAGTTGTATGTCCAGTCTGCGACGACATAGAGATGAGAAGATTTGCTGTTAACTCTGAGTCACTGTTATTAATCTTACTTATAGTTGCACATATCCATTTATAAACAGCTGCTGACTCCTATACAATCCTGTTGTATTGAACTGACGCAGACAGTCCCATAATTCAAGCACATTTTCTATTTCCACTGTTCCATGTTTACTTTATAAGCTTACATTTTAAAAAGAATGTTGTTCTCTTTTTTGAAAAAAATAACTACTTCATAGAAGTTTAGTTATCTAGAAGTATTTGGCATATTTCGTTTGTAATTGGACTCTTTCTTGATGTTCCTGGTCCCAAAACAAGACACAATGAGAATGTGGAAACTCCACACGGACAGTGACCTAGAGCCGGGATCGAATCTGGGACCTAGGCGCCATGAGGCAGCAGTGCTAACCACTGTGCGACCGAACTCTAGTCCAATTCTTAATTTAAAATAAAAGCATTGTCTGTATAAGAACCTCTCAGTCACATTAATAATTCTGAGATACAATTTAAATGTCAGCTGTATGTCAGAAAGAAACTCAAAAATCGAAAGGAGCAAAATTGTGCTTAGTTCTCAGTCTGTGACTAAATGTAGAACAGCTAAGAAAGAATTCTTACCTTAAAGAGATTACTGTACAATCTAAGAATGCTGCATTTATATTGCTATTTCCATACAAAGCATTGAGCTGCAAAAATATAAATTGGGTTTTAATGGGACATTAATATTAATTATTAAGGAATTTTTTTCAATAATAATTATTTTGATTTATTTGAATATACCTGATGAGTGATAGTACGCGAAGCCGACTGATATAACAGTGAAGTGGAGCTAAATAAGACTGGATTGTATGGTAGGTTTGTGATGGCAAAAGACACATTAAAGCATAAAGGTTTCTGGCCCTCAAGGGGATTTTGTTCCTCAGGCACAACTGGTAGTTCATCTAGAAATAGAGAGAAGTGTAGAATTAAATATATAAAAAGCTTCATTGCAAATCTATTGGTTTTATTCTTTTAAGTTTTACAACAGAGGGAAAAAGGAAGGTCGTTAACATTGCAGCATGTATAAACTTTGGAAAACACTTCACTCATTTCACAGTTACTTATTAGACACTTTCCACAGATTTTTAGAAGTTCGCCGTATACTAGATTCCCATCTTCATACTGAATCATTAGTCCTCCTTCAGAAATAAACTACTCTTAAAAATGTGCAGCCTTTCAAACAAAGAACAAAGAACAAAGAAAAGTACAGCACAGTAACAGCCCCTTCGGCCCTCCAAGCCCGTGCAGACCATACTGCCCGTCTAAACTAAAATCTTCCACACTTCCTGGGTCTATATCCCTCTACTCCTATCCTATTCATGTATTTGTCAAGATGCCCCTTAAATGTCACTATCGTCCCTGCTTCCACCACCTTCTCCGGCAGCGAGTTCCAGGCACCCACTACCCTCTGTGTAAAAAACTTGCCTCGTACATCTCCTCTAAACTTTGCCCCTCGCACCTTAAACCTATGCCCCCTAGTAATTGACCCCTCTACACTGGGGAAAAGCCTCTGACTATCCACTCTGTCTAAGCCCCTCATAATTTTGTAGACCTCTATCAGGTCGCCCCTCAACCTCCGTTGTTACAGTGAGAACAAACCGAGTTTATTCAACCGCTCCTCATAGCTAATGCCCTCCATACCTGGCAACATCCTGGTAAATCTCTTCTGTACTCTCTAAAGCCTCCACATCCTTCTGGTAGTGTGGCAACCAGAATTGAACACTCTACTCCAAGTGTTGCCTGTGATGATATGATCTGCATACTCGTCTGCCATTGGGCCAGAACGTCGGCTTACCATTGGCCCTGGTCGGTCATGTGCCTCTCGACCGATTGGCCGAGAGGCTGAGTTAACCACACCTCTATTAACGAGGTATAAATGCTCTGACGCCTGACGATCGTCCCTTTCCACTGTAGACGATCGCAGAGCTGTGTTCTAGTCAATTAAAGCCAGACTTTGGTAAATCACTCGCGTCGCGTGCAATCAATGGTACATCATTGCCTAACTAAGTTTCTATACAGCTGCAACATGACTTGCCAATTCTTATACTCAATGCCCCGGCCAATAAAGACAAGTATGCCGTATGCCTTCTTGACTACCTTCTCCACCTGTATTGCCCCTTTCAGTGACCTGTGGACTTGTACACCTAGATATCTCTGATGCTTGAGGGTTCTACCATTTACTGTATGTTCTCTACTTGCATTGGACCTTCCAAAATGCATTACCTCACATTTGTCCGGATAAAACTCCATCTGCCATCCCTCCGCCAAAGTCTCCAAATGATCTAAATCCTGCTGTATCCTCTGACAGTCCTCATTGCTATCCGCAATTCAACCTACCTTTGTGTCGTCTGCAAACGTACTAATCAGACCAGTTACATTTTCCTCCAAATCATTTATATATACTATGAACAGCAAAGGTCCCAGCACTGATCCCTGCGGAATACCACTAGTCACAGCCCTCCAATTAGAAAAGCACCCTTCCATTGGTACTCTCTGCCTTCTATGACCTAGCCAGTTCTGTATCCACGTTTCCAGCTCACCCCTGATCCCGAGTGACTTCACCTTTTGTACCAGTCTACCATGAGGAACCTTGTCAAAGGCCTTACTGAAGTCCATATAGACAACATCCACTGCCCTACCTGCATAAATCATCTTTGTGACCTCTTAGAAAAACTCTATCAAGTTAGTGAGACATGATCTCCCTTTCACAAAACCATGCTGCCTCTCACTAATATGCCCATTTGCTTCCAAATGGGAGTAGATCCTGTCTCGAAGAATTCTCTCCAGTAATTTCCCGACCACTGACATAAGGCTCACCAGCCTGTAGTTCCCTGGATTATCCTGGCTACCCTTCTTAAACAAAGAAACAACATTGACTATTCTCCAGTCCTCTGGGACATCACCTGAAGACAGTGAGAATCCAAATATTTCTGTCAAGGCCTCAGCAATTTCCTCTCTAGCCTCCTTCAGTATTCTGGGGTAGATCCCATCCGGCCCTGGGGACTTATCTACCTTAATATTTTTCAAGACGCCCAACACCTCGTCTTTTTGGATCTCAATGTGACCCAGGCTATCTACACACCCTTCTCCAGATTCAACATCCACCAATTCCTTCTCTTTGGTGAATACTGAAGCAAAGTATTAATTTAGTACCTTGCCCATTTCCTCTGGCTCCACACATAGATTCCCTTGCCTATCCTTCAATGGGCCAACTCTTTCCCTGGCTACCCTCTTGCTTTTTATGGACGTGTAAAAGCTGCCAATCCTGTCCTTCCCTCAACCAGGTCTCTGTAATGGCAACAACATCATAGTTCCAAGTACTAATCCAAGCTCTAAGTTCATCTGCCTTACCCGTAATACTTCTTGTATTAAAACATATGCACTTCAGGCCACCAGACCCGCTGTTTTCAGCACCATCTCCCTGTCTGCTCTTCCTCAGAGCCATACTGGCCCTATACCCTAGTTCTCCCTCAATTCTTTCACCTTCTGACCTATTGCTCCAGTACCCACCCCCCTGCCATACTAGTTTAAACCCTCCCGTGTGACGCTCGAAACCTCGCGGCCAGTTTGCAACACTACTGACCTCTCCAGTGATATTAGGAGGGTAGAAATTGTCCCGCATTGTGCCCATCCTATTTGTGTAAAACAAACACATCAAGAGCCAATTTTGAGAACTAACACCTCACGAAAGACGTCTCCTAATATTGCATTGGGCTATTTTCCAGCCCATTATATTTTGTAAATGATTTGCAAATAGAAAAAAAACACTGTAAAGACTGGTTAATAAATGCTCCTAATGAGTTGTTAATCCTGCAAATCATTGAAAGTGTACAGAAATGAAACCATCATACTCACTGGTCGGTGATGTTATTTCATGATAGCCTGAAAACAAAATAGCGTCACTTAATATTTCACAATTTTTCCTCAAACCAGTAGAAAATATGTTATGCTTTTTGTGCAATAACCTTAGTGAAGCAGTTGAAAAGATACAAAAGTTATCATTGTAGTATGCCTTTTCCAAAGCAGGAGCTGTATTTAAGAGATATCTGTTATGTTCTGATGCTTGGCTGGTAGGAATAATGCACAATAGAACATAGTTCTTGACTAGTTAAAGTATTTTATTATAAAATAAATGCGTGGTAAAGATAACTAAAAAAAAAAAATTAAAAACAATTAATAATGATAAATTATCCCAGAGCTACTGAAAGTATGACTATCCACTAACACGACTATCTCCAGAGTCCTCGAAGTACAGAGTCACGTGGTGGATTTATATTGCGATCTGCTGGTTGGATGTCGTTAATATCATTATATACATGATTGCTTATGCACATTATCACAACAGTCACACAAAGAAATTACTATATTACAGTACAAATTATCTGATGCATATTTCTTCTGAACATAGGTCCCAATGGGATTTGTGAGTGGTTTCTACAGTATAATGTAAAATGAGCAGTCTGTTCATACCATTTACGTAGAGACTGTCTCTGTCCAGAGAATATGGTCCCAAATCAGTGATGTTTTCTGTGTTGTAATTGAACTGATGGTACACAGTAACTCTATCAACTTGCTGTGCGGCAGAATTGTTGTTGAAAGAACAGTTTGCATACACTTTAGTCTTCTTACTGTCCGTTGCACTGCCAAAGCACAAAATAATAGCAATTAAAGCAACATGAAATCGAATGCTAAGGTAAACCTGGAGGTGATCTCATGTGTATTGCTTCTCACCTGAATTCATCAATTCATTCAATAAAGATCTGAACAGGTATTTTTACTGAAACAACATATGTTAAGATGAAGGAACACAATATTCAACACTTTTATACACAACATATTGTGGTCCCCTAGGACAACTGTCTGGAAGGCTTGTGCAATGTCTGATGTAAGGCAAACTTGACAGTAACAAACAAGTTCTATTGTCAGGTCTGAATATTAGTTTGAACGTGCTGCTGCACCAAAAGCAATGGAGTATACTCTGTACAATAGCACCAACTTCCAATTTACTTTGAAATATACAACATTTGAGTAGATTTTAAAAGAACTTCAAATGAAAAAATAACTCTCTACAGAAATGAATAATGATTTGAATCACATCTGTGGTAGAAAATCAATATTCACATCAGAAAGAGAAAATATGGGATTTGAGATGTATTTAAAATGGCTGCCGATAAACAAACACTTTTTACTTGATGGATAGATCAATGCTTTTGCAAACGGTGGAAGACCGAAAGTGAATAATGACACTTTTCATCGGCCAGTGAATCATTAATAGAAAGGTGCTGGGAAGTAGAGGAGTGGGGAAATTATTGGACAATGGGAAGTAATATCACAAATGGCAAATGATGCTGAGGTAATATGGCATTTAAGAGAAAAATGAGAGCATAACTTGGAAAAATAAATCTGCTCAAATTTACTGGGAAAGTTCAGTGAACGAAACTGAGATTATCAGCTTTGGAGATAATGGAAGTATTGGTTTGAAGATCCAAGTGGAATCATTCTGTGCTGAAGTTTAGAAGATTCAATAAAATCCTGAATATTAAGGAGCATACAAAATATCACTTACCTTAAAGAGATTACTTTGCAGTCTGTAAACTCAGTGTTTATATCACTCTTTCGGTAAATTAAGTTGAGCTGCAAGAAAGTAATTCTCAGTGTAACTAAGATGAAAATATAAATCATCAGCACTTAATTTTAATAAATATTGGGCAGCACAGTGGCGTAGTGGTTAGCATTGCTGCCTCACTGCACTGAGGTCCCAGGTTCGATTCCGGCTCTGGGTCACTGTCTGTGTGCAGTTTGCAGATTCTCTGCGTGTTTGCATGGGTTTTGCTCCCAAAACCCAAAGATGTGCAGAGTAGATGAATTGGCCACGCTAAATTGCCCCGTAATTGTACAAAATGAATTGGGCACTCTGAATTATATAAAAAAATAATAGATATTGTTCTGAAGGCCCACCTGATGAATAATAATAGTTGATGCTGATTGGTACAGGAGCGATGAGTGGTCGTGTAGTGATTCCATGTACGGCAAACTTGTTATAGTGAAGGTCACATTAAACCCAGGTGGAGGGTGGTTCTGGATTGATATTTGTGCTGGAAATATAGGCAATTATACAGTGAAATGTAGCTGCAGTGCTGATTATTTTACAGTCCCATTTGCTGTTTACAAAATATATACAAAGTGAAAGGAACATTTGCAACAAATGATTGGAAAGTCAAAATTCATTTGAACTGAATGATTGTGCAGTGTGAAAATTTACCACTGTAATTATTTAGTTAGAAACAGTATATTGCAGAATCAATAGGTTAAATAGAATTAAGGGAAAAATGAAAGACCTTGCTAAATGAAGCAAAGATACATGTTAAGGTTGAGTACCACAGTGTACAGAAATGATACCAGTTGAAACCATCATACTCACTGGTCGGTGATGTTGTTTCATGATAGCCTAAAAACAAAATAGTGTAACTTAATGAGTCAGAATTTTTCCTCAACCTAGCAGAAAATATGTTCTGCTTTTTGTGCAGTACCCACAGTGAAGCAATTGAAAAGAGTCATAAGTTAACATTGTAGTACACCTTTCCTAATGCAGAAGCTGCATTTAACAAATATCCACACAAATATAATACTATATCAACGTACAAATTATCTGATGCATATTTCTCAGGAACATAGTTTGCAGTGCGATTTGTGAGTTGTTTCTACAGACTTTAGTAAAACAAGAGTTCATACCATTCACATAAAGACTGTCTCTGTCCAGAGAATATGGTCCCAAATCAGTGATGTTTTCTGTGTTGTAATTGAACTGATGGTACACAGTAACTCGATCAACTTTCTGTGCAGCAGAATTGTTGTTGAAAGAACAGTTTGCATACGCTTTGGTCTTCTTACTGTCCGTTGCACTGCCAAACCACAAAATAATTAAAGCAAAATGAAATAGAATGCTGAGGTAAACCTGGAGATGATCTAATGTATATTGCTTCTCACCTGAATTCATCAATTCATTG
Source organism: Scyliorhinus canicula (assembly GCF_902713615.1). Lineage (NCBI taxonomy): Eukaryota > Metazoa > Chordata > Chondrichthyes > Carcharhiniformes > Scyliorhinidae > Scyliorhinus > Scyliorhinus canicula. Next base: position 103,236,611 of record NC_052163.1, read on the forward strand.
AATAAAGACCTGAACAGGTATTTTTACTGAAGCAACGTCTTTTAAAAAGAAGGAACACAATATTCAACTCTTTTATACACAGCATATTGTGGCCCCCACGGACAACTGTCTGGAGTTACATTGTCAGGCGTGAACATTAATGTACATGTGCTTCTGCTTCAAAGCCAATGTAGTATACTCTGTACAAAAGAGTCAACTTTTAATTTACTTTAAAATATACAATGTTTGAGTAATTTTCTGCAGAAACAAATAATGATTTGAATCACATCTGTGATATAGGAAATCAATATCCTCATTAGAAAGTGAAAATATATGAATTGAGATGTATTGAAAATAGCTGCCCATAAACAAACCTGTTTTACTTGATGCACAGATCAATGCTTTTACAAAAGTTGGAAGAGGAAAGTGAATAATGACACTTTTCATCAGTCAGTGAATCATTAAAAGAAAGGTGCTGGGAAGTAGGGGAGTGGGGAATCAATGAAGTGTTATCATTAAAAGCATAGAGAATGTGGCCTGCAGAAATAATTTGAAGTGAAAAGTTATTGGACAACGGGAAGTAATGTCACAAATGGCAAATGATGTTGAGGCAATATGGCATTGAAGAGAAAAATGAGATCATAACTTGAATAGTAAAACTGTTCAAATTTACTGGGAAAGTTTAGTGAACGATACTATCAGGTTTGGAGATAAGGGAAGTATCGGTTTGAAGATTCAAGTGGAATCATTCTGTGGTGACATTTACAAGATTTAATAAAAGCCTGAAGATTAGAGACCACACAAAATGACACTTACCTTAGGGAGATTACTTTGCAGTCTGTAAACTCAGTGTTTATTTCACTCCTCCGGTAAATTAAGTTGAGCTGCGAGAAAGATATTCTCAGTGTAACTAAGGTGAAAATATAAATGACCAGCACTTAATTTTAATAAATATTGTTCTGAAGGCCCACCTGATGAATAATAATAGTTGATGCTGATTGGTACAGGAGCGATGTGTGGTCGTGTAGTGATTCCATGTATGGCAAACTTGTTATTGTGAAGGTCACATTAAACCCAGGTGGAGATTGATTCTGGATTGATATTTGTGCTGGACATACAGGGAATTATACAATGAAATACGCAGTGTATCTGCAGTGCTGATTATTTTACAATTCCACTTGCTGTTTACAAAATTCATACGAAGTGAAAGGAACATTTGCAACAAATGATTGGAAAGTCAAAATTCATTTTTACCGAATGATTATGCAGTGTGAATAGTTACCACATTACTTATTTAGTTAGAACGAGTATATTGCAGAATTAATAGGGAAAATAGATTAAGGGAAAAATGAAAGACCTTGCTAAATTAAGCAAATGTACACGTTAAGGGTGAGTACCACAGTGTACAGAAATGAAACCAGCTGAAACCATCATACTCACTGGTCGGTGATGTTGTTTCATGATAGCCTGAAAACAAAATAAATTAATGAGTCAGAATTTTTCCTCAACCTAGTAAAAAATATGTTCTGCTTTTTGTGCAGTCCCCTTAGTGAAGCAATTGAAAAGAGTCATAAGTTAACATTGTAGTACGCCTTTCCTAATGTAGAAGCTGTATTTAAGGAATATCCACACAAATATAATACTATATCATCGTACAAATTATCTGATGCATATTTCTCAGAACATAGTTCACAGTGCGATTTGCGAGTGGTTTCTACGGAATATAGTAAAACAAGAATTCATACCATTCACATAGAGACTGTCTCTGTCCAGAGAATATGGTCTCAAATCAGTGATGTTTTCTGTGTTGTAATTGAACTGATGGTACACAGTAACTCGATCAACTTGCTGTGCAGCAGAATTGTTGTTGAAAGAACAGTTCGCATACACTTTGGTCTTCTTACTGTCTGTTGCACTGCCAAACCACAAAACAATAGCAATTAAAGCAACATGAAATCGAATGCCGAGGTAAACCTGGAGATGTTCTCATGTATAATACTTTTTACTTGATGGATCGATCAACGCTTTTGCAAAAGTTGCAAGAGGGATCGTAAATAATGATGCTTTTCAATAGTCAGTGAATCATTCGTAGAAAGGAATTGGGAAGTCGGGAAGTGGCGAATCAATGTAGTGTTATCATTAAAAGCATAGAGAAAGTGGTTTGCAGAAATAAATTGAGGTGAAAAGTTATTGGACAATGGGAAGTAATGTCACAAATGGCGAATGATGCTGATGCAATATGGAACTGAAGAGAAAAATGAGATCATAACTTGAATAGTAAAACAGCTCAAATTTACTGGGACATTTCAGTGAACCACACTATCAGGTTTGGAGATAAGGGAAGTATCGGTTTGAAGATCCAAGTGGAATAATTCTGTGCTGAAGTTTAAAAGATTTAATAAAAGCCTGAAGATTAAGGACCATCCAAAATAACACTTACCTTAAGGAGATTACTTTGCAGTCTGTAAATTCAGTGTTTATATCACTCTTACGGTAAATTAAGTTGAGCTGCAAGAAAGTAATTCTCAGTGTAACTAAGGTGAAAATATAAATGACCAGCACTTAATTTTAATAAATATTATTCTGAAGGCCCACCTGATGAGCAATAATAGTTGATGCTGATTGGTACAGGAGTGAAGTGTGGTCGTGTAGTGATTCCATGTATGGCAAACTTGTTATTGTGAAGGTCACGTTAAACCCAGGTGGAGGTTGGTTCTGGATTGATATTTGTGCTGGAAATATAAGGAATTGTACAATGAAATACACAGTGTATCTGCAGTGCTGATTATTTTATAATTCCATTTGCTGTTTACAAAAGTCATACGAAGTGAAAGGAACATTTGCAACAAAGGATTAGAAAGTTTAAAATTCATTTTTACTGAATGATTGCGCTGTGTAAAAAGTTACCACTTTAAATATTTGGTTAGTACCAGTATATTGTAGAATTAATAGGGAAAATAGATTAAGGGAAAAATGAAAGACCTTGCTAAATGAAGCAAAGATACATGTTAAGGTTGAGTACCGCAGTGTACAGAAATGAAACGAGCTGAAACCATCATACTCACTGGTCGGTGATGTTGTTTCATGATAGCCTGAAAACAAAATAGCGTCACTTTAATGAGTCAGAATTTTTCCTCAACCTAGCAGAAAATATGTTCTGCTTTTTGTGCAATAACCTCAGTGAAGCAATTGAAAAGACTCATAAGGTAACATTGTAGTACACCTTTCCCAAAGCAGAAGCTGTATTTAAGAAATATCCACACGAAGATAAGATGATATCAAAGGACAAATTATATGATGCATATTTCTCAGGAACAATAGTTCCCAATGGGATTTGCGAGAGGTTTCTACAGAATAATGTAAAATGAGCAGTCTGTTCATACCATTCACATAGAGACTGTCTCTGTCCAGAGAATATGGTCCCAAATCAGTGATGTTTTCTGTGTTGTAATTGAACTGATGGTACACAGTAACTCTATCAACTTGCTGTGTAGCAGAATTGTTGTTGAAAGAACAGATTGCATACGCTTTGGTCTTCTTACTGTTTGTTGCACTGCCAAACCACAAAATAATAGCAATTAAAGCAACATGAAATAGAATGCTGAGGTAAACCTGGAGATGATCTAATGTGTATTGCTTCTCACCAGAAGCCATCAGTTCATTCTCTGAGTGTCTGAACAGGTATTTTCACCGAAGCACCCTCTTTTACAAAGAAGGAACACAATATTCAAGAGTTTTGTACACAACACATTGTGGTTCCCACGGACAACTCTCTGGAAGGCTGGTGCAATGTCTGAGGTAGGAAAATCTTGGCAGTAACTAACAGGTTATATTGTCAGGTCCAAATATCAGTTTGCCCTTGCTGCTACTGCAAAGCAAAGGTCTTATACATGGTTTGTACAATAGCACCAACTTTTCATTTGTATTCAAGTATACAACGTTTGAGTAGATTTTAAAAGAACGTCAAATGAAAAAGTAATTCTCTGCAGAAATGAATAATGATTTGAATCACATCTGTGATAGGGAAAATCAGGATTCACACCAAAATGTGACAATATGGGAATTGAGATGTATTGAAAATGGCTGCCTAAAAACAAATCCTTTGTACTCGATGGATGGATCACTGCTTGTGAAAAAATTTAAACAAGGATAATGAATAATGACACCTTCCATTAATCAGTGAATCATTAATAGAAAGGTATTGGGAAGTAGGGGAGTGGGGAATCAATGGGCGAAATTCTCCGCCCCCCACGACGGGTGGGAGAATAGCGGGAGGGCCTTCCCGACATTTTTGCCGCCCTCCCGCTATTCTCCCCTCCCCCCGCCGAAGTCCCGACCCGAATCGCTGCCGCCGTTTTTTTACGGCCGGCAGCGATTCTCAGCTGTTAGATGGGCCGAAGTCCCAGCCCTTTCCGCCGTTTTTACGAACGGCAAACACACCTGGTCTTGCCGTTCGTAAAAACGGCGTCACAAACTCGCTATTAATAACCATGGCACCGATTGGCACGGCCGTGCCAAGGGTGCCATGGGCCCGCGATTGGTGGGCACCGATCGCGGGCAGCGGGCCCGATGCCCGCGCACTACTTGTCCTTCCGCCGCCCCGCAGTATCCATTCGCGGGGCGGCTGAGGGGCAACCCGGCCCGCGCATGCGCTGGTTTCGCGCAAAAACGCGATGACGTCTCCCGCGCATGCGCGGGTTGGAGTCTTCCAAACTGCGCATGCGCGGCTGACGTCATATGACGCGTCAGCCGGCGCTAACTCCGGCAAGCGGGCTTAACGATTTTCGTTAAGCCCGTCTTGCCGGAGCCTACGGCGTCGGGCTGCTAGCCCCGACCGGGGACCAGAATCGGTCCCCGGTCGGGAAGGGGCGCGCTGCCGTAAAACCCGCCCAGGTTTTACGGCAGCTTTACGATTTCTCCCGTTTTGGGAGAATCGCGCCCAATGTGTATATCATTTAAAGCATAGAGAAAGTGGCTTGCAGAAATAATTTGAACTGAAAAGTTATTGGTCAAGGGGAAGTAATGTCACAGATGACAAATGATGTTGAGGCAATATAGTATTTCAGAGAAATGAGGTCATAACTTGAAAAAGTAAAACTGTTCAAATTTACTGGGAAAGTTCGGTGAACAAAACTGAGATTATCTGCTTTGGAGATAATGGATGTATTGGTTTGAAGATCCAAGTAGAATCATTCTGTGCTGAAGTTTAGAAGATTCAATAAAATCCTGAATATTAAGGAGCATACAAAATAACACTTACCTTAAAGAGATTACTTTGCAGTCTGTAAACTCAGTGTTTATATCACTCTTACGGTAAATTAAGTTGATCTGCAAGAAAGGTATTCTCAGTGTAACTAAGGTGAAAGTATAAATGCTCAGCACTTAATTTTGATAAATATTGTTCTGAAGGCCCACCTGATGAGCAATAATAGTTGATGCTGATTGGTACAGGAGTGATGTGTGGTCGTGGAGTGATTCCATGTATGGCAAACTTGTTATAGTGAAGGTCACATTAAACCCAGGTGGAGATTGATTCTGGATTGATATTTGTGCTGGAAATATAGGCAATTATACAGTGAAATACACAGTGTAGCTGAGGTGCTGATTATTTTACAGTTACATTTGCTGTTTACAAAATTCATATAAAGTGAAAGGAACATTTACAACAATTGATTGTAAAGACAAAATTCATTTTAACTGAATGATTGCACAGTGTGAAAAGTTACCACTTTAATTATTTAGTTAGAACCAGTATATTGTAGAATTAATGGGGAAAATAGTATTAAGGAAAAAATGAAAGACCTTGCTAAATGAAGCAATGTACATGTTAAGGGTGAGTACCACAGTGTACAGAAATGAAACCAGCTGAAACCATCATACTCACTGGTCGGTGATGTTGTTTCATGATAGCCTGAAAACAAAATAGTGTGACTTAATGAGTCAGAATTTTTCCTCAACCTAGTAGAAAATATGTTCTGCTTTTTGTGCAGTACCCACAGTGAAGCAATTGAAAAGACTCATAAGTTAACGTTGTAGTACGCCTTTCCTAATGTAGAAGCTGTATTTAAGGAATATCCACACAAATATACTATATCATCGTACAAATTATCTGATGCATATTTCTCAGGAAAATAGGACGGGATTCTGTAATCCTGAGGCTAATTGTTAACGCCGTTGGAAACTCTGTCGTGTTTCTCGACGGCATCAACACGGCCTCAGGATCAGCAATTCTGGCCTCTACAGGGGACCAGCACGTCACTGGAGCGGTTCACGCCACTTCAGCTGCTGATCCTGGCACCGTCTGGGCCCGCGGGATCCGCGCATGCGCAGTGGCACCAGTACCAATGCGCACATGCGCAGTTGCACCGGCGTTAATGCGCGCATGCACAGTGGTTTCCTTCAACGCGCTGGCCCCGACACAACATGGTGCAGGACTACAGGTGCCGGCGCAGAAGAAAGGAGGCTCCAGCCAGAGAGGCCAGCCAATCGGTGGGCCCCGATCGTGGGCCAGGCCACATCGGAGGACCCCCCCCTCCCCGGTGTCGGAACCCCCCTCCCCACCCACAGGCCGACCCCAACCCTTCCACACTGAGCTCCCGCCGGCTGAGAACAGGTGTGGACGTCGCCGGCGGGACTCACCGTTTTTACGACAGCCGCTCGGCCCATCGCGGGCCGTGAATCTAGGGCTGGCCGTGCAGAGCAGCCCGCGACCGGTGGAGCACCAACCATGCCGGTGCCAATGGCGCTGATTCTCTTCTCTGCGGTCGGTCGCGGCGATTCTCCAGCCCGGCCCCAGGCTGAGAAAATACTGCCCATAGGTCGCAGTGCAATTTGCGAGTGCTTTCTACAGAATATAGAAACAAGAGTTCATACCGTTCACATAAAGACTGTCTCTGTCCAGAGAATATGGTCCCAAATCAGTGATGTTTTCTGTGTTGTAATTGAACTGATGGTACACAGTAACTCGATCAACTTGCTGTGCAGCAGAATTGTTGTTGAAAGAACAGATTGCATACGCTTTGGTATTCTTACTGTCCGATGCACTGCCAAATCACAAAACAATAGCAATTAAAACAACATGAAATAGAATGCTGAGGTAAACCTGGCGATGTTGTAATGTATATTGCTTCTCTACCAGAAGCCATCAGTTCATTCTATAAAGTTCTGAATCAAGACCTTTTAAAAAGAAGGAATAGCATATTTGACTGTACCGAACAAATTGCATCAACCTGTGACAACTGCCTGGAAGGCGTGTGCAATGTTTGGGGTAAGAAAATACTGATAGTGACTTGTTAATGTGCTGCAACGGCAAGCCCAAAGTAGTAAATTCAATTTATACAACGTGACTACAATGATGTTAAAATATATAATGGGAAGAACTCTCTGTTTAGGAGACTATTTTCTCCCGCCGGAGCTGAATTGCATGTGATTTGCGCTCCCACATGTCTCTGAGCAATTCAGTATCCCCCGTCATGCAAATTTATGTACGGCGCGGAATATGAGGGATTCATAGAATCATAGAAGCTCTAGAATGCAGAAGGTGACAATTCAGCCCATCAAGTCTTCACCTATCCCTCGAAAGTGCTCCCTACTTAGGTCCACTCCCCCACCCTATCCTCACAACCCCACCTAACCTGCACCTTAAAAATAAATTTTGCATTACCAATCTACCTCACCTTCACACCCAGAGGTTGGAATCGAACCTCGGTCCTTGGCGCAGTAAGGCAGCAGTGCTAATCACTGTGCCAGCGTGCAGCCCTCCTTAGGGTATCCTGTTATTGGCTACCATTTTGAGCGAGCAGGCCAGTATCGAAGTCCCTCACAGGGACCCCCTGCATAGAGGTCCACCCACGGACCCCTCCCCTTCAGAAGAAGGCCACGGTCTGGAAGCTAGAGGGTTATCCAGACAGTGGCTGGTAAAAAAATGACAGTTGTAGTACTTGCCTGGAAGCACCAGGTCCCCATTCCTGGAAAGACACCAGCTGTGACTTGTGACATCTTCTTCATGGACGAGGATGCATAAGTGCCGAAATTGCGATGTTTACAAACCTCTACCACATCAAACAGAGTTAAGTGCCTTCAATTTACAGCACTTCAAAATTGCTCAACTGTGAAGGGCATAATTGGACTGCACTTAACTCTCTTTGATGTGGTGGATGTTTGTAAACATTGTGGTTTTAGCAGATTGACTTACTCATCCATGAAGAAGATGAATGGAGCAAGGCTCATAACTGCTTTGTGGAAGCTGTCAATCACAGCCCGCAACAAGCATTGTATTAATGGCTTGCAGCTAATGAATCTGAGGGATTGAAACACAGGTCACAGCTGTTCCCTTTACAGGAATGGACACATGGTGCTTCCATATAAGTTTTACAATTTGATTTTTTTCCCCAGCCACAGTCTGGACTGCTCTCTGGCTTCCAGAGGGTCTTTTTCCCTGGAGGGTTTGTTGGTGAACCCTCTAGTTTGGGGGTCCCTCTAGGGAGTCTCCCTAATCAGGGGGTCCCTGAGGGGGATGCTCCCTACTAAGGGGGTCCCAAGGGAGTCTCCCGTTTTAGGGGTAGGGGATGGGGGATGTCTGCTAGGGGTGAGGTGAGAAGGTTGTGCATTATGAGGGGGGAAGAGGGTGGCCCTCAGATGGAATTTGGGGGTAATCCCCATCAGAAGTTACCCCCTTGGTCCACTGTGAGACCCACCATGGCAGGCTCACATTTGCTGAGACCTTTTGTAAATCCACCCATGTGATTCCTGCTGCAGAGAACTGGGGAAACACGCATAGCCACAGGATCGGCATCCTCTCACTGGTGCACCGGCGTGAACCTTGACCCCGCTGCCAGCACGGGGCAGGAGCATAGCAATTGCTTTGGCACCAGGGGCAAACCACACTTTGGCCAGTGTATGGTTTTCCATACAATCGCGATTCATGATCCTGGCGCTGAGGGGTGGAAAATTCAACTCAGTTTCTGAAATTGTGTTTAGCTTTAAAAGGACGGATGTTGCAAGTGAAAACCTTGCTATTATTAGAAGAAGTATGCAATGAATTGAATCACATTCTGTGATATAGACCATCATTATTTGTAGTGAAGCATGAATCTTAATTTGCCATCAATGAATGACCAAAAAGAAGCAATATTTATCGGAGAAATTTTTGAAAAGGTGGAGGATAAATAATATTATTTTTTCGATTAATTGTTAAATCATTGATCGGTAGTGAGAGCATCAATGTAGGAATTTCACAAAGAGCATCAATGTGGGAATTTCACAAAGAGCACAAAAGAAGCAGCTTCATAGAATCCCTTTAGTACAGAAGGAGGCCATTCAGCCCATTAAGCCCACCCTCTGAAACAGCACCCTACCTAGGCCCAATCCCCCACCCTATCCCCCTAACTCCACCTGGGGCAATTTAGCATGGCCAATCCATCTAACCTATATGTCTATGTTCTGCGGTAGGAAACACACAGACACGGGAAGAATGTGCAAACTCCACACCAGGTCAGAATCGAACCTGGGTCTCTGACAACGTGAGGCGGCAGTGCTAACCACTGTGCTAACGTGCCGCCCATACACCACTGTTTTTAGACAATGGGAAGGAATGTCACAAGCAGTAATTGATGCTGTGGTGACAAGGCATTTAAGAGAAATTACATTATCACTTGAAAAGAATAACTTCGAAATTGCTGGACATGTCCAGTGAAATCAATTAAATTATCAGCTTTCGAGATAACCATAGTATTGGGTTGATGAGCCAACTGGAATCATTCTGTGCTGAAGTTTAGAAGATTCAATGAAAACTGAAAATGAAGGACCATACACTTACCTTAAGGATATTACTTTGCAGTCTGTAAACTCAGTGTTTATAGCACTCTTACGGTAAATTATGTTGAGCTGCAAGAAAGATATTCTCAGTGTAACTAAGGTGAAAATATATATGATCAGCACTTAATTGTATTAAATATTGTTCTGAAGGTGTACCTGATGAGTAATAATAGTTGATGCTGATTGGTACAGGAGCGATGTGTGGGTGTGTAGTAATTCATTGTATGGCAAACTTGTTATAGTGAAGGTCACGTTAAAGCCAGGTGGAGGTTGGTTCTGGGTTGATATTTCTGCTGGAACTATCGGGAATTAGAGAATGAAATACACAATGTAGCTGCAGTGCTGATTATTTTACAGTTCCGTTTGTTACATACAGAATTCATGCAAAGTGAAATGAACATTTGCAACAAATGATTGGAAAATCAAAATTCATTTTAACTGAATGATTGCTCAGTGTGAAAAGTTAGCTTTACGATTATTCAGTTAATTCCAATATATTTTGGAATTAAAATAATAATAAAAAGAAAGAAATAATCTTTATTGTCACAAGTAGGCTTACATTAACACTGCAATGAAGTTACTGTGAAAAGTCCCCAGTCGCCACATTCCGGCGCCTGTTCTGGTACACAGAGGGAGAATTCAGAATTCTCAGCTGGTACGGGAATTGAACCCGCGCTGCTGGCCTTGTTTTGCATCACAAACCAGCTTTCTCGCTCACTGAGTTACACCAGTTAAATTAACCGGGGAATATAGAATTAAGCAGAAACGTCTTGCTAAATTAAGCAGATATGCACATTACGTGTGAGTACCACAGTGTACAGAAATGAAATGAAATGGAACCATCATACTCACTGGTTGGTGGTGTTGATTCATGATAACCTGAAAACAAAATAACGTAATTTACTAATTCAGAATTTTTTCTCGAGTAGAATCTATGTTACGATTTTGGCGCAAGAACCTTAGTGATGCAATTTAAAAGATACATAAGTTAACACTGATGCGCCCGTTTCCCAGCGCAGAAGCTGAATTCAAGTGATATGCACTCAAAGAAAATGGCTCGATTCTTCGGTCCCCCAGCTGCAAGTTCCTCAGCAGCCAGCCGTTTGCTGGTGGCGGGATTCTATCTTGCCACCGTTCATCAATGGTATTTGCCATTGTAACCACAGCATGCCGCCGGAAACACGTGGGTGGATTTGCACTGCCGTACAGAAAAGTGAGTTGCAACGATCGGAGATTTCCGGCCAATATTGTATTATGTTACAGGTTATCTGATGCACAGATTCTGTGAACCATTGGTCCCAATGGGATTTCCAAGTGGTTTCGACAATGCAATGTAAAGTAAGCAGTCTGTTCATACCATTCACATAGAGACTGTCTCTGTCCAGAGAATATGGTTCCAAATCAGTGATGTTTTCTGTGTTGTAATTGAACTGATGGTACACAATAACTCTATCAACTTGCTGTGCGGCAGAATTGTTGTTGAAAGAACAGATTGCATACGCTTTGGTCTTCTTACTCTCCGTTGCACTGCCAAACCACAAAATAATAACAGTTAAAGCAACATGAAGTAGAATGCTGAGGTAAACTAGAGATGTTCAAATGTATATTGTTTTGCACTGTAATTTATCAATATATTCTTTAAAGACTTGAACAGATGATTTTACAAAAACATTTGTCTTTAAAAACAACATGTTCAACACTTGTGAAGAACACAATTCCATCCTCTATGACAACTTTTGAAAGGCATTTGCAATAATCAATAGAATCGGGGAGGAACTTTAGCACTTGTATCCTTTCCCCTACCACACGTAATGAGTGCGTTTTTGGAGAGTAAGTTGTTTGTGCTTCTTAATGCTCGAGAGTGTGGTCAATTTAAATAATAGCTGCAAGTTTTCGTGGGTTTAAATAAAGAGAAATATTTATCGAGATACTCACCATGAACACGTACAAACTCATTCGTCTTGAAAACACACCCTCACCCTGAATGTCCACACACACTCACTGTGATCACACACACGCGCACACTCACCCTGAACACACACGCACGCGCACAGACACACATGATTCAATGAAAGAGAATAGTGTCATTTGGCAAGCTGTAAACAAAAAAAATTGTTTATAGTTCACGTCTTTGGTTTGTTGTGGGCCATCAATGGTTGTGGGCCGTTGAAGGTTGCTTTTTCACTCAGAATGGCTAGTTTATTATTTTTAACAACTGAATCATAGAATCTCTACAGTGCAGAAGGAGGCCATTTGGCCCATCGAGTCTGCACCGACTTGAAAGACCACCCTACACAGACCCAATCCCTGTAACCCCATCTTACCTTTAGACATGCAGGGGCAATTTATTATGGCCAATCCACCTAACCTACACATCTTTGTGGGAGGGAACTGGAGCACCCGGAGGAAACCCATGCAGACATGGGGAGAATGTGCAAACTCCTCACAGTCACCCGAGGTCGGAATCAAACCCGGGTTCCTGATACTGTGGGGCAGCAGTGCTAACCACTGTGTCACCATGTAGTAGTAGGATTGCCTCAAAGAGATGGATGTTCATTAGGCCATGAATTTAATCACTTTTAATTTCTCTCCACTAGGAAATCAAATTCTTTACAGGTCGACTTGGAATAGAAATCAGGCGAGAAGACTTTAAGTGAAGTCTCCAGATTTTAAAAGGCATGTGAAGGGGGAAAGTTTTTATCATTGTATGAGAATTAGTTTTAAAACTCTAGTCATCCACTAAGTTCTGAAGATATTAAAAAATCTTCTGTAACAATCTGTGTCACATTATCTGCTGGCTGAATTTCCTAGCTGTAAAAAAAAACCCCAAGGACACAGCTTGCTGTTGCTGGGGCCCCAGGAAAGGGAAGCATCGATGGTCATTCTCAATGACGACAATAATAATGAGATCATTCACCATTATACTCTGGTGCCAAATTGTCGAGAGTAGCCAGAAAGGGAGGCATAATCACAAACAAAGAACTGTTGATTGCTGTAAAGCTTTTATCTTGGAAAAAAGGCATTATAAGTTTGGGGACTCAGAGAGGAGAGGTGATTGATATGCAGAGACCCGATACCAAGAAACTGGTAATAAATATTAGAGGACAGCATGTATGTGTCCTTGTATTGAAACGAGAGGGAAAATGCTGGAAAATCTCAGCAAGTCTGGCAGCATCTGTAGGGAGAGAAAAGAGCTAACTTTTCAAGTCCGATGACTCGTTGTCAACTCTTTGTCCTTGCATTGATTGGATATTATAATTAAGTAGATGCTAGAGCATCGGGTGTCCTTATATGCCGATGACTTGCTGTTATACGTGTCGGAACCGAGTGTGTCGACAGGGGGAATATTGGAGCTGCTTTGAGTGTTTGTGTCTTTCTCGGAGTACAAACTAAATCTAGCCAAGAGTGAGTATTTTGTGGTGTATTGGCAGGGGGTGGGTGCAAGCGTGGGGGGGCTGCCATTCCGTAGGGCAGGGACTCACTTTAGGTACCTCGGGGTGCAGGTTGTGTGAGGGAGGGGGGGGGGTGGGGAGGGGGAGCTCCGCAGGTACAACATGTCTAGTTTGGTGGAGAGAGTGAAAGCTGATCTGGCAAGGTGGGATGGTCTCTCTGTCCCTGGCCGGTCAGTGTCACCGCAATTTCTGTTTATTTTTCAATACCTGCCATTTTCCTGCCAAAGGCTTTTTTCAGAGAGATTGAGGGAAGGATTATTTCATTCATATGGGGAGGAAAGGTGGCCAGAGTTAGTAAGGTGCTGCTACAGAGGGGAAGGCAGGCAGGGGGTTTGGGTCTTCCGAACCGGATGTATTACTATTGGGCGGCAAATGTGGAGAAGGTGCGGAGCTGGGTAAGAGGGGTTGATTTTCAGTGGGTCAGATAGGAGGAGAGCTTGTGCAGTGGGTGGAGATTGAAAGCTCTAGCAACAGCGCCGCTTCCGATAGCCCCGGTGAACTACTCAGGGAGTCCGGTGATAATAGCTTCATTGAGAATTTGGAGGCAGTTTTGCCAACACTTCTGGTTGGGGGCAGGGTCAAGGGAAATGCTGATTTGCGGGTACCACAGATTTGACACAGGGAGGTGGGATGGAAATTTTCAGAAATGGGAGAAGAGGATTAAGACACTGAAAGATTTGGGCCGTTTGCAGCCGACTTTCGCGATGGCCTCAGAGCCTGCTCCCCACACCTAATTCACCCCCACCCGGGGGGCTAGGAGCGGAGCTCCGTTCTTCTCGGCGGCGCACCGAGAATGACGCGACGGCGGCGCCTCTATGACGTCAACCGCGCATGCGCAGGTTGGCCGGCTCCAACGTGCGCATGCGCGGCTGACATCATGACGCTGACGGCACGAACCCGCGCATGCGTGGTGGCCGTCTTTCCCCTCAGCTGCCCCGCAAGGCATGGTGGCTTGATCTTGCCGGGCGGCAGATGGGAAATAGTGTGTCCGATTTGGACGCCGGTCTGGCGATCGGTGGGCACCGATCGCGGGCCTGTCCCCTCCCCAGCACAGTCGTGGTGCTCTTTTCTTCCTAGGCCCCCTACAAGCCCCAAATGTGCATCTCACGCCCGTTTCACGGCGGCAGCGACCAGGTGTGGTTGCTGCCGTTGTCAAACGGTCGCGAATGGCAGGCCACTCGGCCCATCGGGGTCGGAGAATCGCCGTGAAAAACGGCGAGCGGCGATTCATCCGAGCCGGGGGGGGGGGGGGGCGGGGGGGGGGGGGGGGGGGGGAATTGCGGGGGGCGCGAGGAGGGTGTGAAAAATGTCGGGGGGGCCCTCCCGTGATTCTCCCACGCCGCGTGGGGAGCGGAGAATCCCGCCCTTGTTTCTTAGGGGTTGGTTTGCAGGATTGAAGGGGCTGGAAGCGAAGTATGGGCTGCAGCAGGGGAAAATGTTTAGATACATGCAGGTTCGAGATTTTGCCAGAAAGGTGACACAGAACTTCCCGGTGGAGTTGGACTGCACATTGCTGGAGGAGGTGCTGACGATGAGGTGACTGGAGAAGGGGGTAGTGTCAGCGGTTTACGGAGATATTTTGGAAGAGAAGAAGGCACCACTGGAAAGGATCAAAGCAAAGTGGGAGGAAGAATTGGGAGAGGATATGGAGGAGGGGTTCTGGTGTGAGATGCTCCGGAGAGTGAATGCCTCCACCTCGTGTGTGGGGTTGGGGCTGAGACAGCTGAAGGTGGTGCACAGAGCACACCTCACGAGGGCGAGGATGAGCCGATTCTTTGAAGAGTAGAAGCTGTGTGTGAACGTTGCGGAGGGAGGAGGGGGGGGGGGGGGGGGGCTAATCATGTTCATATGTTTTGGTCCTATCCAAAGCTAGTGGATTACTGGAAGGAGGTTTTTAGGGTAATTTCTAAAGTGGTGCACGTGAAACTGGACCCAGGCCCCCGGGAGGCCATATTCGGGGTGTCGGACCAGCCAGGGTTGGAAACGGGTGCGGAGGCAGATGTTGTGGCCTTCGCCTCATTGATCGCCCGAAGGTGGATCCTGATAGGTTGGAGAGCAGCCTCTCCACCCTGTGCCCTGGCGTGGCGGGGGATCTGTTGGAATTCTTGACTCTTGAGAAGGTTAAGTTTGAACTGAGGAGAAGGATAGAGGGGTTCTACAATTCATGGGCATTATTCAGTATGCACTTTCAAGAACTCGAAACATCAAACTTTAGTTGGGAGGTGTGGGTGGGAGGGTTGGGGGGAGGGGGGTGCGGTGTATGTTAATGGTGGCTATGGGTGATTCCTGATTCCTTTTGTCATTTGTTTATGTGAACATGTGGGTGAATGTTTGGCGTTTGGTGGGAGGATGGGATCGTTGTTATTGATATTGGGATTGACATATTTGTTACTGATTATTGTTTATTGTTGGTGGGTGTAAATTTGGGAGAAAATGAGAAAAACGAGGAGAATAAAGAAATTTTTTTTTTTTAAATTAAGTAGATGCGTCTCTGTTCCCAGAATCATACAGTACAGAAGTGGTCCTTCAGCACATCAAGCCTGCACTGACAAACAACTACTCTAAACCTATACTACTCCTTCTTCCCATTAATCCATAGCCTTGAATGTTAAGATATTTCAAGTGCTCATCCAAGTGTTTATGGGCAGCACGATAGCACAGTGGTTAGCATAGTTGCTTCACAGCACCAGGGACCCAGGTTTGAATCCCGGCTTGGTCACTTCTGTGTGGGGTCTGCACATTCTTCCTGTGTCTGCACAGGTTTCCTTCTGGGTACTCTGGTTTCCTCCCAAAAGGCCCGAAAGACGTGCTTGTTTGGTGAATTGGACATTCTGAATTCTCCCTCGGTGCACCCGAACAGGCACCGTGGTGTGGTAACTAGGGAATTTTCACAGTAACTTCATTGTAGTGTTAATGTAAGCCTATCTGTGACACTAATAAAGATTAATAGTATTGTTATTTTTAAAGGGGGCCGGTTTAGCTCAGTTGACTGGACAGGTCGTTCATGATGCCAAGTGAGGCCAACAGCATGGGTTCAATTCCCATACCTGCTGAGGTTATTCATATAGGCCCCGTCTTCTCAACCTTGCTTGTGTGGTGATCCTCAGGTTAAATCACCACCATACTATGGTCATCTGGGACAATGGATCCTTTACTCACCAAGTACTTATTAAAGATTACAAGGTTTCCTTGCTCAACTGCCCTTCCAGGCAGTGCATTCCAGATTCCCACCAGGGATGAAAAGCTTTTCTTCAAAACCCCTCTAAATCTTACACCTTAAAATTATGCCCCCTTATTATTGCTGCTTCCTAGCTTCGTTGTCCATGCCCCTCATAATCTGATACACCTCAATCAGATCCCCTCTCAGCCTCCTGCTTATCCAGCCTCTCTTCATAGCTAAAATGCTCCATCCCAGGCAACATCACGATGAAGTTCTTTTGCACCCACTCTAGTCCAATCACGCTCTTCCTGTAGTGCGGTGACCAGAACTGAACACAGGACTCCAGCTGTGCCCTAACCAGAGTCCTGTACAACTCTGGCAAATGTGGTATGCCTTTGTAACTACCCTATTCACCTATCCTGCTGCCTTCTGGAATCTGTGGACAAGCATCCCAAGATTGCTCTGTTCATCTGAAATTCCTAGTGGCATGCCATTCATTGAGTGCTCCTTTGTCATGTTACTCCTTCCAATGTGCACCACCTCACTCTTTTCAGGGTGAAATTCCATTGGCCACTAATGTGCCTACTTGACCCTTCTGTCGATAGCCTCCTGTAAACTAAGACCTTCCAGCCAATCTTTCTGTCATCTGCAAAGTTACTCATCGTCCACCTCCACATTTTCTTCTATAGCGTTTATATATATATCACAAACAATAAGGGACCCAGCACTAATCCCTGTAGTACAACACTGCACATCGGCTTCTAGTCACACAAACAGCCTTCTGCCACCAGCCTCTGTTTCCGATCATGAAGCCAATTTTGGATCAAACATGACTTGTTACCCTTCATCTCATGTGCTGTTCCCTTCTTTAACAGTCGTCCATAAGGGACCTTGTGAAAGGCTTTGTTGAAATCCATATAAACTCCATAAATTGCACTATCCTCATCTTCACACCTGGTCACTTCCTTAAAAAATTCAATCTGTCCCTGATCAAAACTTGCCTCTCCAAGTGGAGATTGATTCTGCCCTCCAGAAATTTCTCCAATGGTGTCCCTACCAATGATGTGAGATTCACTGGTCTGTAATTCCCTAGATTATCGCTATCACTCCATAAAAAGTGAATTAACATTAGCTATCCTCCAGTCCTTTGGTACCTCCCCTGTGGTCAGAGAAGAATAAAAAATTTGGATTAGAGTCCTTGTAATCTTTTCCCTCGTCGCTCACAGCAGCCTGAGACGCATCTCATCTGCACCTGAAGATTTGAACACTTCAAAATCTACCAAAACCTCCAGCACCTCCTCACTCCCTATATCAAACTGTTCGAGACTTCATAGTCCCTTTGTCTGAATTCTACATCCTCCTTCTCCAAAGGCAAAACAGATGCGAAGTACACATTTAACACCTTCCCAATGTCCTTCACCTCGACACACCGATTACCCTCTTGGTCCCTCATGGGTCCCGCTCTTTCCCAGGTTGACCTCATCCCCTTGATATAGTTATAGATATCTTGGGATTTTCCCTAATCATACCCACCAGTGTTTTTTCATGCTCAACTTTGCTCTTCTAATTGCTTGTTTGAGTTCCTCCCTGCCCTGTACCCCACATTCTATACCCCACAAGGGCCTCTGTAGATTTGCACCCCTTGAAAAAGTTAAAAGCCTCTCTTTTTCTTCCTATCCCACCCTGTATATTCCTAGACATCCAGGGTTCTTTGAACTTGTTGCTCCTACATTTCACCCAAACCAAGTCTATTTTGAACAACGCCCAACTGCTTTGCGGTAGATTTACTTGAAAGCCACTGTTCCCGGTAAACTTTGGCCAGATCCTGCCTTATTTTAATAAAATCCGCCTTCCCCCAAACCAAGACCCTTTTTTGCAGACCATCTTTTTCCTTTCCGATGCAAAATTGAAATGCACAGTGTTGTGGTCTTATCACTAAAATGCTCCCCTACTGCTACCTCGAACACCTGCCCAGCTTTGTTCACCAGAACTAGATCCAGCACTGCACTATTTGGGAATTCAAAATATTGATATAAAAAGGGCCGGGATTCTCCCCTACCCGGCGGGGCGGGAGGTCCTGGCGGGACGGAGTGGCGTGAACCACTCCGGCGTTGGGCCTCCCCAAAGGTGCGGAATTCTCGCGCCGGAGTGGCTCCCGCTCCACCGGCCGGCGCGAACAGCCTTTGGCGCTCCACCAGCCGGGGCCGAAAGGCCTTCGCCGGCCAGTGGAAGTCCGCACATGCGCCGGTGCGTCAGCGGCTGCTGATGTCATACCGGCGCATGCGCAGGGGAGGGGGTCTCTTCTTCCCCCGCCATGGCCTTCACCGTGGAAGATAAAGAGTGCCCCCCACGGCACAGGCCTGCCGATCGTTGGACCCCGATCGCGGGCCAGGCCACCGTGGGGGCACCCCCCGAGGCCAGATCGCCCCTCGCCCCCCCCAGGACCCGGGCACCCGCCTGCGCCGCCAATCCCGCCGGCATCAGACTTGCTTTGATTTCCGCCGGCTGGATTCGCCTGTCAGCGGCGGGACTCCGGCCCATCGCGGGCCGGAGAATCGCCGTGGGGGCCCCGCCGACCGGCGCGATTCCCGCACCCGCCAATTCCTGGGTGGCGGAGAATTCAGGCCACGGCGGGAGCGGGATTGTCGCCGGCCCTGGATGATTCTCCGACCCCCCGGGGGGTCGGAGAATTCTGTCCAAGCTCTCTTGAATACTTTTCAAGAAATCAGCTCCATCCAAACCAATGTGAATGTGCCAATTAATGCTGGGGAGATAAAATCCTCCAATATAATTACGCTATTATTGTTTTTATAAACCTCAGTGAATTGCCTACACATCAACTTACAATTGCCCGCTGACTGTTTGGTGGTTTCTAATACACTCCCAGAAGTGTGACTGCCTCCTTTTTATTCCTAATCTCTACCCACAAAGCCTCATCAGAAGACCCTTCCGAGATATCAAGACACGCTCTTAACTCATCTGTCTAAGTTATGATACTCCTAGCACTAAAGCAGAAACCATCTAGCTTCTCTTTACTCTCTTGAAACTAACATGCTGTGTCCCTATTGCATTAACACTCTGTGTCCACCCCCTGTTGAACTAGTTTAAATCCCTCCGAATAGCAATAGCAAACCCACTGCAGACAACAGATGCTCGTTTCAGTCACATGATGGCAAGTTTCAGTTCTTTTCCATTTCCCACATAATCAGTTGGAATCAGGGTGATTTATGGGGGGAATGATTGGCAAACCAGCTGTGATCAGTCCAATGGAAAACCTTCTTTGATATTGCATCTCCACAGCTTCAATAACTTAAAATATATAATGTACAAATTTTGTGCAACGTTTAAAAGATGTAGCTTGCAAATGGGTATGTAGTTATCAGTAGAAATGTATAATCGATTGAATCATATTCTGTGATACATAAATGATTATTTGTAGCAGAACATTAAAAAATAGCAATGTGGATTTATCAGCAATGTCGGCCCAAAAAGAAACTATTTCTATTTCATGGATGTATTGAAGGTTTTGAAAAAGTTGGAAGTGTAAATAATGGGCTGGATTTCATAGATTTCGTAGAATTTATAGTGCAGAAGGAGGCTATTCGGCCCATCGAGTCTGCACCAGCCCTTGGAAAGAGCACCCTATCTAAGCCCACGCCTCCACTCTAGCCCCGTAACGCAGCTTAACCGCAGCGTTGTTCAAAATAGACTTGGTTTGGGTGAAATGTAGGAGCAACAAGTTCAAAGAACCCTGGATGTCTAGGAATATATAGGGTGGGATAGGAAGAAAAAGAGAGGCTTTTAACTTTTTCAAGGGGTGCAAATCTACAGAGGCCCTTGTGGGGTATAGAATGTGGGGTACAGGGCAGGGAGGAACTCAAACAAGCAATTAGAAGAGCAAAGTTGAGCACCAATTTATCATGGCCAATCTACCTAACCTGCACATCTTTGGACGGTGGGAGGAAACCCACAGGGACATGGGGAGAAAGTCCAAACTCTGCACAGTCACCCCAAAGTCAGATTCGCACCCAGGTCCCTGGCGCTGTGAGGCAGCACTGTGCCACCATGCCGCCACATTTGGCCGTGCCTGCCACAAGATCGTCAAGAACAGGGTGGGAACCATGTAAAAGTCCGTTGAGCTCGGGTGGGAATTTTTGGTCACAAGATGGGCACAGATGAAGAATCTCCCAATGTCGTTGTTTCCATTAGTTGATGAATCATTAATTGAAGGTGGAATGTGAGTATCAATATAGGATTATCAGAAAGAATATAAACGAGGCATTTTACACAAACGTTTTGAAGTGAAAGGATTGTAATAACCTGCACAGAGCACACGGGGCTGGCTTGATTGCTTTCCCCCTGCAGCTCAAGGAGTATGAAGTCCCCCCGCTAACTCCGGGGTAATTACCAAATGTATATAAAGTCGGCCAGACAGGAACCGATCGACAGAGAGAGAGAGAGAGAGGACCCAGTAAAGTCTGATCAGGCCCCTTTGTACTGAGAACGTATTATAAATAAACAGATTCTTTATGTTACTCGTCTGACTCCTTGATGCACCGTTAATTACCACAAGACGAGAATGGTGGAACAATCGAGGCTTTATTGAGCAAGATGTTGTGCCTTCTGTAGCTGGAACCAGAATGGCTACAGCACCGGAGCCAGCAGAGAGGGATTTACCATTGTACCTTTAATATACGGACAGTGCCATAATACATATAATTTGCCACTAGTGGTGACTACCACACTCCTTTCTGCATTTATTAGACAATAGGAAGTAATGCCACAAATGGCAACTGGAGGCAATAAGAAATTAGGTCAGCACTTGAAAAGGAAAATTGTTCAAACTCACTGGGCAAATTTGGTGAAAGAAAACGAGATTGACAGCTTTGCAGATATCAGTCGCATAAGAATAAAGAACAAAATAGGATCTGTGATGAAGCTTTGAAGATGCAATGAAAAAAGTGATGATTGAGGGCCATATGAAATCACTCTTACCTTAAGGAGATTACTTTACAGTCTGTAAATGCAGCATTTATATCACTCTTACGAAAAATGGAGTGGAGCTGCAAGAAAGATATGTTGAATGTTTCAAAAGATGAAAACATAAATTATCAGTAGTTAATTTCAATAAACATTGTTCTGATGGTGTACCTGATGAGTCACAACAGTTGATGCTGATTGGTACAGGAGTGATGTGTGATCGTGTAGTGATTCTATGTATGGCAAACCTGTTATTGTGAAGGTCACATTAAACCCAGGTGCTGCTTCTGGTGGAAATATAGAGAATCATAAAAAGGAATAAGCAACGCAGCTGATTATACTGTTTTACTGTTGGAATTGTGCCATTGACAAGTCATGCAAAACAAAAACAACATCTGCAACATTTAGCTGAAAGTACCCAAGTCACTGCGCAGCATGAAAGGTTAGTCTGAGAAGACGCACAAACAGATTCAAAAACAGCTTCTTCCCTGCTGTTACCAGACCCCTAAATTACCCTCTTTTGGACTGACCTGATTAATACTACTTTCATGTAAGATTCACCCGATGCCGGTGTCTATGTATTTACATTGTGGATCTTGTGTTGCCCTATTATGTATTTTCTTTTAATTTTATTTTATTTTCATGTACTAAATGATCTGATTGAGCTGCTCTCTGAAAAATACTTTTCACTGTACCTCGGTACACGTGACAATAAACAAATCCAACCCAAAGATTAGCACGAGAATTGTTCAGTTGAAATGAGTAGTTTACAGGATTAACTGGGGAAATGAAAAACTTCCTTCAGTTAATCAAGTGTTCACTTTATGTGATAGTCATGACGGTTTAACAAATATAACCAAGAGAAACCTGCACACTTACCGATCGGAGGTGTAGATTCATGATATTCTGAAAACAGAACAATCAATTAGACTTTTTTTGTTTATAATATAAATTTGTTGTGTTTTTGGAGCAATAATCCTATTGAAGCTACAAAATGCATTTTTTTTTTATTTGTTCATGGGACTTGGGCATCGCAGGCTGTGCCAGCAATTATTTACCATCCCTAATTGCCCTTGAGGGGGCAGTTAAGAATCAACCACATTGTTGTGGGTCTGGAGTCACGTGTAGGCCAGACCAGGTAAGGACGGCAGATTTCCTTCCCTGAAGGATATTAGTGAGCCAGATGGATTTTTACGATAATCAACAATGGTTTCATGGTCATCATTAGACTTTTAATTCCAGATTTTTATTGAATTTAAATTTCACCATTTGAACCTGGACTCCCAGAGCATTACTCTGGCCTCTGGTTTACTAGCCCAATGGCAATACCACTACAGTATTCCACCGTCTCAAAGAAAAAAAAATGTAGTACAGGAACAGGCCCTTCAGCCCTCCAAGTGCGTACCGGTCATGATACCATCCTGGCCAAATCCCTCAGCAATCCTAGTTCCGTGTCCCTCTACACCCACCCTATTCATGTATTTGTCGAGATGCGTTTTGAACGCCGTTAATGTATCTGCTTCCACAACCTCCCCTGGCAACACGTTCAAGGCACTCACCATCCTCTGTGTAAAAAACCTGCCTTGCACATTTCCTCAAAACATTTCCCCATAGACCTTAAACCTATGCCCCCTGGTGACTGACCCCTCCACCCTGGGAAAGAGTGCCTGTCCATCCACTCTATCCATGCCCTCATAATCTTGTAGACCTCTATCAGGTCACCCTTCAACGTCCGTCGTTCTAATGAAAACAGTCAGCCTCTCTGCATAGCTTCCACTCTCCAGACCAGGCAACATCCTGGTAAACCACGTCTGCACCCTCTACAAAGCCTCCACATCCTTCTCGTAGTGTGGCAACCAAAATTGTGCGCAATATTCCAAGTTTGGCCTTACCAAGGTTCTACACAACTGTAGCATGACTTGCCAGTTTTTATACTCGATGTCCTGCCCAATTAAGGCAAGCATTCCGTATTCTTTCTTGGCTACCTTGTCCACTTGTGTTGCAACTTTCAAAGATCTGTGGACCTGCACACCCAGTTCTCTGACTTTCTACATTCCTAAGAGTTTTGGCATTTATCGTATATTTCCCCTCTATGTTAGACCTACCAAAATGCATTACCTCACCTGAGAATACATGAAAATTGATAAGATACAAAAGGTATCAATGCAAAGCCACACTTCCAGGTCAAGGAAATTCTATTCAACAGCAGTGTGTCAATATTGTAGTCCAGATTACCTGACCCACATTCTCTGAGAATGAAATTCCTGTATACCAACAGCACAATGTAAAATAACCAGACGGTTCCTACCATTTACGTAGAGACTGTTTTTGTCTAGCGAGTAAGGCCCCAATGTAGTGATGTCCTTTGTGTTGTAATTGAATTGATGATACACGGTAACTCTATCAACTTGCTCTGTAACAGAAGTATTGCTGAAGGAACAGATTGCATACACTTTGGTCTTCTGCTTGCTTGTCGTACTGCCAAAGGTGAAGATAATAAAAGCAATTAATGAATCACGTAATTGCATTTTGAAATAAGACTGGGAATTAATTCAACTGAATATTGCTACACATCACAGCTCATCAATATACTTTTGAAAGGTTTGTTTTTATCTAAACCTGGTTGATAATCAATGCCAGTTTAGTACCAAGGCAACAAGTAGAAGTAGCGGCAAAATAAAGATACAACAAATTCTGTTAATCCACCATGATTGCCCATAGAAAAATGTTTCATGCAGGTTTTGAACGGGTTTAAGTAGTAAATAGAGATGAACTATTTCAACTGGCTAGCGAATCCGTAATAAAAGAAAGCATAAATTTAGGGATGTTACTGATAGTATTTTGAAACCGGAAATTGAAAGTCCTTGCACAATTAGACATTAACAATGAAGAAATGATGACACTTGAGTGAGAGATAAAGATCTGTACCGGAGAAGGAAAACTGTCCAATGATGTTGTAAAAAAGCAAAGAAATAATCTGCAGGGAGACAGCACTATCATGGAGATAACAGTAGCACATGGATGAGGAGGCGTTGAAGTTTCTATGATTAAATCCAAAAATACTGGTGGAACGGAGGTTAGCATTGCTGCCGCACAGTGCCAGGGACCTCGGTTCAATTTCAACTTTGGGTCACTGTCTGTGCAGAATCTGCACGTTCTACCCGTGTCCTCGTAGGTTTCCTCCGGGTGCTCCGGTTTACTCCCACAGTCCAAAGATGTGCAGGTTAGGTGGGTTGGCCAAGGTAAAATTCCCCTTCGTGCACAACACTTAGGTGGGTTGCTGGTATAGGGTTGGCGAGTGGGCCGAGATAGGGTGTTCCTTCAGAGGGTTGGAGCAGACATGATGGGCCGAATGCTCTCCTTCTGCGCTGTAGGGATTCTATGATTCTATAGAATGGCTCTTACCTTAACGAGATTACTCTGCAGTCCGTGAATGCTGTGCGTATGTCACTGTTTCTAAATGTTGTATTGAGCTGTGAGGAACAAAACGGTGTTTCAATATGATAAATGTATTGAATTATCAAAAAATAAGTTTAACTAATCTCACTTTGATGGTATACCTGATGAGTAATGATTGTTGATGCTGATTGGTACAAGCGTGAAGTGTTGTCATGCAGTGCTTGCAAGTATGGCAAGCTTATTATAATGAAAGTCACATTAAACCCAGATGACACTTGGTTCTCATTTGGTGCATCTGCTAGAAAGAAATAGAATTATATAATGTAACAACCAATTAAGCTATATTTCTGGAGCTATATTTAGTTTATAGTTCTATTTGTGCTATTAAAAACTAAAATGAGGGGAATAAACTGAACCTTGCAGCATTTAACGGAAATTATTCAAGGTTTGTTCTCACTGAATAATTATTTAGTACGAAAAGTGCGCATAAGAATTATTCCATTGACTTCAATTAACTTAGGTACTTTGAGGAAAACAAAGCATTTTGTTAAAATATTAAAGTGCATGTGAAGTGGTAGAACAGAAGTTTTAACAAATGTAATCAGACACACTAGTTGGAGTTGTTGATTCATGGTCGCCTGAAAATAAAGAGCATAATGCAATCAATTTTGTTTACTTCATCGACAATGAAATGTTCCATGTGTTTTGTGCAATAATCTAATTGAAGTCACGAAAGGTTTTGAGCACTTTGTATATTATTAGGGGCTAAAGAATATGGTCTACTCTTGTTCTTGGGCATGCGAGTCAGAATTCTTGGCCTGCCAATGCCACGTTCTGCTGAGATGGGTAGCACACAAACATTGTGCTACTTCCTCATTTTCCTAATTGTAGTGTGCAGCCATGTGGGGCCTGTTGCATTAGAGCAAATGAGCTTTGCATGTGTTCGAGCTCCCTTCTTGCTCTTCACGTCCATTTAAAAGGGGGCCTGCACTGACGGAAAGGATACTAAGTGTGAACGCAGTAATTAGCAACAATTGGAAACAAAGAAAATGGACACCTAGGTTCACAGACATGGCATTGGAGGCCTTAGTCATGGAGATTGGCAGGCAGAGAGTGTGCTCAGAACCAACATAAAAGGAATGGGTGTAGGTGACAAGGAATGCCAGTGCATCCAGGTGATTGATTGGCACAAAGAACCTGGCAGCAGGACTACAGAAAGTTTCATGATCACAAGCTGGCAGTCCAGGTTAGTTTAGTAAGGGGCAATGGAAGGAGTCCAAAATGAGTTTTAGAGAAAATGAAACTTGGGTGGGATGCACCGTTCCCCGATGCCGATATCATAATCGGCGATCAGGCAGAGAATCCCTTCTGACACCCAAATCGAGGGCGGCGCTGGTTTGATGCCGGTTTTCTATCCTCCACCCCCTCCGAAATGGTGTCACCGCATCGCACGCCGCATGCCATTGGAATGGTGGAGGCCCTCCCCCGATGCTCTGCCCCCGATGGGCCAAGTTCCCCACCACACGGGACACGTGTGGTCTCAGTGGTCGGGAACCCAGCATGGCGGCTGCGGACTGTGTCCAGGGCCGCCACAATCAGACGGGAGCCATGCTGCTGGCCGTGAGGGAGGGGCCTTCCTCGACGGCTTGGGGTCAGGTGGGGGATGGCCAGGGGGGCACTATTTAGCAGTTTGGGTCTGCGCACGGCCGGCGCCACATTTTATGGCCGCTGCTGCAGGTCGTCGCCATGCGCATGCTCGGCCACAGACCCGGGCATTCCCCAGGCGTTTATATCGTGGGAATCGGGGGTTTTACTTGACGAAGCTGCTAGCCCCTCACCGGTCGCAGAATTGGTGAGGGTTCGGTGCCGATTTTGCCTTTGTAAAACGCCACAGTTCCCAGCGTTGGCACTTAGCCTCCAAAATGATGAATCCAGCACCTTTTCTTTATTTAACATGCTGACTATATACACAGCTCCAGTAGTCCCCAACTGTGTCTGCCTTTATCGGTGCCTGACAGGTTGGCGATTTTTATACAAAGGTGCATTGACTTAGTTAAGGGTTCCCTTCCCCCTTATCGGGGGAGCTCGTGTTCTGCAAGCTCCATAGGGTGGTGGATCCTCCTTACCCATGCGAGTTCTAACAGTCAGCAAATGCACCTTCAAATGATATCTCCTACTCACCACCACACCGACTTCTTACTTTGCTCATGGATCATAGCCCCTCCCCAACCCCATTATTGAACCAATCAGCTGTTCCTGGCACTCGGGATTGAGGCCTGACATTCATATATTTCACTCAACGGGAAGCACGGTAGCATGGTGGTTAGCATAAATGCTTCACAGCTCCAGGGTCCCAGGTTCGATTCCCGGCTGGGTCACTGTCTGTGCGGAGTCTGCACATTCTCCCCGTGTGTGCGTGGGTTTCCTCCGAGTGCTCCGGTTTCCTCCAACAGTCCAAAGATGTGCGGGTTAGGTGGATTGGCCAGGCTAAATTGCCCATAGTGTCCGAAAAAAATAAGGTTAATGGGGGTTGTTGGGTTACTGGGATAGGTATACGTGGGCTTGAGTAGGGTGATCATTGCTCGGCACAACATCGAGGGCCGAAGGGCCTGTTCTGTGCTGTACTGTTCTAATTCTAATTCAACCTAACATACCTCCCAACGATGCCAGCTCTACATCCACCTGTTGCTGCTTCCACATGCCTCGAGCTATTCAGCAATGGCAGGCATCTAAACCTTACACTACAATCACTAATAGTCTTCCTTCTCTCTTGCAGGGAAATGTGGCATCAAATGGAATGGAGTGGAGCAGAAATGGCAGGCAAGCCTTCATCCTCTGAGCTCTATAGATGGAATGTTACTCCACATCATGGGTTCGGCTGTGACAGTGCCCTCTGCATGAGCATTGAGGATGATACTCCATGTCTATTCTCAACGCCTACTGCACCTTCATTCTGCTAGCTGGCATGACGTGCAAGCAGCAGCTGGGTGTGACCATGAACCTCTTGTTTTCCACCTCCAGCCTTCCCTCACCCCAACCCCCTCATTCTGATTTCTCTGTTTTCAGCAACTCAAGCAACTACTGGCAATCCAAGCACAGGGGCTTCAAGAGGGAGAGGGAGATCAGCAACACATTACAGATCAAGAAACACCATCGCTTGATCTGATGCTCGCAGTCATCAGCTCATGTACTGACAATACTTGAATTTTGCAGGCTAGTACAGAGTTAGGGTCAGCACATGATGAATCACTGGGCACTACGGGGTTTCAGCCAAGTCAAGGGGAAGGTAGCTTGTTTGCCAGTTTACCGTTGACCACGGATGAGTTCTGCTACTGGAGACGCAGATGAAGACTTTGATGGAAAAGCATACAGGGGAATGCTGATGAGGTTGCACACCAAAATGCGTGGTGCATTAACAGGTATGCTTCCTTGCAGAGTCAAGGAGCTTAAGGAGTTTAGCTTCAACTTGACACAGGAAATTGTGCAGAGCTGGAGCCACCTATTCTTCCTAGTGCTGCCAGCTCCTTAACAGCATTCGTATACCCAGCATTGGGTAACGCAATACTACCATTGCATTACAGACAGAAGCCACCCAATGTCATGGCGTTGCAGTGGAAACGCAGAACGTGAGGCCCATGCTTGCTGCAATGCAGGTTAAGAATGTATCCATCATAACTGTCGATCCCACTGCTGAATAGGGAATGCAGGTTCTCACGGCAGTCCAGCAATTTGCCCTCCAACAGACTAGGATTGTTGCGATACCACCCTGAGGGAGTGGTAGTGACTCTATGGTGCACAAACCTGTTGTCCTGTCTCAGGATGATATTATTCATGCACCCTTTGTAGTGAGCATCCTGTCAGCCCAAACAGCTGCTGCTCATCTTGAGGTGGTGCAGTCCATAATTGGGGCTTCAAGGCCAGACTACATGCAGTTGTCCTTCAAGACCATCTACAATCTCTTCCAGAGAAATATAGTAGCGTTTGCACCAGCCATGCATGACCTTGCCTCCTTCTCCTTCCAGGTGACAATGCCATGCTCCGATGATAATTAGTTTGTTGAGGTTACAGCAGACCATGACAAACCTAAAGGCACATTGGTGTGCACAGAAGGGGTCCCATGCAGTGCAAACATTGCTTTGTAATGCCAATGGTCTGCTCCACAATCTTCCTGGTGACACCAAGGCTGTTGACTTTGAGTGGTCAAGTGGCAGAGTGAATTCTTCAGTTAAGTGTAAAGCTGGCTCCAAGAAGCTGCCCTGTTCAAGATCAAAGACAGTAGCAATGTCAGCATGTTTCGGAATGAAGGCTATTGTCAGGATAGCGGGCATTTAGCGACATAGCCTGCGCAAGGCTACATGTCAGCTGCACAATGCTACAATGGCTGCCCTTGTGGTTCCTGTCCTTTTCCCTGTTGGCAATGGTGAACTACAGAGCTATGTGCATGCAGTTGATGGGTTCCTGTGCAACTAGGAATCCTGCTACTGTGGCAATGCTATGTGCCCTCTCATCCAACTTCTTTCTGCCTAGAACACAATGTAATAACTTCTCTTGACATATATGATCTCCATCACCTCTAGGATGAAGCAATGGATGATATAATGGGAGAAGTTGGATATGTCACCTGGAATGACATCGAAGTTTAATGTGACTGTGACCTTTACAGTCACAGGCAGCTCCATCCCTACTCTGGTATGATGATCCAGCTCATGTCAAAGGGAATGGCAAAGTTCAGCGGCCACAACTTGTTGAATCTTAGGTGCTTCAAGTGCTTCATGCTGCTGGATGAGGTGGATGTTTGAGAAGTGCTCTGTGAAATTTCTTGGTCTGTAGGCCTCCATGAAGTGCACCTCCTTTCTCTTTGCAGAGATCTCCCTCTTTTTAGCCTCTGCTTCATTTCATGGTTATGTTGCATACCCCGAGACACTGCTGCTACAGCCCCTACCCCTGGCAGAGTTGGGTAGCCAAGTCCTCTGCCATCCCGGATTGGATGCAGTGGCTCATCAACAGACCTCCAAATACAAACCACAATCAAACACACCTCACCTGCACATTAGACAGCTGCCTCTTTCAATAGTGCAAGTGGGAGATTGCTCATGCAACTGGCCATATAAGCACAAGCATTCAGTGGACATGAGTAATCGAAGTTTAAAAGATTTGACTCATCCAGAATAGCTAACCTTGTGACATTGCCAGCGAGAGGCGGGAAAAATCAGGAAACACGATCAATCTGGAGAGAACTGTGTTTCCCGATTCTCACTGGATTTTCTACCCATGTTGCCATTCTCTCTGATGGCGCTCCTCAGAATGAACATTTCCCCCAATAGGTCTGATAGCCCTCAAGGTAACCTGAAATCTTTTTCAATGGGTAATTATTCAAAGGGTGGGATTTTCTGGCCCGTTTCCCACCAATGGACCGCCCGGACCTGCCAAATGGTGGGTTCCCTGGTGGTGGCTGGGTGGGTGAGCCACACAAAAAACCCACCGCCTTTGGAGGGGGTGCAAGATCCTGGCAACGGCCCATGGCTCGCTACATCCGCTGTGGGAAAACCCGCCACAGGGATGCTGGGAAATCCCAGCCAAAAGTTCTCGAAATCATGATAAAATCTTTATCAAACCTATAGCACATAACATGCTTAAATTTTCAACAATGTACTGCAGAAGTAATTTCTTCCCATCGATTCAATAAAAAGAACGTACTCACCGATCATTGGTTCTGTTTTATGGTAATCTGAAAATAAAAGATGATACTGTTAATGCAAAATAACCCAAATCAATACTTGATCAAAAAGTGCAAAAATAATGTCATCTGTGGATAGAGCATAACATTTCCTGAGAGACATGGGGGGATTGATTTGTTTCAAATGATTAAAGATTCTCAATTATTCTAAAGTGTAAATAGTTGATAACCAGTATTTGCATCCTTTCCATATTGAACTGAAATTTATTTATGCTTCCTGATTGGGAGGCAATTGCAAACGGAATGGGGTCAGCAGGGTGATTGCAGTAGAATGCAGCATTAATATAGTGTTAAAGTTGAGAATTTGGTTAAAATGGAAATTTGATGCAGAGGAAGGAGGAAGTGTTGCTTTTTATTCTTTTTTTACATCGAGCAGTTGACAAATATTTTTTTAAAATCCTTTCCACTTATTTCTGTTAAATTAGTTCAGTCAAGTGGCATGGCAGGACACCACGCTCCTGTAGCATGTGCATCTGGTCCTATGGGGACTCCAGGGCAAACCTACCAGACATACAGGAAGCCTCTTCATCTGGAGTAGATGAAATTCTGTGTTTTGGAGCTTCAGTATTGCTGCAGCATCGATGAGACCAAATGCTGCATGCTTAGAAGTTTTTTTTTGGAGGTGGTCACCTCACAGCTTAAGTGTGTATGTGCAGGCAGAACGGAAATGGGTTACCACAGCCAGTCAAGGTGAGCCGCACAGGTAGGCCAGGAATCCCCTGCATGTGTCTCGCTCTCCAGCCAGCATTCAGGTCTGGATAATGGTTTATCATCATGGTTCCTCTGGAGACTGCAACCTGTGCTGTCCCCACTCAGGACAGAGGAGGGAATCTATGCGTGGAGCCAGAGGAATTGGGCGAGGTACTAAATAGTACTTTGCATAAGTATTCACCAAACAGAAGGAGTTGATGGACGATGAGTCTAGGTAAGGGTGTGTAGATATTCTGGATCATATAGATATCAAAAAGGAGATGTTGGGCATCTTAAAAAGCATTAAGGTAGATAACCCCCAGGGCCTGATGGGATCTACCCCAGAATACTGAGGGCGGCAAGGGAGGAAATTGCTGGGGCCTTGACAGAAATCTTTCTTTCCTCATTGGTTACAGGTGAGGTTCCAGAGGACTGGAGAATAGCCAATAATGTTACTTTGTTTAAGAAGGGGAATAAAGATAATTCAGGAAATTATAGGCCAGTCAGCCTTACTTCAGTGGTGGGGACATTATTGGAAACAATTCTTAGAGTCAGGATTTAATCACATTTGGAAACAAATGGAATTATTAGTGAAAGGCAGCATGGTTTTGTGAACTGGAGGTTGTGTCTCACTAACTTGATCGAGTTTTGACAAAGATGATTGATGAAAGAAGGGCAGTGGATGTTGTCTACATGGACTCCTGTAAAACCTTTGACAAGGTCTCTCATGGCAGACTGGTACAAATGGTGAAGTCACACAGAATCCGAGATGAGTTGACAAGATGGACACAGAACTGGCCCGATCATAGAAGACAGAGGTTAGCGGTGGAAGAGTGCTTTTCCGAATGGAAGGCTGTGACTACTGGTGTTCTGCAGGATCATTGCTGGGATTTTTGTTGCTCAAAGTATATATAAATAATTTGGAGAAAAATGTAAGTGGTCTGAATAGTAAGTTTGTGGACGACACAAAGATTGGAGGCGTTGCGGATAGTGATGAGGAATGCCAGCAGGATATAGATCGGTTGGAGACTTGGGCAGAGAAATGGTAGGTGGAGTTTAAAGTGACAAATGTGAAGTAATGCATTTTAGAAGGTCTAATACAGGTGGGAAGTATAGAGTAAATGGCAGAACCCCGAGGATCATTGACAAGCAGAGAGATCTGGGCCACAGATCACTGAAAGTGGCAACACAGGTGGATAAGGCTGTCAAGAAGGCATACAGCATGCTTGCCTTCATTGGTCAGGGCATTGAGTATAAAAATTGGGAAATCATGCTGCAGCTGTACAGAACATTAGTTATGCCACATTTGGAATATTGCGTACAATTCTGGTTGCCATACTATCTGAAGGATGTGGATGCTTTAGAGAGAGTACAGAAGAGGTTTACCAGGATGTTGTCTGGTCTGAAGGGTATTAACTATGAGGAGAGGTTGGATAAACTCATATTTATTTCACTGGAACAACAGAGGTGATGGGGTGACCCGATAGAGATTTACAAAATTATGAGTGGCATGAACAGAGTGGATAGTCAGATGTTTTTTCCAGGGTGGAAAAGTCAATTACTGGGGGACAAAGGTTAAAGGTGCAAGGGGAAAAGTTTAGAGGAGATGAGCAAGTCGGGTTTTATACACAGAGGATGGTGCTCCAGGAACTTGCTGCTGGGGGATTGATTGATTGATATTTATTGTCACATGTACCGAAGTACAGTGAAAAATATTTTTCTGCAGCCAAGGGAATGTACACAGTACGTCCATAGTAGACAAAAGAATAATCGACAGAGTACATTGACAAATTTGGTATTCCTGACCTCGGGCAGGAATTTCCAGTCCCGGAGTAGGCGGGACTGGAAAACACCACACTAGGACTTGGAATGCACTGCCTTAAAGAATGGTGGAGTCATATTCAATTGTGGCTTTCGATTGGAAATTAGTTAAATAACTGAAGGGAAAGAATTGGAAATCCTAAATCGGGGATGAGGTTGAGTTGGATTAGCTAAACTGCCCTTGCCGAAAGATGGCATGGATTTACGAAGCCAAATAGTCTATTCTGTAACCATTCCATGTTTCAGGTGCAGCATTCAAATCATGAATATAAAAATAGGAGGAACTGGTCTCGAACTCTACTTGTGGATAAAAAGCCAGCAGAACATAAGATTTAAGTAATAAAAATGGAAAATGCTGATCAAGCTCAGCTGGCCTGGGAGCATCTGTTGAGAGAGAAGCAGTTAACATTTTGGGCCTATGTGACTCTTCTTCAGACTCTTCTTCCAGAAGATTTAAGTTAGCTACCTGATTTTCCAATTGCGCAATACAAGTGACAGAAGATCCCGTTTTATCCAGAACTGTGCTATAGTTTAAAACATTGATTATGGGCTTAGATGTACTTCTTACCTCTGACAATAATTTAGGTGCACCATGTGAGAGTGACTCTGTTATAGGAAAATTTCAGATTGACAAACGCCTTAATTGGCTAAGAGGCATTGCAGGCCAAGGTAATCCTTTGCATTCAACATGAACAAAGTACTCTGACCAAAATCTAAACACGCAATTGACACTAGGAGTTACTCAAAATGACAATTAGATGAGTACCATTTACATAAAGACTGTTGTTGGCCAATCTGTATGGTCCCAAGTTAGAAATGTCTTTGGTTTTGTTTTCAAATACATCATACATAAATACTCTGTCGACCGCCGGAATGGTAGAATAATTTTTGAATGAACAGATTGCTGTCACTGTGTAGCTGTCACCATTTACCACACTGCAGAAAAACAAAATCAATTTTAATACTAGCAGCAAATTCTTTGACACAGCATAGTTATTATGATCACTAAAACAACAGTGATTACATTATTTCCACCTGAAAATAAAAAGTAACAATGATTACATTATTGGTGGCCAAATTTAAGATCCCCATGCTGGAAATATTTCTATGTAAAATATTTATTTATGGGTGATCTTCTTTGAGCATTCCAGATAGGTGTGCATTTTACAGTAAGTCTCTTATTATAAGTGTCGAAAAAAGATTAGGTTGGGTTACAGAGATAGGGTGGCAGTGTGGGGATAGGGTGGAGGTATGGGCTTAGGTAGGGTGCCCTTTCCAAGGGTCGGTGCAAACTCAATGGGCCGAATGGCCTCCTTCTGCACTGTAAATTCTACAATTCCATGATTCTATGACACTCCGTTTCAAATAGATAAAGATATTACTACTAAAGATAATCTTTCTTACCTGAGACTCTTTACCAAACAACGTGAGAATGTTGCTTTTATGCTGCTACCTTTAAACAGGTCATTTAGCTGCAAGGAAATAACAAACATGACTTAGATGGAGAAACATGAGAAATGATCAATAACATAGTGCCTACATTTTTCCTATCCTTATCTCTCACCTCCTTTCCAATTTTCATTGTTTGGAAAAAGGAGTTTAATTGAATTTCTTGGAATCGTGGACTGGTAATAATGAATGTCACATTGTAGTCAATAGGAGTCCCTTTCCTGCGTGGAGTCGGAGTTACAGTGAGTGCTGGGATCGCAGCTGTGGAAAGAGAGAAAATTCGGATTCAGGAAGTATAAAAGGAGAACAAAATGAAATATAAATTTCCAAGTCTTGAAACATTAGTCAGCTTACTAAGTGGAAAGGGGAAATCCCAAACTGAATTAATTTTAATTGTTTTCTATGTTATTTTGGACAACGTACTCACTCATGCTCCTTTAATATTCCAGAAACATAGGTCAACCACTTACTCCCAGTGGTTGCAAGAGATGCTTCATGGTAATATATTTTTTAAAATCAAACTTCATTACCAAGCAGCATTAAACCCATGATAACATGAAGAAACTATTAATGTAATGCAAGTTGAGCATTCCTAATGCAAAATTGCGAAAAACGAAAAATTCCGAATTCCGCATTTTTTCTCCAAGTACCGATATGACATCACATGACCCCGGGCGATGCGCAGTTCCCAACGGGACCGTACTTGTGCAGTTCCCAACGCATGCCACACATTCACAGTTCCCAAGCATCGCAGAAGCGGATTACATTCCAAAATCCGAAAAAATCCACAAACCGATACACACTCGGCCCCAAGCATTTCGGATAAGGGATGCTGAATCTGTATTCAACATATGTCAACATAGCAATAACCAAAAGCTAATATAACTTCATAGGTTTGCATGAATAGGCAAATTTGCACTGACAAATTGAACAGAAACCATACTTACTGCTTACATGAGGTGATTCATGGAAATCTGGAAATATAAAAAGATTATGCTGTGACAGGAAATAATCACAATTTCGCTCTCTACCCAAATATTAAATAACAGGTTTAAATGATTAAATGAAAATATTCCAACAAATTCCAAATCTCCCAGGACAGTAATATCAGCAAATAAAAGTGCACTGTCCAATGTCGCTCTCAAAATCTCTGACAAAGTAACAACCGAGATAAGGAATTGCATAACTGAAAATATTACATGAGCTGCTCGTGCTGCTTTGTATTCTGTGTTAGAAATATTCCTATGGTAGCATGTATACCATACAAAGAGCTACACTAAATAACAATTCAATAATTACCATTTAAATAAAGGCTGTCGTTGTCCAATGTATATGGCCCCAAGTTAGAAATGTCATTGGTATTGTTTTCAAATACATGATACACAAGAACTCGGTCAACCTGCTGAATGGTAGATTCATTTTTGAAGGAACATACTGCTGTCACTGTGCTGCTGTTAGTGTTTACCATGCTGGAAATCATCACAAGAAGTTTGATATTAAAAGCAAATTCATGATCACAATATAGTCATCACGATCACTAAGACAAGACTGATTACATCACTGAATGACAAAACCTTTTTCTCAGAAAAAACAATGAATAGTGCAATGGTTATTTATCTCTAGCTAAATTTGTTATAGAAGAGTGCAGAAGGAGGCCATTCGGCCTATCGAGTCTGCACCGACCCACTTAAGCCCTCACATCTACCCTATCACCATAACCCAATAACCCCTCCTAATCTTATTGGACACCAACGGCAATTTATCATGGCCAATCCACCTAACCCGCGCATCTTTGGACAGTGGGAGGAAACCAGAGCACCGGACAAAACCCACGCAGACACGGGGAGAACATGCAGACACAGCACAGACAGTGACCCAGCGGGGCATCGAACCTGGGAACCTGGCACTGTGAAGCCACAGTGCTATCCACTTGTGCTACCGTGCTGCCCAAAGTTATTGGAGATAACAATTGAACATTGAATTCAACGTTCTCAAAATATTACAAAAATACAGGAAAGATTTAAATATTTAGAATGAACGGCTAAAATTCCGACCTGCTTGAATGAAATATGCAACTTGAGAATGTAGCATTGATGCTGCTCTTCTGAAACAGGTCATTGAGCTATTAGGAAACAACAAACATTGCATGAGATGAAGAACAATACAAATAATGAAGTAAGATTCTTCTTTTTAAAATATTTGTTTGACTAACTCACTTCATTTGCAATCATGCGTGTATGATTGGAAGAGTTTGATACAATTTCTTGGAATGCTGGGCTGTTTATAATGAATGTCACATTATAGTCAGTAAGATTGGGTTCCTCAGTAGGTGTCGGTGTTAAAGTTACAACTGACATCGGAGCTGTTAAAAGAAAAGAAAAACAAATTATTCCACCAGAAGTATGAATCAGAGAAAATTTAGAAACAAAAATTACACCCTCCTGAAATGTTAACCAACTTAACCAGCAGCACTGGGAGATCTAAATGTAAACGGATTGTAACAATGACTGATTTTTCAAGCCCCTTCTGCACCTTGAATTGCCAACACACATGTCAATTCTTCTTGAAACATTTAATTGAACTGAAATTATCCAACTGGTGCTTAAATTATTGAAAGTTGCAACCTGGTCACTTGCATCTTGTTTTCTCATTTGTGCATTATCGGTATTAAGACAAGAATAACCTAACATAACTACCAGTGAAATGTTCTACAAATCATAACAGAAGCTTTACCAAAATCTCATCAAATCAGAATACGTTTGCTTGAGTAGAAAAACGTTTGTAGCTAATTGAAAAAAGGCTATAACTCACTGGTTGTCCTGCTTGATTCATGGTAATCTGGAGAACAATGAATATTCAGCTGTCATTGCTTTATCAAAATGTAACACTCTCCATAAATATACAATCATTGAATTCACACATTTAAATGAAAAAAATCTGATCGATGTCAATCTCTGAGGAAATCTTTTTGAATGATGGGGGAGCTATCAGGATCTCAGTAACATTCAGTTAAAATTACTGCAAAATATTTTTTAAAGTAGTCAGCAAATACAGAATTGTGTCCATTACAGAGAACACATCAGTTATATTGTCAGTGTTGACATCAATGGACAGATCACAGATTGAACTAGAGCAGATTGAGTTCACAAATCAATCACATATGTGTCCTCCTTTGTGTTGATTGATTTATTGAGTGAGACAATTCGAGTCACTTTTGACAAAGTTCATCAAACTTCAAAAATTGGCTGAAAAATTCTGAATCTTCCCAGTTTGCAACAGATATTTTAATGCAATGCAAATACGTTTAATCTACTGCTATTGTAATGCACAATTAACATAATTCATAGATTATTGCCACAATTGCCGTAGAAGGCTTTGGAGGCCAGGTCGCTGAGTGTCTTTAAATCACATATTGATGGGTTCATGATTAATAAGGGGATTAGAAGTTATGGGGAGAAGGCAGGAATGGGGATCAGAAACATCATCCATGATTGAATGGTGGAGCAAACTTCCTGGGCTGAATGGCCTAATTCTGCTCCTATGTCTCATGGTCTTTGTCTTGTTATGCTCTTGGCGTAGCATAAGCTGCTTCCTTGATGTTCACTCTGACAAAGGAAGGTTCAGACGTGGAGATAACTTCAACACACTTATTAAACTATTTACAATTCTCCTACTCAGATTTGCCTCTACTGTTAATTCTTTTATAGCTACTCAGACTAATGAACCAGTCTGCTACAATCCACATGGTGGGGTGATGTTGAATCAACCCTGTGTCTGTACTCACTGAGTGTATCCACTGGAAAGAGGAAGATCATGTGTGCTGTGTCCTTTATATATGGGTTGGTGTAATGCCCCCCTGTAGTAGTGTCACCTCTGTGTGTATCGTGAATGCCCATTGGTCGTCTCCTATCTTCCTGACCTTTTGGTTGAGTGTCTGTGTGTCATGTCTCTGATGCTCCCTCTAGTGTCTAGCTAGTCTACATGTACTTACATTAGCCCATTGTGTATCTACAGTGATGCATATCACCACAGTCATATCATCTAATTCATTGCCTGTAAGAATCTCATTGCATGCTCAGAGTAGTATGTGGTAGTCTGTGTTTCCCAGGATCTGCTATATCAGCAGAAATTGCCCGTGTCGAGGTCTCCATTTGTCAGACAAACTTTTGAGGAGGTAAACTGCATCACTGCCTTTGTTCCCATCATTGCGAGTGGTGCCTTTTATTCTGTTAGACATGTTTCTATACACTGAGCCAATTTTAGTGTATGTAGCATACAGAGAGGTGCACAAAATGACGATTGAATAATTACCATTTACATAGAGGCTGTCATCATCTAATATATATGGACCCAAGTTCGAAATGTCCCTGGTCTTGTTTTCAAAAACATGATACACCAGAACTCTGCCAATTTCCGGAATGGTCGAATAGTTTTTGAAGGAACATATTGCTGTCACTGTGGTGCTGTTGGTGTTTACCATACTGCAAAGGATCAGAATAAATTTATTATAAAGGCATATGCATTGACGCAATATAGTTATTAAGATCACTCAGATGAGACTGATTACATAATTGATGGACAAATCGACGAGGTGTGTTATTTGCAACAAAATAATGCTTTGTGCAATGAAGATTTCTCTGCAGCTTCAGGTCATTGTTGCAGATATAGGTTTAGTATCCTATATATGTTTGAATTGTATGTTGAATTCAATATTCTGAACAGAATTAACCAAGTAGAAGAAACTGTAAATATTGAGTATGAATGGCAAAATTTCTCACCTGAACGAATGAAATATGCAACTTGAGAAGGTAACATTTATGCTGCTCTTCTTAAACAGGTCATTGAGCTATTAGGAAAAAGAAACATTGCTTCAGCTGAAGAACAAACGAAATAATGAAATAAGATTCTCCTTTTAATATATTTGTACAACTACCTCACCTCATTTGTAATCAGGCTCGTATGATTCAAAATGATTGATTGAAATTCTGGGAATGCTGGCATGATTACAATGAATGTCACGTTATAGTTAGTAAGGTTAGGTTCCTCGGTAGGTGTCTGCGTTGTAGTTACAACTGGCATAAGAGCTGCAAAAAGAGTGAAAAGACAAGTTATTCCACTGAAAATTAACATTAGAGAAAGTTTTGAAACAACAATTTTGCTCTCCTGAAATGTTAACCAACTCAAACAGGAACATTGGGAGATCCAACTATAAACCCAAATGTGAACGGATTGTAACAATTAATGATCGTTTAAACCCTTCTGCACCTTGAGCTGCCAGCAAAGAGGTCAATAGTTCTTGAAACATCTAATACAACTGAAATTATCCAACTGTTGCTTAAATTGTTGAGAGTTGCAAACTGTTCACTTACATCAACAACAGATTTTTCCCCCTATGTATGCATTATCAGTGTCAAGACAAATATAGCCGAATATAGGTTCAGGGGCTGTTTAGCTCACTGGGCTAAATCACTGGCTTTGAATGCAGACTAAGGCAAGCCAGCAGCACGGTTCGCTTCCCATAACAGCCTCCCCGAACAGATGCCGGAATGTGGTGACTAGGGACTTTTCACAGTAACTTCATTTGAAGCCTACTCGTGACAATAAGCGATTTTCATTTCATTTCAAATCAGAATAAGTTTGCTTTGAGTAGATAACTGTTTGTAGCTAATTAGAAAAAAGCTATAACTCACTGGTTGTCCTGCTTGATTCATGGTAATCTGGAGAACAAAGAAGATTGAGCTGTCACAGATTATCACAATTAAACTCTCTCCATCAATATACAATCATTGAAGTCAACCATTGAAATGAAAAAAATCTGATCTATGTCAAATCTGCAGAGAAAGTATCCTGTATCATGGGGGAGCTATCAGGATCATAGTAACATTCAGTTAAAATTGCTGCAAATATTTTGAAAAAGTAGATAGCTAATGAAGAATTGTGTCCATTGCAGAGAACACATTAGTTATCGTTTCAGTCTTGACATCAATGGACAGATCACAAACTGAACTAGAGCAGACTGAGAAGTTCACAAATCAATCACATACGTGTCCTCCTTTTTGTTGATTGATTTATTGAGTGAGACAATTCGAGTCACTTTTGAGAGTTCATCAAAATTCTAAAATTGGCTAAACAATTCTGAATCTTGCCACCTTGCAACAGATTGTTCAATCCAGTGTAAATGCATTCATTCTGCTGCTATTTTAAGGAACAATTAACACAATTCAGAATTGTTGCCAAAATTGCCGCAAGAGGCTGTGGGGACCAAGTTACTGAGTGTCTTTAGGATAAGATGGGTTCATAATTAATAAGGCGATCAGAGGTATATGAGGAGAAAGCAGGAGAATTGGGATGAGAAACATCAGCCATGATTCAATGGCAGAGCAGACTTTCTGGGCCGAATGGCGTAATTCCGCTCCTATGTCACATGGTCTGATCATCTAATTGAATGCCTGTAAGAATCTCATTGCTTGCTCCGAGACGTATGTGGTACTGTATGTTTCCAAGGACCTGCGATATCAGCAAAACCTACGCGTGGCAAGGACTCAGTATCTTTGACACACAAACTGTTGAGCAGATGAAATGCATCATTGATATGGTCACAGCATTGCAAATGGTGTTTTTCATTCCATTAGATATGTTTTTATCCACTGAGCAAATGTTAGTGTGTGTCGCATGAGGAGGGATGCAGTAAATGAGATTGGATAGTTACCATTTACATAGAGGCTGTCGCCGTCAAATGCATATGGCCCCAAGTTAGAAATGCCTGCAGTCCTGTTTTCAAACACTTGATACACAAGAACTCTGTCAACTTCCAGAATGGTAGAATCGTTTTGAAGGAACATACTGCTGTCACTGTGCTGCTGTTGGTGTTTACCATGCTGCAAAGGATCAGAAAAAAATGATATTAAGGTCAAATACATTGATGCAACATTGTTATTAAGATCACTCAGACGAGACTGATAGCATCGTTGGTAGACAAACCGAAAACTTGTATGATCTGCAGCAAAACAATGCTTTGTGCAATGAAGATTTCTCTGCAGTCTCAGTTCGTGACTGGAGAAATTTCTTGAGCACTCCAAATATTTGTGAATTTTCTGTTGAATTCAATATCCTAAACTGAATTACGCCAGTAGAAAAAGCTGTTAATATTTAGTATGTATAGCAAAATTTCTCACCTGAATGAATGAAATATGCAACTTGAGAATGTAACGTTTATGCTGCTCTTCATAAACAGGTCATTGAGCTATGAGGCAAACAGAAACATTGCTTTAGTTGAAGAACAAAATGAATAACAAAGTAAAATTCTCCTTTTTAAAATATTTGTGTAACTTTCTCACCTCATTTGCAATCATGCTCGAATGATTGGAAGAGTTTGATTGTATTTCTGGGAATGCTGGCCTGTTTACAATGAATGTCACATTATAGAAAGTAAGGTTTGGTTCCTCAGTAGGTGTTTGTGTTAGAGTTACAATTGGCATTGGAGCTGCGAAAAGAGTCAAACAATAAATTATTCCTCCAAAAGTATGAATCGGAAAAAATTTTGAAACAAGAATTTCACCTCCTGAAAAGTGAATCAACATAACCAGCAGCACTGGGAGATCTAAATGTAAACAGATAGTAACAATGACTGATTGTTAACGCCCCTTCTGTACCTTGAATTGCCAACACACATGTTAATCCTTCTTGAAACATTTAATTGAACTGAAATTATCCAACTGGTGCTTAATTTGTTGAGCATTGCAAACTGCTCACTTGCACCAAAAGCAACTTGTTTTCTTATGTGTGTATTATTGGTATGAAATCAAAGATAACCTGATATAACTCCTCGTGAAACATTCTGTAAATCATAACAGAAACTTTACCAAAATCAGATTAAATCAGAAAAAGTTTGCTTTGAGTGGATAAATGTTCGTAGCTAATTGAAAAAAAAGCTATAACTCACTGGTTGTCCTGCTTGATTCATGGTAATCTGGAGAACAAAGAAGATTGAGCTGTCACAGATTATCACAATTAAACTCTCTCCATAAATATACCATCATTGAAGTCACCCATTTAAATTTTAAAAATCTGATCATTGTCAAATCTCTGAGGAAATCTTTTTGAATGATGGGGGAAGCTATCTGGATCTTTGTAGCATTCAGTTAAAATTTCTGCGACTATTTTGTAAAAGGAGATAGTAAATCCACAGTTCTGTACATTGCAGAGAACACATCAGTTATCGTTTCGGTGTTGACATCAATGGACAGATCACTGCTTGAACTAGAGCAGACTGAGAAGTTCACAAAGCAATCACATACGTGTTCTCCTTTTTGTTGATTGATTTATTGAGTTAGACAATTCGAGTCACTTTTGACAGAGTTGATCAAAATTCTAAAATTGGCTAAACAATTCTGAATCTTCCCATCTTGTAGCAGGTTGTTCAATCCTATGTGAACGCATTTATTCTGCTGCTATTTTAATGAACAATTAACATGATTCATAGATTGTCGCCAGAATTGCTGCAGAAGGCCATGGTAGCCAAGTCAGAGTGTCTTTAAGACAGGGATAGGTTCATGATTAATAAGCGGATCAGAGGTTATTAGGAGGAGGCTGGAGAATGGGGAGTAGAGACATCAGCCATGATTGAATGAAGGAGCAGACTCATTGGGCTGAATAGCCTAATTCTGCTCCTATGTTTAATGGTTTTTTCGTCTAACTAATTGCCTGTAAGAATCTTATTGCTTGCCCAACGAAGTATGTGGTTATCTATGTTTCCCAGGATCAGCAGATATTACCCGTGTCAAGGACTCGATATCTTTAACAAACCGTTGAGCAGATGAGCTGCATACTTCCATATGGTCACATTGTTGTAAGTGTTTTTTTCATTCTGTTCGATATGTTTCTATACACTGAGCAAATGTTAGCCTGTGCAGCATAAAGGGTGGTGCAGTAAATGACAATTAGATAATTACCATTTACATAGAGGCTGTCGTTGTCTAATATATATGGCCCCAAGTTAGAAATGCCTGCAGTCTTGTTTTCAAACACATGATACAGAAGAACTCGGTCAACTTCCGGAATGGTAGAATTGTTTTTGAAGGAACATACTGCTGTCACTGTGCTGCTGTTGGTGTTTACCATGCTGCAAAGGATCAGAAGAAATATATATTAAAGTGAAATGCATTGATGCAACATAGTTATTAAGATGACGCAGACGAGACTGATAACATCATTGGTAGACAAACCAAAGACGTGTATTATCTGCAGCAAAACAATGCTTTGTGCAATGAAGATTTCTCTGCAGTCTCAGTTCGTCATGGGAGAAATTGCTTGAGCATTCCATGTATCTGTGAATTTTCTGTGGAATTCAATATTCTGAACAGAATTGTCCAAGTGGAAGAAGCTTATATTTCGTATGAATGGCCACATTTCTCACCTGATTGAATGAAATATGCAGCTTGAGAATGTAACTTTTATGCTGCTCTTCATAAACAGGTCATTGAGCTATAAGGGAAACAGAAACATTGCATCAGTTGAAGAACAAAATGAATAACGAAGTAAGATTCTCCTTTTTTTTAAATGTTGTTATTCTCCATTTTCACATTTTCCTCCAAAATTCACACCCCACCCCCAAACAGTAAACGGTAACAAATACAAAGTCAATCCCCTTAACAATAACAACGATCCCATCCTCCCACCACCCCAACCACCTGCCAAGATATGCATCCAATAAAACAAACCCTCCCACGGTGGAAACAAAAACAAAGGAGAAAAAGAGAAAAGAGTTCGGCACCGCCCATGGTCACCATAGAATCCACTCCCACCCCCCCCCCCCCCCCCCCACACTCAATGCTGTCCAACCTCTGAAAGAGTACCGTATTTGATACCCA
The DNA here is from genome assembly GCF_902713615.1 of Scyliorhinus canicula. Lineage (NCBI taxonomy): Eukaryota > Metazoa > Chordata > Chondrichthyes > Carcharhiniformes > Scyliorhinidae > Scyliorhinus > Scyliorhinus canicula. The sequence goes on from NC_052163.1 coordinate 103,280,963, forward strand.
AGAGTTGTAAACACCCCCCCCCCGACCCGCCCGCCCCTCCCCTCCAACTCCTCTCGCCCACTGCCTCTTATAAAACTCCTCCCCCCAACCTCGGTTCCTTCCCACCAACTTTCCACCCCGGCTAGACCGCTCAGACCCTGTTCTGCCAGGCTCAGATGGCCGCAGCCCCTGCCCCCACCTCACTCTAATTCACTGGCCGGTTTAAACCGGCCAGCGCGGAGGCCCCCTCCCGGGTCCCTTTCCCCGTTATCCCATCCCTAGGAAAGCCCAGAAATCCCCTTTTAGCACACACACCCCACATATCCAGCTACACCACAAATAGCTCTCACTTCGAGTGCAAGTCCCATCACTTCCCTTGTCCAACTATATACACCATTGGCTCCTTTAGCCCATACACCCGGACGCAGTGAAACAGAAAAGAAGAGACAAAAAAGAAGAAAATACAGTCCTGAGGTTACATCGGCACATGGACATTTCTCAATTTCTCAGTTCTGCCACAGTCCTTCTGCCTTCGCAAACTCCTCCGCTGCTTCCGTGGTTCCAGAATAAAAGTCCTTGAGCTTATAAGTCACCCTCAGCTTCGCTGGATATACAATGCCGCACTGCACCTTGCTGATGTACAGTGCCCTCTTCACCCAGTTGAAAGAAGCCCTCCTCCTCGCCAGCTCCACCGTAAAGTCCTGGTATACACGTATACCAGCTCCAGCCCACTGCACCACCTGCTTCTGCTTGGCCCAGCACAGGACCTTCTCCTTCACACAGTACCTACGGAAGCACAAAGTCACTACTCTTGGCAGCTCACCCACCTTTGGTACAGGCCTCCCCAACCGATAAGCCCGATCCAATTCATATCGGGAGGGATCCTCCCCCATGCCCCAATAGCTTCGCCAGCATAGCGGCAAAATACTCCGTCGGCCTCGGCTCTTCAACTCCTTCAGGAAGCCCCACAATCCTCAAATTCTGTCGCCTGGACCTGTTTTCCAGGTCTTCCAATTTTCCTCGCAGATTCTTGTTCACCTCCATCACCTTCCGCATCTCCTTCCCCATCGAGGTAAGTTGATCACCGTGCTGCGCCACCGTCTACTCCACTACCTTCAGCGCCTCCCCTTGCATCCGCACCTCCACCACTGCACTTCCCACCGCCGTCATCACCGGGGAAATTGCCTCCTCCACCAGCAGACTCAAAACCTCCCTCATCTCCTCCCCTCATCGCCTCCAGGTGTTTTGTAAATTGCCTTTCTAATTCTGCAGCCATCACCTTGGTTACTTCGTCAGCCTTCAGCGATGCGGCCTACCCTAGTGCTCCAGCCTCCTTTTTCCCTAGTGACCCCGTGGTGACCTCTCCTCTCCCCGACGGGCCCCTCAGCTGCTTTTTAACGACCGTTTTCTTACCGACCCTTGACATCTTTTTCCGCTGTGCCTCCTCTGCACCTTCTCCATGACTTGACGCCTCCGTGGACCCTGGGACCGGGCTTAAAGCCCCAAAAATGCCGTTCCCGATTGGGAGCCCTCCGTTGTGCGGCCGCCCTCCCGCACGCCATCACGGAAGTCAGATTCTCCTTTTAAATGTATTTATATAACTTTCTCACCTCAGTTGCAATCATGCTCGAATGATTGGAGAAGTTTGATTGTATTTCTGGGAATGCTGGCCTGTTTACAATGAATGTCACATTATAGACAGTAAGGTTTGGTTCCTCAGTTGGTGTCAGTGTTCGAGTCACAATTGGCATTGGAGCTGCGAAAAGAGAGAAAAAATAATTTATTCCACCAAAAGTCTGAATCAGAGAAAATTTTGAAACACAATTTTGCCCTCCAGAAATATTAAGCAACATAACCAGCAGCACTGGGAGATGGAACCGTAAAGGAATTATAACAATGACTGATTGTTCAAGCCCCTTCTGCACCTTGAATTGTTAGCAAACATGTCAATTGTTCTGGAAACATATAATTGAACTGAAAATATCCAACTGGAGCTTAAATTGTTGAGAGTTGCAACCTGTTCACTTTCACCAAAAGCAACAGTTTACTTTTGCATGTATTATCAGTATTAAGACAAAGATAGCCTGACAGAACTACAAGTGAATTATTCAATAAATCAGAACAGAAGCTTTCACAAAATCTCATTAAATCTGAATAAGTTTGCTTTGAGTAGATAATGTTCGTAACTAATTGAAAAAAAAGCTATAACTCACTGGTTGTCCTGCTTGATTCATGGTAATCTGGAGAATAAAGAAGATTGAGCTGTCACAGATTATCACAATTAAACTCTCTCCATCAATATACAAACATTGAAGTCACCCATTGAAATGAAAAAAATCTGATCAATATCAAATCTGTGGAGAAATGATTTTGTATCATGCCGGCACTATCAGGATCTTAGTAATATTCGGTTTAAATTGCTGCAAATATTTTGAAAAAGTAGATACCGAATGAAGAATTGGGGCTGGTTTAGCACAGGGCCAAATAGCCGGCTTTTAACCAGACCAAGGGAGGCCAGCAGCACAGTTCAATTCCGTACCAGCCTTCCCGAAAAAGCGCCGGGATGAGGCGACTAGGGGCTTTTCACAGTAACTTCATTTGATGCCTACTTGTGACAACAAGCGATTTCATTTCATGTTAATTGTGTCCATTACAGAGAACACATCATTTATCACATCAAGGGACAGATCACTGATTGAACAAGAGCAGACTGAGATGTTCACAAATCAATCATATTCGTGTCCTCCTTTTTGTTGATAGATTTATTTAGTGAGACAATTCGAGTCACTTTTGACAGAGTTCATCAAAATTCTAAAATTTTCTCAACAATTCTGATTCTTGCTACCTTGCAACACATTGTTCAATCCAGTGTAAATGCATTCATTCTGCTGCTATTTTAAGGAACAATTAACACGATTCAGAATTGTTACCAAAATTGCCGCAATTCACTTGCCAGGCCAAGTCACTGAGTATCTTTAAGACAGAGATAGATAGGTTCATGATTAATAAGGCAATCAGAGGTGTATGAGGAGAAGGGAGGAGAATGGGGATGAGAAATATCAGCCATGATTGAATGGCGAAGCAGACTTTCTGGGCCGAATGGCGTAACTCCGCTCCTATGTCTCATGGTCTAGAACGTCTAATTGAATGCCTGTAAGAATCTCATTGCTGCTCAGAGACGTAAATGGATAGTTTGTTTCCCAGGATCTGTGATATCAACAAAAGCGGGGCGTGGCAAGGACTCAGTGTCTTCAACATGTGATACACAAGAACTCTGTCAACTTCCGGAATGGTAGAATCGTTTTTGAAGGAACATACTACTGTCACTGTGCTGCTGTTGGTGTTTACAATTTAGTGTTGAGCAGATGAAATGCATCATTGCACATGGTCACATCGTTGCATGTGGTGTTGTTCATTCTGTTAGATATGTTTCAATATACTGAGCAAATTTTAGCATGTGGAGCATAAGGAGAGGTGCAGTAAATGATGATTGGATAATTACCATTTGAATAGAGGCTGTCGCCATCTAATGTATATGGCCCCAAGTTAGAAATGCCTGTAGTCTTGATTTCAAACACATGATACACAAGAACTCTGTCAACTTCCGGAATGGTAGAATCGTTTCTGAAGGAACATACCTGCTGTCCTACTGTGCTGCTGTTGGTGTTTACCATGCTGCAAAGGATCAGAAGAAATTTATATTAAGGCCAATGCATTAATGCAACATAGTTATTAAGATCACTCAGCCGAAACTGATAACACCATTGATTACAAACAGAAAACGTGGATGATCTGCAGCAAACAATGCTTTGTGCAATGAAGATTTCTCTGCAGTCTCAGTTGTTCATGGCAGAAATTATCTGTGAATTTTCTGTTGAATTCAAGATTCTGAACTGAATTACCAGTAGAAGAAGCTGTTAATATTTGTATGAATGGTCACATTTCTCACCTGAATGAATGAAATATGCAACTTGAGAATGTAACATTATGCTGCTCTTCATAAACAGGTCATTGAGCTATGAGGCAAACAGAAACATTGCTTTAGGTGAAGGACAAAATGAATACCAATGTATGATTCTCCTTTTTAAAATATTTATACAACTTTCTCACCTCATTTGCAATCATGCTCGAAATATTGGAAGAGTTTGATTCTATTTCTGGGAATGCTGGCCTGTTTACAATGATGTCAATTATAGACAGTAAGATTTGGTTCCTCATTTGGTTTCTGTGTTCGAGCTACAACTGGCATTGGAGCTGTAAAAGAGAGATAAAATAATATTTTCCATCCAAAGTCTGAATCAGAAAAAATTTGAAACAACAATTATGTACTCCTAAAATATTAGGCAACTTAATCAGCAGCACTGGGAGATCTAAATGCAAAGGAATTGTAACAATGACTGATTGTTCAAGCCGCTTCTGGACCTTGAATTGTTCGCAAACATGTCATTGTTCTGGAAACATAATTGAAGTGAACATATCTAACTGGTGCTTAAATTGTTGAGAGTTGCAACCTGCTCACTTACACCAAAGCAACAGTTTACTTTTGCATGTATATCAGTATTACGACAAAGATAGAATAACAGAACTACCGATGAATCATTCTATAAATCAGAACAGAAGCTTTACCAAAATTCATCAAATCAAGATAAGTTTGCTTTGAGTGGATAAATGTTTGGTAACTAATGAAAAAAAAAAGGCCATACCTCCTGGTTTATCCTGCTTGATTCATGGTAATCTGGAGAACAAAGAAGACTGAGCTGTCACAGATTAATCACAATTAAACTCTTCCATCATATTCAATCATTGAAGTCACCCATTGAAATGAAAAAAACATCTGATCAATGTCAAATCTATGGAGAAAATATTTTATATCCATGGGGGAGCTATCAGATTATAGTAACATCAGTTACAATTGCTGCAACTATTTGAAAAAAGTCGATAGCTAATGCAGCAAGTGTGTCCAATGCAGAAACACATTAGTTATCGTTTCAGTCTTGACATCAATGGACAGATCACAGATTGAACCAGAGCAGACTGAGAATTCATAAATCAATCAAATACGTGTCCTCCTTTTGTTGATATGAGTTATTGAGTGAGACAATTCAAGTCACTTTGACAGAGTTCATTAAAATTCTAAAATTGGCTAACAATTCTGAATCTTGCACCGTGCCAAAGATTGTTCCTCCAATGAAAATGCATTAATTCGCTGCTATTTTATGAAACATTAACCAATTCAGAATTGTTGCCAAAAGATTGCCGGAAAAAGGCTGTGGGACCAAGTCACTGAGTGTCTTTTAAGGCAGAGATAGATTGGTTCATGAGTTAATAAGGCCGATCAAAAGGTATACGAGGAGAAGGCAGGAGGAATGGGGATGAGAAACAACAGCCCTGATTGACTGGCAGAGCAGACTTTCTAGGTCGAATGGCATAATACCCGCACCTATGTTTCATGCTCTGATCGTCTAATTGAATGCCTGTAAGAATCTCTTTGCTTGCTCAGACACGTTATGATACAGTTTTCTTCCGAGGATCTGCGATATCAGCAAAACTGTGCATGCCAAGGACCCAGCATCTTTGACACTTGAGTGTTGAGCAGATGAAATGCATCAGTGCACATGATCACATCGTTCCACTGATGTTGTTCTTCTGTTAGATTGTTTGTATACAGTAGCAAATTTTGCATCGTGGATGCATAAGAGCGGTGGCAGTACATGACAATTGGATAATTACCATTTGAATAGAGGCTGTCGCCATCTAATGTGATATGGCCCAAGTTAGAAATGCCTGCAGTCTTGTTTTCAACACATGATACACAAGAACTCGTGTCAACTTCCTGAATGTAGAAATCGTTTTTGAAGGAACATACTGCTGTCACTGTGCGCTGTTGGTGTTTACCATGCTGCAAAGGATCAGAAAAAAATTATATGAAGGCCAAATGCCTTGATGCAACATAATGTTATAGATCACTCAGACCGAGACTGATAGCATCATTGGTTACAAACAGACAAACGTGTATGATCTGCAGCAAAAAGAATGCCTTGTGCATGAGATTTCTCTGCAGTCCTCAGTTCGTCATGGGAGAAATTGCTTGAGCTTTCCATGTATCTGTGAATTTTCTGTTGAATTCAAGATTTCGAACTGAATTACCCAAGTAGATGACCTGTTAATATTTCGTATGAATGGCCACATTTCTCACCTGAATGAATGAAATATGCAACTTGAGAATGTAACATTTATTCTGCTCTTCATAAACAGGTCATTGAGCTATGAGGCAAACAGAAACATTGCTTTAGTTAAAGGACAAATGATACAAAGTATGATTCCCTTTTTAAAATATTTATATAACTTTATCACCTCATTTGCAATCATGCTCGAATGATTGGAGAAGTTTGATTGTAATTCTGGGAATGGGCCTGTTTACAATGAAGTCACATTAAATACAGTAATTTAGTTCCTCAGTTGGTGTCTGTGTTCGAGTTACAGCTGGCATTGGAGCTGTAAAAGAGAGAAAAATACTTATTCCACCAAAAGGTATGAATCAGAGAAAATTTTGAAAGAACAATTTCTCCTTCCTGAAATTTTAAGCAACTTACCAGCAGCACTGGGAGATCTAAATGTAACGGAATTGTAACAATGACTGATTGTCCAAGCCCCTTCGCACCTTGAATTGTTAGGAAACATGAATTATTCTGGACACATATAACTGAACTGAAACTATCCAACTGGTGCTTAAATTGTTGTGAGTTGCAACCTGCTCATGACACCAAAATCAATTTGTTTTCTTATGCATGTGTTATTGGTATTAAAACAAAGAGAGCCTGACAAAACTACCAGTGAATTATTCAAGAAATCAGAACAGAAGCTTTAATCAAATCTCAAACAAATCAGAATAATATGCTTTGAGTAAATAAATGTTTGAAGCTAATTGAAAAAAAAGCTGTAACTCACTGGTTGTCCTGCTTGATTCATGGTAATCTGGAGAACAAAGAAGATGAGCTGTCACAGATTATCACAATTAAACTCTCTCCATCAATATACAATCATTGAAGTCACCCATTGAAATGAAAAAATCTGATCTATGTCAAAACTGCAGAGAAAGTATTCTGTATCATGGGGGCTATCAGGATCATAGCAACATTCAGTTACAATTGCTGCAAATATTTTGAAAACGTCGATAGCTAATGCAGATTGTGTCCAATTCAGGGAACACTTAGTTATCGTTTCAGTCTTGACATCAAGGGACAGATCACTGATTGAACAAGAGCAGACTGAGAAGTTCACAAATCAATCAGATACATGTCCTCCTTTTTGTTGATTGAATTATTGAGTGAGACAATTCGAGTCACTTTTGGACAGAGTTCATCAAAATTCTAAAATTGGCTAAACAATTCTCAATCTTGCCACCTTTCAACATATTGTTCAATCCAGTGTGAATGCATTCATTCTGATGCTATTTTAATGAACAATTAACATAATTCAGGATTGTTGCCAAAATTACCGCAAAAGGCTGTGGAGACCAAGTCACTGAGTATCTTTAAGACAGAGATAGATAGGTTCATGATTAATAAGGCAATCAGAGGGCAGCACGGTGGCACAGTGGTTAGCATTGCTGCATACGGCGCAGAGGACCCGGGTTCGAATCCCGGCTCTAGGTCACTGTCCGTGAGGAGTTTGCACATTCTCCCTGTGTCTGCGTGGGTTTCGCCCCCACAACCCAAAGATGTGCAGGTTAGGTGGATTGGCCACGTTAAATTGCCCCTTAATTTGAAAAAATAATTGGGTACTCCAAATTTTTTTTTTAAATAAGTAAAAAAAATAAGGCAATCAGAGGTGTATGAGGAGAAGGAAGGAGAATGGGGATGAGAAATATCAGCCATGATTGAATGGCGAAGCAGACTTTCTGGGCCGAATGGCGTCACTCCGCTCCTATGTCTCATGGTCTGAATGTCTAATTGAATGCCTGTAAGAATCTCATTGCTTGCTCAGAGACGTAAATGGGATAGTTTGTATCCCGGATCTGTGATATCAGCAAAAGCTGGGTGTGGCAAGGACTCAGTGTCTTCAACACACAAACTGTTGAGCAGATGAAATGCATCATTCCACATGGTCACATCGTTGCTTGTGCTGTTGTTCATTCTGTTCGATATGTTTCAATATACTGAGCAATTTTAGCATGTGGAGCATAAGGAGAGGTGCAGTAAATGATGATTGTGGTAATTACCATTTGAATAGAGGCTGTCGCCATCTAATGTATATGGCCCCAAGTTAGAAATGCCTGCAGTCTTGTATTCAAACACATGATACACAAGAACTCTGTCAACTTCCGGAATGGTAGAATCTTTTTTGAAGGAACATACTGCTGTCACTGTGCTGCTGTTGGTGTTTGCCATGCTGCAAATGATCAGAAAAAAATTATATTAAGGCCAAATGCATTGATGCAACATTGTTATTAAGGTCACTCAGACGAGACTGATAGTATCATTGGTTCACGAAAATGTGAATGATCTGATCTGCAGCAAAACAATGCTTTGTGCAATGAAGATTTCCCTGCAGTCCCAGTTTGTCATGGAGAAATTGCTTGAGCTTTCCATGTATCTGTGCATTTTCTGTGGAATTCAAGATACTGAACTGAACTACCCAAGTAGAAGATGCTGTTAATATTTCACATGAATGGCCACATTTCACCTGAATGAATGAAATATGCAACTTGAGAATGTAACATTTATGCTGCTCTTCATAACAGGTCATTGAGCTATGAGGCAAACAGAAGCATTGCTTTAGTTGAAGAAAAAATGCATAACAAAGTATGATTCTCCTTTCAAAAATATTGATAGAACATTCTCACCTCATTTGCAATCATGCTCGAATGATTGGAAGAGTTTGATTGTATTCTGGGAATGCTGGCCTGTTTACAATGAATGTCACATTAAGACAGTAAGGTTTGGTTCCTCAGTTGGTGTCTGTGTTTGAGTTACAACTGGCATTGGAGCTGCGAAAAGAGAGAAAAAATAATATTTTCGCACCAAAGTCTGAATCAAAGAAAATTTTTAATCATC